>NW_026249958.1:0-607997 GCF_024043155.1 Alternaria arbusti
CAAAAACATACAACAGCGGGGATTCGCTAGTGGTCACCCACCTAACTACTAATCCGCCGGTACAATGCTTGTATATGGCTGAGCGGACGGGAAGCCTAATTCTCATTGTCCTATGGTCGTATGTGAAAGAATGAGCGACGCGGACCTAATATATATTTGGTTTAAATCGGGTGAAAGCTATGTAAACGCCCACAGCCTTTCCGCTGGAGGTCCGGCCCTGTCACCTTACAGTCCCTGCTTCTCGCAGATCCGGCGAATCTCATTCCATGTCTGTGACTGCAGCTTCTTCCCTTGGTACCCAATGACCAGCTCACCTGGACTGCTGGGGTTCAGTGTTTCCTATGGTATGCAACACTTGTTCAGAGGACTCACTCATCCAAAATGTCATCAGACCAGAATTGGTTGTGACCGATCTTTCCCAGAAGCGTGGCACTGACCAACTCGCGCGCTCCTTGTTCAGCTGTGCGTCCCACAAACATTTGCATCAATTTTGTTGGCATCGCGAGATACCATGGGAAATCTCTCCCCAGATCCGTGGTGCAATAGCCCGGGCATGCAACATTGATGAAGACATCGGTATTTCCTTGGGCGTCCTTGGAGAGGTCGTCGACGAGGCCTTGTCGTATGTACTGCGTGACCAACTTGATCAATCCATACGTCTTCGCGGCGTTGAAAGCAGTAGGGTCATTCAGCTTGTCGATCAATGTCTGACCACTCTTGACTTCAGCGTCTGCAGGCATGACATACTTGCTAGCGAAGCTGCCAGTTATGGTGAGCTGGCCTGGATTACCCTTAGACGCGTTACTCTTGAGGCTGGGAAGCAGTAGCATGGCGAGATAGGCCGTTGATAGGATATTGACTTGCAGGGCTGTCTCGTAGCCTGTTCTCTCGTTCTCGACATAGCTCGGAGGCGCGACCCCCGCGTTCAAGACGACGATAATAATCTCGTCGTATCTGCTGGTGACATCGTTGGCGAAGGTTTTGACAGATGTCCAGTTACTCATGTCGAGCTCGAGGATATCAATGACTTCGGCTTTACAGCCCGTCTCTGCGATGATAGCGCGCTTAGCTTCTTCCCCCTTTGAGAGATTGCGTACTGCGAGGATGACTTTGGAGGCACCGTTGGTAGCGAACTTGGTGGCGGCAGGCAAGCGGATCCCAGTATTCGATCCAGTGATGATCACTGTCTTTCCCACAAAGGACGATTTTGGGTCTTTAGGCGGGTTTTGCTTAGCCCATCGCATCGCTGCCATCTGCCCTTTCACAGAAGCAGGTGGGCCGGGACCGATAAGTGATTGGACATTGACATCGGTCGCCATGTTGGGTTTTATTTACAGATGAGATGGAAAGAAGGAAATGTAGATTTGGAGGAAAGAGGTAAGAAGATCACGAAGGCCCTTAGTCGATTTTGGGGCAGATTTCATTTTGTACAACACGCAGCAGTCACGACTATGGGGTTCAGGGGGGTCGCGACTCATCCGCTTCCCGTCCTGCGGAACTCCGCAGTACTGAGGCGGACGAACTTCACAGATGCATCGCCAAATCATTACCTGATGCTTTCGGTCTTGTCTTACTTTTGTATCAGCTTTTGCATAATGTAAAGACGTTTGCAAAAAGCCGATAATTTAGATGCGAGTATGTACTGAGTTTAAGATCACTTGGTATCGCTCTTCGAGTCTCGTGTTGCAGGTGCAGTATTTTGTATATCACTGAATACCTAAACAACTTAGGCTGCCGTTGACTGCGGAATAGCGCTTTGGTGCTTCTGTTGACTGAGACCTAACAATTGTAGTGTAAACTACCTACGAGGAGTATTGGCCTGACTATAATTACCCCACGGTTGGCTTCCCACCTCTTGGTGCAGGGACTTATCTCGGCAGCTGGACTAGGTTGTTGACCCCCTGCATCCTTTTGAGTACGTATCGCACAGACGATGAGCAGGTAGATTATTTGGACTGGTGGTTTTCGGGGCGTGTTCTCTTAGGTCTTCGCTATCTCTTGAGCGTTGCGGATTATACTTATCCTGATATCTCATGGCCTGAAGTTAGCCGTAGACTATCTCTATCTCTTCTAGTATGGATAGTCTTATAGAATTGCGACAGTTCGACTGTGCCACCTATTGGTACTTGCGCTAAATGAGTTCAATAACAGCTCGAGAGTGCCCTAGATCAAGCTCGTATCTACAAGACTAGCTGGGATGCACTAGCGATCGGATGACACTACAATCACATATTGCAGCGATGCCGTTCGAGTGTCTGCATGCTCGAGTCTGCCTCTCCCAGATGCTGATTCCCAATCAACTTTGATCAAAATCTATGATAGACGACAGGACAGCACTTCCTGGGTGAAGATTTAGCACTCGTGTAGAGATTGGATATGACACAATAAACTCCAGAATCAATAGGTGCGATTGCGTTCAAACGTGGTCGACATCATGGGTTTGCTTGTTGGGAGACTGAGGTGACAGTAATCGGTCAATCTTGTAGTGCCGGACATAGTGAACTTGGGCAGTTATCTCCGGCTGCCCAAGCGCCGCCACAAGTCGTCACTACCATTCCATCACAGACGCATCACAACGACCCAAACAATGACACTAGCCCGCACTTACTTGTCGCTCTTGGCTCGTCGTTACAAAACCATTGTCCATAGCTGTGTCAAGGGCAACACCCGCCCAGGGCGTCAATCTGCGCGCCGTCGGGCGACGCGACGGTCAACTACGCAACCTTACTGGGGAAGGCAGAGTTCGTGGATCGGTGCCGCACCGCCTCTCACGGTCATTGCCTGCATCGATGCTCTTGGGTATCGCCTCCAACAACCATCGCTATCGCGATGTCACATGCTAAAATCACATGGAAGGCCGAACAGCTTGTACCACAGCTGATCAGAAGAGCTTGATCGGAACCAGGTACCACCTAATGTCTAGCATCGCAACTCTAGGTCCGACTTCGGCTCTTCCGACAATGTGTCAACGACGATCAGTATCGAAACTCGGCGCACGTATCACGAACGGAACAGTGCAATACCAATCCAAAGGATAAATTGTTCCAAAAACGACGAAGCCAAAACACTACAGGCTAAATGTAGATGTAGCAGAATGGTCCGCCCATGGTGCTCGACGCATCTTCTATGGTGATGGGCCCAGGATATGCTGCCCCCATGCTCAGGGTGTCGTTGAGTGTTGCATTGGGCGAGGTCGGGGTTCCGACGAAGGTAGGTCCATACAAGGCAGTTGTACGCTCACTCGGCTTCAGGTTCTGCCAAGTCCAGTAAAGCCTGTCAATCGACGAGTGGTGGAAGAAGAAGTAGGGATCTCCAGGAGATGCCGTGAAATCACCCGCCGGATCGCCGCCAATGATAAAGTGACCGGCCGTGTGCACGCCCATGAAACCGTTCGCGAAGCTGTTCCCCATTGGCCCACCTTGCAAAACTTCCCAAAACGTTTGGTAGTCGTCACTCTGGAGCAGAGAAACCACGTCGTCGTCCTTCAGCCATCCCTCTCCTGTGAAGCCGTTGATATCGCGCATGAGACAACGGGGGTTGTATCCTAGGCCGGACGGATCGGGATTCGGTCGGACACATTTGGATGCAGGAACCAACGGTCCGAGATTGACAGTGAAGTTCGTGAACGGTCCTGAGGTCACGCAGCCACCACCTTGGCCATGCGGAATCTTGATGACTGGTTGATCGTTCGACGGGATTCCAGTCCATGTCTGATTGCTGCATCCTTTAGCGCCCTGTCCAGAAATCGACGTCGCAGAGCCGTCGAGCAGAGGCGACTTTGTAGGATCTTTGTGCCATCTGGAGTAGCTGTCTAGATATTGGTGTACGAAATCAGCGTATGCATCACATGCAGTTCGTACAGAGACACCTACAGTAAGGTTGCGTGCCCTTGTAGCCGCATTCATTGCGCAAAGTCTGCTCATACGCCCAGGTAAAGTATCGGTGCCATGTAAGGAAATTACCCGTAACGCTAGACGTTGGTGGACAAAGTCAGTACGTATATCACATTCGTGTTCCAAAGGGAGACCTACTGGATGTTGAAGGTCTGCTGCATGTGGGTGGCCACGAAATCGTCATAGCGATTTCTACAACCGGGGCACATCTCCTTCGGTGTCTTTGACGGCAGCTCAGTTAGACACTGAACCGCACTAATGTATGCCTTCTTCTCAGCCTTGGAGAAGGTAGACCTTCAAGACGATCAGCATGGTTATCGAGGAGCATTAGGTTCCGGAGACTTACCACTCCTGCCGCACTTGGACGTTGCTGGGGTTGCACTTTTCGTACTGCGCGGGCTTTTGAGTGGCTTGATAGAGCTGCTGGTTGATTGCAGCGCCACCAGCCATCAGGTCCTGCTTGATGCTACCCAAGCCTGCGAGAATGTCGTCAACATGGTCGAAGGGTCTCTTTTTAAACTGCGCTCGGTCGTGGGGAAGCGCATTCCCCACGGCCAAAGGCAGAAGTAGGGCGACTTGAAGAACACCCCGCATGATGTGTGGCTTGGGAAGGAGAGGTTATGTCAAGCTCAATCTGTGGGAGCAAGCGATGTTGAAGTATGACAAGACTGGAGGACTTAACGCCGATCTTTTGAAATGAGGCTCAACTACGGTAAAAGACGTATGAAGGACAACGGGCCTACTAGCTATGCCAAGTGCACGTCTCGGACCACTTCTTATAGTTATTCACACGACATGCAAGGACCCGTAAAAATCTCGAAGGCGAGGTGCTCGGGCACCGAGGTTCTGCATGTCAAGGATACATGTGAGTGTGCGAGGTGGCCTACTACTCTGCGTAGTAGATATTCGCATTCCAGAAGAATCCGAACAGGCCGGCATGTCCAACTGGGGAAGGTCTCTCATACTTTTCAAACTCCGTGTATAGACGGCGTTACAGCCACTGCCAACTACCTGGTACTAGGAGCGGCTGATTCGATCGGCAACAGATCCGATCGGCACGCACTATGGATGTTGTGTGTCTCGCTACTATTCGCGCATTCCCGTAGTACAGAGGGCCTGACGCCAAGGTCCGTCACATACGTCAAGTGCTCTCATGCGCTGCCAATTAAAGTTCCGCGGACCTTCACCTAGCCTCCATACCTTCTTCAACATCTTAAAACAGTGAATAGTCGCGGCGTTATGTCTCCGAATACTTTGTACGACAGACCGAGAGCCGTGGAAATATCGCGTCTTCCCAGCCTGTTGTGCGCTAGGTAGCTAAAACTAGCAGGGGCGGCGCGCGCCCATCACAAACTCAGCTGTGGCGCCTCGGAAGCATGTAATATGCATAGGCAAGATTACAACGGCTGTATTACGCGATGAGCAGAGTCGTGCATAGCTTCCGCGTGTTGAGGGAAATACAAGATGATCGACACATAACAGCGCATGGGCAGGCTGTCTAGAGGTGGTTTCGCGACTGGCACGAGACGATTCGATCGCAATACAAAAAATGGCACAACCATAAACTGAGGCGTTCAAGACCAGAGTGAGAACTTGCCGGCTGTTGTGGTTGAAATTGGCTTTTACGCATACTCTACCATCCAAAGACGGGGTTTAGGCGTCCCAAACTTCGCATGTCACCCTCGCGTGGCTAAACCTCCATCCTCAATTGTTCTCGCCCCCAGACGCCACCAATATCCAGTATCTAGAATCTGACAGATGCGCCTGCAAGATGACTTCTGTGCGGAACTAGGTACTGGTCGCCTAGAGAATGAGACTGAAACCATTCAACCCAGACTTGAACCGAGGCTTTTTGCCTGAGTTGGAAGATACTCTGCACAGCATGCTCATTTGTCTACGAGAAAGATAGTGTTAAAATCAAGGAGTGTGGTACTGTACCTAGCAGCAGCAACTGTCTGACTTCATCGTTCGTCCTCGAGATCTCCTACAATTGTTATTGTCCACGACCGAGACAAACGTTACATTCATTGCAGTCTGTCTATGCCTGCAGGAATTTGTAGCGGCTAGCTCGTTTGAAACTGTCAGCTCTCTGACATCAGGCTACTGGTACGGATCAGGACACCTGACTACAGGGCTATTATACCGTCAAGTCTCGCAATATATCTGGCACGCGGGGCGCAGTACGACAGACTCATATGCAGTGAGAGATCGCAATGCGACCAAGAATATCACGCACATGGACAAAGAGTCCAGGAGGGAACATCTTGAAGGTGTCGTCGCATAGAGGGCGCATATGAGAAGGGTGGAGTGTGCATCTGCGAATGAGGATGATGATGATGATGATGATGATATTGGTTTAACTCTGCGAATGAGGACAGCATCTTGCCCCCATATAAATGCATTGTGAAGATCACGCACGTCAATGTATTCTGATTCAGATCTTACATGGTTGAATTTCATCTTCAGCTCTCAGTCTGTCACTAGAGACGAAGCACCGAGCGTACAGTACAAGAGTTCAACAAGTGTCCAAATCCAAAACCTCAACCGCTCTTTCTGACAACAGCAGCCCGGATCAGGATCAAACCGCAGTGTGAATCGAATGCGCACTCTATTCCATGAAAGATGTAGCTTCTTGGAGTCAGACCCAGGCTGGATATGAGCTGTGGATGATGTATATTCTCGATGACTTTGACATTTTCCGGATCAAAGACGGTATCACGAGCTTGTCGCAGTGGTGTCTTAAACCGACAGCGAGCTAAAGCCTAAGTTGCCTGCTCTTGTCGACGAGGTCTTCGCACTGCCTGACCGGGTATCGTTCAAATCAAGAGATGGAGACTTGCTCAACATTCGTAACTATCCCGGACTACTAACGAAAAGTCACAACAAGGCGTGAAGATGCACCATTTGATCATTGAGAAGAACAACAGTATATGTTGCCTCTTTCCAACCATTGTGCCAGCTGAAGTGTGAGCAACACCACGAGATGTCCGGTGTGCCCCTCTATCAACACAGTCCAGGTTGCCCCTCCATGACCACCCCGCTGTGCCCCTCGCGCCCTTTGCCCCTCATTGTTTTGCCCCTCTGATAGTGCCACAATCTACGCTTTGTTGGAATTGCCGTTTCTGGTAGCATCAATCCGCACTGAAGTGTCTTGGGTATGTTGCAAACTCTTAAAGGACAACACATGGGCATCACGCGACAGCAATGTACGTAAACGCCATGCGAAACGGCAAATATAAATTTTGTATGCGAGCAAGAGGCTGATTTGTGTAAGTAGTTCTGGGATGCGCTGCAAATTGAAATGCGAAGAGAAGACACCTGGGCATGTTCGATGTGGATGTGCTGTTAAGCGACCTTGAATGTAAGGAATGCGATGCAGCAGACATGCAAAGAATAAAATCTCCCTAGCTAAACATTATCACCCTATGCAGTGTGTTAATAAAGAAGAATGCGTTCTTAACTTAGAGTAGGGCCTGATCTTAGTACGGGCTGGTTATTGTTGCTGTACTTTAATGTGAAGAAGTATAAAAAAAGTGTCGCCTCTGCACATACACACAACCTTTCTCTAAGACTTAAGCTCGGCAAAAAGAATAGAATGCTCCCTGCCAGATTCGCTGAAAATTTGAAAGTTAGTACTCTGATTCGAACCCCGGACATCGCAGTGAATACTTACAACTGGCGGCCTTCGGATATCTATTGTTAGGAATAGTCATACTCTATGATATGAGACCGACGTGATAACCGACTACACTCGTGGGGTATTAGTGTTTGTTGCTAAGAACGGTGCTGAGTTGCGACTTACCCAAGGAAGCTTATTAAGCTGATAACTCATTTGATGGCGATTTTGAAAATTGAACGGACTACATAGACATTAGCTATCGAGCAGGCAGTGTTCAAAGGTGGGTAAAGGTCGATGATTCCGTTGGTGGGGCTGAATAGAACATTAGTTGGCATCAGAGGTCTGCAGACTAGTGTGAGTGGGTAGAATCCAATGCGGGGTTGGCGAACCATGGTAAGCCATAATCATCTATACCTTGAAGAACATTAGAATTATGCCGTAATCGCGTCAAGTCTACATATCTGTACAGAACACTCTATCTTCCGTATGATGAGTAGCACAGCACACCGTAACCGTGACGCCTCGTCGTGACGTAGGAACCGAGCAATGCCAAAACGCCGGTAGCAAGTCGACCGCCCACACCATATTACTTCATTCGATCAAAGACTATGGCCCAAGTCGTTGCCCTCCATCCGGAGTTCTATTACTCAGCGGCACACTCGTTGTTGGCAGTACACCGTATCGGCCGTACGTCTTTTGGTCGACACTGACGTAGTGCGGTAACCTTCCAAGCAAGTTCAGCTTGGTCTCAACCCATCTCAGTATCTTCTCGTGCGGTACGAGGAACTTGATGTATCCGGAAGCCCAGAGGTAGCCGAGACCTGCGCCGCAAAGATGGCCGACTAGACTGACGTAGGGGACGAGGATGCTGGTCAGGACAATGAGGATCAGGGGCGTCGTCCAGGTGGGGATTTTGTATGGTCCGACGCTGCGAAGAGTCAGTTTTTGGATTGAGAAGAGGGGTCGCATGATGGTACCTGAAGTACGGGTTCGCCTTGTGTGTCTTCATTACTTCTGCAGACAGAAGGAGGAACACCCATACACTGTCGCTATTAGCACGTCCCCATACGTCCCTATAAACCCATCTGACATACCTCGCGCCCATGACTGAGGTGTTACTCCTCAGTACATACTTTTCCAACAATGTGTACACGCCCCCGGGTATCGTTCCAAAAGCTGCCGTCTGGTCAGCTTGATATCCATACATGTCACCCAGTTGATATCTTACGCCCAGTGAAGAGCGCCAATGTAACGAGTGTTCCATATTCGGACTCGAAACGCTCAATAAGTGGCGTTACGGCGACGAGGTTGAAGATCATGTGGATAAAGTTCCAATGTAGGACGGGAAACAGATTGAGTCGGTGCACTACGAGTGTATTGTATTAGCATTATGTTCATATTGGATCAGACGAAAGTCAAGTGCAACATGTCTCCTGCTACGTTCTCCTCCGTCTTCAATGCCAGCTCCGTGGGTTCCGCGCCCCATGATGCGCCCACGCCGCGATGCAAGAGCAGAACACAAGCACTGTGGCCGACCACGCTCCCCTGGTAGTAACAAAACAAACATACTCTGCGTCAGATCCATCTTGGCCGGCTCCAGGGCGCCAAAGTCCCTAATCCATGGGAAGGGAATCGTTGCAACCCATAACCCTACAATGGCGGCGACCAGCACTTTGGTGCAGAAGGGCAGGCGCAGGATATACGACCGTATACGGGCAGGGCTGATCTGGGGAATCGAGGTCATAGGCATGGTCGGAGCGAGCACGCCGGGCGTTGGTAGAGTTGTTATGCAGGCGCGTGTGTTGCTAAGAGAACAGACACGAAGATTACTATGGGACTAGGGTCCAGAGCCGCGCTAGTGACGATCCTCCCGCTGGAGTCGACTTAGCACCTTCCCAGACGGATATGTGGGATGCTGGGCAGAGGGCCAGGACACGACCCGGTTTTCGCTTTCTGTCCTCTTACATGACGTGCCATTGACGTCTCAACATGGCGCTCTTGTGTGAGTTCTGCTCTGGCGGTATGCGACGGACGAACAGCTGACATGGGAAGCCTCGATACTGGCGCTCCGGCAAGATAAACGCCTGCTCAAGCTACCGCCTTACCTCTCCGCGCTCTGCATCATCATTGGAATAGGGTGGTTGCTGGTTCTTCCGCTAAACGACTACTCGCGCAGGACATATGTCTCCGAGAACGCGCTCTTGCCTGGACAGGTACACACCTACTTTACTGGAAGCGAGCACAATGTGTTCCGCGCCTATCGCCATGAGGTCCATGGATTGATGGAGAAGCCTGTCGCTGAGTGCGTATAAACTACACAATCTACGAAGAGAGACTAACGAGACAACAGGCGCTCACAGCGACTCGAAGCCATCTTCCGCGAACAGAACCTCAAAGTCGCAACCCAGCACTACAACTACACCGTCTCGAACCAAACAATCGCAAACGAAAATGTCTACGCTATCCTCCAGGGGCCCCGCGCGGATGCCACCGAAGCAATTGTGCTGATTGGAGCTTGGAAGAACATGGCAGACGAGGTCAACAACTCTGGTGTCGCATTGGTCCTCACACTGGCGCGCTACTTCAAGCGCTGGAGTCTATGGAGCAAGGACATCATCCTGCTCATTCCCGGCGACAGCACGATCGGATCCCAGGCTTGGGTCGATGCATACCACGAGGCCCACGATACGCGTTACGTCGAGAGCTTGAAGATCAAGAGCGGGGCACTACAAGGAGCGGTCGCAGTCGATTATCCTGCTGGTCCATGGGGTCACCGATACGACAAACTGCATGTGGTGTATGATGGCATAAACGGTCAACTTCCCAACCTGGATCTGTTCAACACCGCGGTCCAGATCGCCTCCAGCCAAATGGGCATCGGCTGTGTGATCCAACGGATGTGGGACCACAAGGACTCATACAAGGAGCGTCTTCAGACTATGCTTCGAGGCATGCTCTCGCAAGGCATTGGCCATGCGACCGGACCCCATTCATCTTTCATTCCATACCACGTCGACGCGATTACACTGGTGACAGTCGGAAACGGGTGGCACGACGAGATGTCGCTGGGCAAGACGATCGAGTCGCTTTTCCGAAGCTTGAACAACCTTCTTGAACACCTGCACCAGAGTTTCTTCTTCTATCTTTTGTTGCAAGACAAGCGTTTCGTCAGCATCGGCACATACCTTCCCTCTGCCATGCTAATTGCGTTCAACTTCAGCATCGCAGCCATGGCATTGTGGGTAAAGAGCGGACGTACCACGAAGCCCATTGGTAACCCCGCAGCCACGAACCCCAAGAAGGCTCCCGTCGAGAAGCCATCTCCCGCAGACACCAAGGCAAAGGATCCAGAAGTCAATGAGAAATCTGAAGGTGAAAAGAAGCCTGAACCTGAACAACCAGCAACAGAACTCGTCGAAAAAGACGGCTCCTTGGCCATTGTCCCCGTAGCCAGCACAACGATAACAGAACGCCACCTCCTCTTCCCCCTCATACTTGTCCTCGCCGCCCACGCCTCCGGTCTGATTCCCCTCTACCTATTCAGTAACTGGGACGCCGACCACCTCCCCAACCTCTTCCTTACAGCCTGCAACGTTACCACGCTCGCCCCGCTCATCATAACCTTCCTCTTCTGGTGGTCTGCTCCTGATGTCCTTACCCCGCAAGCTCTCTGCCTATTCCAATGTTTCTCGTTGCTGCTACTAGGCATGTTCCTCGCGGCACTGGCGACGTTGAACTTTAGTTTGAGTGTCTTGGTTGGTGTGCTGTGTGTACCGTTGAGTTATGTACGCAGGAGTGGTAACAACAGCATCACAGGGCTGCAGATGTTGATTTTGGCCATGACGAATCCCCTCCTGGTTGTGCAGACTGCAACCAAGCTGCTGGGAGTGGGTCTTATGGACGTGCTCATGCAGAGTGCCATTGGATGGCACATTTGGGGCATGTGGACGCAGGTTGTTGTTTGGTTAGTCTGGTTCCCTGCGTGGTTGGTGGGAGCTTTGGTGGTTTCCGCTGGATTCTGGCAATAGTGGCCAGAGATGCGCTGTAGAAGATGTCATGTATAAGCAAGAGAGTTGTACGTGGTGTCATGAGTCTTATCGTTCGTTGACCATCTATGGCCACTATCTATGATTACATCGTATGCACGCGTGTTGCATCAACTGATGCATGTTACCCGTCAAGCATTGACATGGCTTCCTCTCAAAGGCGAGTCCTCATCGTCTAGTAGAAGATGCACCTTGTTCAAGCAGCCCAAACATCCTTGCCGACACCCTCGATCCAGTTGCCCAGTTGGTTGACACTGGCGTCCCACTCTTTCAACCTCGACCTCATGCCCTCAATCTGCTTCATGTCTAGAACCTTGGGCTGTACCCAGTTGATACGTGCAATCTCCGCAACCTGGTCAATTTGTCCCTTCAGCAGTCCCAAGCTCAGCGCCTTCATAATCAGGTGCTCGATCTCGTTCGGTTGTACCTTGGTCTCTTGGGAGATTTCGGAGAAGGTCATGGCGCGGTCGTGGGGTGGGCGACGGAACACGGTCTCTGTGAGGGCGGATAGCGAGATCTTCTGGTAGAGGAAGGTCTGGTGCTCTTTGAGGAGCGGGACCTTGGTGATGTTGTTGGAAAGGACGTCGTATGCCATCAAATCGCCGCGGTTGAAGGCGAAGAGGAGATCGCGGAGCCACGCATGTGGGGTGTTGACGAGCGAGTCGAGGATAGGGTGCAGCAGCAACTCTCCGAAGTTGTAGATGGAATCTGAGACGAGGGCGGCAATACTGAGGTCGTAGGCGCGAGACTGGCGTTCGCGCAGCTCCAGGTCGTTGAGGTCGACGCAGGCAAGGAACAGCAGGGCGTTCTTGTAGTATGCGGCGAACTCGTGCTTGGACTTGTAGTACTCTGCGCTTGCGCGGTAGAATGAGGCATGCACGACGGTCTCGACCGAGTCGAACGTGTCCAGTATCTGCTCGCACTCGTCGAGCTTCTTCTTGGCACCCTCCTCGTCTTTTAACCGTAGCTGTATGCTGGCGGCGGCAACTGTGGCGTATACGTAGGCGTCTTGTGAGGCGGGCTTGTTGACGCTCTTTGCGAGGTCATTGACAAAGGCGAGGCGTTCCTTGTCGTCTGTGAGAGTCAGCTGCCGTATCTTTTCACACCGCATGGCGCATCCTACCCTTGTACTGTGAAGCGGTGTTAAGTCCCAAGGTGACGAGCTTCAGCTGGTTGATCTTGTTTGCGAAGCTCTTGATGAAGGTCTCGAAGAAGGGTATCCGCTGCTTGGCGCTCTCTGGGTGGTCGAAGAACTCGATGAGCTTGTCGGTAAGCTCGTGCCATAGCTTTCGCTCCCAAAAGTCCTCAAAGGCGATGAAGTATTCCTGTAGTTCCTCGGGTGCCTCGTCCCGCGCATCGCCTAGAAGGTTCGGGATCGTGTCCGTGTCCATGGCCATGATTGCTGATTGTGGGCGTTCGATGGTAGGTGAGGGAGCGGGTATCGGGTGTAGAGTTGGTGGAGGTGATCACGGAGCTGGGCTGTTGTTGGCGAGTGCGGGACGTGTTGCTCTGATGGCGTTGCGGCGGAAGCTACGATTAGCGCATAGCGCCAAGACCAGCAACCACGGACGTTGATGCGTCCCATCGGCATCTCCAGCAGCTCTCTTCGACATATCCGCCGCCATTGAACGCCGCCAACATGCTGCCACTCCGCTGCGCTCGGTCGCCAGTGGCGCTGTCGGCGCAAACGCCCTTGAAGCGTGTCGCCAACTTCTCCACGTCCGTCCGCCGACAACAACTCAACTCGGACGTCAGGATAACCAGGTTCGCCAGACTCGTCCCCGCGCCGCCAAATACACGCTGACCATAGCACAGGACTGGAAAGCCCATCTTGACTGTCTCCGGCGGACGTTCCTCGCTCGGAGGTACGCTGCGACCCGCGCCGGCGTGCTATACCAACGCTCACACATCACAGGATACACCGCGACCGTCTTCGGGGCCACTGGATTCTTGGGACGATACATTGTGAACCGACTGGGTGCGTGGGAGCGATTGGCAGCGGAGGGACATTGCGCTAACGACGACGACAGCCCGATCAGGATGCACAGTGGTAGTCCCCTTCCGGGAGGACATGGCAAAGCGTCACCTCAAGGTCGCCGGAGATTTGGGCAGAGTTATCTTCATCGAGATGGACCTCCGAAACACTGCATCGATTGAAGAGAGCGTACGACACTCTGACATCGTCTACAATCTCATTGGTCGCGACTACCCCACCAAGAACTTCGACCTGGAGGACGTACATGTCCATGGGACAGAGCGCATTGTGGATGCCGTCGCCAAGTACGACATTGACCGCTTTGTTCAGGTCTCCTCCCACAGCGCACGCCTAGACTCACCCTCCGAGTTTTACCGCACCAAGGCCCAGGGAGAGCAAGTAGCACGCTCCATCTACCCCGAGACTACCATTGTCCGACCTGCGCCCATGTTCGGTTTCGAGGACCGTCTTCTTCACCGCCTGGCCTACCCGTCAAACATTGTCACCTCGAACAACCTAGAGGAGCGCATCCGCCCCGTCCATGTCATCGATGTCGGCATGGCTCTCGAGCGCATGCTCCACGACGACACCACCGCCGCCCAGACGTACGAACTCTACGGCCCCACAGAGTACTCCATGGCCGAGATCAACGAACTCGTCGAGAAGGAAGCCATGAAGCCGCGCCGCCATGTCAACATTCCTAAGCGTCTCATGAAGCCTATCGCACACTACGCCAACAAGCTTCTCTGGTGGCCCATCCACTCGGCCGATGAGGTTGAGCGCGAATTCATTGACCAGATTATTGACAAGGATGCGAAGACATTCAAGGACCTGGACATTGACCCCGTGGAGCTGAAGAGCTTGACCTTTGAGTACCTCAAGGGTTACCGAAGCTCGAATTACTATGATCTGCCACCCATGAGCGAGAAGGAGAAGAGGGAAGAGAAGAAGTACCTGCACGTCCTTGACGACCAATAGACGGGTACTAGCATAGTTTAAGGGTTATGGAAAATCTTGTACATATCTGTGCCCCTATGCTGGGCGGACATGGTCGGTAGAATCAACAAGTTTTCGTTTGTGCCTGTTACTTCAATCGTGTGGAAAGAAGATTGTATTTTCAGAGTGGGGTATCAAATGCAGGTGCGCTAAATGCTATCATAAGAACTCTCGTTCATACAGTCCGCGGTTCATCCTTCTTTTCCGCCAATCTCTCCAGGTACCGCCTCAGCAAAGCTTCGGTACTCTCCGGATCATCCCTATCCCTGCGCTCGTCCCAATGCCGGTAGAATTCGAGCACAACCTCGACAGCGATAAGTGCGATGATAGCCCACTCAAGCCTCAATCCATGTTTTTCACTCAACTGCTCTCTCAGCACACTAGCAATCTCTTGCGCAAATCCAATCTTCTCGTTGAGCACTTTGATACGTACTCCGACATCCAAAGCCCGCCCAACTTGATCGTAGTACTCGCCGAGCCCTAACTCGTGCCGCGAGTCCCAGAAGATGTCGGGCATGCTGTCGGTGAGCTCCGAGTAGAGATTCAGCTGAGCGCGAAGAGAGAGTAGTTCGCCTGTTTTACGCAATATGAAGGATCGCGTGAATGGAGCGCTGCGCCGAGGGGAGAAGGTTTTGGAAGAGGCTAGCATATTGGGGATCTCGCGCGTCGAATGCTGGTAAGCGGATAAGAGGGTTTCCAGGACGGCCAGCTTGGTGCTACGGGCAAGACCAGAGGAGAAAGCAATCTTTGCTAGAACAGTGTCTACTTCGTGCCGTTGGTCGGTAGTGTTGGAAGGCTCGTCGAGAGGGGATGATGGCGGGCTATCGGATAATGGCTCTGCTTTTGTGCCGAGGACGATGGTATCGCCAACCACTTCACTGGTCTCTTTGCTTGGGTCTTCGAGATAGTCCAAGTCTTCTGTCTCGAGCAAGTCCAGATGTGAGCCTTCAGCAGCCGCTGGTAGCACTTGGTTAACCAGCTTCAACGCTTCTCTTTCTCGGACATTCCATGTCACCACGGTGCCAGACGGAAAGATGAAGATGTCGCCCTGTTGGAAGTCCTTGACCTCTGACGGCCGATCGGAAGTCTGGACGTGTATAACTTGTGGGTATAGGCCAGTCTGGAAGGGATCGAGCTCGTAACCCTGGGCTTTGACAAGTCGAGCGGCGGTGGCAATATCGTACGTCTCGGCAGCGCAGTATGCGGTTACCGTCTTGGTTTCGGCGTCTGGATCTATGAAGCGGGTTCTTCCTCTTGACTTGACAAACGCCCGGGATCTCTGCGCCTCGACTGCGATGCTGCGCAAAGACGTCTTGCCAGCATTTTTCCGCGCGCCCTTGCGATCTGGCTTTTGCTGCGTCTCATTTGTGGCCTCTTCCTTCAGGGCCGCCTCGTCCTGCTTCTGAGTGAAGTCTATCTTTTTCTCATGTCTGCTTGTCGTCGAAAATAGTGGGTTTGCGGGGGTGCGCAACAACGACGGGGCGTGTGGAAGATTCAGCGGGCGGCACGCAGCAAGACACCGTGTCAAGCCATTGAATGCGTGTTTTTGAATAGCTGTCATCACCGGCGCAAGTGTGGCTCGGACATAATTCGCAGCAACGGGCGGCGAGGCTGGCGATGGATCTTAAGGTGGTGGAGCAGTGCGGAGGAAAGCTAGACCCTTGCAAGTCCGCGGGAATGGCTTGGCCAGCATCATAGGCCTAGATCGACGCGGGCATCGACTGCAACAACACCTCCATCTCCACGCGCCGGAGCTTCTCCAGGTCTCTACCACGCCCGCCGCAGCTCATGCCGCCAGCATGGCTGCGGAAAACACCCCCGACGAACCGCGTACGCCTGCGCGCGACCCTCAGCCCGTCGACAAGGTAGCCAGCGAAGCGAAAGCCAGCGCCGAGCACGACTCCGACGACGAGGACGACGAGGTCGAGGAAGAGCCCAAGCTCAAGTACAGCCGCCTGACAAGGGACTTGGGGCCCGTCTACCGCAATGGCGACGCGACAGCTACCTTCATGGTCGCGGGGGACAAGATGGTACGATCATAGCTCCATGCTTCACGCCCACGACAGGTGCACGCTGCCGAGTGAATGCTAAGATTGTACCTAGATAGTAGGAACCCACAATGGCAACATACATGCGCTGAGCATACCCTCGTTCCAAGTCCTCCGAACCTACAACGCGCATCCTGCTGCTTCCGTCACCGCACTCTCCGTATCGCCTCTACTAGCTTCCCAGCCCTTCGTACCTACAGCTTCAGACCTCCGCTCAGCAGACCAGACCAATGCATCGACCAGACGAACCGATTCTCCAGCAGGCAATGCATCCTCACCTCGGACGCCGCGTCAGGCCCAAGTGCCATCGACACCTTCCAATCAGATTTACATAGCTTCGTCATCTATCGATGGGCACGTATGTGTGTCTTCACTCATCGACCCCAAGGATGTCACGCTACGCAACTTTGGTCGCCCTGTACAGGCGGTGGCGCTGTCGCCTGACTACAAGAACGACCGCTCATACCTATCGGGAGGCTTGGCTGGCGAGCTTATCCACACAGTCGGAGGTCCAACGGGTGTGCGTTCCAATGCCAACACCAGCTCAGCATCGCAGACAGCTCAAGGATGGCTTGGAGCGATAGGACTAGGCGGGCACAGTGGAAAAGATACCGTTCTGCATGCAGGAGAAGGTACTATAACCGCCATCAAATGGTCTCTTTCTGGCAAATTTGTAGCCTGGTCCAATGAGCACGGCATTCGCATCATGCGCACCGATCTTCACCTCGATAGCGCTGAGTCCGAATATGCCTGGAAGAGGATTGGTTTCATCGAAAAGCCGAACCGTCGAATATGGCAAGAGATGGCTGGTGTGTGGAAGGCGCGCATAGAGTGGATTGACGATCGATCGCTTGAGTCTGACGACGATGCGATATTGAGCATGAACGGACATCACCTTGCCGATAAACCCGAGGCCACCTTACCACACAACCGCTCACCCCAGGCCACCAAGGACGCGAAGCCTCCGAAGAAGTTCGAAAAGCTCATCATAGGATGGGGGGATGCCGCATGGGTCGTTCACATACAGCCAGGTGGAGCTGGCGTCGGCCGCAACGTCGGTGAGAGATCGATCGGAAGCGCCGAGGTGGTCCATTTGTGCGTCCCTTTTCTCCTACTACCTACGTCTTGCTAACTAGATCTAGCCTTCGTTTCGACGACTGTATTGTTTCTGGCATTTCGCTCTATACCCCTTCTTTGCTTCTTGTTCTTGCATACCGGACACGCGACGACGATGACAATCCAGTCTCTGGGCCCGACACAACTCCCAGAGGGGGGCGACACCGTCGCACAAACGGTCTTTCTCCTGAGCTCAAACTCATTGATGCCGCGACCTCGGACGAGGTTGAAGTTGACTCTCTGACCGTCAGCCGATTCGAAAGCTTATCTGCTGCGGACTATCATTTGGGCACGCTGTATGTGCCACACCCCAAGACGATGACACCTGCACAAAGAAGTGCACTGGAAGCCATTGGTGGCGGGATATGGGATGTTGGCGCTGCTACCGCTCGCATATTCAGCTCTGGGGCAAGTGTGATGAACCTTCCCATCGGTTCTGATAAGCCGCCGTCGAGAGCGCCTTCCATGTCATCAGCAAGCGCTGGAAATGCTGCTGGCTCAATATCGGGCAAGCGCCAACAACAGGCACACCCAAACGCTGCAACCGCGGGTTTGAAGGTCTTCATACAGAGCCCCTATGACTGTGTACTGGCCATAAAACGAGAGCTGTCTGATCACTTCCAATGGGAACTCGAGCATGAAAACTACAAAGATGCGTGGGAGCTTCTGGAGGACCATCCCGAGATCATCGCGTCCGTGTCCCAGGCATCGTCAGACGGCTCAGATGCAGGTACCCCAACAAAGCAGCAGGGAAGCTTACACGAGTTCTTTGCCGATGACAGCGAATCTCAAACGACGCTGTCTGCTACAAAGGCGAACCAAAATTCTGCAGTCGAAAAAGAGAAGCGTCGTATTGGAGACCTCTGGGTACAACAGCTTGTTAGCGCTGGCGAATGGAAACAGGCAGGCAAAGTTGCTGGTCGCGTACTCGGCACCTCCACACGATGGGAACATTGGGTGTGGAAGTTTGCACAAACGAACCACTTCAACGAAATCTCACCTTATGTTCCAAAGAAGCCCATACAACCTCCACTACCTTCAATGGTATACGAAGTGATACTGGGCCACTACATCATACATGATCGCATACGCTTCAAGCATTTGCTCGAAGATTGGGATCCTGACCTGTTCGACATCAACAGTGTTATTGAGGCAATCAAGAGCAAACTCTCTGCCGGCGACGTCACGGAGGATTCTATCGAGGGCGACATACAAGGTCGAGACTGGCGGATATTGCAAGACGGTCTTGCGAAATTGTTCCTTGCCAGTGGTAGGCAAAGAGAGGCGCTACGCTGCTACATCCGCTTGCAAAATGCGGAAGCAGCAATGACTCTAATACGAGACTTTCACCTTGTAGAAGCCGTACGCGACGATATCCCGGGCTTCATCATGATGGGCGTCTCGAAAGAACAGATGAAGTCTGCGTCCACGAAATTAGAGGAGCTAGAAGAAGCGTCAGCGGAAGCCATCGACGTTCTCGTAGAGGAGGGCTGCCGGGGCACCATTCCCGCAAGTGACGTTGAAAGCCAACTGCAAGCGAAAGGCCCGTCGTTCAGACCATTCCTACACTTCTACCTACGAAAACTCTGGAAGCCAGAAACGCATGAGCGAACAGCCAAGACAGCTAAAGAGAGAGTGGCTGAGGATCGTCTAGCAGCCGACGGGAAGCTCGTTGCAGAAGAATTCGCGGATCTCATGGTGGAATTGTTCGCAGAGTACGATCGACCGCTGTTGATGGAGTACCTGCGCAAATCTCAAAGTTTTGATTTGAGCAAAGCTACCGCGGAGTGCGAGAGAAGAGAGTACACTCCAGAACTTGTGTAAGTCATTGGCTGTTGGCGCTACATCACTTTCCACGTTTGCTAACCTACTGTAGGCACATCCTCTCCAAGACCGGTCAAACCAAACGTGCTCTTTATCTGATCATTGAGAAGCTCTCCGACGTTAGCTTCGCTATTTCGTTCGCTAAAGAGCAAGATGATCCCGATCTTTGGAACGACTTGCTGGATTTTTCTATGGATAAGCCCCACTTCATCCGCGGTTTGCTTGAAGAGGTCGGAACAGCAATCGATCCAATCAAGCTCGTCCGCCGTATCCCTGAAGGCCTGGAAATCGAAGGGCTAAGGGATGGCATTGGTCGCATGGTGCGTGAGTATGAAATCCAACACTCTATATCAGAAGGTGTCGCAAGAGTCCTCCGGGGCGAGGTAGCAGCCGGTATGGACACGTTGCGTGCCGGTCAGAAACGGGGTGTCAAGTTCGAAGTCATGCCCTGTGACGGCGCGGGCCACGAAAAGCATCGCCATGCAAAAGGGCAGATCGACATTGAGTCTAAAGGCATCGACCCAGTCTCCGCGGCAAAGGCTACGGCTAAGGCAGACAAGAAGACTACTGCGGCATCTTCCACAACTAACGCACCGAACATCGACCCCGCCCCCACGGAAGCTCCTCAAGGCGAGGCACCGCCTGGCCATTGTGTAGGCTGCCACCGTCCTTTCACGCTTCCTACTGCCGAAGAAGAGACCGCCACCGTTGAGGGTGGCCCTATGCCATTGTCTCGCGACACGCTCGTGGGCTTTGCATGTGGTCACGTTTTCCACCTCACCTGCCTACTACCCAAGACAAGTGCCAGTGCCAGTGTTGCAGCTGGTCTACAACAGCAGCTCGCCACCGATGCCCAGGAAAGTGGTGGTAGATGGACAAGGAGTGTAGGCGCAAAGGTAGCGCATGCTCATGTCATCAAGAGTGCAGTTGGCCGGGGGTGTGTAGTATGTCGCGAGAAGGAAGTAGTCAGTGAAGAATGAAGATGATAGATGGTTGGATTGCTCGAGGCGGTGTATATATTAGAGATATTTGGACATTTGGACAGTACGGATGTGTACTGGGGTGAACCACATGCTGTAACATTATATGACAAGTGATAGGCTTACGAGCGGAGCATTGCATTGAAGGCGTCGGAAGCCACTCACACGACTACGTATGTATGGGAATGTTGAATCAGCGTCCAATCAAACTGGGTTTCGACATTGTAATTCTGCCTGCTCTGCTGCTATCAGTCATTTTTGTTCGTCTTTTTGGGAAGTTTTGTCACATGGATCGATGGCTGCGCTACCATGGGCAAAGGGCGTGGAAGAGCACAAAGCTAGCCAGATGTCTCATAGTCCTACTCGACGATGTTTCCTGAAAAGGAGTGTTGGAAGAAGCTGTTGAAGACGGCGAGAAGGGCGCAGTGACATGCATGAGGGTGAGGGGTATGGAAGGGCGCGCACTTGACATCCTATCAGTATTACCAAATTCACGTGATGGACATTCTATCTGAACTGCACATCCGTGGATATATGGCTCCACATAGGTTGGAGATACTCTCACACACAACGGTCAACTTGGTAGAGTACGGACGATGGCATGCCCGCACGATAAGCGGGGTTGAGCCTATCAGATGCAGGGTGAAGCTCAGCGTCGCATTTTTTTCTGTCTTCAACTTCACACAAATGCTGCAACGATCACCAGAGCTCGATTGTGAAGAAGCACTCCATCGCGCTCACGACTTGGGGTTGTTCCAAGGTTACTGCCAGCGCATGTGTAACAACAGACTACCCTATACCCAAAGGAGTATCGGTGACGCACTAGCTAACGCCGGTGAATCTCCGGATGGTCAGTTGTTCGCATCAACACTCCAACAACCTCCCGTTTGCGCCTCTCTGCACAGCCCTCCGCAGCCTTCATCGCTGGAGAGGATGATTTTGGCAAGAGACCCGCGACTACGACATGGCATTTGAGGTGTCGTATGATCTCGAGAATGAGCAACAATTCTGGGATGGTGAGCGTGCCTGGCAACCCCACCAACAGCAGCCTCGACTAACACGCTACACAGAACTCGACGATATAGTCTCGACGCGCTGTCACCAGCACGACATTATCGACAACTCCCTCCGATCCTTCCTTAATGTTACCACCAACTATAGATGTACGCATCTCCGACCTCTGCCATGACCAGTGTTGACCACGATTAGCCGAATACCTCCAAACCGATTTCAGCGTTGCCAAATGCATATTTCGCATGCTCGAGGGCGAACTCTTCGCTTCCAACAAGGAATATGTGCGGCGGCAGATAATATATTGCCTCTTGCAGGTACGTTGGCGCATACCTTGGCCTCTGGCCGCTGGCTGAGCAAGGCTGACGAACATGATAGGAAGACGATAACCCTACTCTCCACATAGTCGCCGCATTCCTCCTATACGATGGCCGCAATAGCAAAGATGACGACATCTTTGACATGATGCACTCGGAGGGCACATTTGCTAGACTTGTTGAGTTGGTACAGACGCAGAGCGTGCAGGAGGAGACTACCGTGCATCAACTACTCCTCCAACTGCTTTACGAATCTTCACGAGTTCAACGATTGACGTGGGACGACTTCGGTATGGCAACAACATAACTAGTTTTCCTCTCCCCCAGAGCGACTGCTGACCCTGGATGTGTAGCGGCGGTGAATGACGCGTTCATCCTCTACCTGTTGGAGATCATAGAAGGTGCCTCTGATGATGCTGATGACCCTTATCACTATCCTGTGATACGTGTTTTGGTACGTCTGCAGACATATTCCATCGACTATTAGCTGACACTGAGACAGCTGGTTTTGAACGAGCAGTACCTTGTGGCCTCCACTAGCCGTCATACCGACGGCCGGCCTGGCATAACGAACAGGGTCATCAAAGCTATCTCGACGCATGGCTTGACATACAAGACTTTCGGATGCAATCTGATTCTCCTTCTGAACAGGGAGTCGGAGACATCCCTTCAGCTTCTAATTCTCAAAGTGCTTTATCTTCTGTTCGGCAACCCTTCTACTGCCGAATACTTTTATACCAACGATCTTCATGTCTTGGTCGATGTCATTCTCCGGAACCTCATAGATCTACCCCACGACTCAGCCGCGGCAAATGCATTACGACATACCTACCTCCGAGTTCTACACCCCATTCTTATGCACAGCCAGATCAGCAAGCCACCTCACTATAAGCGTGACGAGCTACTGCGGCTCCTTCATCTACTTGTCACCAGCGGCAACCATTTTGCACCCGTTGACGAGACTACCGTGCGACTTGTGAACCGATGCACCAGTGTGCACTGGTTACAGCCTCCAGCTGCTGCCGCTGGGGACGGCTCGGCCAACGGTCATAGTACCACACAGTCTCCAGTTGACCATGTGGCGAGTGGTCAAAAAGAGTACGCGCGACGAGCGCTGGGCATGACCGTGCAAGGTAGCAGCGAGAGTTCTACGAGCGTCTTGGAAATTGCAGGCCACACTGCGCAACCTGGTGTACAAACGCCGAGTATGTCGAAGGTGGCGCAGTAACACATTAGAATGTTCGGGGGCTTTGTTAAGCGACAGGCGTCTTGCAGTCATCATTACTGGTTACGTGGAGTCTGGAAATGTCCTTATCAGCGATTACAGATATCCACACATCAGTGGGGGCCTTTGCATACTTGCATGGACGGAGTCTGGGCATGTCTAGCGTTCTGTCACTGATCATGTATCTGGTTTCACTTTACGATCACATCGATGTCGTCGGGTGACGCGTCGCTATCATCGATCTTGCTTGTCTCTAATGTATGTCATCAAACTGCTGTCATCTCCATCTACGTGATTGACGTAGCGCTTGAACAAGCAGATTGAAGTCTTGGTCGTGAGTCCTGAGCCACAGATTCCGTATAGCCAAGCAGCGATTCACGATTTAACTGTACATGCGCATCCAGACGCTTCACCGTCATATGACTGTTTCTAGCCCAAATGCGAATCCGATCTAGACTATAAATCTGTCCTCACTATACCGATCGGCATTGCGCAATGCAGCCAAGCTTGCCGCGCTACTTGGTATATGTACATCGACATCATGTACCTGCTCCCGAAACAGGAGACATCAAATGCCACCAACCACCTTCACGCATCAATATCTCTGGTGCGACGACCACGCACGGCGTAGTGCCTACCGGATACAGATTTCGCGCCGATGCCAATCTAATCATGTACCTTGGAGACCCTGGGCCCCGCTCTCACCGCAGGATGAGGTGCCGCGACAAGACGAGCGGATTGCTTGGCCTCCCGCTATATAGATGAGCCACAGCCGCTGCAAGTGCAATGCCAAGACTGTGAAGGAAGGTCAAGACGGAACGAGGGAATTCTGCATCGCTTGTTTGGGCTAAGGCTTGCTTGTTGTCTATCCTCGAGGGGGGCATGTACTTCTCGGCTTGGGCATTCCGGTGGTAGCTCAGCAGGTGTATCATTGTGGAGGTCCATCAGAGCCGCTCTTCTGGGACAAGTCTTGGAAGTTGTGCTAGACTTGTTACGACTTTGGGAATCTGGTTCGCTTTCCATTCTACCGAAATGCCAAGAACGTAGACGACCGCATCGAAATGGCATCGACGTTGATCAGCAGCATACAAGACTACCCCAGAGATGCTAACATGACTCTCATCTCTTCCCCAGATGCGTTGGTGGTCAGTGTGACTTCCGCTCAAAGCGCCACGGCCATGTAACTACCCCGATTTTCCCCCGTTACATCGCCCGCCATGGCACGCATCTTGTGTTCCACAGCAAAAGCTCTCTCATCCCGTTTGGGACTCTACTAATTCTGTGTTTTCCGGCTATCTGTTCGGGTAACATTGCACGCGTCCGCCGAACGTACCAGATTCACAAACAACTGTGGAACCAGCGCAGCGTACAGATGACCACACCTCCCAGCATACCCATTACGAACCAAATCATCCAATATCGTGGTCCCCAAGTGCCAAGATACCGGAATCTCGGCCCATGCGTTTCGACCGCAAGATCAAAAGGTGGATGCGATAAGTGCGGTAATGCAGGGATGGTCTTAATCATCCCAAGATATTGAGGCTGGTCTTCAGCCTCCCACCTGGCATCTGACTAGTGCTTCTTTGATGCGAGATGGAATGCAAGTGATGGAATAATACTGCTATGGGTAAATATTGCGCATATGCGCAAGGTTTTACCGGCACCCCACAGGCATCTGCTCCTTGCTGCAACGAAGCAATGCCTTGAACCTGGGCGTTGGCACTCTGGGTGGGCTTGCGTGCATTCCATTCTTGGGCTGACGACGTCGGTGTTCCTCTCCGTTCTGTTCCGAGACGAGACATCAGTGGCCTACGAACACGGGTGTAAGCATGTGCACATTGCCAATATACCGTCTCCAGTCTTTTGAGTACCTGAGATACTACACATTCCTTAGCAGGACGAAGAATGTGTGGCCTTGCGTCGTCCCAAGACCCGGTCTCGACCACGGAACTCGAGCGCTGCCAACGAAAAGGTTCGATGTTTGGCTATGTGTCACCACCTCAACGTTCGGTACCACAGAAACGTCAGGAACCGGCCATTGTTCTCGAAGCACAAGATCGCCTGGCCAGAATTTGCGCATAGATGCTGAAAGCTACTACAGCGCATCGCGGGCTTTGTCGATCGATTGCTGCCATTCCGATGCAGTGGTAGACCAAAGGTGGCTGAGTACATTCACGACACACCACGCCAACGAGAATGCGACACGTCCATGTATGTCATCAAGGAGAATTAGGCACCGGCCCAGCTGCCTTTCCCAAGAAGACATAGTACGCTAACACTGCCTTCGAAGCAACACTAACGAAGTCGTACATGAGCGCTTCTAAACCTTCGCACCGCGGAACTTACTCCTTCGAAAATGCGAAACGCAGCTTCTGCACATCGATCAAGTTCCAGATTGCGATCTTCACAGAACCGGGATCTACAGGACGTGCTTTTGCGGAAGTTCAAACTGCCGAGCCGGAACAGTGATCAATTTGAACCATTGCGACGGGACTTGATGATGAACTCGTGATGTGTGCACGTAATTTGAGGGGTTTATCTTGTCCGTGGGGCGCTTACAGCGTGGCAGCCCAAATGTGACGGAATGGAATGGTGTGGAAACTTGAGCAAGTGGAGCGGTGAAGGACCGCGCGGGACATCTGGATTCTCGGAAGCAGGCGGCGCGCTCTTTCTAGAGTAACATGTCCAGACGATGTATCACAATCGATGATGAGAGTCAAAGTTGAAAATCATGGTTTTGGTTCTATGCGTTATAGCTCGTAAACTGATGCTCAACCCTGATCGAGGGAGCTCCCTGCGCCTACGTTTGCCTTGGATCGTAATTCAAGACGGAAAGTTTTGGTCGGTGGGAACCCTCGATGTCCTCTGTGAAGAAAGTCTAGCAGAAAATAGTACCGAAAGCGGCTGAACATGTATTGAGCCCAAAGCAAGAAATGAAGAACCCTTTCGCGCTAAGACGAATGTAAAGCAGTCATAACCTCGTTAGGTGATGCTCCAGACGCCTTGCAGAAAACACAAACAAGGAAATAACACAAATATCAAGCCACCGAGTATAGGGGAAGCTGCTAAACCATCCTGCCAGCATCATTTTGGGTGTCAGAAGAAGTACGCAGTGAGCCTGCGTTGCTGGGCACTCGGGTAGGGGCCTGTGATAGAGGGTCAGGTGAATTGGGGTCACTGGCCCTGCGCTTCTCGGTTGTCTCAGCTTTACTCAGTCTGCGCGCGATTGCCTCCTTCGCATGTTCGCCGTTGTCGCATGGTAGATACCACCGGGATACGGCCATGCAGATACATGAGAGCATCAGGTTGGCACCGGACCACATCTGGACGGTGATGTAGGTGTTGTATTGTGTGATGAGATGACCAGCAATGACGGGACCGGCGAGAGCTGGGATGGCAGCAAATGTGTACATCATACCAGTCCAGTGACCAAGCTTCTTCTTTGCGAAGTGAGTAGTGCCAGGCGCGGTGTAGGAGCAGTTGAGAATGTTGCCGATGGACGCAGGAGGAAGGCCGATAACCATGCCGGAGAAGATACCGAAGACGACGCAGAAGGCAATAGCATCGGTCTCTGATCCAGCTAGTGTCCAGAGAACCAGTGTGAGCATAGATGCGGTGAACTGGGAGCCGATGTGCATGTTGAGGGCGCCGACCTTGTCCGAGAAGTGAGCGAGGAGCATCCGTCCGACAGTCGAAGCTCCGTTCATGATGACTAGGAGCCAGAAGGTTTGAAGGGGTTTGTCGGTCGTGTCGGCAGGGCTTACTGATGAGCCGGTACGGTCGCGGGTGCCAAAGCCACGCACTGATGCCCACTACACATTGTTAGCTACAAGCATGAGAAACAGTGTAGGAATACTGACCTCTTCAAGGTTGAAGAAGACTGGGTAGAAACCAAAGAACATAAAGGCCACGGCTGCAGTGAACCAGCACCAAGCCTTGTTCTTGAAGGCCTCGGTATCGAACCAAGTCCTCAGCTTGCCCCAACTCTTCGGCTCGTGGTGCTCGTGGGCTGGGTCTGGAGTGCAGAAGATGAAAGAGTAGATGCAGGTCACTGAGGTGAGAGTCGCGACATAGCGTACTGCATTGTTGAAACCGACCGATTGAATCAGGAAGCGGAGCATGCTGGGGTAGATCACGCCTGCTACACTGGCACCGCAGGCGACATAGCCTACAGCTAGACCTCTGCGCTTGGGAAACCATGTTGAAGCAACTGGGAGAGAGTCAGTACAGGCAATTCACGGGATCAATCACCACTCACCTTGAGAGCTGGAGACAAAGAAGGTTCCCATGCCCAAGCCCACTACGAGGCCTTGGGTTGCCCAGATTGGACCGAAGCTTCCAATGGCCTCAACATCGCTGGGGTGTGCGACAGAGAGCATGAAAAGCCCAAAGGGCACAAGGAAAGTGCCACAGCCGATGACTTTGCGTGAGTGCCCCGCATCCAAGAGGCGTCCAACGACGTTGGAAAGCAGGAGCACAATGAAGGACTGAGTCGATCCGATCAGGTTCAGTTCGAGCTGGTCAACACCTCGCAGTGAGTGGCCCACATAGTACGAAGACCACGTGCCGTAGGCGTTGACAAGACCCCACGAGTTGAACATGAGAAAGAAGCAGCCCAGCAGACAGGCATAGGCACGCCATGACTGCGGCCAGTTGGGTTCGTCAAGTGTGTCAACACTGGCATGTCGGGATTCGTCTCGCATCGAATTGGTCGCAGTTGGTGCTTCGGAGAGTGGCAGCGTTCCTTCGCTGTACTGCCGACTCTCCTTGTATGAAGATTTGGTAGGTGGCATGTTGGCGGTGTTTACTGAAGGTGCGGGCCGTGAGGTGAAGGTGGAAGGAGCGATCAGTTATCTGAAAAGGTGTTTGACGATGACGCGATAAGATGCTCAACACGGATAGCACGTGTTGGAGGGGAAGCGCTCAAATGGACGCACTGGTGAAAAGGTACGGAAACGATCAACTGTCAAAGCGGCGGAGATGAGGGTATAAGTACGGTACTCATGTGGAAGCAGGCATGGGATATGGGGAACGAGCCCAAGGCTTAGATTGATAGAGGGTTCTTTTACGGCTCCACTTCGTTAAGCACGCGCGTAACCCCCATGTAGAATGTGGCTGGCTCCTCCCATAGTGACGTGGTAGTCAAACGGGTCGTGTAATGGGGCAATGGCAGTAGCAACGCACAAGCAACGCAAGGGTGCAAGCCCAAGAGAAGCCAAGGCAATACGGGCGTCTGAACTCCGCCGGCAGCAGGGTATACTTCATTACTCTGTTAGATGGTTCAAATGCCCGGCGGCCCAAAGGTTTAGTGCGCCGCGTTAATCCGGTGTGAGAGCGATCGGCGGTCGTGGATTCTCCGGAGCATCTCGCGTTTGGACTTCCCCACGCTTACTCGTTGTCGTGAAAACATGCCAACCATGCCGGCTCCAAGGGAGGCATGCTTTGTCTCTAGTGACCTCATTTGTTACAAAGCTGGGCATCGCCACCCCTTCTTCCTCAACGTGCGTAACAACAAACGGGATTGGAACGCACTGGGCAAGACTACCACGGTACGTAGACGCCGCATGCCCTATCCCACAACCGCGTGTGCGGATGTCGAGATTGCTCATAGGCTGTGCGTTCTTGGCTTGTTCCACCAAAACGAAGTTGCCGGTGGGCATAGACATCTGGTAGGCGATTATAGGGGTTGAGGCGCCTGACAAGGTTGGGTGAAATAGCGGAGCGGGCCCTCGACCCTTGGCGTAGTATCAGCGGGCGAGATGTGATGAGTGATGAGGCTCGATTGGGTCGGCATGCCAAGAATGTGCTCGAGTAGTGATGTACGAATTCCGCCTTGGCCGGCCCAGTTATATTGCAAGGGTCAAGAATGAGTACTCTCGCGGTGACACCGCTGAGAATGCTACGACTCTGGGCAGTCTCTCCAGCAAAGCGGATGCAACAGCCGACGGTCTGAGTGAAAGCACGCAAGCCGGTCCATAAAATCGGCGTTGCAAGCTCGGCGACACTGCCGACGAGGGTTGAGTGTTAGGCGCAACATGTCGAGTACATGACAGGCAAGTCGCGCTAAAGTTGGCAGTGTAACAAGATCAGCGGGCCGGTGCGGTTCGTTGCTTCGTTATCTTGAGTTTCAACACAGCCACAACCGCTTCAGAGGTATGCCCAGGGATCGACGGCTAGGGCGTTTTGCCAAGTATCAACACCCACGCTGGCTTCGATGCTTGCTTCTTCCCGCCGCCGCGATGAAGCCGTATCATATTGAGAGGGTTATCAGACAGTGCGGGTGTGGCTGCAGCAAACTCGTCACCGTGCCTTGCGATGACTCGTTTCAGCCACGCGCAACTGTCGGCGCGAATGGCCGCTGGGGTGCATTTTCTGTTGACAGACGACGCGCGGAGGGTGGATTCGAACGTTCCGAAAGAGCATAGACGGAGTTGGGGTAAGGAAGCGGAGGAGGAGTCAGGACTGGGGATCAGCGACGCTACCTCCAGAGAGTTTGCTCTGCCAAGCCAGGTGTCGGCCGTGGCAATTACGCGTTCTGGCAACCCTCGCCCAGCATCGACCCGATCCAGCGTCGAGACGAGCCCCAGGCACTATTTCTAATCAGATCTGGAAACAAATCCAAGCCCGACATCTTCCTAGGTCTGTGCAGATCTCCCCTGTCGGGAGGTGCCCAAGAGCCGAGAAGAAACAAAGAAGCATCCCGCGCAGAGCTGCGCTGCACATTACGCAAACAACAACGACAAAAGACAATGTTATCTCGTCTCAGACTTCTTAGTCGTGTGGTTTGCTAAACGTCTGATGTGCATTTTGCCACGGGAGCGGTCAATTGGTAGCTTCACTCCGCTGTGACGGCTAGTTTCTTGTAATGATGGCGAGGTCCATGCTGAGTTCCCGCGGACTCCATCAACTACGTCAGGCGCGTTCCACAAAAGGCCCATGGGGACGCGGACTTTCGAAAACCGGGGACTTCTTTAACGTTCTCACGAAGTTCTTCCGGAGCCGGACGTTGAGCAGTGGATATCGTCATGCGTAGTACTCTGCCGTGTCACTACATGGTGCCGCAGTCTCTCCGCACAGCGTCCCCATGTCATGATTCAGCTGTTGAGGGTTGGTTGACATTCTGGGTTGGTTGGATAAGGCATCCGCGTGTCGTCCGATAAGCAGCTTTGACAGCGGCTGCGGCGTTAGGCTTCGATCGCAGCTTCACGGGTAGATACTCGGGGGTTCCAACAGGTTCTGACTGCCGACAGTCTTCGCCTGTTGTTGTCAGCGGCGGCCGAACATGCTGGGTCGCTACCCAGGTACCGCACGGTGATGGATTTGCGGAAGCGCGCCCATCCGGAGTCTCATTCAACAATCGACTGTTCAATGAGCTGGGATCACCTCTCGACAATCTCGTGTTCATACTCTAATCTGACAGAATCCATTATCTGGAATCCATTAGTCCATGTTTTGTTCGGTGCGGGCCAGCAGTCAGGCTCCCGGTACTTCCACTGTGCATAGTGACGCCAAGCCCTCCACTGAAACGAAAACTCACTCAGAAAATATTCCTGTCCACTCCTCTCTTCCGAACCACCCACAATCCAGCCCCTGAAAGTCTGTTTTGGATGCTCAGCGATAGCGCTGTGGAAAAAACAAGCAAATACGAGCGGAACGCCACGGCGAACGAAGGGAACGAATCCTTGTGGCGGCATGCAGTTTCCGTGTGTCAACGTCAGGCCACTTGGAGAACCAAGTCCGAGACGCGATCCCGCACCCACAAAGTCGCAGATTCGAAGCGAGGACCACCAGGGCGGAGCGGAGAGCGGAACGTGATAAAATGAAGAAGAGATGATGTTGCGATACCTGCCTCAGATCATTCTTGTCATCTGCTGGGCACAACTGGGCAGGGCCGAATCGCCACGTTGTTAGAGCTCCGACAGCTGCTCCGTCTTGGAAACGACAAGACGGCACCCAAGGCCGACAGCCGCCGCATTCCATGTCGAACACCAGTTCGAGTCGAGCCGCCACACATAGCGGGCGTCGAGGCGGAGCGGAAAGCCCAGCGCCGCTCGTGGCGTTGAGTTTCGAGTCGCGCGAAAAGGGGTTTCATGCGGCACGAATCCACGACTCGCAAACATGTAATATTCGGGCACACATGTCAGCGCAGAAGATGTCTGAGCAGTGTGCAGAGGCCTTGGGTTGGGCACTGTCGTGCTTTTCTTCCAAGACTTGGTACCTAAGGCAGCTCAATGCGGCGGGCAACAAGCAAGGAGCGTCAGGCATGCCCATGGCTATGGTGTCAGAGCGCAGTCCCCGAGAGTACCGCGAGATCCATACGGGCACAATAAACTCAATCTTGGGTTCATCAAAAGGTACCCTCAGGTAGGTGCGTCCGCGGCGCAATCAAACGTCCCGGGGGTAAGCATGGTGTCTCTACGAGACCAGCAACTGAAAACCAACACCTAGTCGGCATTCAGCACCAAATGTGACAACAATAAAATCCCACCGTAGATTATATCAGAAGTCAGCTAAGGCAGGCAATGTCTGCTGGGAGGCCTATCGTAATATACGCCAGGTAAGGGAGGCTCCTTCAAGGGCAATGAGAAGTCGCAAATCCGTGACTAGTGTCCTCTTTCCTTCAAATCAATAGTCTTTTCCTACGTCTTCGCCGAGTCCGTTTTTCTCATCTCATAGCGACCTGCAGTCATGTTTTCGCGTACTCAGACACACTCACGCCACCTTCGGGCAAATCCGAGCCAACTCACAATGTTGCCGTTCTCTCCGGGCGAAACCGCTAACAAGTCCAGAGACTATCGGAGTCAATCTGCTTCTTCACGATATCCACATCCATCGCCTATCCGAGCATTATACGTGGATATGGACAGCACATACCTAGCAATACGTTCGGAGTTGCACGTGTGCAAGTACGCAGGGTCGAATGAAAGGTGTTGAGGGGACCCGAAACATCGCCGACCGACGCGCGTATGATTACTTGAGGAAAACAAGACGCTGACAAAACGGCCAGAAAAGCCGCGATTTGACCAAGAGTGCGCTCTGAAGACAGAGTGAGCTTTGGTGGATATGTAGGTTAGGTGCGTAATTCCATCCTGCCACACAATCTATTTCACGACGTATTTGTCTTCACGTTTGGTCGTTGTCTTATCATCACGTTGCTACATTAGAGAAGCTTCAGATGAATTCCACGTTCAAGTTATGGAGTGGTGAATTCGCGAGACCATGTTGCGTTCACTTCACCAACCAGGATGCCGTTGTAACAAGAACGAAATACATATTGATAGAATGGAATCTAGCACACCACGTCGCCAGTGGAAGTCTTCATGTAGAACGGCTGTCATTGCTCTAGCTATAAATACAGTTCGCTAGACGCTACCTTCAAAACGCCATGCTCCGGGGATCAAAGATTACTATGCCATGTTTGCAATCAAGAAGAGCAAGAATAAAAAGACAAACCCCCCAGTGCCATTGGTTCGGCGCATGGAGGCAGAGCTGCAGATGGCCCATGACCAAATCGCTCGAGGTAGAGTCATGACCAGGCGTGCGCCGTGACTCAAACGCCCTTGATAGCAACGGTGCGCTCGCTGTTCAGCTTATCCGCATTCCGGTCGTGGCTCTCCTTCTTGCAGTCCTCGAGTCCGACACACTTGTGGTCCTCGAGCATGCGATGACGGCTGCAGTGTCGGCCTTCGCAGAAGCCGCAGTCGCCGACGATGGGCTGGGCGCGGTCCTTGCAGTCCTTGAAGGAGCAGCGGACCTTCTTGGGGGGCATTCCGCCGCGCAGAGGGAGGGCGAGATGGAGGGTGGAATTGGGCCCGATGGCGTAATCAGCCAGGGTGGTGTCGGGTGACGAGAGGTGCTTGCCGGCGTGGACGATGCGCAGGTCCGAGGGAGCGGAGAGGTTGGTGCGGAGGGCGAGCAGAGAGCGCAGCGTGCTTATGGATGTATTTGAAGGGATTGTGAGGGGAATTGCTGTGCACAGTGTTAGCCCTTGCCGTGACTTCATGATGCGCCTGGTTCCGAGCCTCGGAACGGTGGCGGCGACGACTTACTGTTGCTGCCGGACACGGTCTTGACGAAGATCTGCATCGTCTCCTCGGCTTCCGAGCTGGACGAGCTGATGCTGCTGATGCTGGACGAGCGGCGCATGGTGACGGTGTAGAGACGGTGTAGAGAAGGTGTAGAGACGGTGGTGGAAGCAGTGGTTTGGGAGAGTTGTGAGGGAGCCCTGGGTGAGGCTGGGGTGCTCGGCGAGTAGTGATGACGCTGCGGCGCGGCTAGATAACGGCGATAGTCGACGGGGTAGAGAACAGCGTGTACGATAGGCGACAAGGTGCGTGGTATGACTAAGAGTGAATGGTTCAGCAGCAGCAGGTGTGGGTGATAGATGGAGATCAAGCAGGTGAAGGTGACGCAGACCGCTTCTTAAAGAAAGGCAGATGGAGCCCCATGCTGTCACTGGTGCCTCCACGGCTTGGTCCGACCGATGGCACTGCCAAACTGTACACGACTCGAGCCGATATGCGTTCGCAGCGCGTCTTTGCCTCCCCGATGCAGGGCGGCGGCGACTAGCCGAACTTCTTCCATGGTATTCCATATCCATCACCATCACCAACCTCTCACAGTCTCGCCCATCAACCCGCTGCTTTTGTCGCCAGTCTTGCCTTTGCCAGAACAACGACGTCTCACGTGTCCGATGCGGTCGTGCATATACTCGCACCCCATCCCTCGCCCGAGTTGCCTTTTGCATGTGACACGTATCGCGCGTCCGGTCTGTCTGCCACTTGTGAAATGCAATCTAGATCGCGTCTCATGCATACCCTCGCTTGTTGCCGCTTTCAGACGTGTAACACGTGGACGACAGCGCCTGGCATTCTGCTGTGCCGGATGAGGCGTTGAGCCCGGCCTGCGCCAGTGTTTACGATTGGCCCTCGTCGTGGCGCGTGCATGACGGCTATGCGCTGTGTGAGGCTGCACGACTATCGTCATAAAACAACGACACGCATCCTTGGTGTTGAGTATCGCCGCCTCGCGTCGATTGGACATGCTTCGTTACGACATATGCACAAGGCCTAATGCTCCGACTCGCTGCGGCCCTGCCGTTGATCATCTGGAGTCATGCAATCATCCGCCCATCATCTATCGTCTGTGCCACTACCGCTTGGATCGGTGCGCGGTCGGAACCTTGGTACTGGAGACACGTCCATCGATTTGTACGCCTGCATGGTCAAACACGTCCAAACATGGGCTTTCCCCGCGCATACGTTATTTCCGTCATGTCACAGCATCGCCGTTGCTTCTAGAAGCGTTTCACAATCTTCTGCACCGCTTTAGAGTTTGTACTTGTGCATCTTGGCTTGTTCGGCGTGGCAACTACCGCCTTACACTAAATATCAATACGCTACTAGTATACACCGCTTCCAACACCCGCCTACAACATGCTCTTAGGGAAGTCCTTCATCGCCTGCCGTACGCCCAAGTCACTGAGAATCTCCTCGGTACCTCCAAGAATAGCATCAAACTTGTACGTGCGGTGGAACTGCTCAATCACCCGGCCCATACCACCTTGCGTAATTCCGCGACCTCCGAAGATGTTGACGGCTTCATCTGCAATCTCGTGTGCAGAGCGAGTGGCGAACGACTTGAGTAGGCCAATAGGTCCACCAAGCAGCTTCGATTGCTGAGCGTACGACATGTGCGTCATCTGGTAGGCAATAGATTCTAGCCATGCTTGGTTGGCCTCGACATGTGAGATCATCTTTGCAAGCCTGGAGTATTGTCAGTAGCGTTCAATCGGATTTAGCTCCAGCGGTGCAAGCAAGGTAAGGTAGTGAGGTCTCATCCGACGGATGCACTGGTGGGACAAGAAGCTATCTTTGGAGGCAATACTCACTTCTGACGGATGGTGGGTTGCTCTATCAGCTTCTTCCCAAAGACAATCCGCTGGTTGCACCACTTGAGACACTCCTCGACAACGGTTCGCGATTGTCGGATGACGGCGCATGCCATCATAAACCTCTCGTGATTGAAGTTGGACATGATAACGACGAAGCCCTGATGCTCTTTGCCCAACAGGTGGTCTACTGGTACCTTCACATCATTGAACTCTACGTATGCGGTGCCGGCGGTGGTGGAGTAGCTCGTCTTGATCAGCTTGGTCTCGACGGCCTCGTCGCGCTCGATGAGCAGGACAGAGAAGCCCTTGTCGGTCTTGCAGCCTGTGACGAAGTAGTCGCTGAACATTCCGTTGGTGATCCACTTCTTTGTGCCTCGTACGATGTAGTGCTTGCCGTCTGGCGTCAAAGCCGCAGTGGTCCTGATTCCGGCGACATCTGATCCCGCAAAAGCCTCGGTAATGGCTAGGCACATCTTCTTCTTGCCGCTCAGCACCTCGTTGACCACACGCGTCTTCAGCTCAGATTCAGGCATCCACTGCAAGACGGCTGTCAAGCTGATGGTCATGCCTGCCATGTTGCCGTCTTGGAAGCCACGCGCGTTTGCGCGTACACCTTCCTGCGCCTGGATAAGGTCATGGAGGTAGTCAAACTCTTCGCCCTTGACAACACCCATCAGGTTCTTGCCGTGGAGATGCTTTCCAGGTCCTAGGCGCATAGCTAGCATGTCGTTCGCGGCCATCTTGTCGATCAACTCCTGGCTGATGTATGTACCATCCTTCTCCTTTTGTTGCGCCTCGGGCGTGACGTGTGTGTCGACGAACTTGCGGACCTCCTTCTGCAGCGCGCGATGGCTCTCCTTGAAGTAGGGACTCTTGAACTGCGGTCGCAACCACAATGGCTCCGCATATGGCACTGGGCTCAGGTCGCCAGGCTTTCCGACAATCACCTCAGACTTCTCGCCCTCGATGGTGCCGATGCACAGCTCCTGGTACTTGTCAAGGACCTCCTGTCTGTGTAGGTTGTAAAACGCGGTCGTCGCATCTTGGCCGGCTACTTGCTCGAGCACGACGGAGCCACCAGGGTGGGCATCGACGAACTCGCTCAAATCGTAGACTTTGTGGTCGATGATGCACCAGAGGTCTTCGGGCGTGTTGTGCGATGCGACCGAATCGCGGGTGAGGGAGGCGTGAGGCATGTCGACGGTGTGTGGGAAGGAGGCGATGGGTGGAGGAGGAAGGTACAACCTGGTGCGTGGCAAGAGGACGTTTAAGGGACCGTAGGACGAAAGGAGAGCGAACAGCAGACGCGACTACATTATGGGTCTCTAGACGTTTGGCCTCGGTCTACGAGATGAGCTAGTCCTCTCCGCGCAGCGCTCCGTCTTTGTGTGGAGCAAGAGCGCCTGCCTGCAGACAACGTCTGGGGAAGATGCCGAGGCAGAATGTAATCGCCTCTCCAACACCGCCCATTGGCTGTAGAAATATCGCGGCAGTCCAGCGGCAACCACACTTCCTCTGTTCTCTCTAACTGCACCTTTGTTTCTTAGGTTTCGTCCATGCGACACGCCACCGACTGTGCTTGCAACTTTAGCTACTCACAGCCAAAATGTTGGTCACATATCCAGAAGCTCGATTGTACAGCACAGTCTTCACACGCATCCATCTCTCGACATTGTGCAACGCACTAAGGAACACTGTATCGTTACCCAAGTACCTCTATCTAGCCGAGTTGTTAAGTGATTCTCCGATTACAAATGTACAGTAAACGTCAAGACCTTAGTGAGCTTAACATGGCTGTGCAAATACTAGTCGCCTCTGGAACCTGTTAGTCAATTGATCACTGCCACTAGATCGGCCATTGTGCCATCTTCCAAGACGCGATCCGTGGGTCTCTGTACGTACTTTCATCTTGAACTTTTTTGCGATCTGGTACTGGCAGAATCGGTATCACATTTTCTTCTTCGCAAGGAAACACTATTTACACGACGACTTCACAGTCCATTTTGCGTACTGCGACAACTTCTGTAGAATCCTCCGACCAATGTATTTGGATTTACGAGGCGGGTGCAAAGATGATCATAGACGTCGGAGATCGCGCCTCGATGGAGGGCCTCTATTACATTTCCGTATCCCTATCAAACGTTTGCATTACCTCCAGCCCCGCGTCATACCGACAAGAACGTATCTTCGAAGGGAGTAAGTAGAGTTGAGGCGTAGCCACGTGGCTCAGAAGGATAATGACAGGCCACCAGATATCCGGTCGCAGAAGAGGCGAAATGGAGTATTGTAAAGACTGCATTGTCAGTAAGGTCAACACACGGTCCTGATCACTGCTGTTCTGGCATAACTCGCAGAGGTGCCAACAATGAGGTCGTTTGCGATAGGACATACGAGGCACACGTATCCACTGATTTCCCTTCGGGGACATTCAAAACAAATAACCTGGTCTCTTGCACTGGATTGTATCATTAGCTCCAAAGTCCGCAAAGCGTCTTATAGATACGAACCAGTCACACATGGCAGTGATGAATGTTTTGACGGATAATCTTAAAGGTTGCTATCAGAACCCAGAGAAAAGTCAGTAGTAGATGCCGCAACCCCATCTTACCTATTCCCCGTCGACAACCTCCCCAAGTCCCATGCATCTCCCTTTCCCTCCCACCATACCAAACCATGTTGTTACCCAACAGATCGTCGCCCTAAGAAAATTAGTGTTGGTGAAAGCAAACCCATCCGCGTCGTGCCCCTCACTCCTCACCCATCTCAACAGAAAAAAATGTTTGCCCCTCCACCCCTCCTTCAACATCCCACTCAAAACACCCCGCCATGCCCCTCGTTTGCTTCCTCGTTTGACCTTCTGCCCTCTGCCCCTCCAATAGTGCCGTAATCGACAACGCTTTGCTCAACTTGCCCAATCTGGTAACGTCACGCTGTCGCTCCCGACGCTGCGCGAGTGAAGGGCGTCATTTTGCCGTTTCTGCCTCATACATACGTCCTATCACTTTATTTTCGTCGCAGATTCAACATCCTCGAGATTTCCTTGACTAGAAGCTGTCGTGTGTCGAAATCGCGATAGCCGTTGTGCGTTCTCGCGCCAACGCATCTTTAAGTTTGGCTTGATCCACACATTCGCATGGACACTTTTAAATCGAGCAGAGTGCACAGCAACCGAGAAAGCCAGTTCTGAAATTTGCGAGTCTTCTCTCGCATATGCATATGTCTAGATGATGACTCAAATATGTTGAAAGGGCAAGTGCATATATCGACTTGGTCATGAGAAGTATAATATTTGGGTATCTCTCGTGTTCATACCACCGACAAACAAATATGTCTACACGTCTATAGCAGCTCCTGAACATCGTCTAATCGTCTTGATAGTAATCTATAGTCGTAAGCGAATTGGCTGTCGCCCTCATGCGCCGTCTCAGCCCTCGAGTTTCGCCAGCGCCTTCCTCAGTTCATCCTCCCTCTTCCCAAGCACAGGCAGACCTCTATCTACACAAGCTCTCTCGAGCTCTTGCTTCCCGAGAGCTGCCCATCCGCCATCGCGTTCAATCAACTTGTCGTCCGTCTTCAAATACTCCAACTTCTTCCTGACATTGCGCTGCAACAGGAACTTGGGGGCTGTGACAGGAAGCCAGTCGAACAGCGCCGGATAGCAGTCGAGTTGTGCGGCGGTAAGCGAGAGTTCAAAGAGTGTCATCTCGTTCCAGTTCTTCGTGGTGACTGGCATGACTTGTCCACTCTTTGGCAGGGTTACAGAAGGCGTGTCAGAAGATGTGCTGCCAATAGGTGGTCGATCCCTGCTCATCAGTCGCATGGCGTCTAGAGCGATCCTTCTTAGCCGGTCTTGTCGCTTGTCTTCGCGCTTGCGTAACGCGCGCTGGACCTGCTGGGGTATCCGGCATGCCTCTGGAATGACGGGCGTGATGTACATAACAACGAGTGGTAACCACTCTCCAAGTAACAAGACCAAGAAGCCGAAGGCTGGCAATCTCAAAGTGTCTAGCCTACTCCTTTGCACAATCTGCCATTCCGCCCTTGACAAAACCTCGGTTATATCTTTGTTGGGTGTTTGAGCGGCCTTTTGGCGCAGCGTCTTTGCAAGTTTGGATGTTTGCCGGACATGCGATATGCCCGTTTTGTAGAAAGTAAGGTATGCGCGACCGGCGCGATATAGCCACTTGACGACGTTCTGGTCTGGTGTTCGTGCGGGAACAGATATATCGGGGGCGTATGTGAACGGTGGTGGGTTCAGTTTCCCTTTCGCTCGCAGTGTGGGGACGGTTGTGGCTTTCGAGGTGGGTGTTTGCGCGGGAATGAGAGGGGGGGACTGAGGCTTTCTGGGAGAAGTTGTCTTCGTGGGTGTAGTCGTCTTGGTTGCTTTGGCGGGAGAAGGTGGCATGGCCCCGCCATATCCTGTGGTTTTCACCGGCGCCGCTGTGGATGAGGCATACGCCCTCCTTTGTGTCTCCCATCGTTTTGCAAGAATCCTCCTCTGTGTGGTATTCCTCGATCCATCATGCCACGTCTGACTTCCTAATGCCGGCGCAATGGCACGCATGTGTACACCGCGGCGGCATTGTAGGTTTGCGACGACACCATTCAATCGCGCCGGTACGACCAAGGTAGAAAACATCAGCAGTGGTTTCCTGATCGGGTGGTTAGGGACGTGACTCTGCGAATGCTGAACCAGCCGCTGAGCGAGGGCGGGCTCTAGTGGTGACGTTTCTCATTCGTAGGGAAAGAAAAAACTGGGTCAAGCTGATCCCTGTCCGCGCGCCTCCGCCACGCGACACGATGTCATCACACCTCGTGTTTGCACTAACTCGACTTGGTAGACTAATGGCTGTCGTGATTGCATGATGTACACTTAAAGTCGTCGCTATGATGTTGAGCAATACAGCGAAATCTGAATGATTTGAAATGTCCTGTCTATGCAGTAATGGACGCCACATTCCTTCGTCAATTCCACCACTGGCTGCGCCTGATCGTACCCATATCTACAATAACGTAAAAAAGTTTCAAAGCACCAACCAGCCCTCGATGACCTATGAAAACCCCTTGCACATATGCGTAGCATCCATGTTGTGCGCCAAGTAACACCTCGCAGAACGCTAAATCGGATCAGATAAGGAAAGGAAACGCCATACGTTAGGACCAAGGAAACTCGTAGAAGATACAGGAGCCGGGCATTGGCAGGCCAGAGAGATGAAAACGAAAAGGGGAAAAACATGAAAAGCAGTTAAGAATCGGACCGGGGCCTCATCCAGGTTTGAATTCGCACGTCAACCAGGGGGTAAGCCGCTAGAATCGTGTGAGTCGCGTGGGTACGTGGGTAATGATCAAGTCGCCAGGGAATTGTCGCAAGGGTACTCCATAGTGTTGTTGCGTGGAATGAGGATGCGAGGGCCTTGAAGCTTCACCAGTTATGGCCAAAGCAGATAGCACGGGTCCAGAATGGGTTACTGTCTGTTCGATGAGCTGGCTCGTGGAAGATACATGGCTATTTGCAAGGGCTGGGTAAAGGGCGCAGTCGGGTTTGGTCGGTTGGATATACACCATGTCGATACATGTGCGGAGGGAGCGGTATACAGGATTTGGGCTATTGTAGTAATGTCGAGTTTATCTGTTGGAAAGGTTCGAGACAGCCGTGCTTGATGTCTAGGCTTCTGGATGTATGGAATGGGACTTTTAGCGTTGATATTGAGCGAGTTGGGCCATGATCTCAGACATATCCGGCGCGGGGCCAGCCTGAGTAGGTGTCTGCACTGGTGGAGCGACAGCCTGGCTCTGGTTGGCGAAAAGAGAAGCAAGCGCGGGGAACTGGTTGCCCAGCTGTGCGAGATGCGGCTGGGACTGAGCACTGAAGCCAGGTGTTTGCGCCGGGCTAGGCACTTGAGCTAGCAGGCGTGCAAGATCAGCGTTCAATCCCTGGTTCGGCGCGGGTTGCGTATTCTGAGGCATATTATTGCCGGACATTGCGCCGAGGAGCTGAGACAAGCTCGCACCGTCGAGAGATGCAATGAGGTTAGAGATGTTCGGCTGACTGGTCGGCAGGGATGGGAAGGGGTTGTTTGGCTGGGGAAAGTGCGGGGGTAGGGTCTGAGCGAAGCCGTACGAGGATGATGGTGGCAGGACCGGGCGAGATTGGCTTTGTTTGGCATTGTTGACGAGGAGGCCAGCGGTCGTGGGGTCAAGATCGGCATATTCTGGGCACATGAGTCAGTAATCGCTCATGTATATCATAAGCAATCGTACCGTTGAACTGGACGTTGTTTGCACCGCCACGTCGGTCGAATATCTGGACGCTAACTTTGCCCTTGGTAAGGCCAGTAGTATCAAGCCTCACGATGGCCAAAACTCCCTCAAGGATCTGTCTTCGAACTACAGCTGGTTCAGGGAACCGACCACTCAATATCAGGACATTACTACGGAGATTTTGCGAGCGGAAAGTATCCTCGACGTAGCGGATGAAGTCACTACCACTGAATTAGCGACCTTGATATAATAGCTGTTGGTTCCGAACTTACCGAGGGAGACCTTCGTTGAGCACAAGAATCTGGATGTCAGGCACCTCGTGGGGCAATCGGCGCCGCAGGTCCAATCCATCCTCTGTGTAGTCGCGACGCGGGGACGGGCTTCTGTGCCTGCGCGGTGGTGTTCTGGACCGGCTACGGTATCGCGTATCAAACCTGTCTCGGCTTCTGTCCCGTGATCGTACACCCCGAGGCGGGGCTCGCGGCGATGGCGATCGCATGGGCCGATAATCGTCCCGATCACGGAAACGTCGATCTCTAGGGGACATGGAGTTTGGATGCCCTACATAACGATTGTCCCTAGGTGCTGGTCCTGTACCGCCCCGATTGTAATCTGGCGAACGTGAACGTCGACGCGGTGTTGGGTTCGGCGGCTCGATCTTCTTCGTGTTGCGCTGTGGCTTGGAGATCTCAAGGTCTGTCATAGTTAGTCGACTGTCCAGCAGCAAAGTGATTGACATGACATACGCATCTTCCTGCCGCGCACTGCCTGGCCTTGCTCGGCATCCAGAGCTCTGCGACATGATTCCGAGTCCAAGAACTGGACAAAGCCATATGCCTGTTTAATTGATATCTGCGCAAGCCTGCCGTGGCGGTAGAAACGATGGAAGATGTCTCGCTTGGTGACTTTTTCGGTGGGGAGGTTTCCTAGGAATCGGTTAGGCGCATCCTTGGTGCAAAAACAGTCTCAGCTCACCAATGAAGAGACGCGAACCCATGGGAAACTGGTCCCATTGCCCCTCCGTCACAAACTTCCTCTCCTGATCCAAAAACTCCTCGTACCTCCTGTTGACCTCGGGCGGCCACCGCTGATCCTCATCGTCGGGCGTTTCGCTACGATCGCCCGGCTGCTGCTGAGCCTGGTTGGGCGTGGAAAAGTCCTGACTCTGCACATTCAAGGGCTGAAGAGAGCCATTGCCTTTCTGCTGAGCAATGGGAGCTTGCTGACTCTGTGGATGATAGGATCTGATGTCATCGCTGGGGTTATAGTTGGGGTGCGTAGCGGGCTGTTCTTGGGTGGGTGGTCGAGCAGGAAGATTGGTGGCCGAGGGCAACGACGAGGCATGGTGCTGTGTCTGCGGCGACTGGGAGGACATTTGTGCAGAGGCATATTGGGCTGCAGGCGCATTGTTGGCAGCAGGTGTCAGAGAGTCCAAGAGGGCTTGTACGTCAACATTGGAGCCAGTGTGCGCGTCAGTCTGGTAGTGAGCGCCTTGGGCAGACTGGGCGGGCGCTTGCTGAGCAGCATAGGCATGGTCATGGGGGTATGGGTACGCAGAAGAAAGACCTTGAGCAGCCGGCGGCGGCGCGTCAGTGGCCGACGCAGCGCGCGACTGGAGCTGTGCGGTGAAATTCTGCATTGAAGAGGTATCATGCGGCTGCGTACCCATGCCGCCGCCAAACGCAGCCGACTGCGCGAACGCCCCCGGCGCATCGTGCCCTGCCCCTTGTGCGCCTATACTCTGGAAGCTGGCGGTCGAAGATGGGTCGGCGAAGTACGGCGTCGACGTGTTCGCGTTCGCGTGGGAGCTGTGGGCGGGCGCGGCAGAGTCGTTGCTGTGGGAGACATGACTATAGTTCGCATCCATGTGCTCTACGAGGATGGGGATGTTGGCGGGCGACGGGACGTTTTGCGGGCGCGGGCTCTCGGGCGTCAGCGACTGGTGCCGTATGTGCTCAGCTTGTTGCGGCGGACTCGAGTTGGGTCTCATGTAGACTGCGGAGCCAGAGCGCAGAGCTGGCAGACAAGGCGTGGTGAAGGGAGTCAACTCAAAGCATCTACGAAAACGCACCGTCGCGACAAGGGCTGGAGAGCTGCAGGTGGAGCACTAGGAGAAGACGAGCGGATGGCGGGGCTGGCTAGATGCTACCTAGGTATATGTGATGAGTGAGGGCAGACGCGACAGCCACAGGCACAGTAGCGAGAGCGGGCCCCGTAAAAGTGGCAAGAGACGGTGGTGCAGTCAGGAAATATCAGGAAGAGAGATGTAGCGCAGCAGATGTTGGGATTCGGCGCCGCATCGACTCCGAGGAGCCTGGAATCGAGAACTTGCCTGGCTAAGCTTCGTCCACGTGATGCGTTTTAGTCTGCTTCTAGCGTCCGTTTTATGGTTAAAATGGTCATGTTGATCCTAGCTCGAGCTATTGCGGTTGCGACATGATCTCATCTTGACAAAGGCCAACGTGAGCAATTTGCGCAACCGTGATGCTGCGACGCTTCATTTTTCACACGCTAGTCTTCCCTCCTGCGCCGTTGCCAGCGGTGCGCCGGATAATTCACTGTCGAGGGCATAGCAGCAGTGCCACTGGCGACGAGGTCCAGGCTGCACGCGCCTGGCTCGCGGAGCTCCATGCAGAGACGATCCCTTTCAAGAGCATTGGCGAATTGAGCTTCAGCAGATCATCAGGACCGGGCGGCCAAAATGTAAACAAGTATGACACACTACACCACTTTTTAACACGGCGCTATACTAAACAGGCACCAAGAGTCAATTCTAAAGCTACGTTGAAGGTGCCTCTCGACGCGTTGCTGCACCACATCCCTGCAGCCCTACATGGCGAAATTAGACGTTCTCGCTACGTTGCTGCTAGATCCAATGCTATAATAGTCCAGGCCGACGACAGTCGAAAGCAGAGCGACAATGCTCAGAGCTGCTACAGGCGCATATACGAGGCCATTGCCCGAGCCGGACAAGATGCTGTGCCCGCCGAGACGTCGGCAGCACAGGTGCAGCGTGTCAAACAACTGTATGTCGTCGCACTTCCGATAGCCCAGGCGACGGCCCGAAAGCTGATAAGACGCCAGACAGAAGGCAGATAACGAGCGCCGCCTCAAGAGCAAGAAGCAGCAGAGCGCTAAGAAGACGTCGCGACGAAGCCGGGGTGACGAGTGAAGCGGTCTGCGGGGAAGCGGCCTGCCACAGCACCATAGCTCAGCGCAACGTGCAGGTGACGTGGTTCTACCGTTGAATCGTAGTGCATCTCACGATAGTGCGAGCATGACTGTAGCGGTGTAGTGTGGCGTGCCTCCCGATAAGAGATAGGAAGAATACTTGATGCACGAGTGCTCGGTACGATTAGTCTGCTGACCAAGTCCCTTGATCCTTCACGTTTCCGTGACGGCAGAAAGTTTCTGGAGCGTTTCATTCGCAGCCCAGTACTTGATGCCTGTCTGAGATAGCACCTTTGCTTCGTCTTTCTTCCCTTGCTTCCGCAGCAATTCGCCCAATCTAGCAACCTGATCGCCGGATCCTTGACCGTCTTCCATCGCTCGCACATACTTGCGGAGTGCTGCACGCGACGCCTTCTGCAAGGACGAATCGCTATCCGCGAGTAACCGATGCAGAGATAACAATTGTCGAACAGCGACTTCGGAGATGGAGGCAATCTCCTTGGGATGTTGCTGAACGGTAGAGCTTATCAAGTCCAGGGCCTTGCTCAATGCAAGGGCAATCTCCGGGTCGCTTGGGTCGCAGCCAAATAGCAGCATGCGGAACCTGCAGATGGCAGTTTCTACAGCATGGGGAGAGTGCTCTTGCAGGTAATCTAGCACGTGCTGCAAGATGCGTGGTATGCAGGCTAGCTGACTAAACTCGGCAAACATGTCGAAGAACTTCTCCGCGAGTTTGGGCTTGCCCTGGAACTGCTTCATGGCGGAGTCAAAGACTGCCAGTGGGATAGCACCAGTGAGCACTGGCGCAGACGCCAGGTTCTGCAGCGCCACCTCGTCCACACCATCGTCCTGCTTCAGGCTGGGATTTACATCCTCTGCCGTCACTTCCGGAAGCGCAATCATGTCTTCGTCGCCGTCCTCGTCTGTGCCTGGCTTCTTTGTACGATCAATGTCCAGACCGAGAATCTTGCGCCGACCAGCGATCTTGCCAACGTAGATGGTCTCCAGCTTTGCGTATTCCAGCCACATAACCTCGGAGTTCTTGCAGAAGCGTAGTCCTCGCTGCATGTAGCTTCGCGCATTCGTAATGTCCGCCTGCGTATCCATGAAGTAGTTGGCCGCGAGGATCCATATGTCGGGCTTGGTGGGGTGGAGTCGAGCGACAGATGTGAAGATGTCGTTCAGCCGCTTGTATGCCTTGTCCTTGCGCGCAAAGTCGATGTACTGCATCCACAGTACCAGATCGCCCGAGAATTTGCGCGTCGCCCGGTTGTAGAGGAAGTAGATGGTGCGCTGACCAGAGCCCTTGTACCGTACACCCAGGCGCTTTATTCGTTTGCGGCGGAGGGCGTCGACGTTCTTCTCGAACTCAATGTATCGCATGTAGTCTTCGGGGTGCGAACCGCGTGCATTGATAATGTGCTCGAAATCCGAGCGCTTCTTCGCTATGGAGCTGATTTCTTCCTATGGCGTGTTAGCGAAGCTGGCGTTGCGCGCATGGCGGCCTAGCATACCCGTGTGAAGATTTTCTTGCGCTCAAGCTCGTTCAGCTCGGTCGCCGACTGCTCGAGGTAGAAACGCGCCTTGTCACTGGGTCCGGCCATGTCTGCGCGTCCGAGGTGTTGCTGCTGGCAGAGTTGGGATAGAAAAGTTGACTTCTCTAGAAAAAAGTTAGGCTAAAGTTGCTCCCGCGGGTAGCGCCTTGGCCTACGGACCTCGGAAGCGCGAACCCTGGCCATTGCAACCTGTGGACTTCAGGAGACGCGCGTGTTGGACTGCGCATCATCAATTCTCGACGCTCTTTTGCCGCTTTTTTCTCGCTCAATGGTCCAGCGCTGCTGAAAACCTACCTGAATTCTCTACCATGGTCAAGGACAAGGACGGCGACACTGTCGCTACGGTACGCGCAGTCCGGCCTCACCCCCGAGAGCTCCGCATGCTCACCAGATGTAGTTCAATGGGAAATGGATATCATATTCGCATACCGCCATGGCCTACTGTACGTTCCTATGTGCTTGACGGATACCAACGGACTAACAAATCCCCAAGGTGCCTTTGTCGGAGCCCTCATAGTCGGAATGTACGCTTCTCACTCTCTACTACCCCACGACGCGGCTGAACACCCACAGATGGCTACACTACCACAAGATTGTGCAAAATGAGTTTTATGTTAGTCCCCGAGGACCACACCAGGCCCAGAGCCAACCATTGACGTGCCCAGGGTTACCCAGATGAATGGTTTCCATCCGTGTCCGCGACCATCGGCGACCGCTACCCGGAGCGTTCGGTCTTCATGCTCTTCATCGCTCTGACATCTGGTATGGAACGAGACACAGCGCACAAAGGCATATGCTAAGCTTTACAGGCCCAAGATTCGCCCTCGTCGGCCTTTGGTACATCTTGACCCGCCGACCCAACTCGTCCCTCCCCAAGTTCATCGCTGGCGTTGGCATCTTTCGGACCTTGACCTGTGGAGGATGGACATATGTGACTTCTACCGACGACCACGACTGGCACGACATTTTCATGATTTCATACCTTGTTGCGACGCTACCGTGGACCCTGGGCTGTGTCGCTCTGAGCCCTAAGAACCCCACTGCCCTCAAGTACCGAAAGGTCCTTGCTGGCAGTTTCTTCGGAACTCTGGTGCCGTTGATCTACTTCTTCATCCAGCACAAGGTGCATCGAGTGGCTGGAGGTACGTTTGACAATTCTACTATTTTGCCATCGCTAACGTCTTCACAGCATATACCATCTACGCTTTCTTCGAATGGGCACTGGTCTTGCTCGATGTAGGCTTCGATGCCGTCACGATGATCGAGTTCCAGCACTTGGAGGTTGTCATAAAGGATGTTCGAGGTGTATCTCGCCTGTACGTTCCTCGTCTTCCAATATAGATAGACACGCATCACGAATCTATACTTCTTATGGACACTTTCTGATAAGACATGTCTTGTAGTGCGGGCTCCAAGTCGACATCCGACAGTATCCAGGAGTAAGTCACTACTGCTTCCCGATGCTCTGCGCGTCACTGACAGGAGCAGAAAAAACAAGGAAATGAGCGCGACCTTTTCGGGTGCCTTTTCTTGGTTCGGACTCATCTATGCTGCTGCAGACGTGTACAACGGCGTAAGTGGCAAAACGTGGTGTCATTGGACGTGACTAATTACTCTGTAGTTTGTCTTCTGGTCCATGCTGACTTCACTCGGTGTCTGCGTCTGGTGTATGTTCGAATTCCCCTGTGCGATCGGTATGTCTGCTGATCATATTTAGACTTCCCTCTCTGGCACATGGGTATCTCTGGCTACGAGGCCTTGGTCATGTGCACCGTCACTCCTTTCTTCCTCGGCATCAAGCCCCTCCGCTATCTGGCTACTCGCTACGTCTGGTTCTTCCACCTGCTCTCGCTCTCCGGACTTCTCGCGTTTCTTGCTAAGACACCCGTCAACCGACTCTTTGCCGTTGGCTTCGGTCTGTCAATGTCATGTATCGCATGGTCTGCCACCTTCTATGCCGAACGGTCTCAACCCCACCGCCTTGAAGCACGCATTTCCGCTTTTGCTATTGGTCTGATCGCCTCTAGCATTGCGAAGTTTGCCTTTTGGACCAACAACCCAATTTGGCCAATCATGCACGAGGCAAACGGCGGATGGAACAGAACTGGGTTCGTAGTAGCTCTCATCTCGATGCTCATATCGACCAGATCTACCGCCAGTTCTGGCGCAGATGTCCCAGCTCAAGGCCCTACTAAGGGGTCTTCGGTCTTTGCGAGCTTTGGCCTAGCGGGTGTCATGTTCGCCATGCACTCGCTTCTCTCCGATTCGAGCACGATGATCTCTTGGGTATGGGAAGGTTACCCTGTTCGGGGTCCGCTGGCTGTACCCCACGGCACCCTGACTCTCCTAGCCATGGGTCTTGGTCTTATGGTCGGTCTGTTTGCGCCCAACCTCTCAAGGTCATGGGCCTTTTACGGCGTAGGCTCTATCGGTGCTGCCGTTTTGACAACTACCAGCCACTGGTCTGGTTTCTATGGAGCCTTGGTTCTCGCCATATACACCATGGCAGCAGCACCTGTTCTCATTGCCCATGCGGCGCGCCACTCACCAGGCCGCACATTCGGTCTCGGATTCTTGGTGTACAACTTAATGGTTCTGTTCCACGTCTGGGTAGTAGCGTACGCGTTCGTTCCGGGTGGACCGCTTGTTCGCGAGCACACAGACTGGGTTATGACAGCCATGATGCTTCAGATCGGTGCCGGTATCTTCAGTGTCTCCGCTCAGCCGCCAGCACTCAAGAGCTACAAGGGCAAGGCGGTCATCACGGCAGCTGCCACCAGGCAACGATCCTACTACCTCTACGTTCTAGGTGCTCTAGAGTTGATCGCCATTGCCACCGCCTACCTACGCTTCCCGTCCTACGACTACAAGCCGTATCACCCGGAGACTAAGTCCATCACGGCTGGCATCTGGACCATCCACTTCTCCCTTGACAACGATATGTGGTCTTCAGAGTACCGCATGCGCGACCTCATCAAGGAAATGGAAGTCGACGTCATCGGACTCCTCGAAAGCGATCTGCAGCGCATCATCATGGGCAATCGCGACACAACGCAATTCCTCGCCGAAGATCTAGGCATGTACGTCGACTTCGGCCCAGGCCCCAACAAGCACACATGGGGCTCGGCACTGCTCTCCAAATTCCCCATCGTAAACTCAACCCATCATCTTCTCCCCTCGCCTGTCGGCGAGCTTGCCCCGGCCATTGAAGCTACCATCGACGCCTACGGTGAGATGATTGACATCTTCGTCTTCCACTCGGGCCAGGAAGAGGACCCCGAGGATCGCCGCCTACAATCAGAATACCTGGCTGAACGCATGAAAGCCACGCCGCGTCCCGCCATCCTCCTCTCGTATCTCGTCACCAAACCCGGCGAGGGCAACTACAACACGTACGTGGGTGAGAAAAGCGGTATGAAGGATATCGACGCGTCAGATTGGGACAGGTGGTGCGAGTACATTCTCTACAAGGGCCTGAAGAGGAGTGGATATGCGCGTGTTTCCAGACATACCATCACGGATACCGAACTCCAGGTAAGTTTTCCTTCTGGTTTCCTAGCGTCAGATCAGTGTGCTAATCGTGTGATGCAGGTTGGTAAATTCGTCGTTGGCGAGCCGGAGAACGGAAACGAGCTTCTGCATGAGTCACAGGTGCCTGCTGGGTTGAGGTTCCCGGAGCTGTTCAAGGGCCAAGGTGTCAGAGGGCATAGGTATCATGTCTTTAACGAGCCTAGATACTATGCTTAATCTGTGGGCATGGACTGGGGAGAGCAAAGGTGAGAACAAGTCTATTGAGTAGACTGGAAGTGTATGATAGGTTGAGGAAAAAGTGAATATAGTGTTGTTTCATTGCTGATGTTGATGCTTGGATACTACTCATTTCGCATTCACTACTTGCACAGCGATTATGCGCTGTTGCCCAGGAACACAGACGGCCCTTTTTAGAGCCATGGTAGGACGCCAATACCCATGCATGCAGTGCGCGAGCCTTGCCCACGCCTGATTCGTAAAGCGCCAAATGCCGAACCCAGACTTTTCGATCATTCCTTCATCCCTTTCATGATCGTCATCGTGTCCCCCCTCATAGTCTCCCCGCCTCCCCAGAAGCTGTTAGCTTCCCCCCGTATTATGAAACGAACGAGTTGACCGGCTGTAAGTGTAGCGCTCATTTCGCAACAGCGGCGCTCAGGACCTGTGTCCTGAAGAAGCCTCCCTTTGTCCGCTCGATGACTTGTTGGTAGACGGACTGTGGTGGGTGGTTCATGACGACTGTGCCGGCTTGGTAATCGATCTTTGCGTCTACGCGAGTGTCGCGGATGAGGTTGACGATCCACTTCTCACCCTCGTCTTGTGAAAGACCGAGGCGGGTCGAGAGATCCCTAGTCGTGAGTTAGTACGGTTTTGGAAGCGCCGAGAATTGTACAATGACTCACTTGATGTCGATTCTCTGGTGGATCTTGCAGTAGCTCTCCGAGATGAGATGTCTCGCCGAGTCGACAAACAAGTCTGCGGCGCCCAACAGGAAGAAGTCGTTCTTCAGAATTTCCTCCGTCTCGCTGAGCTTCTTCTGCGCCTCCTCAAAGTCAAAGTCGATGTACAGAGCCTTGATGAAGTCGGTGACAGGGTCATTGTACTCGTAGCCTTCTTGTCGCACGATCCTGATGAGATCCTTGAGCTGCTTCTGGTACTGGTTCGAGTTCCTGCCACGGTTACGGCCGGTGATGACGGCAGCAGCGAGGTAGCGCAGGATCCACGGGCAGTTGGTCTGGATGGTGTTGATGTAAGCGGGGGAGAAGAACATGTCGGTGAGGGTTTCGCGCGAGGATTCGTGGTTGAAGAGGGGGAAGAGCGACCAGTGGATCAACCAGGTGCGGTGCTGGAGCTGTGCGAGGGGGTTGTTGAAGAGGCGTGTGTCGATGATCTCCTTGAGCTTGTTGATCTCCTCCATGGCCGAGTCCCAGTTGACGGAGAGGATCTCGCAGGCGAGCTTTCCCCAGGTGGCCTCGCGTTCCTTGTCGCCGTCGGTGGTCTGCTGACGTTAGTAACCAGTATGCCGCAGGGCTTCATAGAAACGTACCAGAACGCGGAAGCGGTAGAGCAGCTCCGCGGCATGTGGGTAGACACCGCACGAGTACTGGAACTGGCCAAACTCGAGCAGCTGGTTGATCATGTCCAAGTCGACGCCGTGGCTCTCCTTAAGGTATGCCAAGTTCTGCTGCTTGTCGCTGCGCAGGTTGGTGACGACGTTCTCGTCGTCGAGCAGGCCGCTGATCTTGCTGGTGGCCTCCTCGAGCTGATCGCGCTTCTTGAGGACCTCGTCGCGCTTGGTCTTGAACTCGTCGGACATGTCGTCGAGGCCGTGGACCTCCTGGTGCAGCTGGCCGACGAAATCCGTCATGTTGGTGGGCTTGAGCAGTTCGAGCAGCAGCTTCTTCTGCTCGACGGTCTGGTCGGCGTCTTCATCGCTGGAGAAGTTGAGGAGCGGGTAGACGAGATGGCGGTCGAGGTTGGGCATGAGCTTGGGGAGCAGCGAGTACTGCTCGGCGACATTTGCGCCGGTTGCCGCTGAGTCCGCCATGGTGGGTGGTTGGTTGTGGTGGTAGGAGTTATGGCGATGTCGAGCGTGGTGGGGTGGGCTCGGAAACGAAAAAAGCAGCCGGACTGTGCGCGCGAGGGACCCCAGGCGCTACTTCTGGAGTTGAGCCGCAGACCATGGCCGCAGCATTCACCCCACGGCCCTCGCGACACATCCCCCGACCCTTGGACACGTGGTAGAATACTTTCACCGGCACCGCTGCATCACAATGCCTCGCTTGCAGTCTCTCGTCCCGCTCCTGCGCCCATTGGCCGCCCCAAGAGCCATCGCATGCCGGCCGCACTTCCGCTTCTCTACAGCGACAAGATGGCAGGCTGAGCGTAAGCTATGCATTCTTCCAGTACAACAGGTACACCAATTGACCCTCCATAGAACCCCCGCCAGACTCCAAGCCCATCGTCCAGCCATCCCTCCCACCCAACGCTTCTTCTCAACACCCGACATCCCCCCAAGAAGCTCAACGCGCCGCCGACCTTGCCGCAGCAGAGTCTCTCACCGAAGGCGACAGCGCGCAACCGCCCGAGCAGAAGCCGACACTGCCCTCCAAGCACCCCCGGTCCGACAACAAGCCAGAACAGACACCCTCGCAAGCGAAGCCCGCAAAGGCCGATGACGTCGCGCCCAAGCCCTCGACCGCGCCCGCAGACACAGCCGACACAACATCGACGCTCCAGAAGAAGGTCGCCAAGAAGCCAAAGACACCGCGCGCCCCCAAACTATCTCTACCACCGCCCAAGTACGCCGTCTCGAGATCTGCGAACAAGAACCTGCCCATCTACACCGACTACAAGCGAGGAGGCAACTTGCATCTGACGACGGTACGGAAGGTCACCGGCGACCTATCTGCTTTGAGGGACGAGCTGAGAGTCTTCTTGAATAAAAAGAACGAGGACGTCAAGATCAACAGCGTGACACAACATGTCATTGTCAAGGGACATCACACTGCCGAGATTGCTACATTCCTGAAGGCGCGGGGCATGTAAAACATGGGCAAGAGAGGGATCGTGTCGCGTGGAAAACGAATGTATATATCATGTTGTAGTACAACTTGTACCATATGGGAAAGAGGGTAGATGAGAAACGTTGGCTATGATTGCTCAATCAGTAGAATGAACTATCCCGTTGCATTAGCGGCATCAAGAGGCAGAAACCAGCTGGCTTGCACATCACCATCGTGTTGCATTTTCGAGTCATAGGTGTGAAGCCTGAGTTCCATTGCTACTGTGGACGAGATCTAATCTATACCCCAAGCGTACTTGTAAAAGGCGTCCGAAATTTCCCTGCAATTCATTCCATGTCTCAAGTACCGTGTAGAACAAGCTTCTAGTAGAGGTCAGTTGTATCCTGTAAAGTGGGGTAAGACTTATATCTTACCACGGAAATCGCGTGGCGCGATTAGTGAACCTGGACAGGCGATCAAGGAGGAGGGCAGCAAGTCCAGCACTGACCAAAGTAGCACTCCCAGCGGCATGGCTTGAAGTTTGTTGCTACGTTGGCAGATGATACGTCGCTGGAGTCGGTGGAGGCGCCGCCCATGTCGGGCATGCAGACCGCCCAGCACTGACCGAAATAGCACTCCCAGTGGCACTTGATCCTAGCCCTTGAAACCGGGTCGTTGATCGCAGTCTCCTTCTTCGCTTCTTCATCACAGACCAGTCCGCAGAGCGACTTGTCCGTGTTGCAGATCTCGCGGCAGACCTTGTGTGGAATGTCGGGAATGTTCTCGATGGCGGTTTCGGTCCCAGCTACTGGCTCAAGAACGGTCTCAGTCCAGCAATTGCCAGAGGTCAAGTCGCAATGGTAGAGGAAAGCATTCTCAACATGCTCGTTGTTCTCCAGCTGTGTATGGTTTGCAGTGACGGAGACGGACGTGTCGGCATGGAGCTCGGTCTCGTCGATGACAATCGCACCGCTGGCTGCATAGGCAGCTACCCCAGCGACGTCGGTACACTGGCGCGTGCACGTCACATGGAAGCAGATCCAGACGCATTTCTGTGCAGCTTCTTCGCGCTTAGTCGCTGGAGCCACGGAAGTAGCAGACATGTCGGCAACGACACCCTCAATGGTGGCGGGGTCTGATGCATCGACCTGCTGAGTCTTGTGGCAACTACGGCTGCAGACGTTGCACTATGAGGCTGTCAGTCCATCTTCTCTCGTAATCAAGACGGCTATGAGACGTTGGCGCGCCATCCAGAAGATAGCGCGCCGGAACAGAGACTTACGTCGGGATCATTGCACCGTATGGGTAGACATCCTTCTTCGGTGAGGTTGTTTTGCTTGCAGAACAGGTTGATGTATATACATCGGTAGCAATTGGTCTCAGCAAAGACGTCATCACCGGGAATGGCGAGTGAGTCGTCGCGCTTAGCCGCTGGAGCCACAGAAGTAGAAGAGATGTCGGCAACGGCCGCGTCAATGGCAGAGATCAAGGCGTCGGTGGAGACAGTGTCCGAGACATCAGTAGGGACATCGACGGGTTCAGCGACAGTTGAGCCAACGCCAGCATCCCCGATGGGTGGACAGTGTGGGTTGCACTGTCGGCACATCTACATGTTGTTAGACCTTGCCTTCGTCCAGCTCAACGCATCTTGCCAATGCAAACAAGAAGGCGGGTGAAGACTTACCAGACTGAGGCACCACAGGGTGTCGCATTTGTACTCGCTGAGCTTCCTGTCCTTGCAAACTTTGCCAATCGAGGTTACGCAAGCCGGACAGTTGAGACCAGCAGCTGATACTTCGGTGGAAGCAGCGATGGGTGAAGCGGAGGTGATTGCGACCAAGCTGATGAGGAGGAGAGCGAGCATCTTGAAGAGATTGAACACAGCCATGGCGATAGTTGGAGCGGTGTTTTCTTGTGTGGGTTCAAGAGTACGTGGGGAGGGGAGAAAGTATAGAAGAAATAAACAAAAGGGAAGCACAGGCCGGAGCGGATCAATGCAAACGGAGCGTGAGCGTGACTGAGGAAAGTGAGGTGAGGACCCGCCGAGGATAGAACGTGTTTGCTGTGGTCACTCGGTGCAGTGAGCCGGTGTGCGAGCGCGCGAGTCCGGTCTCGTAATTGGCCCAAGTATCCCCGTTCTAGGGTACTACTCGAGGTGTGGAACGCGGGGGTCGAAAAGTGAAGGTGAAAGAGAACGACGAAGGAAGATAGGCCTGACAGAGTATACTTGCTTGAGGACTAATGGACTAACCAAATGGCTTGCGAGTCTTCACGCCTCGGGTTGCCCGTCGATACATCGCTTAGGCCGTCAAATGATCACGGAACTGTCATGGCTTAGGGCTAAGAAGCCTCTCCATATATTGTTGATAGCTGCCATGACTGTTGCATCTTCTTATCGCGCTGCGGCGTTGATTTGAAAGGCGAGCGACCGTTGAGGGAAGTTGAGCCGCAGGGTTGGGCTTCATCGGCGCATCGTTACATGCACACTGGCTGATCATTAGTAGTCTGGAGTATGACACTGCTGCAAACAATACTTTGTGCGTGTAGAACATACCCCAACGTGCAGTCGCGGATTACAATCACATGGCAAGCGGGTCTTGACGCTCACGTTGCCGTTGCCAATGCTTCCACAATCGTACAAGCCTGCCTATCCACGCGACAAAACGCGTTTTAAGCGCCAAAGACTACAACATGGGTTCTGCTGTCCCCTGATGATCACACCCTGATGTAATAATGTCCGTGTATGATGCTGTAAAGTTTCTCCTCACATGAGCGCTCGTCTCTTCATCTGCTCTTGATGGGTGGACGTTGAATTTACGTTTAGGCTATGATCAGCCATACCTACTTGAGCTGATCCGATACTCTGGATCCATGTGGCAAGAGGCCCGCGGGGGAGTTATGCCCACTGACAAGCCACAGGGTGGTACTTAGCGCGAGGCAGTGGTAGGACCGACTGGTCCGCGGAGCATGCTTTCGCTGGACCAATCTCGCCCCGAAGCATTCGTCTCCGTCCATCGCATGCCAGTCTTTGAAAGTCTCTTACGGATATAAGTGGGCGTATCGAGCGGTTGTGTAAGGCTGCCCGCGTGGTGGCTCAGAAATGCCATCATGGTCCATGCGGTTTCGCTAAAACCCGATCTTGCAACTAGAATCCGATCCTTCCGCACCCGTCTATGGTCTGCTGCCGTGTGATCGATGAGCTGCATGTAGTCTTACGTAGACACGTAACGCGCTCAAAAACTTGCAGAGCATATGCTATGCTTGTAGCGCTGCATTTGGCAGCCTTATTTTTTTTCTACTCCGTTCCTGACACAAAGTCCCCTACGAACGTCTCTCCGCAGATGTTCTAATTATACCTGGCTACGTCTATTTCGACTGAACGTACCCAACGAAGCTGCTGGCGTGTTTTTGCCGTCAGCCACAATAAACATCGAACACGAATCGACTGTCTGCAAATCATTTATAGACAGGAACGGCAATGGCGCTTGTCGGTATGTCTCTCGTCCGCCGTGTTCTGAATCTTCTGATGCGATGTATGCTAACACCTACAATATGCAAGCGCGGTCACCAAACAAGGATTTGTAGGCTTTTTACATGGTAATCCTGCAGATCGAATTCGGCCGTGTACGTGACTCGGGTTCTAAGAATGGGTGCGATCGCGACGGTTCAGTGTTCGTGAAGATGCTGCCGTTTCGTCAGTCGGTGGACTGCTGCTCGTAAGCCGTGGTACGCAGTTGGCGAATCTGGCTTTGAAAGGTGCTCGTAGGAACTTGGGATCCTCGACGACAGCGGGTGTCCAGATCGCGCCGGTGGCGTCCGCAGATGAAGTGCAGAAGCAAATCTGTGACCGTGAGATAATAGGAAATATCAGCTGGATGGCGCCTGCGCTTGTGAAATGTGGCTGCGATGCCGAATCTCCATTATCAGGCTCGGCCTGAGCTGGCACCTTTGTTGGCATCTCACCTTCCGCGCGCTCCATGATCCGGCTCCGGGGTTTCCAAGTCATTTCTGAGTGTGCGGGGACGCAACTGCAAAGGCTCAACGGTACAGGGTCCTCTACCAAGGGATCCACCCACATTTCATGCATTCGGTTCACCGTCGAGATTCGTACGTATTCTCGGCCTGCGAAGCTCACGCTAAGCAGTGTTACTGTGGTGTCGCACGCTTTCACTGCTTGCGGAACTCCTGTCAGTCGGTCTTGAGTGTATGGTCCGGCTGTTCTCTCTCGGAAATTCGTTGGGTGCCACGTCTGGCCCGGTGCTTGCGATAGTTGGTCATTGCAGGTACGGCTAAGGAGTGTTGCCAGCGGGCAGGGTGTGTGGATGGTCTCGGCTAGGACGGATTCGTGTGATCGGGGAGTTCGTGGGCGCACGCGTGGACGGCAAGACAACACGAGCGTTGAGGATGGCAGTCTCGTCAGGGTGCGAAGGCTCTGGTTTCCAACGTCGAAACGAGGTTCTGAACTATGCTAATCTGAGCAACTCTTGGCGATGCAGTTCGAGAGGTAGGTTAGCAGCCCCGATGCGGATGCAGTCTGCGCTTGCTGTGGATCGCGACCCAGTACAGCTGAAGAGTAGTACTGGTAGTTCAAGAAATACAGCAGCCTTCGTGCTGATGAGCTTCCTCAGGTAGCTATTTGACCTGCTCGAGACCTCGATACGAATCAGTCTTTTTGGACTAGAATCACATCCGGCGGCCAGTTGTCAGAGTATTTGACCGATAGACTGGCGGGACTGGGCTGATCCTCGAGATCTTTGGGCAGATGCGGCCCTGCGTACGGGGCACACAAGAAACTGGGTGCATAGCAAAGTCTCAGCACCCGATACCCACTTACCTAAGCACCTGGAGAGGGTTTGGGATCCGAGCGCCGCCCTTCTACGGGCTCTGACTGGCTGCGGGATCTTTTCCCGCAGCCAACTTTCACCTAGCAAGGGCCACCAGCATTGAGCGGGTGAGGTCCAGTATCGAAGATTGGCCTTCATCGAGGCAGTCATGGGCTTTGCACGAATGCCGTATCTTCAGTACACAGTCTAGTCTATGAGCAACAGCGTGACGTTGCACCCCGATCCACCCAGCATCGACCGACAGACCGGCCATCGAACGTTTTCGACGGGTGAGTTATACGCTCAACTCCCTTTTTCAGCGCGTCAGAGGGTAAAGCATATACTCTGGCAAATGACTAATGTTATCAAGACTACGTCGGAGAGTTGACCAGCCTGCGACTCCGTAGCATATCTAGCCCACACCTGCCTCGCTTCCACGTGCCCTGCTTGAGCGCTCTTGATTTCTGTCCAAGATTGCCGAGAGGATACTACAGATGTCACTGCTTCGGTAAAGGCTACGCGCAAACTCCAGAAGTCGTCCGAAGGGTCCCTGAAACGACACAATTACGTAGTTGTGGTACGCACTTCCGATATTAGCCATTTTGTCGATTCATGACGAGCGCCATCGTCGAGGCATCGGGCTCGAGGCGAAGGGCACATCCCCACTAGCTAATACGGCGACAGGTACACTTCGATTCGAACCTGGGATTCGGATTTCCTATACATGGGGTAACTCCGGTTCCCAGCCTACACATGAAACGTATTACTGACTTCATACAGTAAATTCCGCTCTAGGAGCGGCTGGTAAGTGGATCCATGAGGTTGCGGCGACAAAGTCCGCTGATCTGCACAAGCCTTACATGTCGAGCGCGCCGCGTCAAATGTCAGTGTCCTGCTTCCAGGCACTCCTTGCCGTACTGATAGTTCTCCCAGGTGACGAGACCCGTCCAGTATGCAAAGCATGCGGCAAGAAAAACCGTCCCTGTCAGTGGGAGGAGCCTCATACTAAGTTCAAAGACTACCGGCCTGACGGGCCCTCTTCCAGTCGATCTGCTGCCGGCGGTACTGATGAGGAAACCGAGATCAAAGAGGACATGATGGATGTTGACGGTGCCGATGGGGTCGATAACATCAGTCGAACAGAAGGAGCCGTTCGTGCAAACAGTTTCAGCGAGGAAGGCTTGAGCCGGAACACTTCACCGAGAAGGCGGAAAAACAGTCGGACCGATGGGACATCGGAAGGCCCATCGACCAGCGTCTCATCACCGTCGGCTCAGCTATCGCCAGGCTCGCCTTACTTTGTTCCCCGATCTAAGAGTACAACGGGTGGCGTGTCGGTGGCGAGTTTGCTGCAGTCGCACGACCCGGACGGCATGCCAGAGGGCTCGCTGCCGATGCATACCCGCCAGACCATGCAGCAGCCGAATGCGCATTCGCATAACCGTAGAGACATGCCAGATGGAACTAGAAACTACTCACCCCGGCCTGTTCCTTTGACGCATGAAGAGGCCTTGCTCGTGCACCACTACACCGAACATCTTGGCCGCTGGCTTGACTGCACCGACGCCACTCGTCAATTTACGCTGGGAGTACCGGAGAAGGTCAAACAATGCCCGGTACTTTGCCATGCTGTCATGTCATTTGCTGCTCGCCACTGCAGAAAAGATGCGACAGCTGAGGCGGCCTATCAGCGTTGCATCGCCCTGCTCATCGAACGATTGAATGAGCAAGCTGCTAGCCACGACGAAACGCTTTTGTGTGCGATCGTCATACTGCGATTCTACGAGCAGCTAAATGGTGCGTACTATAGTATGCATTATGCCTCTCATGCCTAACAGGTCCTTCTAGTCCCGTCCAGTACCGGTTCTGATGATGAACAGCACCTTGCAGGCTGTTCGGCCATTATTCGATCTTCCCAGGGAAATCACTATGTAGATCCCTCAGCGCCCACGTTGCGCGAAGCTGCTTTTTGGGTCTATGTCCGCCAGTGCCTCTACAATGCCACTATCAATCAGCAACCCCCCGATATCGATTTCTCTTTGCAGCTACACCCAACCCCAAGCTCACTACGAGATGCGCACCCGCTGGCTCGACTAAGGCTAGAGACGGCCTGGGCCAATCAAATGACTTGGAATCTTGCATGTGTCGTCAACTTCTGCTTCGACGGCAAGGAGCCACAAAACGAAAAGGCTTACAAGATGCGGCGATGGAACGAGCTGTGGGATCTTGTCCAGACATGGATGCATGGTAGACCGGAAGGTTTCAATGCAATTTTCGAAGGCCCAGCCGGCGATGGGGGCTGCTTTCCTGAGATTCTCTTCACAGCCGACTGGCACGGTAAGTTAGCCAACATGTCCTTCCACGCAAATGCTCACAATACCATCAGCTGTATCGTTCGGGTTCTATCATTTTGCCTGTATCATGCTGCTTCGATACAAGCCAGGCCCCAAGTTCGCAATCCGCAACGTCGGCAGCCTGTCTGAAACAGATGTAAGGACCAAAGTTACCAAACAGCACGAACATTTGCTTATTGAAGTAGAATCAGATTTTGACGCATGCTCGCGCCATTTCCGGGGCTAGTAATAGCTCACCGGAGACTGTCCCACTAGCAATCACCGTCTGTCACACCATCTTCATCTGGGGGCCTCTTGTATGCGACCCAAAAGAGAGAGATCAGGTAGTGCAGCTTTTAAACGACTTCGAGAAAAACCATGTGTGGCCGACGACGTGGATCAGTAACGCATTGAAGGCCGAATGGGGTATCCCAACACCCTCAGCTCCTGTGGCTTAGCTCATGAAGTAGAAACTCGAGCCACCATTGACTCTTGGCCTATGGAGCCAATTGCCAATGACTTCCCTCGGCCTACCCAAAATCAGCTTGGGTCAGTTGTGGAATAGGACCACAAGAAGAAGGTGGATGTGAAAGATGATGAAACCCATACAAGACATTTATTGTGCAAAACACAGCGCTCAGTGTCTGGAAGCCAGAACCGTCGTGTCTAAGTCATGCCCGCGAATTATCCTGGTACAATTCATACCAGCTCTGGGCGCCATGGCCAGCTGCATGTATCCCGTCACTTTGTCCCCTCTATGTAGCTCTAGCACTCGACGCAGAACTCCCATTCTCATGCGAGAACATGGATGTTCTCGCAGCCGGGGATCTTCCAGCAGTCAACCGAACTTGTGCAATCCGGGAAGATATACCTTCCGAGGATTGGGAGCTCGGGTAACAACTCCGAGTGAAATACATATAATGTCACCGCTACATTTTACTATACAGTAACAATGCCTCTCTTGGAGATAGTACTTTTTCGTGTACTGATCTCTGTTTTCACGTGCAATCATTCGCCTGAATGAATCTTTTTCAGATAATCTTACATCCAGGGCTGCAATTTTCGGCTCGGTTCACCGAAGATTGCCTGAGCTGTACGCATGTACCCGTGGCCGGTGGCCAGAAGGATGTGGAATCTGTTAGTGAAGCAAGCTGAAAGTCGTGTGTGGCGCAGCACATTTAGATCACTAAACTACCCGTTTCGTACGCTGCTGCCTGAGTTACCGTGATTACGCGCTTGATCACGATACCTGTGTTGAAAGCTTGCTAGACCACCCCTTGTAGTATCATAAATCGTACTGTTTGCCATAGTACGCGTCTTGTCGATTTTGGAAATTCAACAGATGCTCGCATTTCGTCCCAACATGCCACCACCAATTTGACCGTAACGCAGCTGGCTGAAGCCAAGACGAGAAGCTCTTTTTGCATCCGAAAGCCTCGCAACAAAGCACCGATATCTGGCAGCTGCGGTCTCTTATTGCACGTCTGGGAGCGCTACGTGAGTATCACCTAGATATTGCTGTGATGCATATGGCCTTGTGCAACGCGTTATACCTGCATTCCATCAATCCCTAGGTATGTAGCAGACCGGCAGTAAAGAACACAAAGCGCATTCTCCCGTGCGAAGTTGATTAGCACGTGCCTGGTTGCTGACTTGATATGTTGAAGGGATGACCGTTGAGCAGCTACGTCATTTCACGGCCGGATATCTGTCCCGGGCCAATCCCTTCGCGTAAGTCGTAACGAGGTGCCAGAGCCCGGTCACGGGAGTCTTGGTACATCAAGTCCTCATCGGGTCCGTTGAGATTTGCATAGCGCAACGCGGATACCCATCCATCCCACAGCGTACCTTTAGCATGCATTCCTCTCTGCAAAGCCCCTTATGGGGCGATAACCCGAGATGCCTTGGGTGACGCCTCAGTCGGACGCCACTGGACAAGTCCCCCCTTGCCTAGGTACCTCCGGGCCTCTACCATTTTATAATCTTCGCCTCCGGATGTGAAGCACTCATGTGTACTTCTTGACTGAACAACAGTCAAGCTTAGTATGCGTCGCAACGACTCAGCAACAGACCATGGAAGCCTACAAGTTCATACGAGAGAGACCATGAAGAGTGCATTGGACCTCCGCATTCTAGGGGTCTGTTGCGGAAGTGGGTTAAACCAGCTTGACTTCGCGCTGGTCCGGTATCTGCAAGCCTCCCCTAGTGCCACGCTGTATCTAGAACTCATCCAAGTCAGTGCTGTTCATACTGCCGCTCTGCAAATGCTGACGACCGATAGTGCGGTTCGCTACCTACCTCACCTCCCGTTCGAAACCATATCCTCACTTCCATCCGCGAAGTTGAGCGCAACTCCTCACTAGCGACACGCCTCAACGCGCTGCTCGGTTACTTGTTCTCCAATGGCATTACCACTTTCTGTGAGAAGTATTGCATACCACTCGCATCCATAAACCTGGTCGGCACACACACATCGGGCTTGAGGCGACCTGACATGCCCGAAACGAACGACCTGAGCACGCACCCGCTAGGATGGAACGCCAATATAAACACTGAGATTGGTGTCAACACTGTCTTCGACTTTGCTGTCATTGAAGCTGGGTCTTTGAGACCTCAAGCTTCCCCCGTCGCCTACATTGATCAACTCTTCTTAAGACACTCTTCCAAGTTTCGAGCTTGTCTGAATATCGGCGAGCTTGCGAATTGTAGCTTCATTCCTCCCCGGTCGAAGGGAGATGTTCGAGGGACAAATTGTCGCGACTGCGGGCCTGGAAGCGTATTCATTGACTACGCCATGAAGTACTGCACTTCAAACGATCAGAACAATGACAACGACGGGGAGTATGCAGCGCCGGGGAAGCCTAATCAAGCTATCGTCACACGGTTCCTCCAGACGCACGATTACTCTCGCGTCTTGCCTTCTTTAAGTATAGCCCGGGATATGTTTGGCGAACATGAAGCTCAACGAGTTGTTGATGAGTGCATCTTCATGAAACTCTCTGAAGCAGACACAATTGCTACTGTTACCCGTATAACGGCCGAGAATATCTTGAAGCAGTATCGCAGACTCCTCGCGCTCCGCTTTCCTGCCGGCCAGGACGTCGACGAACTCTTCATCAGTGGCCCGAGTGCGCGCAACGCGAACATCATAGACTACCTCGAAGCGGAGCTCCCCGAGAGAGTGATCACAAAGCCATTCGACGATATAGGCATACCAGGCGATGCGAACGAGGCCGTGTGTTATGCACACCTTGCATTGGAATCGGTGCTGGGACAACCAACACGCAGTTCTACGGAATTATCGCGGCCTTGGAGCCAGTCGGGTCATGATGCTGTACTGGGAAGGGTGGTGCGGGGCGAAAGTTGGGAAACCCTAACGGCCCAGCTGCAAAAGTTTGGCGATGGGAAGCCTCGCAATTTGGCGCAGAACGTGGAGATAATCAGCCATCGAGGATCTGGGAGTGAAATGATGGCACGAGCACGATGACGGAAAAACGGGGCGTTGACGGTTGGAAAGTAGATGATGGCAATGCCGTACTTGTTTTCTGGGGCAGAGCGGTGATGCGCTCTCTCCCGCGGAACTCCTCTTGAAGGCAATATTCTTACGTCACAGGGAGTATGGAGCTCGACGCACAACTCAGCGAGATGTTTGAACAGCCACGCGCACGTACACCTGTCAATCTGGTGACGTGCACTTTTACATTCCAGGTGTTTTTTTACGCGATGCTTTTGAAAACAGCTCAGCTTTGGCGTACCTAGGCAGCATACGGGTTCAGGCGTCAAATACAAGATTGCTCCTGACAAACATCTCTTTCGCAACTAGCATGGGATGCACATGCTAAATCATGTCTTTGATTTGCACTACATTTCCTCTAATATGTAACGCTGATCACGACGTCTAGATGTCCATTACCAGATCTCGTCGCACGGAAATTCGTGTCCTCGAATAAGCAAACCGTGTGCAATCGAATCGCATCCTTACATCCATCGCGATGTTGCGTGGTCATCGTTACAACACGATACGCAACCGGAAAATCATCTTGATACGGGGTAGTGAGCCAAGAAGTTTGCGTTGCACTTACGCTGCATGTACACCACGTCTTTCACCGGAGGCGAGCAGGAGCGACCCGCTTATCGTGCACCATGAGACTGCGCATCGAAGGCCCGATCATTCGATCGATTGTATCATTCAAATACCAATCATAGTGCGCGAAGCCGTGAGAAGAATAAACTGAACAGTTGTCTCGCTAATTACACAATCTACTGACCCCGTTGCTGAGCACTTGTGCTGCCTCAAGGGACTGCGGTTGCGGTGACAGTCTCGTTTTGTTTGCCTGCGATGATGTCGCGCATGATGCGCGCCTTCTGTTGCTCTTCCGCCTCACTGCTGACATCCTTGAAAACCTGGTCCATCTCCTCCAAAGTCTTGCCAGATGTCTCCGGGACTACGAAGAATGTGAAAACAAAGGCGAGTCCACAAAAGACGGCGAAGAAGGTGTAGGCTCCGTAGCCGGTGTTTTGAACAAGAGGAGGAGTAATCAACCCCTGGTATACAGGTCAGTCGCTAGTCACAGACAGTAAAGACGAAGGGAAGACTTACGATGATGAAGTTGTTGAACCAGTTGGAGCACGTTGAGAGTGCAACGCCCTTTGCTCGCAAGGAAGATGGGAAGATCTCCGAAGGCATAGCCCACGGGACGGGTCCCCAAGTAGCACCGAAGCTGAACATGTAGAAGAATAGGAAGGCAACGGCAACCCAGCCTTCCACTGCAAAGTCCAGCCATCGTCCACCAAACTTGCCAACCAAGACAGCGATGATGAGATGGCAGATAAACATGAGAGCAGCACCGGTGAGGAGTAGTGGCCGGCGCCCGAAGCGATCCATGGTCCATAGACTTGTTGCGACACCAACGAGCTGCGTGCAGTTGATGATGCCGGAAAGTAGAAGCTGCATCTCGTAGTCCTGGCCTAGTGTTTCGAAAAGAGAGGGCGAATAGTAGATCAACGCATTGATACCTAGAGTCGTGTTAGTATTTTCTCACGTCGGGGTAAGGAGGAACATACCAACAAACTGCTGGAAGAACATGATGCCAACTCCGACGACAGTGCGCTTCCAGCATCCATGTCTAAAGCAGTCGAGCCAAGACTGAACCTCAAGCTTGAACTCGTTCGTGCGAGTTTTGGCCTGTAACTCAGGGTGCCTCTCAACGCTCACTTCGTGGTTGAAGGTAACTTCTGCGCGGATTTCGCACCATTCTTGGAAGATGCGTGGATCGTCAGTGGGAAGCTTGCGGAGCTTGCCCAGCACGACTAGGGCTTCGTCGTCGCGGCCTTTGCTGGCGAGCCATCTTGGAGAGAAAGGCAGGAAAACAATGCCAGCACCCAGAATAAGACCAGGAATCATCTGGATAAGGAACGGGAGACGCCATGACCATTCGCCGGCCATGAAGCGTGTACCATAGGTTGTCCAAAAGGCGATCACGATGCCGAGGACGATGCTGAACTCCTGCAAGACGAGAAGAGCACCGCGGATCTCGGGTGGCGCAATCTCAGAGATGTAGAGTGGGGCGATAGTTGCAAGACTACGCGTGGTTAGCATCTATCCCGTGTACAAAAATGGCTCAACATACGCTCCAATTCCCCATCCTCCGATCAAACGTCCGACAGTCAACATGGCGTAGTTCATTGCTGCTGTTTGTAGAATGCTTCCGATCGTGAAGATGACGACTGCGACGACGATGGAATACTTCCTGGAAAGTTTGTCTGCAATCCAGCCGGCAAAAAGGGCACCGATCAGTGCGCCCAGTTCCAGCATAGCAGTCATCAGGCCCTTCCAGAAACCAGCTCCTGAAGCTTCACTCGAGACACGCGGAAACCGGTCGAGGAATTGATCCATGACGAGCGTTACGGAAATAACACCCTGATCGTATCCAAAGAGAAGACCTCCAATCGTAGCAAAGGCTGCACACATGGCAACGTAAGGGTTGGAGAAGAGGCCGCGGAAACCTGGCTCTGGGATTAGCCCACGTGTGATTGAGGTTCCACAAAGTGATATGCATACCTGCTGGTCCATAAGGCTCCCGAGTCACCGTTCCCTGTTTGCTAGGGAACGGAGACATTGCCTCGCGCTGCTCATAAGGGGCGCTCTTGATCGAATCTTGTCCACCCATGATGACGTGCAGTGATATGGGTCGTGTCTTGTTGAAATCGCCTGTGTAGTGGATGGCCTGGCTAGGAGGGAGTAGTGAATGCGAGGAGGCAATCGACCGCTTTATGCACTTTCGATATCTCGCTTGATGCCGCGTTAACTCTTGTCCGGTGGGTCCACACCATGTACAGTATCTGCCAACGCTAGTGTCAGGCGTCTGACTGCCGTTAAGCGCACATCCGATGACTTCCCAGAACGAACGCCAAGGAGTGTGGATGAAATACTAGGAACGACCGCGGCCGGTGTTTTCTGAAGCGACTTCACGTTAGCTCAGCTTCACATCTACCTCTTGCGACCTTCTGCCTGTCAGGTTCGTGGGTGACTTGAGATGCGAGCGCGGTGTGCGCATGTGGGGTTTGTGCTGTTGAGGCTACGCCGCTTGGATCGGAAGATTCGCTCGAAGTTTCTGTGGGACCCTTGCGTCCGAGACTGACCGAGCTGCTCTGCTACGGATCGTGAGAATCAGTAGCAATTGCATGATGAACGTCTTGATGCTAATCTTGAAATTACATCGCGTGACATTGGTCTCCGAATTTGCTTCTGAGAGACTGGCATTGGCTCCGCAAACCTTCAAAACCCCTGCTGCCGGCGTCATACGCCTTTCTCCGCATCTTCAAAGGCCGCGGTGACCGTATGGGGTGCTCGGAGACCCCAGAAAACGCGCGCGAGCGTGCCAGTGCTACCCCGGATTCCCCAAAATTAGGCTCGCGTCGTTCCGCGCTGTGCAGTTGTCCAGTTGGGTAAACGTCCTTTCAAAGCTGACCATCTCAAGGGAAAAGCTGCCGGCGAAAGTGGAGGTCGCGGCGGGAATTCCTGCTTCAAGCGAAGGTTAGTGGAAGCTAGGTGCTGGACTAACCCCGATCAGCATCGGAAGGAAAGAGTCGCCGACAAGTGGGCCGCGCTACTGAAGGGACAGTAATTCTAACCGCCGACCTGTCATCTTTCCGTTATCACGCACGACGTCACTACGTCTTTCGATCACTCATCAGCCCAGTTCCAGTACAAGACAGAAACGTGGGGTCTCCACATCCCCTCTTACCTGTTCATCTGGGGGAAAGTACGGCGACTGATGTCCGTGGTCTCCCCGGACACTGTAGAGCGGAAGCGGAGTGAACTCTTCTAACCCCTCCACCCAAGGAAGGATGTGATGCATGTCTCGTATGCACTGCACATTCAATGACAGCATTCAATAAGATTTCTGTGTCCCGATACATACTTCGCGGGACCAAGGGATCACATATAGGAACCGAAAGAACGAGCAGATGGTATTCCGTTTCATGCTTCCATTACAGCTGCTCTAACACACTACAAGGTACTTGTCCTACCCTGAAAAGCTCCAAAACATGACATTTCACCTCATCGATGTAGCCTCGCCATGCCCACAATCAGGCGCTTGTCTCCATGAAAGCCCACCCTCTCCCTCTTCATCAATATAGTAATGCGATGGGTGGTCGAGACGGGCGCGCCAGCACGAGGGCGTACAATTTGTCCTATGCGTCATCTCGCATCGTACAGCGCGATAGAATGCTGACGGCAGGTCCCTCAATTCCTGCACTAGTGGAATGCCATCCTGAGACAGCAATTGCTCAGGGTTAGGGAGAAGGTACGCGAACATATCCGCCAAAAGCGTACGCAGACGTGAATGAGAAACCGAAAACTTATACGTGAATAAGATGACATCGTCCAGCTCGAGGCGCCAATCATGGATATGCACATAGGTAAACGAATCCATGACATCGTTCATCCAAGCCCTGTCGTCGATCTGCTCGCCAAAAATGTATGCGCGAGCCAAGAACATGAGAACCTCGTCAGCGGTAGAAGGAGTGAGTCGACCAAGGGAAGCCATGGTAGGAAGCCTACCACGACCTAGCCACTCCACGTATTCTTTAACCACTCGGCTGGAGAATTGTTCGCCCACGAAGTGGGCCAATACTTTTCCAGAAGCTGAGTAGACGTTTCCAAGTCTAATGAAGTAATCCGTGTTCCTCGCCAGGGTGTGTTGGTAAGCCATTGCGGATCTGTCATACTGGTGATTTACAACCAGCTCTACAACTAAATCAGGGTCCGCTTGGATTGGGGTTGGTCGAGGTGTTCTGCGTTGATCTGGAGTCCATCGAGCCGGAGGCGTTGCAGGCACGTTGGATCTTCCGAGTGGTGTTCCGCTTGCTGAGCCATAAGTCGACCTAGCCGTGCCATGGTTGTTCCGCTCTGGGTCCAACGATCGCCGGTTCTGGCTAGACTGTGCGAGACCGTTAGACGGCGGTGCTGGCCGACCATAGGGAAAGCCGCTTCCCTGATCCTGCGTCCCGGTGGAAGCTGATGGCGTGGCGGAATTGGAAGGTCGTGGTGCTCGCCGGCCATGAGGGATCTCGATTTCTTGGTTCTGCGGCCCAGTGGAAGCTGACGGCGAAGCCGTAGACTTTTTCAAGATCCCTCGAAGAGGTGACTTCGCCCTACCATGAGACTTTGGTTCCGGGGCTGACGAACACGAAACTTGTGTCTGGGCGCCTTGGTTGCGGGTGATAGGTTCGGGTTTGGCCGGCGGCTGTGGCTCAACCCATGGCTCTGTCTGCGTGCCCTGGTCTCGAGTAGCGTTTTTGGGCTTTACTGGAGGCAGTGGAGGCGTCCATGGTTCCGTATTGGTGCCTTGATCTCGGGTAGGGTTCTTAGGCGTGACTGGGGGCAGCGGAGGTGTCCAGTGTTCTGTTTGGGTGCCTTGAACTTGAACAGAAGTCTTAGACTTGCTAGGCCGTTGTGACTGTGCCGGTAATTGTGTTTGAGCCTGAATAGGCGCCTCGGACTTGGGAGGCTGTGCCGGTGGTGGTGTCTGGGTGTGTTGAACCTGAGTGGGTGGCTTGGACTTGGGGGGCTGCTGCAACTGTGCCGGTGGTGGTGATTGGGTTTGTTGGACCTTAGTAGAGGACTGAGACTTGCTCGGCAGTTGTGGCTTATCGGCAAGGGGCCGTGCAGTCTCAGGCTGCTTTACCATTTCCTGAGTAGGTGGTACAAGTCGATCGTTGGGCTTCGGCTTTTGAGGCAATCCGGTCGACGCTCGTACTTTGTCTCCCTGATCTTCGGTAGGCTCACGGGTTTCTCCAAGCGGTTCTTTGCGAGGCGGCGGTGACAGCGCCCGATGAGCTTCGAGAGGAGCTGATGACTCGTCGCTAGAATTTCTAGGTGCTGCTTCATCCTTGACCTTTGGCCGGCACACAGCGTCATCAGCTGCAACGATCGTATCCTGCTTCTCCTCGCCATCTGTCGCTTTCACGTCTTCTTGTGATGTCTGTGTTTCGAGCGAAAGATGCTTGAGCTTATCGCCTAGATCATCTTGAAAGTTCGTGGTATCTTGGAGCTTCCCAGCATCTTGAGACTTCGCAACATCTGTGACGCCTTTCTCACCAAACGACCATGATTCAGTAGGGGCTCGGCTATTCGGAAGGGTATCACTAAAGACATCTCCAGCGTCTGACACGTTGCTTGCCTTCTTCTTTCGCGCTGACGGCGTCGTAGTCCAAGGTATCGCAGTGTCGGCGACATCGGGCTCTTGCTGTGGGAGCTCGTCCTGCGGCTCGTCGTTCTTAACTGGCTCAGTTTCAGTGATATCCTCTGCCTGTTCTGTAGTCGGAGTGGATTCGATGGGCTCTTCGGAAGTTTCGGCAACGTCATCCGGTTCGCGTGTCGCATCGTCTTCGGCATCATCACGATCCCAAGCTGAGGAAGAGTTAAGGTCCTCCAAGGTTCTGATCTTGTTCTCTTCTTGCTTGTCGCTCATGCCGCCCCGTCCCTTCTTTTTCTTGCTCGAACTGGCTACCCCATCGGCGCCGGAGGCGCCCTTCTTCTTATTCTTGCCTCCCATCTTTCTGATTGCTGATGTTTGCTTGGTGAAGGAGCTCAGGTGACTCTTGATGGAGTTTGATGGAAGTTTTGGTTGAGCGGAGCAGTGTAAAGAAGTGCAGTGTTGAGGTATTGAGTCGAGGGATCGGGGGTTTATATAGGCTAGGGGAGTGGCAGAACGACAGCTACTCAGTCGGTCGGCGCAAGTGCACGCACCTATTGGAGACAGCCACCGGGCACTGCGATACATTGTCCAGCGTGGTTGCGATAGCGGTGATGAGTGAAATACAACTGAAGTGAAAGACATTCACAATCGCGCATCGTAGCGTACGCTGAATATCTTCCAGGCATCGTCAAACCTCTAATGTATAACCTTTTGTAGTGGGACGCACCGAACTTCATGGCGTGGTTCAAAATATCAGAACATTTAGAAGAGTATATACTGCTGCATACTATGAAACAAGGTGTTTAGGAAATACACCCGCATTGCAATTATATACTGTGTTACTTAACTGCGTTGTGCCCGCCTTCATGCACCAGACGTTCAACAAAGCAACAATCTTTTGTATGCAAACGAGGAAGCCTGCTAGTGTAGTTTGTATCGTGAGGAAAGTCTTCATTGACGAATCGAACTTTGAAAAGGCCGCAGTGCCGCACGATGAGCTCCCTCCTATTGTTGGAGAGAAGACACCTCGTACCAAAGACGCGCACATGCTGTGAGCACATGCAGATCCCATTGTAAGGTAAAACTTAAACAGGGCTGCAGGATACGTTGAAGCAACACTATACAAAGTAGGCAATCTAACGTTGACGTAGGTTCTACGCGACCTTGTCCTATGAGAGGGACGGAGGTTAGTGTCACATAGTTTCTCTTGCCTGAATAGTGTACAGCAGGAAAGTCGCCACCCTTTAGTCGCTGATGGTGTTGTCATCGGTGAATGGCGTAAACCAATTTTGTATGCTAGTAACATGTTCAAACATATCTGCGGTGGCGAGAGAAGTTGTGAGTCCACGGATTGCTGCGAGGTCGGCTAGAGTGAATTAGATTTGCGATAGCGCACGAACGAATACAAACTGGTAGCAGAACATACATTTCTCAGACTTCGTTCAGCATAGGCCAATAACCTTCCGTGTACTCGTCCCATGGGCGCGAAAGTTTCTGTATCGAATTTATCCTCGGTATCGCATCCAAAACGTCCACCAATGCTTCGCGAGGCAAGCGATTGAAGTCTGGCCTTCGATCCTCGTCCTGAAGGGTAGCATATGCACACATGTCCGCGGCTAACGCCCTGATGGGCGAGCTTTCGGGTGTGCCACGGTAAAGAACACGTATAGCCTCCTCAGAAGGAAAATCTGGTATACAGAGAATTCTCCGGTCCGGTGGCTTATCTGCGACATCCTAACTATCGTTTTGAATACCAGCCATGGTGTTGAGAACAGTCTGCTGGTAATGTCGGTCCAGTATCTGCTCACCAAACACGTATGCGGTCGCAAGGTCGATCCAAACTGGATTGTTCTCCTCTTGATCATGGAAGGTTCGACAGAGATCGAAGCACCTGGCTGGCACTTTTCCAGAGTACAACCAGTGTGCGTAGGTTTCAACATCTTTTACTGTGTAAGCGGGTAGCTCAATATGATCCGGCCTCTCCCGCATGGCCGCCCATTCAGGCTTCAGGGCTCGGGCGAAGAATTCAGAAGTTCTTGTAAGGATATCTTGATGGACTTGGATCGACACGGCCTCATGCGCTGGTCCGATCACGAGCGTGATCATGGGTCCTCTCAGACTAGGCCATACTAGTTAGTTCTGTCTACGCATCCCTTTACAGACCAACTTACCGGAAAGTCTTCGAGGCTTGAATGCGCGCGTTCGTAGGCTGTGAGAGACCATTGCCGCTTGTGATTCCGATGTCGTCATACGAGTCTGACTGGACACTTTCGTCATCATCATCGGTGTGATCTTGCACCATGCTTTCGGCTTCGTCAGTCAAATCCATGGCTTTTTTTACATCCTGAAGGTGATGGCCTGGCGTATCGTTGCTGGTACAATGCGAAGTGTGGAATTGCGCGGGGACTAGGGAAAGAACGCCATTGAGTAAGCGAGGACCTGGTGGGCGCAGCCTTCACCAGGGGCGGCAACAATTTGTGTCGCATCCTCAAAAAAGTTGTTAGGGCTATTTTCTTACTAGAAGTGTACATTGTCCTGGACATTCTATACCCACTGAGTTATAATAGTATGTATGTAGCAAAACCCGGAAATGCAACACAAAATTATTACCACCTCTCGTGCCGTTGCGCGTGTAGAAAACTATGTAGTCAACTCTATGGACAGCTAGTACTTGTTCAAGCATACATCAAGAGGCAATAGGGCAGAACAAAGCAAACGACAGTGGTGCGTTAACAAGCCTATTCTTCGTATACCGGTGGCTTGCTATCTCATCGCCACGTCTTATCACGTGATGCACCAATGTATCAAAAAGTAAATGAGCAAAAGCAAAGCGGAGGATAGTAAGCAAGCCGGGCCAGGAAGGATTGTATGCTGAGAAAATAGCAGCGCGAGGTGGTGGTGCTTTTGGAAAGTGCAAAAGGAGTCCTGGGGTATTGACCTTCTGAGAAGATGGACGTTTGTTGCGAACCTTAAAGTATTATTATTGTTTGTGTTTGTGAAGCGCAGTAAGCGGTAATTGTTACAAGATTACAAGTCCTTAGTGTCGTGGTGGTGCAAAAAGTTGGGCGGTTGGGTGGCCCCAAAACTCCACCATTTCACCCTCAACCTCAACCACAACCGCGCAAAAAAGATGCCACTCTCTCCAGGCATTGAATACAACGTCGCGGACAAGATTCGAACTTTCGACTCTGTTAGATGGGGCTCTGATGTGTGGTTTGGGTATATGTACCTTGCGAGGCCGAAGCCATTAGATGACTGAATGAAGAATTCAAGTCTAACCCATTAACCACTCTGGCACCGCGACTGATGGTTTGATAAGGAATTCTGGATCTAATCCATCTATGATTACGGCGCGTTGTGCTAGATTCGCACTACGGAATGATTTGGGTCATCGTACATGAACTTGGGCGTGGTGGGGCGCAGTTAAGTCACTTGGGCGCTTATTAGAATTTAGCCATGTCAAACTATGTGTCATTGGAACATCTAAAGACTACTCTTCCCACTAAGTACCCACAGTTTGTCACCGCCCACCTTGCCTTCCTGCTTCAGCTTGTCGAGAATCTGGCAAATACCCCTCTCTGCCGGTTCCCAAAGGTTCTCTGGATACTCCTTGTAGATTACTTTTACAATATCCATAGAACCCATGCCTTGACTCTCCGCAAGTACATCCAACACCTGTTTCTCACGCTGCTTGCGATGTTTTATATACTCAGTGATTTTTGATGGACCATCTTCGATGACAGGCCCATGACCGGGATATGCGCGACCCCTGAACTGCGTCGACATGGCGTCGAGGCTCTTCATGTACGCTGCCAGATCTTCGAATACGGCTGTGCCCTGACCCAATACGTTGTCCGCCGTGAACATGGCATCTTCTTCCTCCAACACGAAAGCCGTGTGGTCTGTGGTATGTCCCGGGCAGAAGAAGGCACGTAGGGTCGCGCCTTCCGTCTCAAACTTCTGCCCATCACTTATCGCAAGCCAGTCGTCGTGCGGATCGTTCTTGTAGATCTTCGTCTCGGGAGAGTGCGCGAGTAGGTCGGGGACGCCTTGGATATGATCGTGGTGCCAGTGCGTCAATAGCACTTTATCGATGGCGATGTTCTCCTTTGAAAGGAGCGACTTGATCGTCGCTATCCACTGCGGTTTGCCTTCGCCAGTGTCAATGAGCAGTCGTGATGCGCCACGACCAACTATGTACGTGTTCGTGCCTAGTTTACTCAGAACATGTTAACCGTAAGATTGTTACCGCATGTACCTTGCAGCGTGAACTTAAGCTTTGTCAGATCGCGCCGTTCCTTAGATGATAACGGCGCTCACCTTGCTGGGGTTGCCGCCGAGGATCCTGATAACCCGATCGCTGATCTGCTCAACCTCTGGAAGCGATACCAAAGATTCTGCCATCTTTGAGTATAGTGCGCGTGTGCTAGAGGTAGCTGACGGCCATCGCAATCGCGGGCGCATGGTCGCTCTGACCTCAGGTTACAGCTGGACCAGCACAGCCGAGGCACACTGTTATCGATAGTGGGATACGACTCAACCAAACTATCACTTTTCAGGTACACTGTGCGGCAACCTGCCTTGGGCCAAACTCAACATGGCGTCGATAGCAGACGACGATGAGATACCGTAAGTCTTACTAGCTGATCGCAGCCCAAATGCTAACAAATGAAGACAGCTCTCCGGCGATGCTCTTGCCGCGCTGAAAGAATTTTATGGCGAGCGGGATGCACGACAAAAGCAGTTTGAGGAACTAAAAGGCCAAGCCGAAGATGATTTTGAAGGGAAGTTGTCCATGGACGCCTTCACGGAAGACTGGAATGCAAGTCAATTTTGGTATAGCGACGAGACCGCTATGGTGCTTGCGCGACAGCTTCTGGATGGTGCGACAGATGAGACAAGGATAGCAGTCGTGTCTGCTCCGAGTGCTTTCATCCAGCTGAAAAATCTACTGGTGAGTACTCTGGAAGCGCAAGACGAGAAAAACTGACCTTGTTAGAATTCGGGTGAAGTCAAGTGCCGGCCGCAGATTAAATTGCTGGAATTTGACGAGCGCTTTGCCGTCTTCAAGGAGTTCGTGCGCTACGACTTCGAGAAGGCGATGCAACTACCAGCTGAGATGAAGGCCTCGTTCGATGTCATCATTTGCGACCCGCCATTTCTAAGTCAAGATTGTCAAACTAAAGGTACTTTCATGATATGTCTCCAACAACCGTAGGTTCGATGTCGCTAACACGTCGTAGCTGCCTTGACCGTGCGATGGTTAGCTAAGTCATGGACGCAAGATTCTCTGCGTCTCATTGTCTGCACTGGCGAGCGTATGGAAAGCCTGGTCACAGACAAACTGTACGGGAAAGTAGGAACCAAGACGACTGATTACGAGATCAAGCACGCCAAAGGACTGAGCAACGAGTTCAGATGCTATGCGAACTTTGAGTGCCCATCGTGGAAGTGGGCAAAGTCATGACCCGCGAGAACATGGGGTAGCTATACTTGAGAGGATGAATGCTTCTACAACCAGTGCAGTAGTGTTCATGAGCATACGATCGTGATTGGAATATACATGCGAAGCACGGCGGAACCGTCCCGCCAAACAGCTACCCCACATGTCCCTCGGTCAACCCCACTTCGTTCTCAAGCATAAGCTCGCTGCGTCATCTTCATTCACCGACCAGACCCGTACCAACCAACCAACTATCCATTTCACGAGTACCACAATGTCCTCCGCTGCATGCATCTTCTGCAAGATCATCAAGGGTAACAACCTCTTAGCTTGGCTATCCTCTCAATCGACAATGGCTAACAGAAAGATCAGGCGAGATCCCTTCGATGAAGATCTTCGAGAGCGAGAAGACACTTGCTTTCCTTGACATCGGTCCTTTGAGCAAAGGCCACTCTGTATGCTTTCCAGTTCCTCCAGTATCGACCAGCCAAGACTAATGTGCCGCCTAGCTCATCATCCCCAAATACCACGGCGCAAAGCTCCACGACATTCCCGACGACCAGCTCGCCGAAGTCCTCTCCGTCACGAAGCGAATTGCTATCGCGCAGAACATCCAAGACTACAACATCCTACAGAACAATGGAAGGATTGCCCACCAGCTCGTGGATCACGTACACTTCCACCTGATTCCAAAGCCGAACCAACAGGAGGGTCTCGGGATTGAGTGGCCAACTAAGGAAGCGGACAAGAGCGAATTGAGCAAGCTGCTGGAGGAGATCAAGAGCAAGATGTGAAGCAGCGTGTATAGCACTCGTACAGGGCATCAATGAAGCATGTTGACTCAGGCCAGAGGCGCATATCTCAGCACTTGACCAGCGCCACTAACATTCGATTATTCTCCCTTGAACACGGGCTTTCTCTTCTCCTTGAACGCGACAAGCGCCTCGTCCCTATCATTTGTCCTGACCACAAGCTCGTATGCAGCATTCTCAGCCTTCTCGCCCAACGCGCATCCCTCAACCGCCTGAAGCGCGGCCTTGATCGCTATCGGTCCACCTTCACATATCTCCCTTGCTAGTCTAATCGCTTCGTTCAGGACCTTCTTCCGCGCAGCCCCTTCTTGTTGCACATCCTCTGCCGTGATCTCTACTAACCGGTCGCACAGCCCCAGGAAGTAGGCTTCTGGCGCGGCAACACGGCGGCCTGTCAAGATCATGTCTCGTGCGCGCGAGAGGCCGATCAAAGCGGGCAGACGATATGTTCCTCCCGCGCCAGGAAGGATGGCAAGACGCGTCTCGGGGAGGGCGACGGTCGTGGTGGACGCGAAGACACGCATGTGTGTGGTAAGGGCTAGCTCGAGGCCGCCGCCGAAAGCCGGTGCTGCCAAAGCAGAGATTGTGGGGATGGGTAATTGCGATATCGACGCGAATGTTCCTCGTAGTGTGGTTAAGAAGTTGGATGTGCTGCCATCCGTTAGCTGTCGCTCGTCTCATGTGACCGTTATGATACTAGACATACTCTTCCTGGGTAAACGTAGCCCTCTCCTTGAGGTCCGCGCCCGCGCAGAAACTTGTCTCTATATCGCTCGCCAAAATCAACGCCCGCGTTGATCCCTGGTCCCCCTCATTGTGTAGGCTGCTCACTTGTTGCGTCAGCTCTGTGAGCAGTTGCCGTGATATCGCATTGCGTGCCGCGGGCCGGTTGAGCGAGAGTATTCGTATGCTTCCGCAGTGTGGTGCTGGGACGTTTGTGACGTTTATAGCCGGGGCTTGGGCAGTCGCATAGCCGCGAATTCCAACGGCGCGGTGTAGGACGCGGGGGTTGAGGCGGAGGAGGGGCATTTCGATCGTATTTAGGATGTTTTTTGTGCGACTGCGATGGTTCCGTAGTCTTTCCGCCCAGAGATATTCAAGTCTGGAGCTGGAGCGTCGACGTTGTGCGCGGCATGTTTGGCGACCTCATCGCTGATAGACCGCAGTTAGCCGAGGCACCGCGACGGCACAGCTCTTGATCTGGTCCATCGTCATTCCTGGCGCGACATCAAACACTCAACCAGAGAACACGAGTCTGCCGGCACGATGAAGACCTGGTGCGCCTCTCACGCATTACACATTGATCGTTCCTGCGAGTGTTGCGGTATAATTCCGACAGTGCTTGACGTTCAGTCTTGTTCCTAGCTATATTCAGGCGCATGTATTCAACCTTTCAGTTCCGAAGACGGCTGGAGCAATCGACGTGCTTCTATACCATCCGCAAACCGGCATTGAGTCTTTGAATCTTTGTGAGCAGACCCAACATTATCAAGAGCAATATAGCCCTCACCTTCGCTTCCAGATTAGTCGAGACGTCTCGCCCATCACACATCATCAATCCAGACGACGATAGCAGCGACTTTCGCGTAACGAACTGAGTATGAGACAACTCCTTTCCGTTCTCTACTCCAGTTTCCCGTATAGCTGTTTTTGACCCAGACACATTGAGAAGGTATTGTTCCGATCGTTGTAGTTGATCGACCTGTTTGGAAATCCGAAGTCTACCCTGTACCTGGGTGGAAGAGAAGCATGCCGTCAGGGACGAAAGACATGCAGATGCAAGGCAAAGTCGAACAAACATTCGTGAAAGCCAGAGGTCCCCTGTCCTTCCATAGTGATGTCGCAGCTACACTACGGCCTTGTACAAGGTTAACCTTTGCTACTTTCTGCTAAGTGGAGACACTCTTGACTGAGCACAGCTCGAGAACAGAACCTGGGTACCAGCAACTGTCAGGTACAAAGCTATCGAATGTCAAATCTCGTAAATCACCGAGAAGTCATGAGTGCAAGCCCTGATCAGTTCGTGTCGCTGCTGAAGGGCTTGCACAGGGGGAAGGACATTCCCTGTATGGATGCCCGGTTATCCATCTGCGCATACTTACGAATCCAAGTCACGTTCTCATCCTGGTACTCGGAGCCCAGCTTCATACACACTCAACCAGTCTGTACTTCGTATTCTAGGCCCAGAGCCTCCCGCTGGGTCATCAACTCCTGCACTGTTACGTATGTAGTGCACCCTACATGGACACACCCGTAGACCTGGGCAATTTCGATGCAGCATCCGCACCTATGAACGGCTCTCGGCAACCGCGATGCGAGGTTTTTTATCATGTCAACAACTCGACCTGACGATCTAAGCCCGACTTGAGGCTCAACTTCGGCCCAGGACGTTTGCGGGGAAGTGACTTGTGGAGCTCCGGAGCGATCGCCATGTCACGATGCTGGGGTTCCCAAGGGTGCATTCCTTCTGCTGGCTTAGCGCCTACCGAATACCTCCACTGGGTCCGACGCTTGCTCCATGCACCGAAAATTTCTGTTACCCATGAGCCTCGTGACGATGCCTACCGATGCCTCTCGGGACTTTTCGTCGGCAACACACAATACCCAAGATCTCGCCCCGCTTTAGGATAAACAGACAAGCTTGGAGGCGTGGAGCTTAGTCGTGTACTGTCGTATTTCGCGCACTTCCCCATATGCGCGAGTCGTGATGGAAGGTGTACCGGTATTCTGCGGAGATTGTTTCGTGGAACGTTCTTCGATCAAACTGCCAGTACCAAAGCTGTGGTTCACGGCACGTGGATGTACACAGTAGCAGCATCATCCAGGATTCGTCCCCAGGAAGCTAACCCTGCCAGTTCGACTGCAGCAGCAATGCAAGGCGACTCTCAGTCGCGAGTCATGAGCCAACCTCACGATCCCCGCAAATCATCGCGAGTCAATGTTCCCGGCTCCGACCTCTTCGTTTTCTACTCCACAACCATCTGCCGACGCGCATGCACACGTCCGACCGCCCGCTTGGCAACCGCTACGCAGCCTTGAGATGACGTCGTGCGCCTTAATACCAGGACAACACTGGTATGGTACGGAGGTGTGGAGACTCCGCAACCCGCACGGGCAAACTTCGGGACATGGTGGTGGCTGCCACATCGGCTTCTAGCCTTTTGATCGGGACGAGGACTGCCACCGGGCGGACGAGTATGCGCCGAGAGAAGAGCAGTATATAAGTGCTGCTGTGCACAACGATGATGGTCATCCAGGCACTCGATTCACCCTCGACAATCCAGAATCATGGCACCTTCCCTTGTCTCGGCCGTACTTTCGGGCTCTGTCCTCCTGGCAGCAGTCAATGCTCAGAACTTCGAAGGCGGTGGCCGCGATGAAGATGCGTTTGAATACGTACAGCCGCTCAACACCACCATCTTGACCGAGTATGGCTCCTCACCAGCTGTCTACCCGTCGCGTAAGTTATCCTACATCACCAACCTCGCTCGTAACCAATCTAATGCTCTACAGCAAACATCACCGGCGCTGGTGGCTGGGAGATGGGTCTTGAGAAGGCGAAAGCTTTCGTAGCCCAGCTCACGCTCGAGGAGAAGGCTGACATGGTCACTGGCCAAGCCGGACCTTGCGTTGGCAACATTGTTGCTATCCCTCGTCTTGGTTTCCCCGGTCTGTGTCTTCAGGATGGTCCTCTTGGAATTCGTGTTGCAGACTACGCCAGCGTTTTCTCCGCTGGTGTCTCTGCCGGAGCCACATGGGACAAGGACATCATGTACGAGCGTGGTCATGCCATGGGCGCCGAGTTCAAGGCCAAGGGCTCCCAGGTCTTCTTGGGTCCCGTCGCTGGTCCTCTCGGACGTTCCGCCTATGCAGGCCGTAACTGGGAGGGATTCTCCTCTGACCCTTACCTCAGTGGTGTGGCAATGGAGGAGACCATCAACGGAATCCAGGATGCCGGTGTGCAAGCCTGCGCAAAGCACTGGATTGGCAATGAGCAAGAGATCATGCGAAACCCGCTCTACGAAGACGAGAACGACAACACCGAGCAGACTACGGCAGCTCTCTCTTCCAACATCGATGACCGCACCATGCACGAGCTTTACATGTGGCCTTTCGCCAATGCTGCCAAGGCCCGCGCTGCCAGCTTCATGTGCTCTTACCAGCGCATCAACGGCTCTTACGGATGCCAGAACTCCGCCTCGCAGAACGGTCTGCTCAAGACTGAGCTTGGCTTCCAGGGCTACATCATGTCTGACTGGGGTGCCACTCACTCTGGTGTTGCCTCTATCGAGGCCGGTCTGGACATGAACATGCCCGGTGGACTTGGTGCCTACGGTTTGAACTTTGGCCTCCCTTCATACTTTGGCGGCAACGTCACTGCTGCTGTCAACAACGGCACCGTTGATGTTTCCCGCATCGACGACATGGTCATGCGTATCATGACCCCTTACTTCCAACTCGGCCAAGACCAGGACTTCCCCTCGGCTGACCCCTCAGGCGCTGATCTGAACACCTTCTCGCCCCGTAGCACATGGTCCCGCGAGTACAATCTCACCGGCGAAGTCAGCCGTGATGTCCGTGGCAACCACGGCGAGCTTATCCGCCGCCATGGTGCCGCTGGCAGCGTCCTCCTCAAGAACGTCGACCGCACTCTGCCTCTCAAGGCTCCCCAGAACGTCGCTATCTTCGGTAACGACGCAGGCGACCCAGCACGCAGCTCTGTCATCAACCAGCAGAACTACGAATACGGTAGCATTCTCGCTGGCGGTGGCTCAGGTACCGGCCAGTTCACCTACATGGTCACCCCTCTCCGTGCCATCCAGAACCGTGTCGCCGCGGATGGCGGTATCACTCAGTTCTTCCTCAACAACACTCACATCATCGCCAACAACGTCAGCACCCTTGTCATTCCCCGCGCTGTCCCCGAAGTCTGCATTGTTATGCTCAAGACTTGGGCTGAGGAAGGCGATGACCGTGCCCACCTGGGATCTGACTGGGAGGGTGATGATGTTGTCGAGTCTGTCGCGTCTTACTGCAACAACACTGTCGTTGTTACCCACTCTGCCGGTGTCAACACTTTGCCATGGGCTGACCACCCCAACGTTACCGCTATCCTTGCTGCCCATTTCCCCGGCCAAGAGTCTGGAAACTCGCTCGTTGACATCCTGTACGGACACGTAAACCCCTCTGGTCACCTTCCTTACACCATTGCCGAGAACGGTGATGACTGGAATGCGCCTCCCACTACCGCCATCAACACCACCGGATTTGCCGACTGGCAGAGCTGGTTCGACGAGAAGCTCGAGATTGACTACCGCCACTTCGACCTCCAGAACATGTCTGTCCGTTACGAGTTCGGTTTCGGTCTCTCATACACCACATTTGAGATCTCCGACATTGAGTCTTCCCCTCTGGAGCACAACATCACATCCATGCCCGAGCAGCTGCCCATCCAGCCCGGCGGTAACCCCGCTCTGTGGGAGTCTCTCTACAACGTCACTGTCTCCGTTGCCAACACCGGTGACTGTGCCGGTGCCACCGTTCCCCAGCTCTACGTCGGCCTTCCCTCTTCCGCCCCAGCCGGTACACCTATCCGCCAGCTCCGTGGCTTCGAGAAGGTATACCTTGAGAAGGGCGACAAGGAGACCGTCAGCTTCGAGCTTCAGCGCAGGGATCTGAGCTACTGGGACATTGTCAGCCAGCAGTGGGTCATTCCCGAGGGCGAGTTCACGATCTGGGTCGGACTGAGCAGCCGAGACCTGAAGGTCCAGGACAGCTTCACCGTTGTTGGACAGTAGATAGCTACTCCAAAAGAAGAGATTAGCATCTACCTTTACTTTAATGATATAGTTATGATAATGTATAACTTTCACCTCTGACATTTGCCTTTGAACACTGCATATGTTTTCATACTGATCGTATGACTTGTACCCCAAAAGTGACTCAGCAACCTTTTGCTCGATGAGTGTGCTGCACTCTGGCGTAGACATGGGCTTCAGTCTTTCACTACACATCCGTCATGCAGAGTTTAGTGGATTGTCGCGGTTCTCTACAGCTATAAGAGTAAGTTTCTTGTTACAGTGTATACAGTCAGCAAATGTATGGATAGGTAGTCGTACATTAGTATGCAAGCACAAGTGCCTTATCGACCCTCACCTTCACCTTCGCCTTCACCTTCACCACACCAAGAAGACGAAGTTATGACGCAATCTAATTTGAGCTCGAACGCTAGTGTTAGGCAACCCTTCCTACGAGGTCCCAGCGGCTGTCGTCGGCAGGCCAGACGAAGACCCGAACTCACCTATTTACTATGAAGACCTGTCTGGGAATTGCGAGCACTACCGTAAGCCCCACTTTTCGCGTGCGCGGTTTACGACACCTGGGCAATCAGGGTCTATTCTGGATGACATGTGACAGCAAAGCGAGCGCTGCTGAGTTGGCTATGTAAACAACGCTGCCCGCCTAGTCCCCATCACTTCTATCACACGCTCTCCAATTCCTCGAGTTCAGAAACACTTTTGTTTTGTCAAGATCCCTCAACACCATGACCGCACCTAGCCCTCACGTCGCTACTGCTGCGCAAGCTTAAGCGGTACTCCCCTTGCTCACCCCGGGATGATATTGCAATCGCAGCGTCAGCAGCTACAAGTATATCAGCTCCTTCCCCCGTTTTGTGTTGCTAACGTTTCGAAGTGAGTCCAGCTCTCATCAACCGCGAGCGAGCACTACGACAACTTCCAAACCAGCGAGCAACAGATCACCATCGTCGTCTTTCGCCGACATCGCCACTCAATCAACAAGATCTCAATAACAGCAGCTTTCTACCTGCAAATATCGCCTGCGGATATCCACCACATTTTGGTCGACATCACTTCCTTATCTCCGTCGACATCACTTTCGACATTCACGGTCATCACCTGCACTCACTCGAACTTCGCCCGTAGCTAGCAGCAAAATGTAAGTTAGCTTCCCTTCGCTCCAATGTACCTCACTGACAACATGCAGATCAAGTTCTCATCTTCTTCATGTACTCACCGAGTTCCATCAGCCCTAGCTGCAGTCGCCCGTCCGACCAACGGCCCCTCAGACGTGAGCAGCATGGCCTTGTGCCTTAATGGAAGGTCACCCGAACATGTGTCGGCACGATGTCACTCCAGCGACTTCGGGTTCTGAGATGGCTGGCGGTCACCGTCACGGCGCACCTTACTGCAGTGGAGGCTCGGGAACGGCGATGAGTTTCTGGGAATCCAACTCGCGCTGCCTTGTGCATTAACGAAAGGTTGCCCGATTATGTGTCGGTGTCAATGTCACTTCGGCGTGTTGGTGCAGTAGAAACTCGGGAATCTTCGGTGAAGGGGTTAGGGAAGTGATGAATTTATGGGCGGCGGATGATAGATGACGGCGATAGCGGATTCTATTGCATACACGTAAATATCCTGTAATGATGAGTACAAATTACTTTCATCTTTCCGTCCTAATGCAATGTTGCTTCTCAAGCATGCCCTCAAGGTTGCGTAATGGAGACGTTCAGTTCGTATTGATTGTAATGCAGAACATGCCTTACCCTGGAGGTAAAAGCAGTTCTCATCACTTACAGAGGGTCTGAGCCAACATCAACGTCGTCTTTAGAGTGGGCTTTATTTGCGCGTGCAAGTCATTGTCCGCATGCGTCTGCTCCAACTCACAATTGAGCAAAGGCTTCGTCTTCACGAGTTTCGTTATCGATCCCCTTGTGATCCGTAAGCAGTAGTATTAGAGGGAATGATGCGATAATGTGGCCCGAGTGTGAGAGATGTTGTTGGCGAGGGCGAAGCAGGCGTTGGAAGCCCGAGGCACGTTCCAATCGGAGAAACCCCGGCATCCTTCCCCAAAAGTACAATCGCATAGTCGCGACCTGCATCAAGCTTCACCTTCAACGCCAAAGAACCGCAACCCCCCAGTCCTCAACCTCTCCCGCACGCGCACGACGCGCCAATCGCCCCAGAATGGCCGCAGCAGAAGCCGAAGTCGCAGATGCGCTCTACAACCTCCGCCTGAGCATCAAGGCCAGCGCAACACCCATCCTGACCACGAGCGCCGAACCCACACCCGCCGATACCGTCGCGGATCTCGCCGTCGCAACACATGTCTCCTTCAATACTGATTCGGGCGACCACCGAGTGTTTGCGCTGAGCACGCCGACGCGGTTTGCGCCAGACGGCAAGGCGGTTGACTTGCGCAGCTGCTACTTCGCGTGGCTGAACAAGGACGCCTCCGTCACCGACTACTTCGCCGCTGTCCAGACGCTCAACGAGGAGCTGCCGAGCGGCGCGGGAGGCAGCGTGCAGAATCTCACCTTTGCGCAGAAGATTGAGCTCATCGCTTGGTTGAGTGGAGAGACGGAGAGCAGTGATAGCATCGCTGCTATAGATGGGGGCGCGCTCAGTGCTGCCGCCGGCGATGCCGCGGCTATTGCAGGCGGCAAGGGCGTCCCCGTCGATGGAGGAAGGGGTGCCAAAGTAGGATCAGCAGGCAAGATGGTGGATGCGCGGTTACTGCAGATCTACGACGGAGAGAGGAAGATGGGAGACCACAACAGCGTGTTGAGGGGCTCCAAGAACGTCGTACGTGTCAACCAGCTCTCTGATCCTCTTACTGCCACAGACTGACACTTTGCAGGACTTCTCGCCTTACCGCAAGATCGCCAGCACATTCCTCCGCTCACGCCCCGATGCCAACAAGCTACCCGCACCCCAGCCCGCCCTTGTTGCCAATCTCCAGAAACGACCTCAACGCCGTCTACAACCCATCATCCTCCTCTCCCCATCCGCCTCCTCCCTCCTGCGCACCTCGAACGCAAAGACATTCCTCAGCGACGGTGTCTTTGTCCCACCAAACACCACAGACTCGTCCAGCACATCCGCCTCCGCGAACATGATACAAATCCAACGTCTCCTCCCGTCCATCTCCTCACAACCCCTGACTTTCATCTGCGTCGATTCCACCGCCAGTTTCAAGCCCACATACTGGGGCCGTGTGGTCGCCATCTTTACTACTGGCCAGCTCTGGCAGTTCAAGAGCTACAAATACACACAGCCCGCAGAGTTGTTTGCAAACTACCCGGGCATATTCGTCGGCTGGAGTTCTGAAGAGCCGCCAGAGACGGTGAAGCAATTGGGCAGGGGTGTGCTACCCGTGGGTGTGGATAAATGGACAGGCAGTGAAAAGGGCAGATGGAGGGACAGAGAGGTTGTGGAGAGGATCTGGGGCAGGATTGAAGAGGGCATGCGAAAGAGTGGCTGGACGAGAGACGGACCGGGACTGGCTGGGCAGCAGGGGCGGTAAGACACAATGTCTCATGCGCCTTGTTCAAAGGGAGATTTGTATCGATACGAGACGGAACTCTATCTTGGGGTCTTGGGTGTTCTGGCGTTGATGCGTTATGCATGGTCTGCGAAGTGCGATATACCTCAAAAGCTGGTTTCGCGCATACCAACTCGAGCAAAAGAACAAATCAAAGCATTGCTCAGGCGCAGTGCAGTCAGGTGCGAAAACTAGATCATTCATATATGGCATTTCATTTCACATGATATCTTGGTCCCAACATAAACACCCTAATCCAAAGTCCGCAGAGCAGCCGCTCGCCAGATTATACAAAACTCCAAAGAGATTGACTAAAGTCCGACTTTTACCCTCGTAATATACCTTCTACCACTCCAGTGGTTCGGTGATCTCCTCTCCTCGATTGGTCTTTGGCACAGGTTGAGCCTGTACCTTGACTGGTCCGCGTCCATGTCTCTTCAGGAAGCCACTTCCATCCAGCCAAGGCCAGACAGCTGTGCGCTTCTGCTCGTGCTTCTCAATCTTGTCAACGTTGGCCATGGTCAGACCAATATCATCCAGTCCGTTGACAAGACAGTGTTTCCTGAACTCCTCGACGTCAAACTTGGCAAGTTCGGTTCCGTCGGCAGAGCGGATGACTTGGTTGGGGAGGTCGACCTCAATCTCCTTGCCAGCGTTCGCCTCGTCGGCGACGCGTTGTAGGACAGTGGTGTCGGTAATTCGGATGGGGAGCATACCGTTCTTGAACGTGTTGTTGAAGAAGATATCGCCAAAGGAGGGGGCGATGATACACTTGATGCCGAAGTCGAGGAGCGCCCAGGGTGCGTGTTCACGACTTGAGCCGCAGCCAAAGTTGGGACCAGTGCAGACTAGGATCTTTGAGTTGCGGTAAGGTTCCTTGTTCAGTACGAAAGATGGGTCCTCTTTGTTACTACCGGCCTCGAAGCGCCATGCGTGGAAGAGAGCACTACCAAGACCAGAGCGCTTGATGGTCTTGAGGAACTGCTTGGGGATGATAGCATCGGTATCAATGTTCGCTACGTCCATAGGTGCTGCGATTCCGCGGAGGGTCTCGAACTTAGGCATGCCGGCTGAGGCACCGCCTGTACTTCCAGTATTTGAGCTAGTGTGTTGAGGTCCGGAGCTAGGAAGATCCATGATCTTTTCAAGCTCTTCGTCGCTGCTAGGAGGCTCGACTTGCGCGTCCAACTCAATCTTCGGTGAGCCCTTGGCTTGTCCAGACGTTTGTGGCGCAAGTTTCCGTACATCCGCCAGGTTTCCTACAATGGCAGCGGCAGCAGCCATCGCGGGTGACATGAGATGGGTTCGGCCACCAGCACCTTGTCGGCCCTCGAAGTTTCTGTTCGAGGTCGAAGCACATCGCTCACCGGGAGAAAGAATGTCGGGGTTCATGCCCAAGCACATCGAGCATCCAGCTTCTCTCCACTCAAATCCGGCATCACTGAAGATCTTGTCAAGACCTTCTGCCTCAGCCTGCTTCTTGACCAGGCCAGAACCGGGCACAATCATGGCCCGCTTAATGTTGGAAGCCACCTTCTTGCCCTCAACGATTTGAGCAGCTGAGCGCAGGTCCTCAATGCGGGCGTTTGTGCAAGATCCGATGAAAATCTTGTCAAGTGGGATCTCCTGCATTGGGGTGCCGGCAGTCAGACCCATGTACTTCAGAGCGCGTTCGCATGCCAGCTTCTTGACCTCGTCTTGGAAGTCGTCAGGTCCAGGTACTACACCGGTAATCGGGATGACATCCTGAGGTGAAGTCCCCCAGGAGACAGTCGGGGCAATGTCCTTTGCGTCGATCAGAACCTCAATGTCGTATTTGGCGCCCTCATCTGACTTGAGACCCAGCCAGTAACTGCATGCCTTCTTCCACTCCGGGCTGTCAACCTTGGGTGCTAGAGGCTTTCCCTTGAGATAGTCGATGGTAATTTGATCAGGCGCGATCATACCGGCTCTTGCGCCGCCCTCGATTGACATGTTGCATATCGACATGCGCGCCTCCATGCTCAAGCCGCGGATAGCCGAGCCGCAGAATTCAATGACGGCACCTGTTCCTCCGGCCGTGCCAATCTTGCCGATGACGTGCAGGATGATGTCCTTGCTGCCAACGCCAGGTCCTAGCTCGCCCTCAACCTGGACTTTCATGTTCTTGCTCCGTTGTGTGATGATGGTCTGTGTGGCCAGAACGTGTTCGACCTCGCTGGTACCGATACCAAAGGCCAGGGCACCGAAAGCGCCATGTGTGGATGTGTGGCTGTCACCGCATACGACGGTGGTACCGGGGAGCGTGAAGCCCTGTTCGGGTCCGATGATGTGCACAATACCCTGCCTCTTGTCGTCGAGGCCGAAGTAAGTGAGGTCGAAGGCCTTGACGTTCTCCTCGAGGGTCATGCATTGTAACCGCGAGTCGGTCTCTTCGATGAATTTCTCGGTCGTAGTGAGGTTTTTCCGCGACGCGGTGGGGATGTTCTGCTACCGTTAGCTGCTGCTGGATTCTGCAAGATGCAACACATACGTGGTCGACTGTCGCGAGGGTGCAGTCCGGTCTTCGCACTCGGCGGCCGGCATTTCGGAGGCCTTCAAAAGCTTGCTGTAGTTGTGTGAGTCTGTGGAAAGGCAGGACGGATTCGGAGGTCTGCCTACTGGTGATGTCACTTCATGGACAAGATGCCTGTCTGTGCAGCTGTCAGTAAGAAATAATGGCTACACAGCGCATGTCATACCAATATATAGCAGAATTGTGCCATCTTCCTTCTCTTCGACGATGTGGTCCTCGAAGACCTTGTCGTACAGGGTCTGCGGCGGTTTCACAGCAGACGGCATATTGGATATGTGAGGTAGAAGTTGCACAACAAGTCCAAAGTAGGTGCAGGAAAATAGAGTTGGAGATCAAGAAAGTGAGACGTGCTCGGCCAGGGCAGGTATCGGCTTAAATGAGGCGCGTGTGGAACTCAAATCCATGGAAGGCGAACGAGGCACAAAAAGATGCCGGCCGATGTTCGGAGTCGATGGTAAGAGGGGCACAGCCGCCAATCACGCCGCGAATGATGACGGTCCGCCTCGGCCTCCACCGCTGTCGGGCTGCGATACTTCACATCTGGTAGGTGCCAGGCGGTGATAGCGCTCTTGAGCGATATAACATGCAGGCAACCTTGTCGCGCATCGCCTCTGGCGCTGCGAGCGCTCCTCTAGGTACTGTTTCCGCAACCAATGACGACATTCACGTGTCGAGAGGTCGCTGTCGCTCCTGCCCCGCACTGCGCCTGCCCCACTGCACCGCCTCCCGGCCGCCGTCTGCAGCGTCAGCAAGTCTACCAACGTTCCGATTTGACACTGGACGAGCATGTTGCGACGACAGCTGACGAGGCCCTGGCCAGCCCACATGTTCACCCACGCTCCGTGAGGCTGGAATGGACATGACAGTAGCTCAAGTGCAGAAGCAATTTGCTGTGTTTGAAGAAGAAAACAATAGCCGTTGATAAGCAAGCGAGCTACCTCGTCCGACCGCGATCCTTCGACTGTATCGCTATTCCCACCCAGTATCGCTTCTATCAACGCGGGGTGAATACAATACGCCGAAACTCCCGGCAGGTCCCTTGTAGCATATGCGCTCCAGCCATCCTCCCAGTAATCTACATGTTCCACGATACTATAGTACACCCACCGGTCTATATGCCTACCCACACATCTACAAGTTGTCCGCTGTAAAGATAAGCAATGCCATACGATGCCGCACGAATAGTCCTACAAGTCCAATCGCGAACTGGAACGCGAGCAAACCCATAGCTAAGCGGTCCTCCCGCATGGGACCGAACCATACTAACCACAAGTTGATTAGTGTAAAGTTGCTCGACGAGACCACCTGCCCTTTCCCATCCGTCTCAACATCGAGCATCCGAAGCCGGTGCAGCACCTTGAGGCTCTCCGCTATCGGTCGTCGTAGTGGTTTGGTGAATTCGACGCGCGAGGGCTCCAGTAAACCTGTCCGTGCGTTGAAGTGCGGAAGCCGATGTCGGGGACATGGTACGATGTGGAACAGTTGGGGTGCCGAGTAGACAAAGTTGAACGCTTGCGGTAGGAGTAGCAACATGAGCGTTTTGCTGAAGTGACCGAGGATGGCTACTACGGCGAAGACCATGCCTGCAAAGTAACAGTAAGTGTCGCCCACAAACACCTTTGCTGGATACCAGTTGTGCATCAGTAAGGCCATCGAGACACCGATAAACGGTAGCAGCAGATACAGCGAAAACAGATGCGAATCCGTCGCTGGATGTGGGTACGTCGTAAATGGTGAGAGATACAGCATATCATTGCCGACAATCAGGACTGCAATGACTATAGACTGGGCCACCTCGATGCCGTTGATGCCCGCCAAGATGTTAATGCTATTCGAGGAGAAGATGGACATCAGCGCCATGTAGACGTAGTAAAGCCAGCCTGAACGTACGTTAATGGGCAATTCAGAAACAGCTCTCAATGCAAGTACATACCCAGGTCAAAGAGCTCGCCAAGGTAAGGCCTGAGTGGTAGTGGGACGACCATCTGCGTGACACCAAAGTCGACAAAGTAGACCACGAGCATGGGAATAACTGCAAAGGCTGGAATGAGCACCTTGTGTCGCCATCTTATGTCGAATAGGTCGTCACCAATACCGAGCAGTACGATCGACTGGAGAGAAAGTATGGCGGACAGATAGGACGCAAGCTTGTTGTGAGGAAATCTGTGTAGTAGCCTCCCGGTCTCGATCAGCTCCAGTTCCTTGATCGTGTCCCGGTTACCGCCGCCTGATGTTGCGACTACAATGTCCTTGTAAAACGGCCATGGTATGAAAAAGATCAAGATGAAAAGGTACACCATAGCACACACCGCGCCCATCATCTCTGGGCTGTCGTCATTAGTCGATTATCATCATGTGCAGTACTTGACACTTACATTTCAATCTGCTTCAGCTTACATAGATCCTTCCCTTTGAAGCCCTGCTTCGCAAAGGCATCTCCAAGCCATCGTATCAAAGCATAACAGAATGCAAAAGCCAGACCACTGAGCGCTATCGACGCAACAAGCGGCTCACCGTCACCGTGAAGCGTGTTGGCCAGCACACCGACACATGCGAGCGACAAGGAGAGCAGTGAAAGTGATTCTGTTGATGACAGCGCGCTCGCCATGGTGACAGTGATAGTGTCTGATGTCGAGGTGACGGCGGATCTTGGCACGTGGACGCCTGTAGCTGTTGACTCCGCCCGGCCGTTTGCTGTCGCGACGATATCAACAACGGTTGCGCAACCTCCCCACAGCAACACCGTCACGACCTGCCGTTTTGCCGAATCGCCACCTCTTTGTCTGAACCCGGAGCGTGACTTTGCGTGAATCGTTCGAAGTGGACTTGAGACTGACAGATAAAGATTGTGAACAGATCCACGACTCCAGCAACGAAACCAACAAGCTCGCAGAGTGAGCGAGAGACGAACAGAGCAGCACAATCTGCACGAGGTCGTGGTTGCGGTGTTTGGTGAGTAGAGATTCTGGCAAGGTGTTGTTTCGGCTTCTTCCTGCTCTGCTAACCCGAAACGATAGACCCACGAACATTGGCATCAACATGGCGGACCACAACCAAGCCAGCCGCTCGGCCAAGGCTGATGAGCTCCTGGACGGTCTGAATGCGGTGAGCAGTCATCTCGCGTCGCGAAGTTTCCTCCAGCACTTGACAGCGTCGCGTCTGCCCTCTGCTGCAGTCAGCGATTCGTCCTCGCTGGGCCCCACCAAGGAGGAAGCACGGTCGCCTGCACGGAGACCGCATCTCAATATCGCCGCCGCTTTCGAAGACGAGATCGAGCACGTGGATCTAATCGCTCCCCTGATTCAGGAGCCTTGCGCCGACGGCAGCACCGGCAGCGTCGAGCAGCGCGTCATCGACCAACTAGAGGTGGCCTTTGTGTGTGCGCATCGCGCCTACGCTGAGATGGCTGCAGAGCGAAGCTTCCAGACCTTCTCGCATGGCCACCAGGACCTCGTACTCGCTGTCGACTTCAACTACTTCGGCACGCGCATGGTCACGGCAAGCTCAGATCACCGCGTCAAGGTCTGGGACAAGAAGGACGATTCGTGGACCCTGGTCGAGAGCTGGAAAGCTCACGATGCCGAGATTGTCGATGTAAGTTATCTAATCTTCAGCCGCAAATCTTCTTTCGGTCACCTGCATGCCATTTTGCCACCTTTGTGACCCGTCGCTAACTTCATGTACAGGTCAAGTGGAACGGCCCCTTCATGGGCGAGGTTGTTGGTAGTATTGGTGAAGATGGTCGCTGCAAGATCTGGCAAGAGGACGTCACCGAGGTGGCCATGTCTGGCAACCGCTTCAAGCTGGTCTACGTACTCCCTTCGTTGACCAACGCGCCGTTCATGTCTTTGGACTTCAAGAACATCATGCAGGAGACCTGGCTCGCGCTCATCACCCGCGACGGCTATCTCACTGTCTATGAGCCCCAGGATCAGAACAACCTCCATGAATGGACTATCCTGGCAGAGCGCTGGGTCTCCGAGAACAACCCTCCCGAGCGCCAAGAGGAGGTAGGCTTCAAGGTCGTCTTTCACAAAGAGAAGCTACCCTGTTGGACCGCCATCACCGCTGGCCTTGACCGCAAGTCGCTATCCCTCGCTGTTGCTGCCATGAAAGACGTCCTCGTCTTCCGCACCGACAAGGCCAAGCGCTTCTTCCAAGTTGCGAAGCTGGAGGGTGCTCGTCAGATCATCCGAGACCTAGCCTGGGCAAATGGTTCTATGCGAGGTTACGACATCTTGGCCACAGCTAGCAAAGACGGCGCTATTCGCATCTATGAGCTTCGAACACAGACCGAAGATAGGAACGCTGCATCTGGAGAAGCGTCGTCTTCCGCTCCGCTTTCAGTCTCTCCGCGAGGCCATCGACAGAACGCCCCATCTGGTATTGGAGCTGGACTGGCTGGAGCTTCCAAGGCCCCCGACACTTCGATTGAGAACGAGCAGTATCCTGGTCGCATCAAGCAGAAGGTAGAGATGACCGATGAGCTTACCAATCATCACGGAGCGGTTTGGCGTGTCGCGTTCTCGCAGATGGGTAAGTCACACCGGACGAACATGCACCTCACAACTAACAATTATCACAGGTGATCTTCTCGTCACTACTGGAGATGACGCTAGCATTCGTACCTGGAAGAAGGCCGCTGATGGCCACTGGCAGGAATATGCCCAGATTGAGACCGCTCAAGATAACTAGCGAGTCAAACGTTTCCTGCATTGTCAAATTCGACATGTCAGGGCTCGACTTGGTCTTCTGGATGAGATATCTACGGCGTTGGTGGTAGGCGGATCGGCAAAGGTCTGTTAGTAAGCCAAAACGCGTTGCATAACGGAGCAATTATGGGATGAGGGAGGGAGATTTTGCATATGGAATTTTCGGCGTTTAGGCATCAGGATAACACCATACGACATACGACGCATGGCTATTACGCTGCGTCCAGGTCATTTCACGTTTAGATACCCACGGCTATCCATCACCGATTCATCAGCCATGTCATGGTGGGACTTTTCATTTCAGTCATCGTTGGAATAAAAAGAAGAATAGCAGCTATGCTTACACTAATATCGTGCACCCACGTCTGCCGTTGTCAATGCTGTACCGCACCAGTCGAAGCTGCTGTCTTTACTTACATCTGCCTCAGTCCAAGCCGCCGCCGCCTGCGTCTTCATCAGCTGCCGCAGCAACTGACCCGGTTGAAGCTGCTATGTATTGTCACATCGGCCTCGGTCCAAACCGCCTTACTCCCCAGTCGTACCTGCGCATCCTACTTGCCCGTCGCCAGAGCTACCAGAGCTATGGTTACGCAGGGCAAAAGAAAGAGGTTAGCTAAGGCTACAGTTAGTTCGGATGCAGAAGACTCCAGGGAAACACAGCGCCCAAGCAATGAACTATGTGGATGGGATGTCTATAATGCTGGAGCAGAGCCACCCGTCATCGACGATGCCGTTGCTGAAGACCCAGAAGCTGCCAGAGCGGAACGGGAGCTATGGGTTTACTTACCCTTTACAGACCAAGAATTGACGGATACCACGCTGACCAGCGAGGAGGTCGTAAGGATGGTAGAACGCGGCTATCCCGCCCTTGCAACCAGTGCCATGGCGGACTTCTACCAGTCAGCTCGTGACCACCTGCCTAAATCGCCGCCGCTCACCATCTCAGTGCGCGAGAAGCATCCAACAACATGGCCACACACAAACGCGTCAATGGATGCACATTGGGGCCAAGCTACCGATGCGGAGAAAGCCCTTCACCCTCCTGACCAGGTCGACTCCACGGATGACTTTGCATGGCTTGATATGTCAGAGAGGTTGTTAGTCAAACCCTGTGGGAGCCCCGACGACTCTCTCATGGTGTTGTCCTCCTATCCGACTGCTGACGTCAACTCCACTGTGCACTTGGCTTATGGGACCAACGACGATATGTCCAACCAGTCCATGTGGCTTTTGTACTCAAAGATGGGTTTCCACGTCGCTGATATCAGGGAGCATTCGATGTTTCATGTGGACGTTTTTCCCCGGCGGTTGAATCGCAAGACCGTGCCTGGGGGTGACAGCTCCCTCAGTCTCCTCCGCCAGCTTCCTGCCGATCTTCGATAATACTGGGCCACTGCCGCCCAGGTGTTCATCCGAATGTCCACGTCCAAAATCCTGTTGGTCATGGGCACGGTTGCGGCCAGGGCATACATGATCTACATCAAAGAGAATGAGATCGAGCATAAGGTTCTATGGACATTCAGAAAGAAACGATTCGAGCAGGAGATCCCGTTAGCTTGGCTGCAGTTCGAGGCTGGGAAGATAAGGCGCCTGGCCTTCGCGATTCCACATCCAGAAGCTTTTTCGAGGAACCGCGCGTCTGTCCTAACGGACATCCAAAGGGAGTTTGCATTCCGTGAGCGGATATTTGACTACTGCCTTGTCAAGCTTTTCGGTAAACTTCAACTCCCCTGATTCCTCTCAACAACAGGGTAAGCCTATCGGTTGAGTACTGGCAGCATTCTTGAGATGTCGGCTTTCCGGAATTTCGACGTAAAGAAGAACGACACCCTTAGCAATCATTTTAAGCGGCCTACACTGGACACGGTCTTCTTAGACAAAACCCTAGAGAGGACATCAGGCATTGACGAGAAGCAACGAAAGGCGATCATGAAAGTTAGGGCAGCTAGTAATGTAAAGCCATCAGATGCCCTAACGAACTATCATAGGGACGACGCTAAGCGGAATTTTGCTGGCTACATCATCATCTACATCCTAATGACTTCTGAGGCTCTGGGAGGAAAGGCTTCGTCCATCTCAAAGACCAGAGAGCCAAGGATATACCAGTGGAAGAAGTGACCATATGCAGGCTCCGCCACAATAATGGTTCCATAGACGTCTGGGATGTCAAGCGCGACCTCCGCAGCGGCTCCGTCTTTCCACAGGCTGTCAACAACAGGATTTGTCAAGGGCCAAGTATGCGGATTCATCTCTCGAACGGGTATGCGGAAGGGCGGTGAGCTCTCGAGGTGCTGGTTGACCTGCAGAAGTACAAAGTCAGTATATCTTTCACATGCGTTTCGTACAGACAGAACTTACCGAGTCCCAAAAGATTTTTATCCTTTGGTTAGATGCTGAGAGTACAGGGTAGGCGGTTTCGACCATGCGCACAACATCGTCGCTAGTCAGGGTGAAGTCAAATAAGGCATCGTCGGAGAAAGGGACGTAAACAGATAACCATGCACGTCGCTCATCGGCGATGGTCTGCGGATCGGTCTCGTCTTCGAAGTCTGATCGGTGGAAGCCATTCACGTCGGGTTCGTCCTGCTCTGTCTCCTGGGCAGCCGTCTGGACCTGAAGAGGCTGGTGGTCCCTGAAAAGACGCCGCTTCCTAGGTCTCTTCCGGCGGTCCTCCCATAATTCATCCTCCTTTTGCGTCTCATGTTCCTCTTGCTTCTCATGTTCCTCTTGCGTCTTATGCTCCTCTTGCGAATCAAACTCATCTCCTGAATTGTCCTCCTCTTGGATTATGGCCAACCTGCGCTTCTTAGTACCATGTTGCTTGTACCGTGTACGCTCCCTATCCTGGTCTTCATTCTGATCCTGGTCTTCGTTCTGATCCAGGGGGTCTAGATATCTCAGGATGTCCGCAGAGAGTGCCTTCTTCGCTGTTCGAGCTAACCGTGGCCGAGTTGAAGCCTGCATAGCAGGAGCGAGCGGCCGCAGTAGCGTCTGATAGGTGCCGGTAGCAAAGCCGAAAGCTGGGGTGATAGCAGGAGCGAGCGGCCGCGGTTACGCTTGATAGGTGCCGGTAGCAAAGGCGAAAGCTGGGGCAATAGCAGGCGAGCGGCCGTAGTTGCAACGAATAGGTGCTGGTAGCAAAGGCGAAAGCTAGACAGGAGATGAGCGAGCGGCCGCAATTGCAACTGGTGGGTGCCGGTAGCAAAGAGGAAAGCTGGACAGGAGATGAGCGAGCGGCCGCAGTTCCAACTAGTAGGTGTTGGTAGCAAAGGGGAAAGCTCGCTGGTAGTAGCAGATGTGGCACCTGAGGAAGCTGGGATGAAGGCGGGCGGGCGGTAGTTGCATCTGGTACCTACCCAGTAGCAGCCGTTGCGGCACCTGAGGAAGCTGGGATAAAGGCAGGTGGGCAGTTGCTGCATCTGGTACCTCCCTAGTAGCAGCTATTGCGGCAGTTGAGGAAGCTACATTGGAGGCAGGCGGGCGGTGGTTGCGTCTAATAGCTCGGTGGTAGCAGTAATGGCGGCAGATGCGGCAGCTGAAGAAGCTGCATCGGAGGCAGGCGGGCGGTAGTCGCACATGGTACATCGTCAGTAGCAGCAAATGCGGAATTAGTTGCTAGGCTTCTGTAGCCGCAACAGATAGCTCTGCTGTTGCTGTAGATGCTACCTCTAAGTAAGGCAAATGAGCGTTGGCGGGCGTTATGTTTGCTGATGGGTGTAGTAGCAGAGTAGACAGTATAAAAGCGTCAGCTGCGCTATGCCAGGCAAGAGTGACTGCTAGTTCTGTAGAGGTGTTAGCCTTGAAGTTGCACAAAATTTGGTACACAATAAGAGACGCTGTTATCAGACCGCTGGAATTCCTTCTTAATTTCATCTGAACCTCCCGGTTCCTGTTACTTAGTTTTCGCTGTGTTACGAACTGTTTCCTACTACAATCTTTGCTTCTTAACCTCTTCTTGATGTATTTACAATCCGTTATTGTGAAGGCGCCCTGCACAATTTTGTTATCGAAATGCATACCTAATTCATCTGGCTTACGCCGCATGGAGTGGCTGGTTAGTGAATATTCTAGGCTACAAGACTATCGCTCTCCTGACAAATTTTCAGTACTATAATCGACTGTGATAGCAATTGTGATCGAACTGAAACGTCACTAATTCGACTCTGGGTACGATGAAGCAGCTACAAAATGTCTCCTGTGCGTGTGGCATGGCGGCACAAGGCTTTTGCTGGTGGGGCGGCTGTAGAATAGAGCTGTTGTATAGGCGGTTGACTCAAGATACCATCTAAGTCTAGATCTTTTAGATGCATCTGGGCTAGGGAATAGGAATAGTGGGGTAGAAAGCCGTTGCGTAATGCTAGGAACGTTGTAGGATTAGCGTATACAGATCGTTGGAATTGAAGACGTGGCCTTTCTGACAGCGGATCGGACTGGATGACTAGACTTGGAACTAGTATGATGCCATTGCGATTAGCAGACTATCTCATCAAAGTTGCTGTGTAGGGAGTAAGACGCTGCGTATAATATGCATGTATGAATCAATTTTTCCCATCCAATCAGGCCACGTGGCGCAATGGTAGCGCGTCAGATTCCAGTTCTCCTGGAACCTCCTGAAGGTTAGGCGTTCGAATCGCCTCGAGGTCAGCTTGTACGACGTCTGGGTGCTCAGGACAATGTATGTTTTTTGCCGTTGGGTGGGAGGGGATGCGTTGATGCCCTAGGGCGTTGTGGTTGACCGATTGCGCCAAGGAGGGTGACTCCACCAAGAACCGAGGATCTGGACCTAACTAGGCCATGACTCTTCTGAAATTGGCGTGCATTTTTTTGAACTGCTTGAATTATCCGAAAGATCCGAAGACAACCGCTTTACCAGATGAATTATCCTCCTGCAACATGGACCTTTCGAGCATTAAGAGGAGATGCGACGTTCTTATGAGGAGCTCTACCGGACATCAGCAGGCGTTGCAACACCAAGGAGGATGCATTGACTTACCGTCGTACTCAATTTCGTATGTAACTGGCATATCCTCATCTGTGCTGACGAGGATCGGAGCGTCTCTCCGAAGCTTCCGTTCCCTTACATTGAAGCGTACACCGCTGTCCTTCCTCGGACTGACCCAGAGGATCCGCGGGTCGTCCAAGTCCGCTTTCTCTTCCTCTACCTCTCTTACGATCTCTTTGCCCTTACCTACCTCCTCAACAACCTCATTTGGCACCTCTGTATTCGCCGTCAAGCCCCTCGCCGCAATGTCTCGCAGCCAATCTCTCCACACTCGGAGTACACCTTCCTCAATGTCAACAAAGTTGGTGAAGAGATTGTGAGAACCGATTTTGACAAGATTCGTCTGCGCAACCAGCTGCGTGAACAATTCATGCGCCTCCAATCCAAGTGTCTGTCTCACGGTCTCGCCTTCGTATCTCTCCTGTACTGCCCCCGGAAAGGTGCGACTGCCAGGTACGTCTCCAGGTCGGCGCTTCACTCTCCTGCCATCCGCTTCCAAACCGCGCCTATGGGGCTTGAAGCGCGAGTACATGTTGTTGTATTCGGCTAGTCTGCCAACCTCCTTTGTAGCAGAGTTGTAATCATCGTAACTCTTCAAGCCATCGGTGCATCGGTATGTACAGAAGTACGGGGGCTCGGTGAGCTTCGCAGAGGGGTGGAAACATTCGAGAAGCACCGAGTGCGAATGTAGCTCGGCAGCTGCAGTGAGCCGATTATGGAGGATACGTAGGATGAGCGTGTATATGCGATGCGATATCGTGGTCAATTGTAGGAGTTCGGGCGTTGGTATGGGCGTAAGGAGATGGAGAAGTAACTACGATGGTTAGCAAGTTGGACGCGATACGGATGTGACAGGAAAGCGTGCCTCATTGGGGAGCCTGTAGAGATAGCATTCACCCATGATGTGAGATGCGGTTGTATGTATATCAGGTTGCAACGTAGAATGTCAAACCTCGTGGGGCACGAGTCTACACACATGGGCGAAGGGAGCAACACCACGACTCGGAGATAAGATATCGTCATCGCGGTGCTAGGCTCACTTTGGCGGGGCCGAGGCTTGTCCGGATGAAGTTAGAGCATCATCAGAGACGCGCTTTCCCATTCAAGCCTCAGCACTCACTTTCTCAACTCACCTCGCAAACCTCAACTTCACCTGATCGTCGACAAATATCTAGGTAATAGAGTGAGTGTGGCTCTCTCTTTACCCACGATGCAAGGCTTTGTCGCTCGTCAGAGAACCGGCAGTCCTGCCGCTGGTCAGCCTCAAAGCAAGCCCGACCGCCAAGCCAATGCAGCCAACGCGAGGGTATCAATAAGAAACGGACATCCCGTTCAGCAACCTCAAGCGACTTCTGGTATTCCGGCGCGCGGACTCAACATTACCCAGAACAGCTCCGCCGTCTTACAGCCGCCCCTCCAAAATCGACAATCAGGTCCGGGTCTAAGTCAGAAGCGTGATCTCTACGACACTGATGCAGAGAGTCTTGACACTACTGTGAACCCATCTGTCGTACAGGTCGAAGATAGTCAACAGAAAGAGCAGCACTACCAACAGCAAGATCATGTCGTCAATCTTGGTGGCACTTCGGAGATGGAGGGAGAAGACGATGACAATGGAGACGAGCTAGAGGATATGGAAGACGGATCTGAAGATTATGACGACGAAATGGTGCAAATGAACCAAGAATTCATTCATGCGAGCGGAGTAGCACATCTTACTTACGATGAGCAAGTCGCCTTTTTGCATCAGGCAGGGCGCGGTGGACTCCCAACAGTCCGAGGCGACTCGTATCCCCCGACTACCAATGGTGAGCCATCCGAGTGGGAAGGCGGGCCGGAAGCACTCTCCAACTACCAAAACGAGTTTGTTCCCAGTTCCCCTCCGCCTCAACGTCAGAACATAAACAAGCAAGCTGCACGCATGCCGGCGTCCCATGTCCCGCAACAACAGCAACGGCGAAACATGCCAATTGCCAGCCAGGATACGCAGCAGGCATCGGGTTTGTTTCAGCATAGTGCGCAGCTCCGCGAGCAGTCTCGCACTGCCGCGCCTTCCCGGCAGGCTGGAGGTCAAAATGTTCAGCATCACGCCCTCGCCCTTCCCACCAGTCAACACCAAGCCTATAATCCGGACAAGCATAATAGCGCTGCCAACCTGCCGATGTATTCGGGTCCTCATCCTAGTACCCAGGTACAGCCCAGCAAATCTCAGCAACACCTTGTTCGACAGTCTTCTGGCCCCAGGACGCAGCCCCCACCCAGGAACAATGCCATGCCCAGTGAGCCTCATGCGCCTCAAAAGCGCCAGCCTCTAGTACCGGCTATACATGAACCCGTCGCGCAGCAGCAATCGGTCGAACAAGCGCCGATCGAGGAGCCTGAGGTTGTCTCCCATGAAGACTACGACCACACGACGCTGTTCGGGATGAGTTACGAGCAGCTTAGGAACGAAAGCTTCGATACTGATCCCCGTGCCCGGCCGTCTGTGCTCTCAAAGGAGGATCTTCAGAAGCCTCTGGTCGAGCGTCTAGAGTTAGTACAGCAGAACCCAGATGCCGTTCAGCAATCCGAGTTCTTCCAATCACTGCCCACAACCGAATGGGAGGATGCTGGCGACTGGTTCCTCGATCGATTCCAAGACATCATTCGGCGCACAAAGGAGGCAAGGCAAAAGAAACGCAAGCTAGCGCAGGAGTTTGAGGCAGAAGTTGAGAAGCGACACGAGCACGTTTCAAAGCGGCAGCATCAAGTTCAGCAGGCGATGGAGAAGATGAAGTCGCAGGGTGAGGGTCTAGTGCCTAGGAGCCCAAGATCCAGGAAAGGATAGGAGCGAAGCTTCTGAGCTCTGCTCTCTTGTTTCGTACCATCTGATGTTTACACGGCGCAGCGCAATGATGGCTGCCATGACAGGATGACTGTGTCCCGGCGCAATGTTACTGCTCGATGTCGCTTCGCGTATATTATACCCATATGTCGATTTACCTACTATTCCAAAACATAAGCGTGCGCCATACCTTCTCTCGCGGGGTGCATTTTATCTTACTGGAATATCATCCCGATGCGCTAGAGCTTAATTATGTACTACCACTCTCAACTAGCCTTTCCTACTATCCTCTTGTGTACGGTTTGTCTATCAAAAGCTAAGCAACTCGCAGTGCTGTCCCATTCAGAGGAGGAATTAAACAGATGAGTTGCAGTCTACATTGATCTCAAAACTGAAGTTCACAAAGTCTTCAGGCAATGTAGACTCCTTGGTGGTTTGTATCTCTCAGCCTCCGTAGATGTATGTTCAATCTTCCTCTTTGAACGAGGTCGTGCTCTTCAACATAGATTCACTCTCATCACAAAGCATGAGCAATCGCGACTGTAGCAGAGGAGAGTAGAGAGAATTTCCACGACAAAGAGGAGCAGATGAAATGCACCATCGATAAGATCATCGTCATCTCCCGACAAGCGCATCCTTCATCTCAGGATACTCTCTCCATAGATTGACAAGCGGCAAGAACAGGTTCTTCTGCACCTCATTTCCTTCTTGTTCAGCTTTCGCTTGTTCCCCAGCCCATTTCCACATTTGGCTCCAAGGCACCCAACTCCACGCGGCACATTTATGCGGTTCCATCGGCTGTCAAACCCATCAGTACTGCATCTCCTTTCCCCGTCAACTCCAGCATGAAGAGGGACTTACCATGGGTGTCTTATTTTCACCGGTGATAGTGCAGGTAACAAAAATGGTCACGTAGTGCTTTCCCTCTCCGAAAACATCGTTGGTAGCAGTCAGAAACTTGATGTTGCCCACCTCAAGCCCAGTCTCCTCCAGAACCTCTCTTGCAGCCGTTTCAGCAAACGACTCGCCGTACTCGAGATGACCTCCGGGACATTGAAGGGTTCCTGCGCCGTGCGAGCCTGCGCGCTCGCCCATGACGATGTTGCCCGCATTGTCATGGATGACAACGCCGACGCCGATCTTGGGACGTTGAGCTTCTGTCATATTGGATGAAGCTGACGGGGTTCGCTGTTTCGTAGGCAGCTGGGAAGTTTAGTCGCTGAAGTCGTGACTTTCTATGCTGGCCGAGGCTGCAGGCATGACTCTTCCCGATACATAGTGGCTACTCCGTGCGCTAGCGCCTAAAGTAGTCTAGTCGATGTATCGCCTCGAAGCCCTGCAGCGCTGCCCCGGGGCCCTCTCCATCTCCATCTGCATCGTGCTCAGCACACTAGGACGTCGCGAACGAGTCAAGCTGATGGCAAAGCGTTACTGCGCTTCGAAGGCGGAGTCGGCACTCGCGGAAGGTGTAAATCAGGCCTCCAGACCCACCATCTGCAAAGTTCGCCCTATTCGGAACATGACGGAAGCTTGGCACGTCAACGTTGACTTCATCGTCAGGATGTGTTGACAAATGTATAATCGGGATTTAGTGGCATGGTATGTTCTATCTCCACAAGGCGTCTGTTCTCCTGTCGCTTTTTCTTTCTCTCTGCGGGTAGTTGCTACAATCAATCGCTCGTTTCGACGACTTCTCCAGCATCACAACACACCCAATCTTGCCACCGGCGATATCGCACAGCACACACTCCCATCAGCATGCCGTTCGAAATAGCCCGAGAGTGGTCGTCGTATCATCTGATACCCCAATCAGTCGATGTCGCCTTGAATCCACCCGAATCCTACTTCTTCGTAACCGACTTCCTGATCATAGCCTGCGGTATACTCTATACGCTCTGCTACATCTTCTACACCATCCGAACCTACTCGGACCGTTACCTAGCTGGTACTGTACAGTTTCTTTCCGCGACCATGGCGTACGAGATATACTACGCGTATATTTGCACCACCACTACATTCCAGAGAGCTTGCTTCTTTGTGTGGTTCTTGTTCGATATTACATTCGTCACTGTAGCGCTCAAGTATGCGTACAAGCCTGAGGAGAGGAGGAGAACGATCATGAAGCTGTTGTGGCAGGTGCCGGCTTGGATGGCCTTTTTGTGGTGGGTTGGGACGGTGTGGCCGGATGAGAGGGAGCAAAAGACGGCGTTCTTCACGGGGTTGTATCTGGAATTGCCGATTGGTTGGGGACAGATTTTGTATTTGGTTCAGCGACAGGATACCAAAGGGCAGAGTCTGGAGATTTGGTATGTTGATCTGTTTCCCATTTGCATCATGGCGTATCGCAGTTCCACCTCATTCAAGGGAAGGATTGAAGAGACTGGAGCCTACGTTGTCGCCAGATATTCCGATCTGCTGGATTTTATCCCAGGGTAGTCTGCAGACCTGTTTAGCGTTTTACTTGCCTGAATCATCTCCAGGAACCGAGCGCTGACAAGTCTAGGATTACGAGATATCTTGGGTGCATTACGGCGTTTCTGGTGTTCATATGGAGATATGTCAACGTACCGGAGAACTGGTCATATGTCGGCAACTGGTGGAGTATCGGTGGCATGATCGTCACGCTGCTGCCAGAGACAGTGTATCCGTTCTTTTACGTCTGGGCGCATCGGAAAGAGAGGGAAAACACAAGAAAGAAGAATGCGTGATGCTGAAGGACGGAATTTGTCGATAATAGAGGGAATTGCGAAGATGCACAGTTGTACCTGTACGGGAATCTGTGTGTCAACCCTGTCCAAACGAGCCGTGCCACATGGTTGTCTCCGCCCAACCCATATTTGTACATACCAGACACGTTCCCCAGTATCGTTGCCCGCGTCTATGGATCATATTCTCCTGTTGCATCAGCTGATGCCAGGCGCATAACAAGCCGGAAATTCGGCATTCTCGATCAGGCTGTGGACTGATGCTGTGACAGTGCGCGAAACCCAAGACGGCCGATCGGCTCACAAGAATTTGCAGCCACGCGTACACTCGTTACGGAGGTTATGCGACGACGACGACGACGACGACGGATGTCAAGACAATTGGAAGTAGGATGACGCGAGCTGCTGGGTTTTTTTCCTTGAGCGCAGCGACATTTGGAAGTCGGTAGACCAGTGCGCGGGCGATGCAGCAATCTATTGCTGAAATCAAGATCATCGGCAGGCATGCTGGTAGGATTGGACAAGCTTCCCAGCCACGCGATCTAGGCCGCACATGGCGTCTTTGGATGGAGCCCAGCCACTACACTGAGCGCTTAAGTGTCTGTGCCCCCAGCCATGACGCTCATCATCTGGTTCGCACTAGCCGCATTACCGATCTTCAGCCACACGATTGGTCTCGTTCGCTCTGTCGCAAAAGCGAGTCCCTAGTAACGCCGCGAAGCATCATCCGCTCTAGCTTGCCCAAACTTCTGTTTACAGCGTCGTCCTCTCCTTTCCCCTCACCGTCGCATTCTTCGTGTGCCGACAGAGCTCTCATCAATCGACACAATGGCGCAACACGGTGAAGCTGCCGATTACTACACGGGCGCCGCACCACCCCAGCAACCGCAGGGCGCATACTACCAGGGTCAGCCATACGGACAGCAACCTCCCCAGTATGGCCAGAACTATGCGCCGCCGCGTCAGGGACCGCCGCCGATGCAGCAGCAGAACGGCTACCAGCAAGACAGCAAACAGAGCTTCGAACAGGCGTTTAAACTTGACAAGCCCAAGTACAACGATTGGTGGGCGGGACTACTCTTCATCGCTGTTTTCCTAGGCTATGTCGCAGTCAGTGTGATTTCAATTCGGGGATATTGTAAGTACTCAATTCGCTCAGCACGGAATGCGCTTGGAATGAAGACTAACGCGCGACGCAGCGCGTACCAATAGCGGAGGCATCTACGGCGGCGACACCAACAACTTCGCTCTCAACTCGAACACCATCATCCTCTTCGCATTCGTCCTCGGTTTAGCTACCGTCTTCAGCTATGCATACATGTGGGCTGCGCGCAAGTTTACCAAGCAGTTCATCTGGATCACCGGCATACTCAACATCATCTTCGGTTTTGTTACGGCAATCTACATGTTATCCAGGAGGTACTGGTCTGGAGGCATCGTTTTCCTGCTGTTCAGTGTTTTCTACGTTTTCTGCTTCATCAGCTGGATTCCCAGGATCCCGTTCAGCGTCCTCATGCTGCAGACTGCTATCGACGTGTCAAAGAAGTACGGACACACCTACATTGTATCGCTGGTCGGAGGACTGCTCGCTGCTGCACTAGGCGCATGGTACTCCGTCACGCTGGTCTCCATCTATGTTCAGTATACACCCAATGGTGCCAATTCGAACTGCAGAAACGGTGTCGGCGACTGCGGAAGCGGCAAAGTAATTGGCTTGCTCGTTTTCGTTACCTTCGCCATGTACTGGATCTCCGAATGGCTGAAGAACACAATTCACACCACCATCTCCGGCGTATACGGCTCCTGGTATTTCAACCCGAACTCCATGCCAAAGGGCGCGACCCGCGGTGCTTTCAAGCGGTCCGTGACCTACAGCTTCGGCAGTATCAGTCTTGGAAGTTTGCTTGTAGCTATCATCCAGACTCTGCGTCAGCTCTGCTCGGCCGCTCAGCGCAATGCTGCCGGTGATGGCAACATGGTGGGGGCGGTTCTGTTTTGCGTCCTGGGCTGCCTCATTGGCATCCTCAACTGGGCTGTCGAGTTTTTGAACAGATACGCATTCAGCTACATCGCGCTGTACGGAAAGAGCTACGTCGCCGCAGCGAAGGATACCTGGAAGTAAGTTCTTCTGTCGCTTCACACCCGGTAACATTAAGACTGACTCTTATAGGATGATCAAGGATCGCGGTATCGATGCGCTTGTCAACGAGTGCTTGATCGGACCTGTGCTTTCAATGGGAGCTACCTTCATCGCATATGCCTGCGCGCTCTTGGCCTACCTTTACCTTATCTTCACCTCGCCCGAATACAACTCAGACGGCGCCTACACTCCGGTTGTAGTAGCCTTCTCTTTCCTGATTGGCCTCCAGATTTGTAAGTTGTCAGCAATATTGGTAAAGCTCATACTAACCCCTCTCAGGCAACATCTTCACCACGCCATTGAGCAGTGGTATCGATACCATCTTCGTCGCAATGGCCTGGGACCCCGAGGTTCTTATGCGCGAGCACCCAGACCTCTACCACCGCATGATAGCCGTCTACCCGCACGTGCAACAGGCGATTCATGCATAAATTGGGGCTGCGGGCCTCCTAAACACTTCGTCGGACTATTTGGAAATTCCATAAAATCTTTATAATCACGAGATACCCACTTCGAATCGATCGCGATGCCTTTGCGACACAATTTTCTGCCCATGGCGGGGCGCCCTGACAGCAACGGAGATGGATGGGCTTGGCGCAAACTAAAAACGGGAGACCGAACCGGCGTCTCCACAAGGCCACTGTCGGCGCTACGACTTATGACGTCTACAGCCCCATCCACATCGTGGAATGCGCGATCCAGGCGAAGCATAATGTTGGGCGTTGCAAGCTATGGAGCGGCTTCCACGGCCGGGAAAGCTCCGCCTCGTGAGGCATCACAAGTAAGACGTTGGGCATTACCCACGAGTGAGATATTAATATATTCTGTTCAACTTCATGTTGGTGGGCTGCCTGCCATATTGCAAGCGACACGTCAAACACCCGCGTCTGCGGTATTGCTTTTGCACTGTCTCGCAGTTCGTGCCTACCTACATTCGCTCCTAGCGGCCAATCGGGTGTCAATAATAAACGTCACCGCCCTGCGGGGTCTATCCTAAGCCACCTCACTCATCGCGCTGGGCGCCCCCAACATAAACACCACCTGTTCCCCCTCTCTCACCACAGCCTACTGCACCTCCACACTCACCTGCACACCGCCCGCTAGAGAACCTTCTGGCCAGGTAAGTCCCTCCCAATTGCATACGTAACCTGCAAATCCCGCCGGTTCCCTACTACTTATACCCCACCAACGCGCCTTCCTGCTCCACCACCAACACAATAAACACTTCTCTTCCCTACCACCCCTCAACTCCCTACACCTCACTTCCAACCCGACTTCAACGAATAACACTCCCGTAGTTCAATACACACCACCCCCACTACACACATCATGCCCTACGAGAAGAAGGCAGTCCACTTCGGTGGTGGTAACATCGGCCGTGGCTTCGTCGCCGAGTTCCTCCACAACTCTGGCTACGAGGTCGTGTTCGTCGATGTCATGGACAGCATCATCGAGTCCCTCCAAAAGACCTCCACCTACACCGTCACCGAGATTGGTGATGACGGCGAGCGCAAGTTCACCATTGACCACTACCGCGCTATCAACTCCAAGCACGAGATGGACAAGGTTGTCGAGGAAATTGCCACCGCCGACGTCGTCACCTGCGCTGTCGGCCCCAACATCCTCAAGTTCGTCGCTGAGCCCGTCGCCAAGGCCATCGAGGCCCGCAAGCTCGACTACCCCATCGCCGTCATCGCCTGCGAGAACGCCATCAACGCTACAACTACATGGAGGGGTTTCATTGAGGGCAAGCTGAGCGAGGAGACCAAGAAGAACATCGACAGCAAGGCTCGCTTCGCCAACTCGGCCATTGACCGTATTGTCCCCCAGCAGCCCCCCAACGCTGGCCTCGACGTCGTCATTGAGAAGTTCCACGAGTGGTGTGTCGAGCAGAAGCCTTTCGAGAACGGCGGCAAGAAGCCGGATGTTAAGGGCATCCACTACGTCGACGACCTCGAGCCCTACATTGAGCGTAAGCTCTTCACTGTCAACACCTCCCACGCCACTGCCGCCTACTACGGACACCAGAACAAGGTCCAATACATCCACGAGGTTCTTCAGGATAAGAAGCTTCACGACACTGTTCGTGACGCTGTCAAGGAGACTGCCCACCTGATCGTCACCAAGCACGGCGTCAAGACATCAGAACAAGACGAGTACGTCGAGGAGATCATCAAGCGTATCTCCAACCCTGTCCTCAAGGACAACGTCGAGCGTGTCGGCCGCGCTCCTCTCCGAAAGCTCTCTCGCAAGGAGCGATTCATCGGCCCCGCCGCTCAGCTGGCTGAGAAGGGTGAGAAGGTCGATGCTCTCCTCGGCGCCGTCGAGCAGGCCTACCGCTTCCAGAACGTCGAGGGCGACGAAGAGTCCGCTGAGCTTGCCAAGATACTCAAGGAGAACTCCGCTGAGGATGTCGTCACCAAGGTCAATGGCATCGAGAAGGGACAGCCCCTCTTCGACCGCCTTGTCGCCATCGTCAAGAAGGTTCAGGAGAGTAGCTGAATCGCCGTTGGTAGACTCTGAGTAGTCGCTGCGCTTTGACGGAAGTGGAGTAGTCAGACACTTAGAACCTACCGTGGTTTGTTTACAGCAAGGAGGATGGAAAGCGCCCTGAGCGACGGCTTATGTGGCGAAACTTTTGTGACATCGACCGGAATCAATGTCCTATATAATGACAACGAGACATGAATCATGAATATACCCTTTCAGTTACTTCTCTTCTCTTCTCTGGGCAGCCTTCAGTTCCATGCGTCTTTGCTCTTCCAACCCCCACATCAGCCTTGTCGAGGTTTTCTTATTGCAATCAAAGGAGCTGTAAGATCTCCATACTTTTGTGCCCCAACGTCGTATTCTACATGCGTCGGGGCTACATGGGCGACATTATGCTGACTTTATTGAAAATCAGCCTTGGGAAGCTCTGTCTGTTCCACCCTGCGACAATCGGCCTCCCTCCTTTCACTGAGAAATAGGAGTATCTTTAGCTTCTCCTTCGTCATGGGGTCAGCTTTCGCCTCGGGTCTCGAGAGATTCGCACCATCAACTGACTATGTTGGGCCAGTTACCATATCTTGCAGCAACTCAATATGCGCTCAGCAACAGTATCGCACATGGAAAGAATCGCTTTATCTAGGATTTTCGGGTCTCGGGTTACACGCGAACAACCAAGAAATATATGTAGTGTCGTTGCGTAATTTCGCCCCCTTCGGAAACGTCCAGGAACGGGCGCGGGTATGACTGACAGGGATGCCCGGGGGCGGCTTTTGCGACATTCACCTCGCAAGGCAAAGATTTCTTACGAATCTTGAGAAATTGCAAGGCCTTCCGGGCGAAGTGATTGTTCTTGTCGCTTACAATTGTGGGCACTTTCGCGATGCGTGTTTCGAATGTATCGCCTTTACTGCGCGACTACTTAGAGGACCTCATCGCCAGAGCAACTCTTTACATTCTTTTCCCTCTGTTCTTCCTGGTTCTCAGTTCAGAAGCCTCTCTTTTTCGTTCAACTTCTGTGTACAGCTGCCCGTCTACCGCGTACGTATACGTTTTCCACGTTGGACAGCAACCCCAAAAAATGGTTTGGGGACTACAATGCTAATACGAGTATCAGACTGACCGGCCTCGTGCGTATTCCAGCATACGAACCCCCAAGTTCATTGTACTTCTTCACCAAGATTTGCATTAGACCAACAGCTTTTCGACTATAACAACAATGTTACCAACCTCTATCTTCGCTGCTAGCAGCTTCATCGCTTTTGGATACGCGTTCCCGCTTTACTCTCGTGTCGCAACATCTACTACTTTAGCTCCGCGAGCTGCTTACATCACGTTTGGCGGTGACGGGTCGGCCGCTGCAGGATGGCCGAAGCAGAGCGAATGGAAGTCTTTCGAGGACGCCTGGTATGTTTCTTCAGAACAAGTATATCCTTTTTACTCACGCATTAGTAGGGCATCCAACCAGGACACTATCAAGACCTCTTGCGAAAATCACGGCTGGGGCGACAACAACAGCGACGCCGAAACTCAGGCCGTCAAGGACAGTATTGAGTCAGAGTCAGTAGCTTCTGGCGTTCCCAAAGAGCTCATTCTCGCCATAATGATGCAAGAGTCCAAGGGCTGTGTTCGTGCTCCCACTACTGCGTCCGACGCGCCCAACCGTAAGTGTCTCTTTACAAACTACGTGGGATACATACACTGACTCCATACACCAGCGGGTCTTATGCAGGGCGCAGGAACTGCCTCCTGCCATACCATCTCGCCCTGCCCCGCCAACGTGATCCATGACATGATCCACGAAGGTACCACCGGAGAAGGTCTAAGGTTAAGTCTGAAGAAGGCGCTGGACGCCTTCAGTGCCACCCCGGACGACAGCAAGTACTACAAAGCAGCGCGTCTCTACAACTCCGGCGATCAGGTCACAGATCCAAACTTGGGTCAAGGCGCTACCGCATGCTACGCTTCAGACATTGCAAACCGTCTCATCGAACCTTTCGGGGACAGTAGCTGCGACAACAATGCTGTCGCTAGCCTTACTCAGACTGCGGGCCGCGAGACTGTCAACAACAACAACGAGAACAACGACGATCAGCAACTTGATCTTGAACAGCATCAGACCGTCAATGAACAGCCAGCGCCCAAAGATAATGGCAATGCCCAGTCTGCTGACAGTGGTGTCCTGGACACTACCATCACCGGCGCCGTGGACGGCTGCACCAAATACTACACTCCATCTGACGGCAGTACCTGCGAGGCCGCACCAGTCCCTTTGGCCACGTTGCGTCAAATTAACTCACAGTTAAGCGAAGATTGCTCTAACCTTTGGGCCGGATACGGTTACTGCATCGCTACCTGAGCGTGATGGCCGCCCAGCAAAAGCGTAGAAATTCATGGAAGAGATTCCAATTCAACTCTGCGCTCCCCAACGCTGTCACCTTAACCGAGGGAAACTCAGGACACTCTGGAGCCTACATTAGATCTATATCTTCTAGTCTGGATACATTTACCCTATTGTAGGCTGCAGGCCTGTTCAAACGTTTCCTTGTACCAGGTGCTGCTCTCTTCTTTTCTACACAATCACTTTTATGACGCGTTTTTCCCCTCCGTTTCTGTATGATTAGACTAGTGAGCGTCTAGAACGACGAAACACTTTATGCTCTACAAGACCACTGTCACCGCGGGTGCTCAGAACCAAGTCGCAGTTTACTGCATACATGTTGCTAAAACTTGATCAGTACGTACCTGCTGATGCGATGTATACTTCTACCTCGATTTTTTCAGGGTACATTGTGACAGTAATAGTTGCTACTCCTAGTGCTGTCGCGCTCCTGCGTGTCGTTTCTATTGCTTAGTGTGATGAGCAGTCTCACGTTTGAAACTCGGCCCGTGTTTTTGTATTGTACATAGGCTTTTCAAGAGGTCGGATAGTGCACACACGTATTCGCGGCCAAATCCTTCGAAATTGCCAGGGCCTACACTTCTAATGAAGCCCGACCATGGCCAGTGCGATTGCGTTGGTTACGCTACATGACTATGTATTCAACTTGCGCGACGGCGACGTCGACGGAGTCATCCTATTGTCCAGACACAATCAACTGAGTAATATCATCAATTTCCTTGACCGTCGGCGTCAAGTTCTCGAAACCATCTTTGGTAACGAGCACATTGTCTGCAAGACGTTAGCAAATTCTCAACACCCTTCATCACAACAGCATACCTTCAATTCTCACACCTCCCACACTCCAGTACTTGTCCAGCACACTCTCATCGATGTACTTCTTCTTCTCCTCATCCTTGAGGTACGGCTCAATGATGAACTTGCAGAAGTAGATACCAGGCTCAACGGTAATGACGCTGCGTTCGGGTAGAGTTCCCCTCTTCCTTAGGTACCTGAACATGACGTCCTTATCCGCGTAGTTGGGGTCGCCGCCGGAGTCGTGGGTGTCCATTCCCAAGTAGTGACCTAGGCCATGAGGGAAGAAAGCGACGCTGATTCTCTTGTTGAAGAGCTCCTCCGCATCGCCCTTCAAAATACCGAGTTCCAGAAGTCCCTTGATAGCAATCTTATGGGCGAGCTCGTGTACGTGGTCCCATACGACACCAGCTTTGAGCGCGTTGGTGCACTGGTGCTGCATGTCTAGAACGATCTTATAGATAGCAAGGGATTCAGTTGTGAATTTGCCTTTCACGGGGAACGTGCGTGTGATGTCGGAAGCGTAGCAGTCGACCTCGCATCCTGCGTCTAACAATAAAAGGTTCTGATCCGAGATGGGAGCGGCATTGTTGACATAGTGCAGCGTCGCGGCGTGTTCACCGGCAGCCACGATAGAATGGTAGGCTTGGTTCTTCGCGTTGCGCTCTACACACGCCTTGAGGAAGACTGCCTCAAGTTCGCATTCGTTCTGCGCTTTCGACGCAGCCTTCATGACGGCCTCGTGGGCTGCTGTTGAGATGACATTTGCTTTGCGAATGAGGGCGATCTCATAGTCTGTCTTTGTGACACGGCAGTACTCGATGGCGGTCTTGAGCTGCTTGAAATCCTTCTCTTTGTAGGAAATAAAGGTGATGTGATCGGATACCTGCTCCGGAATAGCGTAAACGGTTGATTGCGCAGATTCGGATTGGCTTGCTAGGTGAGAATTGACGTCTTTGGTAGTCAGACATTCGTCAATGTCGTACTTGGCCTTGGCCTCTTCCGGGCTCATGGGCAGACCAGACCAGATGACCTCATCCGGTTCTACAGGAGGGATGAAAAGGGTGAGTTTCTCAGTGGCAATCTCGTATACAAGATACGAATCTGGCAGCTCGCAGCCGCTGAGATAGAAGAAGTACCGTCGCTGACTAGATGGAGATAATCAGCGCATGCTTACCCCGACCCAAATAATGCCTACCGGAATGGTGCCTCGCCGTCGTTGTCCTGGCAAGTACATTAGTCTGTGTTGCGACCAGCATCATCATGAATGCATACTTCGTTCAACTTCTGCTTCTGCGCTTCCAGGTAAATAGTTCCGTTCTTGTCTCCACCCTTCTCGACGATCCACCCTGCGACCTTCTTTGCATGTGCCTTGGCCGGGTATTTGCCCTTTAGCACCTCTTCATAGTTTTCGGCAATCGCCATCTTGTGCACGTTGGTCCAGCTTCCGCTCTCTGCAGATAAGGTGTAAAAGCAAGGTGTTGCAGTCGCTGAGTGTGTTGGTGATGGCAGACGTGGACGTAGAGTGTGTCGAAGTGAACGACTGATCCGAGGTAGCAGAGCACGCATGGGGAGCTTGGAGGAGCTTTGCTGTTTGTTAGGCGCGCTGATAGCTACAGGCCGCGAAGGTGGGGTGGTGGGGTGAGCTTGCATCTGACGGGTAGCCGCGGTCTACCAGTCGCGATCATAACAGGAAGGTGCAAGTATTCTGAATGTGATCATCAATTGCACGTCGCGAACCTTTGTTGGATGTACAGATATGCATGTCGCTTCGCTAATTTTCGTAGTACTACATAATCATGTCTAAATTCTTAACCCACAACAAGTCATCTGACGCCGCAAAACACGCTCGGTCCCTAAACGCCGGTCCATTATGCCGTTGTCAATCCATGCGGTAGATCAATGATGCCTCCAAAATCGCAAGTGTCCATGCTGCAACCGAGCTGACCAACGTATAGCTCCGAATGCTGACCCCAAAGTCTTTCGCACGAGAGGTGGGTGTTTATGCTACGTCGTACGATGGAGCACAGTCGCTTTGTTTCGTCCGATGCGTTCGTTGTCGAATCGGCAATGCATGTAATCGAGGGAGATCTAGTCCTGCCAGCGCCTAAGGAATTTGGCCATGTCATCGGTGGCGTGAGGAGCTGCGGCAACCTAAAAAGATGTCAGTAAAGCTTCCAGATAGTGCTAGAACACCAGCGAGTCTCTATACACCCCAAAAAACGTACCGTGTTTTCCATGCTCTTAACAGAGAAGGTTTGACTCTGCGTAAGCGTAGTCAATTGGCTCGGGATCGGTAGCCTCGACTTTGCAATCTTGACGCTGCTTGTAGGGTACAAAGGCTTTGTGTTCTTGGCGGTGATTTTGGTGGGCGGTACAGGCTGCATGGGCGCGTAACGCGTCAGACCTGTCTGCATCGCGTAGTCCACCTTGTATACGTCGTCATCAACCGGGTCGGGGTCAGCAGGATTCGTCCCATCGGTCGTCGTGTCTACGGTCGGCGGCCCGGTTGTGGTATCGATGTCCTTGACGGCGGCTTTGACCGCGTCGCTCAGGATGCCCTTGCCCGTCATTCCACTGAAGGAGAAGCGATCGGAGTAGGTGAGGAGCTGACCGCCAGTCTTTCCAACTGCGATCATCTTGATGAAGCTGTGGCGGTCAGATTGGCCAGTCGTTGGGCTGGGTGTCGAATTGGAACTTACTAGGCATTGACGTCTTTCAGGTCTTCAGACTGGGATGTTTCAATTCTGCCCGAGGCTGTGTTGCCCGCTGTGAACGCGCCGCTTGTTGTGATGACGCCCACTGGGAACTGTTTCCCCTCATTAGCATCTATTTGTTGCGCCTGTGCTGATGCCACTCTTCGCAACCTACCTGCTCAGTGCCATCATTGCCTCCCACGATCACCTGCAACTCATACGTCGTCAGGTCTGTAAGCTTCGGTCCTGTGCCACCTTCTTCCCATTTTACTGTGACGGCTCCGCCAGCCGCAATCTTGTCCCCCGCTTTCGGTGATGTGAACTTGATCCCGGCACTGACGAGTGGAGAAAGGGCAGCGACGACTGCGGCAAAGGGAAGTAATATCCGCGTCATGGTGAGGATTTGTGAGGGCAACGAGTGACGGGCGGGCAGCGGTGTGGCGTGAAAGCGAGCGTCGAGCGCTGTCCGGTGGTAGAGCGAGGGGCACGATACACGCAATGTATGCGTATCTTGAATGCGATGTAGGCAGACGTCGAGTAGAGGCAGGTAGAGGCGGGTGTTGGGCGGTGGCTGTTAGTGTCGAGTGAAGGATGCAGTCTGGAATCAATCAAGCAACATGCGGCGCGCCAGGGGCACGATCGTCGTTGCCGCGCACGCTAAACTGTGATTGGCAAGGATGGTCGTCTCATTGCGACGCCTCAACACCATGGAAAAAGGACGTACATGATCCAAGTCAACAATCTGCCAATTGCAGTGATTGCCATTGTTTCCATGGATACTCAACAACACTATCAGCAGCTATCTCGGCCTGCACATGACTTGCTCGGCTCGCATCTCCTCCACTTGGAGCCGGTACCTGAATCTACATTATCGGGTCTCCACATTCTACCGCCAAAAGTGGGTTTCAATGCAGCCTGTGTTTGCACGTCAAAATTTTTGAGATTCTCTCCAGTACACCTCTTGGTGTCTATAGTACAGACGCTTCTCTGGCCGTCATGCCCGTGTTTTGCTATTCAAACGCCATTGCCATGCTAGATAGGGATATCCTAAAATTCCAAACAAAAGGAGATGCTTGCCCTAGTGTCGTTCCAATTCAAACAGCCTGCGCATTCCGTACTTTTGGGTTGTTCATCTTCAGGCTGAAGGATGTCGGTAATCTACAGGTCATGGTTGCAGCCTGTCCCGCCTTTTGCAGTTGAAGTGTCAGCTCCTTGAGCTTCTCTGGTGTGAAGATTTGTACGTCAAACGACAGCAAGAATTCTACGCATAGCTCAAGTCGGCTGAGTGCCGCCTCGTCGACACCTCCTACGGCAGCAAAGCGCTTCTGCGGCCACCTGTGATCTTCTAATGCCTTCATCGCTACGAGAGCGCAAGCCAGAATGAGCCGATGCATTGTCCGGTATGTGAGGGGAACGCTCCTATCGATAACGCATAATCGCAACATGTACGACCCAGCAGCTAGCCAGACACCCGTGGACAGCGGACAGAACCTCTGGATGCGGTTCATGTACTCCTCAACGCCGACTTTGGGCACCGTCTTGGAGAAAAACTTGCGAGCCATGTTGGCTCGTTGCACGGACTCGGGCTGCGCTCCGGCGCCAATGTCGTGTATGGTGACGGGCTCATCGTGACCCGCTTCCGGTGGAGCTAGCTCGGTCGGTTGGTGATTCTCTTTTTCGGCGGGGATAGGCGTCGCTGGTCTGGACGCTGTCCGTCGGTGGGAGCGTATGAGGTGGTTTTCCCGTCCGCCAGGCGTGCCGGGCCGCGAAAGTGGTGGTGTGGCGGGCACATCGCCAGCGGCATTGGCAATGGCAATTATTGAGCGTGCGATCAACTTCATGGCGGTTTCCCGTGACATGGTCAGAACGTCGAGATCGTCGTCGTTGGCAGGCGGTGATGGTGCGTCCTGGAGGCTGAGGTTGTTGAAGTCTGGTAGTACGCCCGCGTCGCCTGCCGGGTTGGGTGCTGAGGGGGGATTCATTGTGGTTTGGTTTTGTATGACCGGTGCAAGCACGAGTCGCCTCGGATGCACGGTCTTGTATGGAGGGGCCGAGTGACAGACTTGGATCATTTGGACTTGTGGATATGTTGCCGATGTCTACCGATATACTGTGCAGACGGAGAGCGTGTTGAGGAATAGTCGGAGAGATTGATGTGCGATGGAGTATGTGCTTTGTCTGCCATGGATCAACAAAACTCCAGTGTAGTATAGGATGTTAGCTTACACTTGGAGGTGACGATCAGCGCGGCTAGCGTGTCGACCAGGATGGGGGTTCGTATTGGTATTGGCGGTTGGCGATGGATGTGAGGGTGGTTGTGTAGCAGGAGTACAGCAGGCGGGCGTCCAGGGGATGATGAAGACGGGTAGTGCTGGTAGACGGAATTATTGAAGACACGATAATCGATAGCCTCGGGGCGTGGCGTTGGTTTGTAGGGTCAAGTGACGCTAGAAGGATTGCGTCCTGACTTGGTCAAGCTGGCTGGAACTGGTATGCAAGCGCCGTTCCGAAGCTCGCTGCCGTCTTGTACAAACGGTGGCCATGGGCAGTAGCGTAAAGTGGCTGGAATGCGCGCGGTGAGGCCCGCCGAATGCGCTGGCGGGTCACGATGTAAAGGTACGTGGAGCGCTGAAGAGTGTGCGACTCACGATGCGAGGCCCGGGAGCGGGTCTCGTGAGAGCAGAAAAAGGCTAGACTGTTGGCCCACCGGGCCGTGCTGTACAGGCAGAAGACGCGCAGCTATCACCAAGCAGCCTGTCTCTTTACACGCGACGAGAGGGAGCAGGAGAGACGGTGGAGCCAGGCAGGCGTGATTGGCGGTTAATTGGCTGTTAAGTAAGAAGCAGCGGGATGAGCGCATGCATGGGCTGGAGCAGTTCCGGAGAGGGTTCCGTATGAGGTGCTGCAGATGGGAGATATTGGCCAGGCGACTGCGGGGCAGATGCGAGGCGCTGCAGGGTCTGTCCAGCCTGGGAAGCAGCGCAGAAGCCCTCGAGACACCTATTCCACTGTCATGTGAGAGCCTTTGCCGAGATGAACTGGACGCTCGGAGAAATCAATCTTAGAATCCTAGAAGTGTCTGGCCAGACTCGGGTCCACACTCATGGCAGCTGGGCCGCGGCTGCTGGTATATATCCACCTCCCTGTTGTGCTTTGCCTCCACCACTTTGGGACTTCACTTCTGCCATCGTGACCATGTCTCACAGTTCTGGAGCTACAGAACATCCGCTCCCAATGTGCGTCTAGCGCGTGCCCGCTGCATGAGAGTTGCGGGCGATGGTAGCACGCAGCTGCACACCCTCCTGACCGATTGTACATCAAGCAGCACTACGCATGCATCGCGGGCCCGGGTCGCTGTGTCACAAACTCTACGATCGCACGTTGCAGCCAATCGATCCACCGCAAATCGTAGACTCACTCACGGCGATGCACCTCCACGTGTTCGCGCAGACCCTCGTATCCTCGGGTGGCGTCTTCGACTCGTCGACAGCCGGTCCGCAATCTCGCGACCCGATGGGTGACAGATGTCAGAGGGCTATTGTCCGCAGTCATCGCCAATGGTTCACGGATCGACGACATGCTATAAATTACCGGGCTATGGGAGCGTCGAGCTCTGGAAGGTCCCGATTCAGCTTTCCGTGAGCGTTAGCGTGGATACCACCTTAGCCCTTTGGTCCGCTCGACAGTCGACACACTTGAACGACGGCGTTGCTAGTTCCATCTACCTTCTTACTACCTACCCAACAGCATCAAAGACTGCTTATTTCCACGGCCACGGTTCTTCCTTGTTTGCACCTGTTCTTACCCTACTAATCGCTCAAGTACGATACCTCCACATCACGAAGCGGCATATAACCCCTCTTTCGACCGTCCTTGGCACCGTACGTACCCAGGTAGCAACGCCTCTACGTTCCTGCAAAGGTCACTATGCATACAGTACAAGGCCGTCGTCCCAACAAAACTTGTACCTCTATTATAGCGCTGTATTATTCTCGCGCCAGGCGACCCCCGTCCCTGCAGCAAGCTACCCGTCAACGTCACCATGCATCTCTCGGCTTTTTCTCCAGCAAGGGTGGATGCAAGTAATTGCATCTCATGACAGCTGTAGGCAAGTCTCCCGCAGATCGTTCGTCGCGTCTCAAAAGATGAGATCTGATCTTTGAGTGACCCTGGGGTAAATTCAGAGACGGCCTCACCTCATACGAGGGAACTGCTAAACAGGCTGCATCCTACATCTAGATAAAATTATGCAAAGTAGGCGACTTAGCGTCAACGTAGGCTGTAGGGTAGTCAGTCTTGTCTTCGAGTAAGGTGTACGTACATCACTGAAGCTTACCCAAAGTTACTTGCAGATCATATCTACATGTTCTATCTTAATGTAGGCTGTAGACCTCTTTAACATTTCCCTTGTGTGAGGTGTATAACTATGTATTTTACAGGATCCGCAAGTTCACGGTAGTTTTTCCCACCGAGTTTATACCTTGCCATTATCTGTTGTACCCGATCTGGGTTGTGCGAAGTATACTCCGCTTCTGGAACGAAACTAGAGAGCTTACACAGATCTCGATGTCTTGCATATACGAAGTCTGGGGGACGCACCACTATGCCGTGACGGAACGACCTCCACGTCTTACTGGCTGGTCTCAACAACATACTGTTTCTCACATGGAGCCGTCGAGGCGTTGCACCAATTGCTAATCAAATATTCAAAATCGACAAGCTTGTCGTCTGCTTTATATAGGCTTCGATTCCGGAAATACCTATCTCGGCTACTGTACATGGTACTACATTCGAAAACTTTCCGTCCCAGCCAGCGCTACCTCCAACCTTACAACAAACAAGATTTTTGATATTATGAAATATCAGCTCGCTGCTGGTCTTCGACGGTAAATGTGGCAAAGATCATGGACGTGTATGTGACAAAAGAAATTGGTGTAAGCAGGAGAAACAGCCTGCAGATCTGAGAACAGAATATCGTCGAAGCCACGCGGGACACGCAGCTGGCGTTCGAGGTGATTTGCAAAGAGATTCGGAAGGACTCTCGGGTAGATACGCGAGAAGGCAGGTGTGAGTAGCGCTTCTAGTAGGTTGTGGGTAGTCTTGATAGAGGTCGATGTAGCCGTGGTCTAGGACGACGAGGTGAATCAAGCACGAAGCAACATTGAATATCGCATCTACACTTGACTCACCCTAGCCCTCTTCCTCGTGCTTCCAGGAACCACAGTTGGTCCACTCCGGCTTGGTCCATCATCACCACCACGCTTCTTCTCCTGCTGGTCCAAGACGAGCTGCAGCACGTCATACGAGAATTGCGGGAATTCCAGGCACATGGCCTTGAACTCTGGCTCCGCGTCGTGGCGCAGGCTGTAGCTTCGTGTGGCCCAGAAAGCAGCGACGGGCTTGCGGATTGTGGCATCTTCCGGGTTGGACTCCTTGTATACGTAGCGTGCGTATGCAAGCTCGCCCTTTGCAGTCGACGCTGTGCGGTGGATCTTGGAGTGTGCGAGCGATTTCAGCTCAGGAAGTTGGAGACGGTCGGCAAGCGTGTAGATGCGTGCGTGGACGAGGAGACCCAAGCCGTCATTATCGGTTACAGGCTGTCGCGGGTCTTTCTCGAGGGGCGCATCGCGTGCGGCTGACGTCTTCTTGGGGAAGTATTCGCCTGTGTAGAGGTATTCAACGACTGAGCCCATGGCATCGACATCGCAATCTGTGTAGACGATTTGACGAGGCTGGAGACTGTGAGTGAGCGCATGTTTACTCGCTCAGGGCGTGTTAGCGTACCCCTCCTGGCGCAAACTTCTCGACCTGTTTGGCGAACTCTGGTGACTTGACGAGAACTGCCTCGTGTGCTGAGTATGTGGTGCGGTTGTTTCCTGAGCCAACAACAACTTCGACAATCGGACTCTTCATGAGACTGGTCACATGTTAGCCGCGCGTCCATATTGGGTGTCGCTAGCATTCCAGAGCCAAGGAAGAGATGCTAGTAGCCCATAGAGCTGAGAGTGGTGTTGCGCGCATTGCCTCCAGCCCTTCAGAGCTAGCAAACGTCATGCGCCCAGTAGTATCATCTCGTATCAAGCGAGCTAGCTATCCAATCCAGCGAACCAGAAAATGTACATGGCCATGACTCACTCAGCGAAGAGAACCAGCTTGGGTGCTTCGGGCTCAATCTCCGGCAAGAGAGTTGTCTCCTCGCCTGCGCCAGCTCCAGCATCACCCGCACCCTCCATCTCAATGTCGTCGATCGGTGTGCCCTCAATCGGGGTTTGCTGCTCGAGATCCGCCATGGCGACTGCGTTTCTGTGTTTGCGAGAACGAGGGACGGTGTGCGAAAGCGAATGAAGCTATCTGAAGCTCAAGAGTAGCTGTCCCGGAATGGAATGTCCGCGCACGACAAGCAGTATGGTTTGCGAAAAGTAGATAGAGTGAAGCGCTATAGCGTCCTGCACGAATCGCGTCTGGTGATGGGTGGACTGACATACGGAGTGCTGAGGGGGAGGTTGGAGATGATGGCTGGCACACGCCGGGAGCTCGGACGCGTCGCGAATGCTGGGGAGCTTTCACTTGCGCTAACGCAGGAACAGGCCTTGGCGCGTTCTAGCTTGCGTCCACAGGTACGACTGGTCAGCATCCAGTCATAGTAACAACCGAACAACGTATTGAAGCACGAGGGTAATGTTTGAGTATGAATTCAGAATATGTACATATAAACCGCCGCGTGTCTAATAACCAAGTGCGATGCGTGTACTGCTTTGACCAACGCCGCCTGTAATGCTATGTCCTGTAAATGCGACGAAGTGTAAGCGACCGTGGTAATTAACCAAAATCAAAGGCCGAGATCAAGCTGCCAAGCTATAACCGACCACCCTTCTCGTGGAAGCGGTCACCGGTTGTAGGAACGGGCTTGTCTGCCCGGATAACGTAAAGCAGGAGATCTTCGAGCGGGATGAAGACGTAGAAGACCTTGTTGCAAAGGAACGAGAAGAAGACGAAGCAGGTAGCCACCAAGGCGTCCATGAAGTAATGGTTGGCCGTGGCAACAATGACCGTCAGGATGAAAGAGGGGTATCCTATTCCAACAATCAGGTAGAAGATCTTCCAGAAGGCGTTCTTGCGCACTTCGCCCTGTTCCAAGGTGCGGCGGAAGAGACCTGAGTGGTAGATCATGGTCATGCCAATGCAGAATGCGTAGCCAAAATGCATCGAGGGCATCGCTGCGAGTTGGTTGACAAACTTGCCACTCATCCATACACTTTGTGCGTCGTCATGGCGGACGGTGTCGAGGAAGCCGTACTCCTTGGGTAGAAGTCGCGGTGGCATGCATGGGTATACAACGAAGGTCATGAAAGCGCAGAAGTTGGTAAGGGTGAGGGTTCGACGGGCGATGGCGAAAGTGTCAAATGACGGGGCTACGTAGTAGTACCAGCAGATGAAGCTTGAAAATGTCAGTGGTGATGCAAGAACTCTGGCCACAGCAAACTTACCCCACAGTTCCAGGGATGTGAATCAGCGCATAGCACTTGTTCAGCACCGTAAGCGCATCTTGATGTCCATGCATGAACCACTGTTGCACGTCCCTCTCTCGGACCGGGAACAGGAACCTCAGGAGGCCAAACTCCTCCGCTTCCAGTACTGCAATTCCATGTTCCTGAGATACGTCCCATATTCCGCGCCCAGCGAAGAGCTTGGCTGATACAACGCCAGTCATGCGGTAGAAGGCATAGTTGATAACCCAATAGAACATCTCAATCAAGAAAGGGAAGCGCTGCAGTATGCGACTGTGTACATGATGGCGGAAACGCGATGTGTTGGGTGTTGTGACCCTCCAGCAGAAGATGCTTCGAACTTTGGGTGCGTTGGGGTTCTTAACCGCGCTGATCTCGTCGAATTCGCTGTCGCTGTCGGACTGGAGGAGGCGGTCGGTAGACTCGTTCGGGGTGTTGTCGAGGAAGCCGGTGCGCTGTGATGACCGGCCGAAGATTTTAAAGTCGCGCTTTCGTGTTATGAACATGGCGAAGAAAAGGATGCTGGCAACCATCTGCGCGTGACGCTGTCAGCATGCTGCTGTATGTATAGGAATACTGTGGAGAGGTTTTGGCTACGTACAACAGGTTCGCACCATCCCGGCAGCTTCCACGCTGGTTTGCTGTTCCATTGGCCGTTGTCTGCTAACGTCGTGTTCGCCATGATGTGTCGGGTGCGCCGGTTCGGGGTGCTCGTAGATAATGCTGCTCAAGGTGGTCCGGTAGTGGTTGTAATCGTCGGCACTATTTTATCCCCGGGTACGCGCGGAGGGTTGTCGTCGGACACAAAGTATGTTGACAACACACCTGGGCAGGTAAAGGAGTGTCGGGAAACAAAAGAGGGGAAGGGTTCAGACCAGGTGGAGAGGAGAAGAGTCCGCCTGCTTCACTCGATGCTTAGCGGGCCTATGGTTGTGCTTGCTACAAGTTCGCGAAGCCCCCGGGTTGCCGGCAAAGGAGGTCAGACGTCTTGATCAAAGCGTGCGTACAGCGTATCAAAGTCCCACTTTTTCAACTTTAGTGGCTTGGGACATGCGCAGCGGCGCGCAACCCGCTAAAGGCACAGGCTTCCTCCCATCTCATCGTTATTCGACTCGTATTCACCGTTCCCATCTGGCAACTGTGTCGCGTGCCCATCCTCGTTGAGCACGCGACCACCACGAAGTAGTGCTGGCGCCACTACACAGCAACACCGCGGCAGCATCAACGAAGTAGGCCAAGCCCCGGGAGTAAGCACAAAGCATTGTGACGTCAATTGCTCATTTCGTCGGGGCGCAGTTGGCCCGTAGAGGAAAGGAAGCATCCAAGTAACTGCCCGCCTAAATGCCACCCTGCCTGGTTGGCCGTAACCGCATCTTATGACAATGCGATTCCTACAATGCCGTCGTTGCTACTGTACTCGGTGCCCTCAACACTGCCTCTTTCTGCTTGGCAGCGCAGCGGATTGATGAGGATAGGGCCGTTGCTAATGTGGTAGTAATCGGATGCGGCCGAATACTCTTCCGTCCGGAAAACCATCCACAGTGCGGCTGCTCCGTACTCCGCCCCTGAGCGCGAGGAAACTTGAGCGAACATTCGGACAACGATGGCCGGCTTTCAAGCTATTGCTTGATCTTATAAGACGGGGCCGCAATGGAAGCGGATTTGCTTGGCGAGCAAAGGCGGTAAGGCGTGCCCATAATAAGCATCGTCTAAAAGTACCGGTGAATCCTCCCTACCCGAAGCCCCTAACTACGTTTCAGCCCTGGCGTTTTCGTACGAGACCCAAGTTATACGAGAAACACACACGTCGACGTTTGTTCACCGCATCTGACCCATCTGCATCTCGCAGAATCTTTCCTCTGATGCCAGGCAGCCAGGAACCAAACATTTTGGCCACCTTTTTCCAGTAGGAAATCAAACACACCTTTGCAGCCAGCACCGGAATGAATTCAGCAGAGCTCAATAATCTGACATTAACGTAGGCCTGAGATTAACTCAGTCATGGTATATGCTATTGTAGCAGCCAACATGTTTGGTTTTTCTCATGCGGGGAGATGCTCAAGACTGCTCAATACTTGCATCATCGTTTCGATTCTCTTGGTCGCTATAGCCCCATCATACGAGTCCATCCTTTACTGGAAAAAAAGAACGTCCATCACTGCTTGGTGAACATTCTCGACCTCGGACGATGTCGCACCCGAGACCTAGAGTGTCATGGAACCAAGAGACCCCCGACTGCAAATTCTGCAAACGCACGCTCGGAGGTGCAGTGTCCAAACAGCTCCCTGAAGATTTTGACATCATGTCGGTCTCCGAACGTCGTTGTGGCTTGGGCCTGAGGCTCGTGGCTGCCATGACACCCGGACACTTGCCCGTCTTGGGCTGCTGAAACCTTGTCCGCATCACAACCCCAACACGCATACATGCGTCTCCGCCGATGAAGCGAGCCTCAACACTGCAATACTCCTGCAGCCTGACTTGCTACATACTCTCCGACGGTTCCTGTCAGGCCAAGACTTTGGCGAGCGGATCCAGGCTTCGCTGCCTCTTCCTCGTCAGGTACGCATCTGATTGGTCGATCGCAGCGTGCGCCTCATCGCGAACATGGATTTGGCCCGGTAACGTCCATGCCAAGCACTGTCAATGCTGTCTACACAGTGGAGAGGCAGCTGTAAGTGTTCGAGACAGGTGGGGGAACAGCGTCGTCGTCACCCTGCCTAGGCGCCTAACCGCCTCAAGGCATCCTCGACATGGCGAAAACGATGCCGGGAATCCATCAAACACTACCAAGTGTGGAACTGCTCCAGATGATCTGTTTGCTTCTAGGGGTAGGTCCTGAGTCTCCTCCATGCCGAAGGAACCGGGCAAGGTACATATATCGCGAAACCCCGAGCCTCATAAGTTCTGCCCACTCTCACATCAAGTCTTCTTCAAACACCTACCTTCTTTTCTTCAAAGTGCCGTGCACTAGTGTTTAATTTTATTGAGCTGAGCTCTTCATTCTCTCTTTTCTCGTCGTAATAACGAAGACTCAAGTTTCATTCCTTTCCTTTTAGATTCACCCAAATCACCCATAATGAAGACGATATACCCCCTTCTCACCCTCCTTTCAGCGGCCGCTGTCGCCGCTGGCCCTCTTCCAAGGAATGTCGACATCCCGTCGAGGGTTGTGGCGCGTACCGAACACATGGGCGAGGCTGCGCCCGCTCCAGCAGTTGACCCTGCTAAGGCAGCCGCCGACGCTATGGAGTCCATGCACGTAGCAGAGGCGGAAGCCAAGGACAAGGCGCACCAGGAAGCTGCTGCAAAGATGGAGGCCGAACATCAAGCCAAGGCTGAAGCAGAGGAGAAGGCTCATCAGGAAGCTGCGGCGAAGATGGAGGCCGAACACCAAGCGAAAGCGGAGGCAGAGGAGAAGGCTCACCAAGAATCTGCCGCTGCTATGGAAGCTATGCACGTGGCCTCCGAGATGGCCAAGGACGCCGCTCACAAGGCCTCTGCAGATGCTATGGAGTCCATGCACGCCGCGTCTGAGAAGGCCAAGGATGCCGCTCACAAGTCTTCTGCGGATGCTATGGAGGCCATGCACGTATCTCAGGAAATGGCCAGTATCTCAGCCGCAGCCACTACCACTGAGGAGGTTGCAGCAACAACTACAGCCGAGGCCATCACTCACGAGACTGTTGCACCGATGACCACGGCTATGGTCGAGCAGCCCCTAGCTCCTATGGTCACTGAACACCCCATGGCACCTCCTGCGGCTGAGATGCCACCACCACCACCTGCGGAGATGCCTGCACCACCGGCTGAGATGCCTCCTGCTGAGATGCCACCGCCACCTGCTGAGATGCCCGCTGAGATGCCTCCACCAGCCGAGATGCCTGCACACGAGACCCAAGCAGCACCCGAGCATACCATGATGCCACCACCACCTGCTGCCGAGATGCCTCCACCAGCTGAGATGCCGCCTCAGGAGACTCAGGCCGCACCAGAGCACACTATGCCTCCTCCCGCTGCCGTCACCGTCGTTCCCGAAGCCCCTGCCGCCGGTAACATTACCATGACCCACGCTGCACCACCTGCACCCATGGTCACTGAGAGTTTCTCTTTGGTAATGGGTGAGGCTGCAAACGCCACTGCTTCTGCCAACATGACCGTTTCCGCCACCGAGACTGCTGCTGAGCCTGCGGCCACCGAGGCACCGGGCGCAGCTGAGGAGGAGAAGAAGAAGATGGAAGAGGAGCAGAAGAAGGCTGAGGAAGAGAAGAAGGCTGCTGAGGAGATGGCAAAGCAACAAGAGGAGGCCGACAAGAAGGCCGCTGAGGAAGAGAAGAAGGCGCAAGAGGAGGCAGACAAGAAGGCTAAGGAAGAGGCCGACAAGGCTGCCAAGGAAGAGGAGAAGAAGGCTGCCGAAGAAGAGAAGAAGGCGGCTGAAGACGCTAAGGCTAAGGAGAAGGCTGACGCTAAAGCTGCTGAGGAAGAGAAGAAGAAGCAGGAAGAAGCTGACAAGAAGGCAGCCGAGGAAGAGAAGAAGCAAGCCAAAGAAGACGCCAAAGCCGCCGAAGAGGACAAGAAGGCACAGGAGGGTCAAGCCGAGCAGCAAGACGGAGCTGAGGCCGACGACAAGGAAGACGCCGCCCAAGAGGACGACAAGAAGGACGAGGGAGACGAGCAGGATGAGGCCGCCGACGCTGAGCCCGTCCCTGCTGAAGAGCAGAACGACGACGCCGCAGCACCAGCCCCAGCGGCAGAGTCTGGCGACGCCGTTGTCGAGTATCCTGCTGGTTTCCTCACCTCATCTCGTCGCCGCGACGAGATCGCCAACATGCCCGTCAAGCGCGGTATGAAGGCTGTTGCGTTCTGAGTTGACTGAACGATCTCCCCCGGGTTGTACCCATGGGTGTGCATCTGGACATGCACGGGTATTAGAACATGTTTGAATATGTAGTGTTTAGAATAGATACAAGAATCGCTCACAGCATCCGCTTCATTGTCTTTGTTCTCGTGTCTACTATTGCTTTCCTTTCTCCGTTGCTTCGTCTCCTGTCCAGCCTCGAATGAACCCAGACAAAACCCCTGACCAATCAGAGATCAGCTGAGGACCTATCTTATGCACTCTTTCTCTCACTTCTTCCTTGCTGACGTGCCTTTGCTTCTTTGATATCCGAAGGGTATCTCAACCCTGTACCTCTGAGGACTAAGCATCCTTCTCGTTGGCTTGGGACGAATGATGGGCCCTTCCATTGAGACTTGTTCCTCAACAGTAGGAGCAGCACGAATCTTTGAGGAAGTATTAGCCCATGCGCTCTTTGTTGGGACAGTTGAGTCCAATTCCGAGCTAGCTTGCTGTGAATGCAAATGTGGAGGCGAAGCTGCGCTTGTCTGCAGGTTTGCTTGCTCTTCAGAAACGATAGCTCTAGTTGTTGGAGCTGAAATCCCCGTATGCTGGGTTTGATCACCACTTGTAACAACGCCCTTGCTCTCTGGGATGCTATTTACATCGCTCTGATGGCCTCCACGTGGAATTTGCTGTTTGCGGGACCCCACAAAGTCCCATAAGCTTGCTGAGGGTCGATCCTGTTGTGGCCGACGATATGTTGACGAAGCTTGCGACGGAGTGGTTAGTGACCGTCCGATCAGCGAAGGTAGCTCTTCCGTAGGCCGGCTTGGGTGTACTGTTCTCGCTAGTCGGTTCCTCACTCTAGGGTCCGGATGAACTGTCGCCATGTCTCGAGCAGACTTTCCTTGGGCGACAGAATCGGGATCTGCACCATGCGCTAGCAATGCTTGAACAATTTGAAAGACATCTTGATGCAGCTCCCTCTTGAGGACGCTTTCTTTACAGGCGTCGACCGAGATAACGCTTTGTAGTGCTGCGTCGAGGTAGCTTGTTTCCTGGAGTTGTAGTCGTCGTCTGGTTTCTAGAAGATGACTGACAACCATAGCGAGCTTTCCAGTTGCAGCGTACTTTATGAATTCTGCAAGGATATATTCTGGAACTTGACTTTTGTCGACTGATGCAGGGGGTAGATGCCGTAGGATGACGTGCTCGTGTTGTATGATTACGTTTGTGGAAAGGGATCGAAAGTGTTGTCCGGAAGCCATTTGGATGAGCTCTCTTATGACTGACGCGCTAAGCTGTTTTGCAGAGTCTAGGGCTTGCAAAAGCAATGAAACGATGTGCTCGTGTCGTTTGTCTATAGCCATAGAGATCATCGTAGGCTTCCCTTCGACTATTGGACTCGCTCCTGCTTCTATGAGCAACTCAACTATGCGTTCATGACCAAAGTATGCTGCCAGCGACAATGGGTAAATGGCCGTAAGTCCAACCCGGATACATCCCAGAACATATAGTCAGCCACTACGTGTACGCTTGCTCCAAAGTCTAGGAGTAGTCCGACCATATTAACGTCGCAGCGCCATGTAGCAAATGCCAGAAGAGTTGAGGTATAGGTACAGTCCAAGGTCCCACAGCCGCCCATGTAGCGGTAATGGGAGAAATACCGATGACAAGAGCGTGTTTCTACATTTGCACCTTTTAGTAACAGGCGTTTCATCAAGCCCTTGCTTCCGGTCCTCCATGCACATTCGAGCAGATTGGCACCGTGTGCGCGCACTTCCTGATCCAGGATAGCGTCCATAATCAGAGAGTAGAATCGAAAGTTCGTCCGTGCAAGTCGGCTTCGATCCCTGTCGGTCAAATACGTCATAATCTCTAAGATAAGCGCATTTGGTAGCTCGGCGAGTCCAGTGAAACGTGGTCGAGAATAGTCGAGGATAAATTCGAGGGCTCGGTGGTTGACTTCACGCAGGTGGCGGAGGTCAGCTGGACTGAGTGGCGCAACGACATCGCGGAGAAGCTCATTTGGAAGACTTAGCAGTCCTTGTGGTGGATGCGCCATGTCGTAGGTATGTGATAGTCCGGCGGAGTTAATGGGGTGATGGGATGGCTTCATGAAGCAGTCCAATGACAGTCGCTTTGGTGGCCAACGGTAGGGGTGCGCGGGAGCTACGACAGCGCGTCCAATGAACAAGACGAGGTATACGAAGTACCCCCGGGCTTACAAGTGATGGTGGAAGAACAGGAGAAATCCCTTTAATACTCCCGCCGTAGACGTTATACGCACGGTGCAGCCCACTCCAGGACTAGCGCTTGAGTTGCCTGCGACAGCGCGCTTTGACCGGACCCTTTCTCGTAACATCCATTCTGCTAGTGAATACATGGTCTCCGCGTTCAGCTTTGCGTTAGATAATAGTACAGTATAGCCCTCAACTCTCTCAGTTGGGGTCTGCGAAGCGATAGACCGATTGCACATTGTAGAGAAAGATCTGAGGCGGAAGGTGTTCAGACGGCACATCTGTGACACATGAGCTAACGATCTAAAGGATGCTCGTGGAGACCTTTTTACTACATGTCACCCAAATTACACGATCTCATGTGCCATCTAGACACGCTCGTCCAATGCCCCGGGTGGCCCACCTGCGACGCCCGCTGGCCCAAACGTACCTCGATGACTCGCACCATCCTTGCCATCATCCACTGCTTCATCGTCATCTCCATCGTCGAATGTGGCTTCTGACATGAAAGGACTCTTTTTACGGATCTCGCGGCCCTTCAGAAGTAGCACCACCGGCACAAGACTCAATGCTAACCCGACAAAGCCCAGAAGGCTGCCAGCCCAACCGAACCCTAAGTTCTGGAAAAGCGAGTATGAGGCGAAAGGTAGAAAGGCTCCGAACGTGTTACGACCAAGCGATGCGGCTGAAAGTGCAGAGGCAGCGTATTTCTCGTAAGCATCCGTGAGGTAGTTGACCACGCCCATGTAAATGGAGTATATGCCCACACCAACGATGCAAATGCCTATCGCAGGCACGATCCAATGAATCTCTGGTCGACACGTCCATCCATACATGAACAATCCAGCAGTAAAGAGCAAGGAACCAGGGATGCTGGTATATAAGCGACCTTCCGGTATGGGTTTACCTGGCCGTTCCTGGTTCTTGGATGCAGTACGAAGATACATCCAATCCTGCAAGGGATTAATGAGCGTGCCAATGAGCGCTCCAACGGTGATTGCCAGCTGAACAAGACCGGTCTGAAAGGTTCCAAAACCGTAACTAGCGCTGAAGGTCTGGACGACCGAGGAAAAGAACAGGAAGAGGATACCCCAGGCGAAACTGATCCAAAGAGTGAAGAAGGTGACGACAGGCTCGGTGAATAGCATTTTGGTAGGTCGCATGAATGAAACCTTGAGCAAGCTAGCTATCGAGGGCTTCTCGAGCTCTGATTCTGCGTAGACTTCGCGACCGGTTTCTTTGCGAAGCTTCTGGGCGCGCTTTTTGAGGATGACGTCGCCACGAGTTTCCTTGAGGATTATGTAGAACACTGGGATTAGGGCCGCGTTGTAGATGATTTGGATGTAGTAGATCCTGCATATTCGTTAGTCGGGTCAATCAGGTAATGCATATGCTTACCATCGCCAAGGGGATTGTAGTCCAGTGGAAGGATAGCCAAGCTGTACGATTGCGCTACCCACGAAGGGTCCAAGAGCAATACCAGCTACGGACGTGAAGCCGAAAATGGACATTGGCAGACTCCGAGCTTTGTCACCTTTCCATACATCGCTAATGCTGCCGCCCACGATGTTGATGGAAACGGAAGATGCGCCACCGCCGAAGAAACGGGTGACGACCAAGGTTGCAAAGTTATCGGCAAAGGCTGAGCCGAACAGGAACAATTCGAACACGATGTAGGCGACCTGCGCAGGGGTTAGCGATTTGATGGGCTATGCTGCCACCCAAACCTACAAAATATCCAGGCATTCTACCAGTGTTTTCGGTCAAAGGTACGAATAGTAGTGGGAATATAGCAGCACCCATATTCCACGAACACGTCGCCCAGTAAAGGTTTGGAAACGGCTCGTTTTGAACGTTGAATAGTGTTGCCATGTACTCGTTTCCAGCGCCATAAGACCCAGCCGGAAGACCTGTCAAGATGGAGATGAAGCAAACGGTTATTGTCAAGAACCATTTGTACTTGGTTGACCAGTTGAACCTGGTTTCCATCAGCAATTGAGTTCAGGTGGAGTCTCGAGGAACATACGGGTTGTCAGGATCTTGTGGACCGTCCCAAGTGTGGAGTTCGACCTCTTTGCCATCTTTCATGCGGGTTTGCACTTCCTTCTTGCGTCGAGGTAGAGATGCACTTTCTATCATGGATTAGTGAACATGCAATTAGGGTGATTCACTTTGAAGGCGTACCCGTGTTGTCATTGAGCGACGAATGATGTGACATGGTGATGTCGCTTTCAAGACACTAGCCGATCGTGAGTTGAGTGAAAGTTAGAACCGCTGTGGAGGTTGAGCAAACTGAAGGCTATTGCATTGGTAAAATATAGCGGTATGATGAGATCCGGAGTGATCTCATAGTACTTGAGCCGCCGTTTGCTGGCCTTGTGACAAGCGTTCGGCGCTGGGCGGACATCATGCCGTTGGAATGTGTGGAACGCGATGACGTTAGCGTGACCATATCGTGGAACCTACCATTGGCGTGGGAAGATCGCCCGCTAATTGACGTGACTTGAGCAGAGGCCAAGAGGGAACTGGTGGATCTTCTCCATCATCGTCACTCCGTCGTGGCTTCATGGGATAGCACCGGGATCAGCTGGATTGGCGCCCCATCAGACGCCTACAAGGAAGCTATGTTTTGCAAACACTGTTATATACCCTCAGTTGAAGTATACGTATACCATTCTTTTTTCAATTAGTGAGCTACAACGCTTTGTATGCTGCAAACTGCGACACGGCTAACTCTCGAAAAGGGCCTCACGTGATCGCGCGATGAGATGCGCGATGGCTGGGGTCTCAACGTGGCCCGGTAACATGACCCACGCGTGTAGCCACGTCCATAGCGCCCTTGAGGAAGCATCGCCTACGCGCATTGAGGCTTGCTGTGGGCACGATTCTATGCAGCTTCGCTTTCGGGGTATATATTCGGGGCATATCTAGGAACACTGTAAGAAGCACGATGTGCATTCGCATCCTAGAACGAGGTTTCGCCCTACAACGGAGTTAAGAGTCGATATGACCAGATACGCGTCTATCCTCATTGCGGCAAGAATGCGCATCCAGATTACTAGGCACATGTGATGTATAAGCAAGATCGAGCGGTCGGTCTTCGCTGCTTTCGATCGGATTCGATGATGTTCTACAAGATTGGAAACGTAGACGGCGAGCATGAACCTTGGAAGAGCAGCCGAGGTCGGAGCCTGACGATGGATCGCAAATGACTGTAAGCATGCGGTATGGAGTGGATTTTAAGAAACAAAGGATTGAAACGGATTGGCGTGCCGGAATCGAGCAGTAATTGAAAGAAAGACGGTGGTTGGAGGCGGATTGGCAGTGTCGCGTGTTGCCGAGGTTTTGCCATCGGGGCTATCGGAGGAGCTTGGGCGGTGATGATGTCGAGATTCGGAAGGATGCTGAGCAATTCACACGCCGCCACTACAACCTGTCAACCTTCATTGCACCCCACCCAACCCTCTTCTTAGATTCCCTGGTCATACTACGAGTGCCACGTATCCCCACGTGCACTCTTTTCATTCTTTGTATAGTATTAGCACCACCCTCGCCGACATAACGCCATTTCATCATGTTCCACGGACAGAACTTGCCGTGGCGGGCGGCGCTTCGTCAGGCTTCACGATCGAATGCGAGAACTATCACCACTAGAGCCTCGTCGCGCCATCTCCCCGCACAATGCACGGCATCGCTGGTTGCCCGGCAACATCACCGATGTTCCTCGCCGCCCGCGGCGCTCTTCGCATACCGCAGCTTCTCCACAACGTTGGGTAGACGGAAGGAAAATGATACAAAGGCGCCACCAGAGCCGCTGGAGGAGGCCAAGGAGGAAGAAACAGAAGAGTCCAAGAAGCTAAAGGAGCAGAAAAGAGCAGAAGAGCTCGAGGGCAAGAGCGATGCGCCTGAGCCAATACCGCCAAAGGCGAGTTCTGGGCGAGGCAGTGCAGCAGGAGGAAGCGGTTCAGGCGGCGACGGCGGTGGCAAGAAGCGAAAGGGCGCCGAAAGAGCCCTCGTCAAGCCCTCGATACCCGACGTCTACCCGCAAGTCATGGCGATACCGCTCGTCAAGCGTCCGCTGTTCCCGGGATTCTACAAGGCCATCACAATTAGAGATAGAGAGGTCGGACAGGCGATTGCGGACATGGTCAAGCGAGGGCAACCCTACATCGGTGCTTTCATGTTCAAGGACGATGGTGCCGACAAGGACGTCATCCACGATCCCAGCGAGGTGTACGACGTGGGCACATTCTGTCAGGTCACGAGCGCATTCCCCGTGGGTGCCGATGACAACTTTGCCATGACCTGTGTCCTCTACCCGCACCGTCGCATAAAGATGACTGGTCTCAAGTCGCCACCGCAAGCGAAGGAGGAGTCATCTGTGGCTGAAAGCACACTGAGCGAGAGTGCGGATATCCCAGAGCCGGAGGCAGGCGCAACACAGTCCAAGGGCGATGTCGTCGCTAGCTTTGAGGAGGCAACCGAAGAGGCCAAGGCGGCCCAGGGAGCGCTCGTACCCACCATCCTCAAGGGTCGCAATGTCAGCATTGCCGATGTCGAGAACATGGTCGAAGAGCCATTCGATCTGAAGAGCAACAAGACAATCCAGGTGCTGGTCAACGAGATTGTCAACACCTTCAAGGGGGTAGCACTGCTTAATCCGCTGTTCCGTGACCACGTCTCGACCTTCTCTGTTCATACCACCATGAACGTTGGGGAAGACCCTGTCAAACTCGCTGACTTCGCCGCCGCCGTAGCACAAGCTGAGTCGCATGAACTGCAGGATGCGCTTGAAGAGATGGACATTGAGAAGCGTCTCAGCAAGGCCTTGGAAGTGCTCAAGAAAGAGCTTATTAGCGCAGAATTGCAAAAGAAGGTTGCAGACGATGTTAATGCCAGAGTCACCAAGAAGCACCGCGAGTATATGTTGATGGAGCAGATGAAGGGTATCAAGCGCGAGCTCGGTATCGAATCGGACGGAAAGGACAAGCTTATCGAAAAATTCAACGAAAAGGCTAACAAACTGGCTATGCCCGAAGCCGTGCGCAAGGTCTTCGAAGAGGAGATGAGCAAGCTACAGGGTCTGGAGCCCAACGGTTCCGAGTTCAACGTCACTCGTAACTACCTCGACTGGCTCACACAGCTACCCTGGGGTCTGCGCAGCGCCGAAAACTTCGGTATCCAACATGCGCGAGAGGTTTTGGACGAGGATCATCACGGACTGAAAGATGTCAAGGATCGCATTTTGGAGTTCATCGCTGTCGGAAAGTTGCGCGGCACAGTCGAAGGAAAGATTCTGTGTTTGGTCGGTCCACCCGGTGTGGGTAAGACGTCGATTGGAAAGTCGATCGCTCGCGCTCTGAACCGTCAGTACTACCGCTTCAGTGTCGGTGGTATGTACGACGTAGCAGAGATCAAGGGTCATCGAAGGACATACGTTGGTGCGCTACCAGGACGCATCATCCAAGCGCTTAAGAAATGTCAAACAGAGAACCCCCTTGTTCTCATTGACGAAGTCGACAAGATCGGACGCAACAGCAACCACGGCGACCCAGCATCAGCACTTCTCGAGCTGCTAGACCCAGAGCAGAACAACAGCTTCTTGGACCACTATCTGGATGTACCTGTCGATCTTTCAAAGGTTCTATTCGTGTGCACAGCAAACATGGATGAGACGATCCCACAACCATTGCTCGACCGTATGGAAGTGATTCGGCTGTCAGGCTACGTTTCAGACGAGAAGATCGCCATTGCTGAGAAGTACCTGTCTCCCGCAGCTAAGGAGATGAGTGGGCTGAAGGACGCCGATGTCGTTCTCGAGAGCGATGCGATTGTTGAGCTCATCAACAAGTACTGTCGCGAGTCTGGTGTTAGAAATCTGAAGAAGCACATCGAGAAGGTGTACCGCAAGTCAGCGCTGAAGATCGTTACCGATGTAGGCGAAGATGCGCTCCCCGAGGCTGCAGCGCTCACTGAAGAGGGCAAGGCTGCGCAAAAGGAGTCAGACAAGGACAAGAGCGATCTCAAGGAGACACCGGAAAACATTGAGGAGCAGACCACCGAAAAGCCTCGCGTCGCGCTCAAGATCCCAGACTCCGTGCACGTTTCCATCACCAAGGACAACCTGAAGGACTACGTCGGACCCGCCATCTTCACATCAGATCGTCTGTACGACTTTACGCCACCCGGTGTGGCCATGGGCCTGGCATGGACGTCGATGGGCGGTTCAGCGCTCTACATAGAATCGATAGTGCAGAACGCACTCTCAGCATCCTCATCACCCGGTCTGGAGCGCAGTGGATCGCTTCGGGACGTCATGAAGGAGTCGACCAGTGTAGCCTACTCGTTCGCCAAGAGCATCATGGCCCGCGAGTTCCCCAGGAACAAGTTCTTCGAACACGCCAGGATACACCTTCACTGCCCCGAGGGTGGCACACCAAAGGACGGACCGAGCGCTGGTATCACCATGGCGACCAGCATGCTCAGTCTGGCACTTGACAGGAAGATCAGGGATGATGTTGCCATGACTGGTGAGTTGACTCTTACCGGCAAGGTGCTAAGGATTGGTGGACTACGTGAGAAGACTGTTGCTGCACGGAGAGCGGGCGCAAAGACGGTCATTTTCCCACACGACAACATGAGCGATTGGCTTGAGTTGCCTGAGGTATGTTTCCCTACTCTCAATGCAAGCGAGAATGCCTGCTAACACATGACAGAACATCAAAGAGGGCATAGAAGGCCGCCCCGTCCAATGGTACAAGGAAGTCTTCGACATTGTCTTCCCAGATCTCGACAAGGACGTGGCGAACAAGATGTGGGAGAAGGAGCTCAAGGGAAAGAAGGGCGACCGCAAGAAGCGCGAGCAAAAGAAGAAGGAAGAGGAGGAAGAGGAGTCTGGTGAGGACGACGACTGAGCGAGTCTCACTTGGGACGAAATACTTGTACGATAAAGCGAATAGCGTGCTCAGCAGCGCAGCGCATTTTGGGCGTTTTTTTGCATATGCATTGGCCATAGAGCCATAACGATTCGACTGCATTGGTAATGAATGATAACAATTCTCTCTTCTCATAGTGTGGTTTAATGCGTAGCATGCGCGTGAGTGAACGAGGTTCCGATGATGCAAATGGATGATCTCACGTCAACCACAATATGCGGGTTGATAAGAAGGAAGCATATCCAGCATGATCCCTTCTGCCCTCTTCCGCTTTCACAGGCTGCCGATAGCGGGGCGGTCCGTACCTAGCTACCACTCCCGTCTTCGTCCACAGCTCTGCTATACCTAGGCATGTCTTCAGCCCACCATGTACAGAAACCTTGTGGAAGCAGCATCATTTATGCTCATCAATCAGAGTTTCAGCCGTTTTCTGACAGCATGGTAGCTACGTACCCAAGCTGCAGCTTCCCAACCCCTCCCTTAGCCCTCGTGGTTTTTCCTTACCCCTCATGCACGAACCCCACCACGCGTCACAGGGGGGGTCGTGGGATGCCGCAGCAAGCCATGCGCATATTTGCGCCGGGCATTTTCGTGACGGCTACACTATGCAGTCGATTAGCAATAGTGCGTCGTCAGCTTCAACGGCCGAATTTTGCAAGTGCCGCGTTACGCCTGGTTCACTCTGCGCCTGCATAGCATGGCGATGGAAGGAACTATGTAGTCTGTGACGCAACTGCCACATGTCTGAAGCCACCTGGAAAACCCAGCGGGCTAAAACACGACTAACAGAAGAGGAGAAAATGCCAACGCTGTTCGTGGCGTTTGTGGCTAGCAAGAAAGAATGCATGTGGTGATGTTTCAGCGCCTTACGCGCAGCCCGTGTGCGTTAGCCCTCGACTCCTTCGTCTGGTGCATGAACCACATTGACGTGTCAACGGGCGTTGCCTGGTATATATTGTAAGGAGCGTGGACAACGCACACTGCGAACTGGAGGGAACGAATCATAGTCAGGGGTTGGGAAAAGTTGAGGTTGCTGTCAGACTTTGCTGTTTCGGTGGTGAGGAAGCTTCACTTTTTGTTTTGGTGGTTTTGCTTGTCCTTGGGCGTGTCCTGGAGGCTGATGTGCGGCAGCATGGCGCGGTCCGGTGAAGTGGGTGAGGGACTACAGATCAGGGCTTGGGAATGATAAGATGTGCAAGGGATAGGTCCTTTGTTCATTCTTGATGCTCATGATGGACAGCTTCAAGTTGTTGGGAAGACAGCCGGAAGTACAACCCAGGTCAGGGATCGAGATACATTAGCGAGCATGATAGCCCCGAGGTGCAGCAGCAGCTTTACTCGAAGCTTGCCGGAGCGGTGCCTTGTGCGAGCAGGTGAGTGGGGCAGTTCGTGTACTGTTGCGACGACGGAGTACCTTCCCGCAAGTACCATGAGGTGCAGTAGCTGCCCTCGTCTACGCATCGACTAATGTACGCAGGCCCAAATGAGGGGTTTTGGCTATATGGTGATGTGAAAATTGATGAGGGGCGGCGGCTGAGGCAGGGAAAAGCAGAGACAGCAGGAGCAGGAATTTAATATGGCGGTTCCCAAGGATCGGAGAGGCAGCGGGTGGTGGTTGAGCGTGCCAGCTGCGACGGTGAGATGGGTGTGACTCTCACCGCAGGTCTGCTAGAGTGGCTGCCACAGACTCGCAGCGGCCAATGGGTAGGGGATCGGTGCTATGTCACGGCGGGACCCAGGGCGGCGTCGCGCCTGATTTGACAGGCAGAGGACCAGATTCGGGATTTTGGTGCTGCGGCCGCTGCAGGCAGAGGGCCTTTTCTGTCCAATGTGGTGTTGGCGCTTGACCGCCAGCTGTACAGCAGATACATGGCTACCATAGGGGGGCGCTGCAAAAATTTACTTCTCCTTTGCATTATTTGATTCTTCCCCGTCTGCTGTCTTCCACCTGGGACCGAAGGCTTAGGCGTGTGTGAGGTGCCGACAGTCGCCTCTGGAATTGTGATTTGGCGCCTTTGCCTGGGATACGCTAAGGCGGTGTTCAACCGTTCGCCCGCCTGCGCGCTGTCATTGGCTCCGCGCCCCCAGCCTCAGTCGCCTTCATCCCATGTTGCTTGGGACGACTCATCATCGCACATTGCATCGCGTCGCCTCTAGCACACCACCGCCAGCCTCCTCGTCGCCGCCCTGCTCCTGACCAGACCCCCGCCGAGCCTCACCAGCGACATCCGCGTGCGTTGCCCTGCGGCCCGTTTGCTCATTTGGGCGCATGTCGCTTGGGCGTCAACAATAGACGACCGCGGTATTTTCGTCATTGGCACGGAGATTGTCGTGCAGATTCTGCAGCCCTCGAATCCGCAGCGAGCAGGTGGCGTGGCACGGAGCATCACGTAGATCCATGGCCGCAGACAGCCACAGTTACACAGGACCGCGACACAGCATGCAGTCGGCGCCAAATCGATAGCACCAATCCAGTCGACCCGTATCGAACCACCCCGACCAGGAACCTCCCCGCAGCGCGCCCGCCCGCCAACGTCACGCCCGAAGGCTGGCAGAGGGGGATAAGAGATGCCGCTGCTATCGGCCGACAATGGCGACTCGAGCAGGAGTCGCAGCCGCCAGCGCGCGCGCACCGAAGTGGGTGAGCATAGGAGCATGTGGGACCGCCTCAACTTCCAGAAGATCGGCTCCTGGCTGAAGAAGGACGAGCACACGCCGCCGCCCTCGCCCACCAAGCCCAGGATGTCCGAGAGCGTGACCAAGGAGAGCAAAGAGAACAAGGACAGCAAGGAGATCACGAGGCCTCATTCGAGCGGCGGACTGCTGGGGCGGAGAGGCAGCAGAAAAGTGATCCCAGGTCTGCCGAGGCCCCTGACCTTCAAGCGAATGCAGAGCGAGAAGAGAGACAAGCTGCTCGAGGTGCCCGAGACGGAACATCGAAGAGCTGTCTCGGAAGACCGCAAGAGCTCCGTGCCCTCGAAGCGAAACCCCTCGCCCCCTCCCATGTCTGTGCCGTCCATGTCCGCTCCAGACGTGCTGAGTCCGCACGAGAGTCACAGCGAGAAGGAGAAGGAGTCATTGCCAGAAATGGAGTCATTTCCCAGTATAGAGCGCACCATTGGCGGCGGTCCCGACTCCAATATACCAGCAGGCGCACGCCAGGTCGACTATGGCATTGAAGAAACCGAAGACTACATGTCGGCCGGCGAAATGTCTACGATTGAGGGGCCCCCGCAACTCCCGCCAGTCGAAGTAGCAGATGCCTTTTCAGACCGCGGCTCGCATCACTCAGGCTCAGACATCGACGATGTACGGTTGCAGGAGGAGCTTGAAGCAAAGTGGATCCTCAACCTCAGCATGCACTTCCGCGACCTGTCGGACCGCGAGAAGTTCTTCGTCACCTTTGCCGAGGAGCCCACCAAATGGAGGCGAGTTACAGTATCATGCGACTACCGGCATCTCGAGGCCGACTCACTCGAGGCGGATCTCAAGACGATGCACTACCAACGCGACAAGAGCAAGCGCATTTACGAAGCCATCCGCGACTCCCTACCCGATATCCAGTTCTACGACACCGTTACAAACCTCAAGCTCGAAACTGCCGACGGTCGTCTCCATGTACACGTTACCGAGGATATCAACGAGGCTATCCCGTACCCGCCCACATCAGCCATCGAACACCTCGACTGCAAGCGCTTCCGAGAGAGCGCCATCTCTTTCGACTCTCATATCTCAGGCTTCGTATACAAGGTCTCCGTCAACAACAATACGTACATTAAGAAGGAGATCCCGGGTCCAGACGCGGTCGAGGAGTTTTTATATGAGATCAACGCTCTCGTCAGCCTGCAAGAATCCAAGTCAGTCATCAGATTTGAAGGCGTCATAGTCGATGAGCAGAACGAGCTCATCAAAGGGCTACTCATTAGCTATGCCGAGCTGGGTGCGCTGGTGGACGTCATCTACGACTTCAAGCCCACAAGCCAATACAAACCCATGGGCCAACTCACCTGGGAACGCCGCGAGCGGTGGGCACGACAGATCGTCGAGGGTCTGTCCGAGATTCATGAAGCTGGATTTGTGCAAGGCGACTTCACCCTCTCAAACATTGTCATAGACAACGACGACAACGCCAAGATCATCGATATCAACCGTCGCGGTTGCCCTGTCGGCTGGGAATCACCTGAACTGGCTAGGCTGGTCGAAAGCGGACAGCGTGTAACAATATACATCGGCGTCAAGTCTGATCTCTTTCAACTGGGCATGGTACTGTGGGCGCTAGCCGAATTGCAAGACGAGCCGGAGCGCCAACAGCGACCACTAACTCGCACCCTCGATCGACCAAACACAGATGTACCGGTGTACTTCCGCGATATTATCAGAGCCCTGCTCAGTGACTCACCCCAAGGGAGACCGTCAGCGGCAAGCCTGCTCAAGAAATTCCCTGACGATATACTAGACCGGGACTTCAAGCCCAAGGCTGCCATAAGAAGCAGTGTTTCTACACATCGAAGCGACAAGGAGTACATCGACCCCAGGACAGCAGTCGACCTCGAGGATATATCCAAACACCGCCGCCATTCCAGACAGCAGTCGTCATTCGAAGAAATCAACATACCGCGCACAGAATACCCCGCATCCTCTGGCTCATACATCATTCCCAACAACCGCTCCGACCGTGGACGATCCCCTGGTCCCTTGAGCATCAGCGAGAGAAACAGACGAAGCGAATACTCGCCTTATCCTGGCCACCGGTCCGTCATGTCGCTCGACGACTCAGAGCTCGAGAATGAGCTTGCAAGCCTGCCAGCTAGTAGAGAAACGAGGTGGGAGCAGATCTACGTTGACGGTGATACCAAGCTTGTTCAGCGAGGGTGCGCCGACCTTGATGTCCATGACTTTGTCACGCAAGAGCCGAAAGACATATGTCTCACAAGTCCACCAAACGAGATGGAGAGTTCATTTCTTGGGGGCAGGCCAGCCGATGACACTCCGTTGAGCGTGTCGTTTGTTGGTGGACTCCAGCCACACTCTATGCGAAGCAGCGCACAAGGATCGTCTGATCAGGATCATCGAGAGTTTGGTAACAAGGCCTCCTTTAGCACCCGCGTACATGAACTGGCACAGACACAGCCAGATCAAGGATACTTAGATTCAGATGCCTCGCCGGGCTACGAAGAAGGTCGAACATTCCAGATCCCCGCCTCTGGAGTGCTCACCAACCTGGAATACGACGTTGCCATGGACTCTTCCGCCTCCAATACTTCACCTCCGTCGCGCGTCAGCACCAGCTTCTCTGTCTTCGATCGTCCGGAACCTTCTCGCAGAGTTGGCACGGGCTTTTCAATAGCGCAAGGGTACCGTATGCCAATGCATCAAGATTCAGGCTTTGGAGAGCCCGAGCGGGTATCGTCTGAAAGCGAGCGGATACGCCACAGTCTTGACGAGAGTATCAAGGACCTGAACTTCACTAGCGAAGATGAGGCAAGGATCGACGAGCGACTCTGGGATGAGAAAGGAGCCCCCAAGTTTGGTGAGGGCGTACGTGCAGCCGAGCTGCCGATCAAGCCGGAGCCTATTCCTATATTCACCATCCCGGCATCCCCGCGCAAAGAGGACAAGCAGAAGCAGGCGCGCAAATCGATGCCACCTCCGCCAATACCGAGCGTTGGACCGGCAAACGTGCTGAGTGTTGAAGACGTCCAAGACAAAGCTCTGGAAGAGAAGAACTCAAACACCACCATTCGAGCGCCTAGTAGACGCAGTCCGTACGCAGGACCAAAAGCTGTCGACTCTATGGACATTGTTTCGACCGACACCAAACACACCTCCAAGAAACCACATACCATCAGTTCGTCATCCAAGGACAAGCTATCGAATAAGCGAGCCAAAGATCCCTCGTACGACGATTACCTATCACCAGCCGAAGACGACGATGACGATGACGACAAACAAGCATCAAACGATCTCTCCGACTACCTCACTCACTCCATTTTCTTTGACCAAACTATTGATTACACACGCGAGCATCAGAAGCAGAAGCAGAAGAAGACCACAGGTCACGGTTCGCAAGGACCAAAAGTTTGATATTGAGACCCTTCGTTAACCTTTTCTTTCTATTCCTTTCCATCAACATGCATTCGCTTTAAGCCTTGTCTTTATACCAAAGTCTTTAGTATTATTTTTAATCCTCATGTGTGTATTCGTTCCTTCTCAACTCCTTCCTTCCTTCCTTCTTCCCTTGTTTTGTTAGCGATTTTCCGGGTCATTGGTACATGAGCGTTTTCTTTTCGGTTGGCGGGCGGGCGTTGTATGTCATGATCTAGGCACTACCTCATGATGTACGATTGACTTTTTCTTGGGATAGGCTGTAATGTCTCCATTTCAGGCGTTTGCTTTTGGCTGGATTGGGCAAGATTGGGGATACCAGGTCGATTTAGCATTTGGTAGCATGGGTATGGGCATTCTGGGAATATATTGCATTGTCCTCTTGAATGGGTCATCTTGCATGTGACAGTGTACTTTCGTTTGATCTCTGATGAGGGGATTGGGGATTGGACGAGCGTGTCTAGAGATGGCACATGAGGTCGTACAATATGAGCAATATGGAGCAAATCAGTCGCCACAAGCACGCCAATCTAGGAAAAAACTAAACACCCTAGAGCCTACGTTGCTGTTAGGTTACCTACTTTGTAGGTTTTTGTCTTAATGTAGTACGCAGGCCTGTTTGGTTTTTTTCTTGTATGAGGTGCGAGTGTCCTTTAGATCATTAGCTCACGTATCACATGTGTGCATCTTCTCTCCTATCAAGAGTAGGCGGCGAGGTAATGGATGCTGTTTTTACATGAACAATGAATCAAACACAGGTATCAGTCATTATCACGACTACAAGTAAAATACAGATATGTGCGAAGAGCGCAAGAGAGAGTCACGCCTGCGGAACCCTACCAGCGGAAAGGAAAATACGGTAATCGATACATCATGTCTTGAACCTTCCCTCCTTCCTAGCTGGGACACCCACGGCCTCAATTGGCTTCTTCAGTACCTGGCCCCGCTCATCATCCGAGACCTCCTCCTCAGATTCTTCATCCGAAGTAATGGCGTCAGAAGTGCCAGCATCAGAGATTCCCGCCTCCGAACCCCCATCCTCGGACGCGTCATCATCGCCTGAGACTTCGTCTTCAGAGGAGGCGTGTTTCTCGCTCGCGATCTCGTCCTCGTCGCTTGAGCTCACATCCGAATGTTCGTCCTCCGAACTTCCGAGCTCGGCAGCGTCGCTTTCGTCTTCGTGTTCCGTCTCAACCTCAACCTCACTCTCGCTCTCGCTCTCGTCCTTTTCTCCTGAACCGCCGCGCATCTCCACACCATTCTTTACTTTCTGCTCTTGCCTGGTTCTGTCTTCACGCTCATCCTCTGACGATGACATCTCTTCCGGCTCCTCCACGTACATCTTTCCTCCACCTCGCAATCCTGGTCCTTCATTTTCCCGAGATTGTGTCGAGCTCGGAGAGTCCCTTTCCTTCTTCTTGTCCGAAGATGAAGACTTACAACTGATCTTGCTGAATGCACGGGATGCGACAGATGGTTTCCGTTCAGGCTTTTCGCGACTGTTCGCTGACTGCTGACTGCTTTGGCTATCCACAGAAGCACGAGTCCTCGCGCTGGCTTTGCTGTCGCTGCGTTTGGAATAGTTCGTACCTGAGCTATTCCTGCTCTCATTGCTGGAGGTGTTCGATCTTCGCTGTACTTGCGAGAACGAAACTCGGCTCTCGTTGCTTGACGCAGCCGATGATCTCTGCGCTGTCGCAAAGGGGTCTTGGGGGTCGTTGTCAGAGGCAAACGGGTTCTCCAGTGTGTCTTCAGGCGCGGCCCTACGTTTGTAGTCGGCAGGCCTCGAGGTGTAGTTTCCTTCGCCATCGTTTAATGAAATGTGATCGGGAGAGTACATTGACGAAACAGATTTCTTGATGGAGCCGTACGACCGTCTTGCTGCGTTGTCAGAGAAAGGGTCGACATGGGCTCCCTCGGCAATTGACGGCATGGTCGCGTTGAAGTCTGGCCTTGCCTGATCATTCATACTCATGCTCCTAGAGCTTCCTTTACTGTTGCTACTGGTCTTTTCGTCCGTGCTGGGGTTGTCGATACCATCGGAAGCGTCGTTCGCGAAGGTATACGCTCGCTTGGGAGTTCTTGTGAGCAACGTTTCACGACTCTTGCGCTCACGCTTCGACTTAGAGGACGAGTCGGATCTCCGGCGAGTGCGCGGTCTTTGAGAGTCAGAGGGCCTCTTATTGTCTAGATCAATATCTTCGTCATCGGAAACTTGTGCCAACGAGCGGGCTTTTTTCTCATCTTCCTGTCGCTGCTTCTCTTCAGCTAGTCTCTGTTGTTCAGCTGCGCGCTGCTTTTGTTCGTCTACCAGCCTTTGCTCCTCTGCTAGACGATCAGCTTCCTCTTGCTTCTGCCTTTCCACCATTTGCTTCTTCCTTTCCGCCATCTGGCGGCGCGCCTCTGCAGCTCGATCTAGCGGTTCAGTCGGCTTGATCGCTCCTGTGCCAATGCTTTGTTTGCGCTTGACGTATGACTGGGGACGTTCAATGTTCGCGTTGTTAGCGTCGACAACCGTAGCCATGCTGTCAGACGACTCGCGTTTGTTGAAGCGTGGTGTGAAGGGCAGCGCGGGGCGATTGGGTTTTGCCCATTCTCTGGTACTATTATCAAGGTCGACGTCTGTCATGGTGTCGCGTCCAAACTCTGAAGGATCTCGGAGAACTTCGGGTACTGGTGCATTCGGTTTCTTTGGGGATCTCTTCTGCGCCTTACGCCGTGAGGGGTCCAGCTCGCCCTTTTCAATCTTGTTCCATATTTCCGATGCTGCCGTTTGATCTGGGTCATATGCGGTACTCGCAGGCTCTGCCTTCGGCCTTGTGGTCACCGTTCGCACAGGCTTTGGAGAGAGTAGCTCAGGTCGCTGTATCCCAGTGGATAGGAAGACTCGCCCAGGAGGTCTGACAAGCCCGTCACCTCCTGAGTACTCAATCTCCGGAGTATGCGGCAGTGGTTTCGCGGCCGGCGCGACCTGTGGAGAAAGTACACCCTGGGAGCCGTACCACTGACCGCTAAGATATTGTTTACGCGGGCCTTGGAGGTCATGAAGTTCAACGGGCCGCTGTTGCGAGAGACCGGCGATTTCGATATGGCGGCTGCGCTCCACATCGTGGACTGCATAGCGCACGCGCCTGTATGCCCTGTAAATGTAGAAGGTACCGAGCGATGCCACGACGATCACAAAACTGACGATGATTGCTGGGAGTACGGCTAATGCCATGGTCTTCGAGAGAAGTAATCAGGGGACTTGGATAGTCAAAGTAAATGCTTGATGGTATGAAATCGGTGGTAGTTATTCGCTGCACTTTTGCTAGAGTGCGTACGAAGAGGTCTTTACAAGTCTGTCGCGGAAAAGATGTAGAAATTGCTCTTCATAAACTACCTGTGACTGGTGTGTGGAGTTCCATTGCTGCAACAGCCACGAGCATATATTCTGTGAAATGTGCGGACACTTCAAGTGTGCGCTGCGAAGGGCATTTCGCCATCTTCACATATCTCGACCACGTCTTGGATATTGCTCCTAATTGACTATATGTTGTCATTCCTCAAAGTGATCATACGGTTGCGGAGAAGTCAGGTGTTGTCAGAGTATGTGTATTTGTTTGTATTATTTTCATATATTAACACGCATATAGAGCTGCGTTATGAGCATCGCTTCTACACAAGTGAGGTCTAAATGCTCCTCTCATGAACGAAGTTCTAGTTGCAAGTGCCGGATCCGCTCTGGCATCCAGAACCACAGTGGCCTGAAGTAGATCCGCACCATCCATACTGCGAGCAGCAGTTACCGAATGTTGAACCAGCGCAAGTAGCACCACCCTGAGTTCCACAAGTGCCATCAGTAGACACCTTCTTGGTCGGGGCGGGGGTGGTTGAGCCGCCACCGCTGCCACCAGTGCCAGTGCAGGTTCCGAAGGCAGAGTTGCAGCCAGCGCTGCAGTGATCAGTGGATGATCCGCACCAGCCGTATTGAGAGCAACAGTTGCCAAAGATAGATCCAGCACACGTTCCCTTGCCTGAGCCGCAAGATCCGTCAGTGGAAACAGCAGTACCACTGCCGCTGCCACCGCCGCCGGAGGTAGGAGGGGTAGTAGAGCCGCCGGAGGTGGCAGTACGGTACCAGTTCGCCTCGGGCTCACCCATGCACTCGCCCATAGTGACACCACGGTAGCCCTTTGACTTGAGGTACTCGAGCATGTAACCAGTAAGATTGAGAGCAGTCTGCTCATGGATGTCGTGGGCGATAGCGAGGCGGTGACCTGAGGCGGGACCACCAACGGTGGTGTCAATCTTGTTCTTGAAGTTGTTCTTGGCAACCTGAATGTTGGATAGCTGGTTGTAGTCATCCGTGTCCAAGTCGAAGTAGCTGACTACGTATCCCAAGTTCTTCATCACTGCCTGGCAAGCGTCGTTGCAAGACGAGTAAGGAGGACGCATGTATGTGGGGTACTTTCCGATAATGTTGCGAATGGCCATTTCGTTCTTGACCATCTGGTCGTAGCGCTGCGCATCGGTGATTTGGCTAAGATCCTGGTGAGACCATGTGTGGGATGCGACTTGGTGACCTTCGGCAACCATACGCTTGATCACGTTGGACCACTGCGCTGTGCTGTCGATTGCGCCTTTCCCGAGGTTGATTCCCGTGACGAAGAATGTGGCCTTGAAGCCATATGTGGCGAACTGGTCGAGGACGCGGTCGGTGTAGATGTATGGGCTGGATGCTGATTAGTCGTGCTATCAATACGTCGGGTTGTGAATGAGCCTACCCGTCATCGTAGGTAATGGCGACAGTGCCAGCCTTCTTGCAGGCGTAGACACCACCACCTCCGTATGCGACGCTGCCCCTCTGAGGACGGGGGTCGTTGCGTGTGCTGGCTCCACCAGGTGTCTTGTTGGCATCGCAAGCCGGGCCAAAGTCAATCAAGCAGTCAGGAGCTTGGCAATGATCTTTAGTCGTTCCGCAGTATCCCTAGAGCAAGTCAGCTATTGTAACAGTTCAACATCTAAGATCAACATACGGCACCTGAGCAGCAGTAGCCCGCAGCGCACTTGGCGTTAGCGAAGCTGGGTCCGCAACGGCCGTTCTGACCACCTTGGCGGGTTTCCAACATGCCATCCCTTGGCTGAGCGGGGTGTCGAAGCACACGAGCAGCGACAGGAGGTTTAAAGTCGGCTTGCAAGTCTCTCGGTAGACCAAACATCTTGGGTGCCCCTGGGACTCCTCCATGAGCAGCCACAAGAGGCGCCACAACACCGACGGTAAGGAATTCGGAGAAGCGCATCTTTCCAAAAAATTAGATAATAAACAATAAGACCAAAGTCAACGTCTTTAAAGCGAGTGACAGCTGCCAAAGGAAAAGATTGGCAAAGTGAGAGACTGATAAAGGCCGGTGTAGGGACGGGGCGCAATAAAATAAAACAACAGCAGCAGCAATATACTTATAAACGCCAACCCCATGCACACATCTCGACGCATCGATAGAAAAAGACCGGAGAGCATGACGTTTCTGGCAACTAATGAGCGTGCGAGCTAGGTATCGCAGATCAAACATCGCGCATTATAGCCAAGAGGCGCTCGCGCCGGCACACCTCAGAACGAATACGAAGGAGACGGCGGGCGTGGCACTCGGGATGTTGGGGGAGATTCCCACATGGGCCGCGCCCAGAGCATGCCTACCGTACTTTGGCGTACGATTGGGATAACAGTGCTGCAGGCAAACCCCAACAACGCATCGCTACCACTGTTAGCACTGCCGGACCATCGAATTGCCGCCGCTGTCATGCTGTCATTCATGTAGGAGCCGGGTGTAGGAGGGCTCCCAGCGCGATAAGAACGGCGATAAAGAAGCAATTCCCAGCTGTGCGACGGCGCACCTTGGCTTCAACAAGCTGACTGTTCGGGCGAGGGAGTTAGGGGGGAAAGTCGGGTACAGAAGTTTGCCAAGAGTCGGGAGGATGCAGCGGCGGAACCAAGACTTGCCCAGGCGCACCTAGCGACGCTGGGCTGTTCTAAAAACAGAGCTGCATGCATGGCGTCGACTCGCGAGTGCCTTCTGAATGCGGCAATACTTAGTTGCTATTGATTTTTGACGCTGAAGTTTTTCGCATCTTTGCGCTTTTGAGTTTCGGAAACTTTGCGCATGTGGGAGGAATCTGGGGAAGAGATGATGTAATGTGGTACTTGGATCGGGGCTCCGCCACGCTATCGGATGAGGTAAGCGCACTGGCGCAGGCGGATCATGAGATCTGTCTCATTGGCCTAGTCCTAGTGTAGGCTGACAGAATTCATGCCCTCTGACCGTATCTTCAAGATTAGCTCAAGTGATTTTGCACGTCTGCCTCAGTGTCAATACCCTACTCTCGTATTGCTACTTGGCTTTCCCCGCTCTGCCTCTTCCCCGTCCACTCCCTCTGCTTTTGCCACTCCCGCGTCCTCGTGTCGCAGCCGTCTTCTTCCTTGGCGAGTTCCGCTCAGTCATATCCGTCATATCCGTCTCACCATCGCTTCCTTCGGCAAAGAAGTGGCTCTTGACTTGTGCGTCACTTTTCCTGGCTGCCTTACGCCTCGGCGCTGAACGTGTAGATGGCGGTGGTGTTGGTGGGTCGGAAGGAGCGCCAGAGGGTGTGTCGTTGTCAGACCCTGATTCTATGACTGTAGACTTACGTTTTCGCGTGGACGCTGTCAGGAGTTTGGCTCCGCGACCACGTGGACGACCACGACCACGAGTTGAAGATGTAGCGTTCGACTTGCGAAGGGTGGATTTTGGTTGAGGCATATCCTCGTCGTCTTCTTCGTCGCTGTTTTCGTCTTCTGGAGGTTCAGGCGCGTCCATATCCTCATCCGCATCTTCATCAGGATGCTCGCTGGATTCGCTGGGCGGCTGCTGAAGCGCCTGCGTGAGGGAGATCGGTGTGCGATATGTACTTTCCGCCATGGGCGCGCGTGACACATCTTTCTTTTCGCCGTGGTCAATGGTTAGATCCCCATGCTCAGGATCGTCTTGACTTGCTGGTAGAAAACCACCAGCCATGTCATCATTATGGTGTGTACTCTGGTGCGTCCGTTCAGGTACGAAGCCACCGCCAGAATCAGCGCCATCGCCGCGCATGAAGCCGCCCTCGAAATCGGTGTGGTTCTGAAACACTTCCCATTGCGACTTCTTCTCCCCACCATCTCCTTCGGGTGATACCGCCTTTTCCTTCACTGGCAATTCGACATCCTCACCGTACTCTTCTCGCATTCTTTCCACGATTCTCAGTCCACTCGCAAATTTTCTCCAAAGTCCCAAAAGGAACTTCTCCCTCTTTTCTCTCTCTTTTCTCTGTTTTTCCGCCTCTTCAACTTCCCAAGCATCGATGAGCATATCCTCGTGCTCCTGTGCAATCACAACACCGGTTATGACAGGCACAGCGCGTTGCTTTCCAAACTCGAACCCGGTACACGCTTCTGCATGGTCTATGTTGAGTTTACGACATATACGCGCTGTACCCTTGAGTGGAACGTGAACCGCGCCTTTCGGCACCATCGTTGGCACATAAACGTCGATGTTTCCGTATGAGTTACGAGGGATTTTGCCGTCAACAATGGGATCAGGAATGATCCAGTCCGTCTGCGCTTTAGAGAAAAGGCCTTGTTTCACTTTCTCGCCTTCAAGACGTTCCTGCTCTTCCATCTCGCGTTTACGTGTTACCGTAACAGCCCGCCTAGGTACGAGTTTGAGAGGCTGTTCACCCTCCCGTACCTCTCGACCTTCTTTGTGCCAGGATTCTTGGGTCTTGCAGTTGACAACGTCCTTTCGCAGATATACCGGCTCCGTTTTCTCGTTGCCGCTTGTGCCAAAGGTAAAATGTCGAACGATCTTGGCGCCGGGTATGAGTGCTTCCTCGCGACGGAGGTGTCGTTCGAGCACGAATTCAGTGGAGTTCTTATAGCCCTGTAGCGTCTCCTTTCCGCCTTCGTGCATTTCCTTCTTCTTTTCTGGTTCTACCAAGACAAGATCACCTTCATCTTCAACTTCATCCCATGGCTGACGCTTGTCGTGAGGTCGTGCATAGGGGCGCATTTGCGACTTCACCCAGTCCCACTCTTCCAACCGTTTGACCTTGCCGCGTTTGTTGTGTATGGGTATCTTCTCAATAGGCATGCGGACACCCCTTGTCCGACCAGGCCACTTGGGTACATATCTTACAGTGACATCCTTTGCTGTTCCGTCAGAAGAAAAGGCGATGAAGTAGGCTGATACCTGCCTCGCCCTGTCGGCCGTTCCACCGCGAGCGTAGAACTCGGAGAACTTGTCTAAAGACGCCGCACTTGCGATTATTGCCTTGGGAAGCGGCGAAACAGCTATAGGTGTATGGGTGAGATGAGAGATGGCCTCTGTCCAGTAGGTCGGAAATGGTAGTTCATCGCGGGGATTGCGTGGCTTTGGCGCTTTCTTAGTAGGCCGCTCATCTTCTGATCCCGAAGAAATAGATATGACACTGCTCAGGTCGCTGCTATCGTCCGGGTCAACTTCGGCCGTTTTGCCACCCTTGTTTGTACCGCCGAGAGGTTTCGCTCTGCCGTTCGTAACTGCTGATTTCGAAGCAGTGTTACTGTCGGCAATTTTTACATCCTTCAGTTTCTCTAGATTCTTAGGAGTTCCTTCTTCGCCCTGATTCCAGCCATAACCAATTGGCTGTAGACTGACTACCATGCGGGCCTCTATGCCGAGCCCTCGTACTAAAGCGGTGAACAGTTGCTCTCCCAAGTCCCTGCTCCCCTCACATTTACGAGCTCTGTCGCGGAATGCTTCTAAATTCTCCACTCGCTCGCCAAAAGTATCGGGATGGTCGGGGTTCTCCCTCCAGGTATTGATCTCGGCTTCTAGCGTCGATGGCGAGAGGTAGCCGCGTTTGCGTAGGCTCGGAGTTGTGACTTGGAACTTGGACTTCCAATACGCAGAGAGATACTTGAGGAGGCGAAGCAGAGGGTCCCCAGCTGACATGTTTGGGGCTTTCGGCTCAAGCGGTTCAGATGTCGCGTTCCAATCGCGACCCTTCTTGGCGCCTTTGGCATCGCCCTTGCCCTTGCCCTTGCCTACGGGAGCCTTCTTCTTGTCTTCGCGAGCAGACGATCGCTTCTGCGGGCTTTCGTACACTTTGACGCCGTTCTTTCCGCTGTTCTTCCATGTACCCTTCTTTTCTTTCGTCACCTGCTTGGGTGGAGGACTCGGCGCCCTCTGCACAACGACAAGACTAGGGCCGTCTGTGATTCCGGCGTTATCCCAATACCTCTCCAGTTCGCGCCAGCAGCCGGCCGACATGCCTTCCACTAGTATCTTCTGCACTTCCTTGTCTTGTATCCAAGCGTTTCTGATGAGATTGTGGTACATCAGGCACTGTACGTGCATACAATGTGTGACATTTCGTATCTGCCGCTGTATCTTGGATGCGCCCTTTTGCCCTTCCGATTTCGAGTCGAAGGCGGTCTTTGGCGCGGCGGACAGGGTGAGGGCGATGTCGCCAGTGATGACGGGCGCAGGACCGTGGTCTGTTTTATTGTTATTCTGCGCACCAAGCGCGTCTTCCCAATCGTCGGCTTCGCTCTCGTCGCTATCACCACCAGCTTTCGCCCTTCCCCTGCCTTTGCCTTTGTTTGCGCCGTTCAACGGAACATCTTCGAAATCATCTTCGCTGCTCTCCGGTTCTGACAACTCGCTGTCATCATCTTCTTGTTCCAACAGGGCTTTGGTCTGGGCCAGCGTGAGCTTGGCCTTTGGCGGTGCGTCGAGGGTTTCGAAGACGGACTCTTTGCCTTTGCGCGTGGGTGCAGTAGCTTTGCGAGCGCGCGCACGCTTCGGTGGCGGTTCTGTTTGCGGCGAGGCGGATCGCGAGCGCTTTCGGGAGAGGATGGGCGGCATTCTGATGCCTGGTTATCGTCAACGCGATCGTGACATAGGGACAGGCGTGGTGCGACTTGTTTGTGAGGGTTGAGGCTAGATGGCTGGAATGATGACGCACTTTCCCCTGTTGGAATTCCGATCTGGCGGAACGATCTCGTGCAAGGACCCACAGTCGCGTGGCGCCCTTTCGCGCGGTCACGAGCATATCACGTCATATCAGGCACATTGTCCAATGTTCCTGCATTGACAACTTACTATTCCAGTCCCGAGCCAATTTATCCCGTGCATCATAATTGCTTATTTGCTAGCCGCGATCAAGACCGGTCTAGCCTACGAGCCTCGTGGAAGCCAATAACTCTTCTCAGGCCTTCTTCCAAAGTATCTCTATCCATTGAGAAAAGAAAGCGGAAATTACCTGGCTTTTCATCATGATATGCGTGGCCGGCTGACATCTCTACGCCGTGATCATACAGCGCGTGTCTCAGTTCATCCTCACCCTGCCACGTCGCGCTCCGTAAACACGCCGAGAGATCGATCCAGAGGAAAAACCCAGCGTTACTAGGCCATATGGTCCTGTCAGTGACTCATCTAATGCAACAACTCGAAAACGCTGGGGTGTACTTACGCTTGCTTGTTATAGCGAATTCCGGCTTCGTCAAGTCCCTTTGTGACAAGCTCTTGGTGTTCACCCAGCACCCTTGCACTCTCGACTAGAAATTGGTCGTGCCAATCGTCGTCCTCAAGTATAGTGGTAGCTATAGCGTCTGTCACTGGCGATGCGCCATGGAACCGTCTGTGCCAAGAAGACAGATTAGCATTCTTAGCTGTACCTGGGTGTCTAAGTAGACGTACGCTAGAGACTGCACAGCTTGACCCAACTCTTCGTTTCTTGTGACCAGACATCCTAGTCTGAGACCGGCAGCGGCGAAGTCCTATCAACGCATCAGTTGTGAAAGTGGTTTCCCAAACATGAGTGACCTGACCTTTGACATCCCGTACATCACATGGACAAGCTTGTCATCAATGATACCAGTCATATCAACAGAGAGTACTGATGTAAAGCCTGGATGAGACTCATCCGTTCGATACACTGACTGAGCATAGATTTCATCGCTGATGAGATGTATCCTATGCTTTGCACAGAATCGTAATATGGCCTCGAGAGCTTTGTGAGTATAGCACTGCCCTGGAAGGATCAGTCAGTTCGACGGCTCTTTACGGAGGTGCATGGTACGCGCCAAGAGGATTGTGCGGGTTGGAAATGACAAGTGCCTTCACGTCAATTCCATTTCGGCCCGCTTCTTCAAGAGCCCGCTCATAACATTCGACCGCTCCGGTAATGAACTGATCCACGCCATGGAATGGGGTGTAAACCAACTTGCAGCTGCTCCAAGTTCAGTGGCTGCTAAATGCATCTATTGGCACGTCGAGACTCACTTCGACATGCTTCGCATATCTGGGTTGAAAGAGCCATATATCGGCATGCCAAGGAGCAAACCTTCATCCTCTCCATCGGTCAGACATAGTGACAAGATGTCATTCAATGCCGTCACACCGCTGACAAAGGACACTTCATCCATCGCCACAGCTGATGCGGGCAAGAAGCGCTTGTTGATGAAAGTAGCCATTGCTTGTCGTAAGCGTTTAGAGCCGAACGGGCCGTCATGATAGGTCAAGGTTTCGAGTTCAAATGAAGGAACGCACTACACAATATGTTAAGTGAGTCCCTCTCGTTCAAGGGCAAAGACCAACCTTGGTCTTTACGTAGTCGAGCACTCTTTCGCGCATGAGAAACTATTCGGTACCTTAGCTCTGGTAATCAAAGTATGACAATCATGATGTTCGACTCTTGCTTACGTTTTCCGCATTTCTAAAAGACACTAGACCTGCTGGATGCTTGGACTTGTCGTAGGGGAGGCCACGATCTTTCGTGTAGCTTGCAGCCAGATCTAAAGCCGCATAATTGCGGCCACGTATAGAAAGCATATTGTTTTAAGGGTGAGCCTCAGGTTTCTAGACACCTGATCGCGAGAGGCGTCGATTCATGAAGTAATGGCGCATCTGAAGCTCTGATTCGCAATGCGGGGCAGCTGTCGCATGCATGCCAGCTTTACTAGTGAGCTACTCAACAAGGTACCTACCAAAGTGGTCAAGTGCACGATAAGCTGTGAGTCATATAAAAGGCGCAGCAGGCGGGCATGGTAGCACCGAGTTATAATAGGATGCTCTTTGGACGAGCCTTGCTTACGGATATTGTCTCGACTGCTGCCAGGGAGGCCGCCCGCCTTGAACATCGTGGAACGCCTCAACGAACGATTGGACATGAGATATACGCGAAGCATGCAGTATCCGCTGCCAGTATCCAAAAGGGATAAACGCCAGATGAGACTCATCAACCTGGGATATGAATAGTACCAACACCGGCTGCAGTGGTTGCCTTATTGCGTTGACGACGTGTGGCGTGTTGTGCTGAGGGCTGGCTTGGGAGGTGTCGCGCCGTTATATATCGAGTGCGCATCCTCAACCTCAGGGTATCCATCTGAACCTTCTTGAGATGTTATCACATTTTGTGATGATGTTCAACGTCTTATCATAGTTACGAGCGCGCACTTGATTGCCGCCTGCGTCTACGAGAGCCACTAAGCGACAAGACCAACGAGAAGATACCAGCACTTGCCGAGCTAGGAGAAACAAAATGATGCGTGAAAGGAGGTGGAAGATGCGGGTGAACAAACATTGGGCAAAAGCTGTGAATTTCGCGCGTTCCCGCGCGATGACGCACGGGCACGTGACAAAATTCGACGGAATGGCTGCGGTAAACCTCAGCTCCAGGTGTCCGTTGCTATTTATTCACAGCGCTAAATTCTGGATAATCGACAGATAGTCACATATCTTGCGGTCGACAGCGTTTCGATAATTTGCACAGTACCAAAGTCACGAGTGTAGGGAGTTGAGCCGGGCACAACCCCTCACCAAGTCTCAAAATGGTATGGCGCAGGTACCCCGTCGGATTGATCGCTGCACGGCGCCGTCGCTCGTCCCTTCGTCACAACCACAATTGCACGTCGCATCGCATCAAGAGTGCACTTTCATCGCTGCTAACCCAACAACCTGACCGAATCGCCGCGAAAGACGCAGCGAAGCCGCCAGAATGCTGCTCGACACCTACATCATCAACATAGCCACACCTGCCCGTGACCTGTGGCTCCTCAGGCAGCCGGCCTCCCTCCCCAGTCCTCTGCCCTTAGCATGCATCTGCTGCGATTGACCTTACGCCCTCTTCTCTACTTTTTTCTCACCTGCGTTGCTACTCTTCACCATAGTGTGCCAACCTTGTCACAGTCTGATCTTACATACTGTTGACGTTCTCACATTCTAGTTCCGTCATTCTCGTCGGTCCCACATCTTCCTGTCCTTAGGCATCCAGATACACACCGGAGCATGTACCCGCTGCTGCTCTTCACAGTAATTATTACTGTCCTCTCCGGTCCGGTGGAAGCGTCAAACCCGTTTGCAGACCTCATCGTGTCTGACACTCCCATGGACGGAACCTACTCCGGCATCGACGGCGTGCTGTGCCAGCTTTGCTGCCTGCCCTTATGCCAATGCATTCACGCGCACATGGTAGGATCACAGATCGCTTCCTCACAGAGCCTGCTAACAGTTTCATTCAGAACCAATATGGCGCAGGGAGCCCTTTCTACGTAGACCCCAGTGTCTTGCACATGCCACCGCTCGGCTTCGATCGGACGCAACCAGACCTAGCACCGATATACGACTACGTCAACGGGGGACAACCCTTGCTCAGAGAGCACGTCCAAGTCATGGATGCGAACGAGACCATGGTGCAGCCAGCCACTGTGCAAGCGCATGTTGAAGATACCTATAACCCTGGTGATCGCTTAGCGACACCAGGCAGTCGGAAGCGACAAGCACCTCGCCCGGGTGGTTTCCATTGCGATAAGGATGGCTGCAGTAAGACTTTCAACCGTCAATGTGATTTGAAGTAAGTCCTACTACTGGATCAAGCGTACTCGATTGTCGGCTTACCGTTACAGTCGCCATCAGAAGAAACATTTGACCGATAAGCCTCACGTGTGCTCGAAATGTCCCATGAGCTTCGACTATCCGAAAGATTTGCGGAGGCACCTACCACAACATAACGACTCTTCTTTGGCAACGGACAAATACCTCTGCCCACATCCCGGCTGTGGTAACCTTGATGGCTTTTCTCGCAGGGACAACCTCCTGCGACACCAACGAAGGCAGCACCATGCACGTTAGGTATTGCATCGCTACATGAGTCCTCATGATCATTCATTCTTATTCCATATCTATTGTATCACCACAAAACTGAGTTTAAAGGGGTACTGGCGTTTGTATACATATTTCCTTGGCTGTTGGCAATACCCTTTCCCTGATTTCATAGCAAGCGCTGCTCATGACTCATGTGGCTACGCGCTTTACTTCATCATCACTCAAACGTTACGTGTTTCTTTTCCTGTTTAACACAAAAATGGTGGTACATACGGATATCTTGATAGTATTTGTTACTTGATCAGTCTCTTTCTCGCAGTGGGAATGGAAGCTGGTACACTACAGTCGACGTCGACACTACAATAGACATCTGTTTCATATCCTAGTCGCTTGGCATGTTTGCTTGATATCTTGTATCCCCGTGACTTGTTTGAGAGGTTCAAGTTTCTGAAGGTCAAGAAGATGACGATGTGCTACTCTAACCCCAAAACTCTGTAATGCATGGTCTACTGACCAAAGACCAGGCGTAAATTCATGAGATATTGTCCAGAGTTTGTAGGTCTACATACTTCTCTGCAGCACTGCGCCACTACATATTTTGTGCGCCCGATCTATCCGAAAACTCGATCTGCTTCAACAAATCTTGTGCCGCCGCTCGAACGCCGTCTTGGCTCACAAAGTGCATGTCCGGCAACACTTCCCACTTCGCGCCCCATACTAGGAAGGACGGGAGCGGATATTCGATCTTGATCCACTCCACTTCTTCTCCTCCCGTTACCAAACATCCACGAACCCGCACTGGCGCGAGCTCGCCTTCGCCCGGCGACCACGAATCATGAATAGAAAACAGCGCATGGAGGTTGTATCCGCCCGTTCCCGTCGGATTGCCTGCGCGAACTAGATTCAGTGTACGTAAGAATACTACTGCGTCGCGGAAGATACCAAGCTGCTCGTTCTCCGGTGAGAACATAGAGGGCGTGATGGGTGGACCGCGTTGGCAGAAAATCGCGGTGATGTAGTTACGCAGCGGTGATCCAGCGCATGTATTCTCATACACCCATCTGACCGTGTCTAGACGACAAATGAAGTACTTCGGTTGCATCAGCGCCATACCCAACCTCAAAACGGTGTTTTGAGTCCTCCAGATCCCGAGTTCGCCGGCCAATATCTAAGACGTGGGTGTGACAAGTCAGTGAATGTCTCATATCCCGTTCGTACATGAACATATCTTACCCACAGTTTCATCAGGTCTAACAATTTCCCGTCCGTTGTGTAGTCAGGGGGTTGGCGCTCGTATAGCCATTTGAAGAGGGTTCGGAAGGTATCAGGTTCGGCGTTGGGGAGTAGGATATCGCTTAGTATGATGCGGGGCAGGCCGTTGGGCATAGTGAATAAGGGTGAGACTTTTGAGAGAAGCGAGTGGTGTACGTCGAATCGCGTTGATTTGGCCGTGGGGCCGACGACGAAGGTTATGGGTACGCCGACGCCTTGGTAGGCTGTATAGGGGGGTGTCAGGGCCATTATTCGAATAAACGAGATAGGGGGTACTTTTGGAAGGCTTGGAAGGCCCGTTGGATTCGTTTCTTTTTGTAGTCGGATGGATCTGAATACTCTGAATGTTTGCTTCTCGGTAACCGAGGCACCCTTTAAGAAAGAGGGAAGTGGATTGATACAGTTTGGGATAAGGCAACAGCTTATCTAAGAACACAGTGAAAGACTGTCTCGGAATGTGATTGTAATCCACACACAAAGCTTCCACACACGGGTACACACTACTAGAGTTCTGTGTTGCCCTGGAGCTTGGCTCGCAACTGCTCTTCAACTGGAAACATAGTTGCCTGGAAAAGTGTTGGATTAGAGGCTGGGCTGATACCAACATGGTCTTTTTACGTGGTGTATACTTTAGTCATGCAGCAGCTGGGAGGTATTCGCTATTTCTTACGTTAACGCAGGACGAGACAAAGCTGCGTATGCATCTCCAGGGCGTATTAAATAAGTATAGAAGGACTTGAGGAACTAGGTTGTAGTCTGCAGAGACAAACTTTCAATTAACCCAAGACGAGACAAAGTGTAATGCGTATCTCTAGGGTGTAGATGTAAGTAGAAAACAACTCGCGACATAAGGTTGTGGTTTACATAGGTAAACTTGAGATCGTAGGGTCTTCTATACCCATCGTTCTATCAGACTGCATTGTGATGTTGTTAGCAATTACGCTATCAGCCTAATGATCCTTCTTACCGCTTACGAGATTTGCTACCCAATAACAAAGATCTCGTCCGGTCCAAGTCGAGCTGCTTCCTGCTCATGCGGCTTCATGAGATAAGGAATGAATGCAACACCGCAGAACTCAGCAGGACCTTCTCCATGGAGTGCGCCGGTTTCGTGCTCGGCTTCTGCCCACCGTAGTATATGAAGGGGGTGTTCGCCGTAGAAGACACAGACTTTATCACCAGGCTTGCATCCTGGCGTGGCGATACCGAAGCGACCGCCGGTGGTACTGAAGAAAGAATGACCAGCAGTAATATGCAATCTTTCTGCCCAGAGTTTCCCCCCCAATTGCCGCCCAGCTGGAAGTTTGTAATAATAGTTGAGATCTCCATCTCTGAATATATTCCATCCGTCCTTGTAAGCCATCGCTGCTTCTCTAGAGACCCTCGTATCCATCAGTAGAGCCATCAGATACTCCGAAGGTACACTGTCGGTATCGTCTTCTGCTCGGTGAGCCGTTCGACGAGCCAGTCGGAGGCTACGGGTACAGGCATCCACATGTGCCGCATGTACAGGATTGCTCATTTTTCGCGCTGATATGTCTGCGGTCAACACGTGTTCGTAACACCCCCGCAGCTCTTGATTATCCACGACCTCTGATATTGTATCCAAAAGATGACCGCAAGTGTGCAGGTAATTAGTCTCCTTCCCAAATGAGATGAATTTGCGAGATACAAATGGGATCTCCAGCTGTCTCGGTTCACTAGATTGCTGCGTTTGAACCCCTTCTTCTACAACCTCCTGTAGAAGTTGTTCATATTCTTGTCCGCTTACATGATCGGCCCAAGCACCTACTATCAAGAACAAACACGCTGGAACGCCCTCCAGAACTGGGCACCAGGACGGAGATGATTGTGTCCTTCCCTCAATTGTGGGCGGTATTTCCAGTAGACACAGCGTTTGCTCTGCGGCTATGATTGTCCTGGCGAACCGCATGTGCGTTTCCCAGAAGTCAACCCGAGCGTTATCGCTGTAATCAACTTCTGGCTCCAACTTCGATCTGATATGATAGCTCAACAATCCGGTGACTGCCCAGGCTCGATCCACCGGCTCCCTTACATGTCGGTTGCGTAGCGAATTGAGAAGATAGGGTATATTGTGGATCGGTACCACTCCGTTTGACAAAACGTCCTTGCGACATCTTTTCAAGGTCAGGAGCTGGTTCATAGATCCCCCAAAGCCATCAAAAATTTCGAGAAGCCGCCGCCATTGGTAAATATATGCCCCGGTCTTTCTAAAGAACCCTTCACAGATGAATTCAAGAAACTCTCCAAATTTCAACCAAAGATGTCCTAGCAGCATGATAGGCTGTCTTGCAAGAACTGCCTCCTGAAAGGTCCATAGACGTTCAAACCACTCGTGCTTGCAAATTTGTGTCATACCAAGCCAGAAAGGTTCATCTGTGCGCAATAAATCCGGTTCCAGAACCCAGGGTTGAAGATCCTGATCGAGCATCGAATTCCACTCCCTTTCCATCCGCAGTGCGCTGGAAAACCCGAACACGAACTGCTCATTCTGCGCCGTGGGAAGGCCCATCCATATGACGACGAACTCAGCGAGGGAGTAGATTCGGTGCATCAACGGTATCTGTACCGCCTTCTCTTCGGGGTCTTGCTGATTGATGCATATAGAGTCCAGCCAATACGGGTAGTTCGGGGTTAGGTGATGGAGCATCTCGAAAACAGTTGGAGTAACTGTAAGGTTTCCTCCGTTGCAAGGGACGTTGATAGAAGCTTCTACTGCTCCCCAGACATAGGAGACCGCGTCGAATCGGAGATCATCTTGAAACTTGTGTGGTGTAACGGTCAGACGCACAGTATCCGTGTCGCGAACGATGGTGAGGAGTCGGATTTCATCAGGCTGAAGGAGTCGTTCGCCGTAAGGTGATGCTACATTTGCGCCATCGCAGGGTTCTTCAGGAGGTTCTTTCAATGCGCACTCTTCAAACTTTGCTTCCAGACCGTCAAGTGCCATTCAGGAGTCGGTGTTTGCCGTTGCGCAATGTTTGTAAGCTGCTAGGAGGATGGTTGATGAAAAGCGGGGGCGCGACGCTCAAGTAGCCCGCCACGGCTGACAGCACGAAGGATGGGGGCTAAATGTGGCTGCATTGCCAACCTGAGGGCGTGACCCGGTGCGCAGCAAGCCACTCATGTATCAGCCCGAGGATGCCCAACCTTGCCCACCGTCGTAGTCATGAGAGGATGTAAGGCGCATGTACAGGCGCCAATTGAATGAAACATTACAGTGGGCTTGAAGTAGCAGGGGCGCGCCCGTAGACTAGAAGGTCGACGAATTAGACTAAAGCCAGCCTTGATGACGTCACCTGATACAAGGAATAAACTGCAGGTGGACAGAGGCGCTACAGACTACATTATTGTAAACAACGATGTTTGGAAAAGTTTCATCTCAATGTATGCGTCTAGGTCATCGGACTAGGGTAAGTGCGCAGTCCTTCCCTGTGGTAAGGTGTCATAATAGGTCTGGAGAACGGGGCGCAATCACGTCCCGCCCGGCGCATGGAGAGGCTGGGAGTGTTCATCAATCTTACAACATACAGATATAAGCTTGATTTCTGTCCCTCTGGAAGATTTTCTGAATGCGGCCATCATGGCCAGTTCTTATTCGGCGGCCCCTGCAGCTTGAAGTAACCCGGCTGCAGCTTCTGGAAGACCTCAGTAGGGTCGTACTTGCGCGCAATAGCCCTGAGCTTATCCGCGCTTTCCCCATAACTATCAACGACATTCTGAAACTGGCTGGCGTAGTTCATGTAGATGTAGTCATTGACCATATCCCTGCGCTTCGCCTCGGCCTCCATTTTCCTGACAATATTGGCGTTCGCCTTCAACACGCGCTCGTCGTCCTCCTTTTTGTCCCAGCGGCTACTCAAGTTTATGAGGAGAATCGGACCGTCGGACGGCACAAGGCCTAGTGCGTTCCCGCCCTTCTTCTGCATCTGCGTGAGTTGTGCGACGGTGATGACCTGGAAGGTGTTTGCAGGTAGGATACCGGCAACATCTCGGATCTTCTCGAACTCTTCGAACGTGGCGTCGAACATGAACTCTACCATCCCGTAGTCTAGTTTGGATGAAGCAGTCCAGAATGAGTCTCGATAGCCTTTGGGGTTGCTGTCGTTCAGCATTTGCGTGAAGTTAGCCAGGGTGTTCAATTGTAAGGTGTCCTGAAAGGCAGGGACTGCGCGGTACTCGTCGAAGACTGGAGCGTCGAGAACTGGGTCAGAGTACTCCAGCTCGGCAACGGCGATCTTTGTGTTCGAAGCGGCATCCAGGAAGATGGCCAAGAACTGAGCAGCTTTTGGATCGGCCTTTTTGTTCGACCCCAAGTTCACGAAGGCATCGATAGCAGCAGGGAAGCTTTCCTCAAAGAACCTTCTCTGCCCTCCAAGCATCAACGGGCCGTGAGCGAAAGTTTCGAGATTGAAGGTCGTGACGATGCCGACATTGTTGCCGCCACCTCTCAATGCCCAGTACAGGTTTGGGTAGGACTTCGGGCTAGCTTGTACGATGCGACCCGAAGCGGTAACGACCTCGAAAGACGCAACATTATCGCATGCCCAGCCGTATTCGTTAGAAAAGAACGAGATGCCGCCTCCTGTTGTGAGACCTCCGACACCGATAGCAGAGACGCGGCCACCTATCACCGCAAGGTTGTCCTCGGCAAGAGTCGAATAGATGTCGTACCACAGGCTACCGGGTCCAATCGCAGCAACCTTCTTGTCTTTCGACAGGGTGATATTCTTCATGCGCTCGAAGATGACCGTGATGCCACCATCATTGCTCGATGCTCCAGTGAATGCTGCATGCCCTCCACTTCGTACTGCAAAAGGGCATTGAGTGAGACGCGACAGCAGAACGAGAGTAGACACATCGCGTGCTTCCTCGGGTTTGAAGACGCAATACGGTTGTGCTTCGCGCTGTTGCTGTGACCAGAAGTAGTTCACAGCTACGCCGTAGCCTGTCTCTTCTTGAGTCTCGACCTTCGCATCACCAAAGATGCGTTTAAGAGATCTACACTGAAGTCGTGGTTAGCACCATACCTGGAAGAGATAATGCGTGAAGGCAGATGAGACTTACAGCAACCGGACATGAGCCTGAGCTGGTTCGCTTGGATAGATCGGCTAGAGCGGGAATATTGGAGACGTTTACACCATTGTCCAATAACGCAGCAGTAACATCAAATTCGGGTGACTCGAATGTCTGTTGCGCAAGTAGTACGCTTGGGAAGAACCCCAGGAGAACAAATTGACTAAATCGCATCATGGCTGGATGTTAAGTGCCAACGAAACAGGTGCGACGAGAAACAATATCGTAGCACGACTCGCGGGCACTTTCTTATAACATCCTGGATTCCTTTGCCACGAGTAAAGAGCGCATGAGCCCGCCAGTCTGGTGCTGCCGGGCGTGATCCCGGGCAGTGGCGAGCTGTGAGGCAGGGTGGGGACCTTCCTAGCAACACCATGGCTTGTCTAGATAGAAAGTTCGTAGCTGGTCAAGATTTAGTCAAGATGCCAGTCGAGTAATGTACGATGGTACCTAGGTTGTGGCGGCCACTACATGAGTAGATTCCACGACCAGCACGATGGGGATCTGGGGCTATCCTCAATTGGGCCTAAGCCGTATCCCCAAGTACGCGTGCGCCCGCCACGATTGTGAACTGCAACTCAGATCGCCTATAACGTCTCGTGGGAGCTTAAAAACATGCTGCATCTACACACTAATTCGCGTCAGTAGACATTTCTTCAGCTGCTGTTAGTTGTCATGGCGTCTTGACGCAGCGGAAAAACATAGCCGTCGTTGCATGTGCAAAAAGATCCGATCGGTGAACTTCATGCAATAAGTGGGTTGCACATATTCCAATAGCTGTAACAGTATTCTCGCTTACGAGAGATTCGTGGGTTCACATTGCGTCTTGAAGATGAGGGCGAAGAGGTTGTTGTTCCTGGGCTGATGAGGGGAGCGGCTCCGAAGGCCGGACCAGGAAAGCGGAGTGAGGCGTGGGTCAACACTAAGCTTGAACTAGCAACGGCAGCCCCACTGCTCGCCTTCGCTTTCTTATCGCCTTTTGAAGTTTACCGTCTCGCTACCTATGCTTTTTGCGAAGCTCTTGTTACCATAATCGACTAAGTCATGGCGGCAATGGCCGGCGCCGTGGACTCCCCATGGCCTCGCTCCTTCCGTCTGAAGCCAAAGCCCAATGGCTCGCGGGTGCTGTTCAGCCACGATTGTTTCCAGGGTCCACAAGATCTATCCCCTGAGGTTCTTTGCAGCGACAACTTGACCAAATCCGAACAATTGGCGCGCGACTTCCTCGATGAGGCTGTCGTTGGCTTTGACATGGAATGGGTTTGGCCAGAGACAGAAGTTCTCAAGGGAAGAGTTGCGCTCATCCAGGTTGCGAGCGAGAGCAAAATAGCCTTGTTTCACATCGGACGTCATGACGGAGATGCAGCCGATCAGCTCATTGCGCCGTCGTTGCGCACGCTCATCGAGAGCCCCACTGTACTGAAGACTGGCCAATCTATCATGGGAGATTTCTACCGACTCAACAAGTACTTCCAACTATAACCGAAGGGCGCGATCGAGCTGAGCTATTTCCAAGTCTTGGTCAATCCGGGCAGGCCAAACTTTAATTCTTCCTATTATCCAGGAGGTCTCAGAGGTCTGGTCGAGAAGTACTTCCCGGGATACACGTTGAAGAAAACTGAGCACATGCACAAAGATTGGCTGGCGCCGCTTGAAACAAACCAAGAGCTTATACAGTACGCCGTTGCAGATGCATATGCAGGACTTATGATCTACCATCGGCTGAATGCGTTACGACTGAACATGCAGCCTTGTCCGCCCCTACCAGCACGGGTAGAAGAAACTAGGGCTTACAAAGAATACACTTCGGGTGTTTTTCCTGAGCCAAAGCCAATTTACTTGCAGTCCATCCACCCGCATGGCGAAGTCGACAAGCTAGTTGGTTCTTTTCGATGGAGGAAGATGATGAGGTGACGACGGAACTTGATACTGATTCGAGAGCGTTGTACGATCGGCTGGTAGAGCTTCGTCAGAAGATAGCGAATGAGGAGGAGATACAACCTGGCGAGCTCACTACTGACTGTACACTTCGACATATCGCCTCAACCCGGATTGCGACAACGGACGAGTGCATAAAGCTACGCAGGATCTTTCCACAGCTGCGCAAAGTCTTAGCCAGAGAGTATGCTAAAGTGGTAAATGCTTTCCAAGAGGAGATCCAAAGTGCAGCGGCAAACCAGCAACCTGAACATGGATCTCCAAAGATTGGTGAAGATGCCAAAGGCACCGTCTCAGAACCTCCCCAAATGCCAGCGGAAGAGACCGGCCAGGCACATACTGGACTTTCATTCTCCATGGCAGAAACTGGGATCGCTACGGACGAGCATACCGGCGGCGATACCGAGCCTGAGAGCGATGCCGAAGAAACGAATGAAATCCCAGCAATCCATCCCTCAGCTAGTTTTAAACAGAATCAAGACACGGACAAGCACAACGATGATGCACCGTTGAAACGAAAGCGTTCAACAAGCCCACAAATCGGTCGGCAACCTCCCGCGAAGAGCTCCTAGACGCTTTGCCGTGGACAACTATACATCCGATGACGCAATAGTATGGCTGTGGTCACTCAGCGACTACGCATCTACTCCATATGAGGAAGCAATTGAACGTCAACCTCCTGGAAGTCTGTAATGCCTTGAGGGTTTGGTCAGCTTAGGGTTCAGTATCAGTGTAGACTACAGCGCATCTGTTCGGCTTTCCCTTGCACGAGGTGCATCGGGGATTTGACCAGAACTTGACCGGATCTGAGTAGAGAGGGGCTTGTATACATGCGGGAGCGGGCCCAGGTTATGTGAGTGAGTCAGCTTGTACGAGGGAAGGCAGAGGAAGGGACGCCCCGCAGCTTACGGCCGGAGCAACGCAGATTAGGGACCAACGGGGAGTAACTTTTGGCGTGTCTGTACTCATGGAATGACGGCTAGGCTTTCTTACTCGCGTTGATTGGACTGAGTAGGTGCAGTTGTCAAAAGAGTGTACGAGGCTGCCTGCTTGGCTCTCGCATTAGGCGTGCCTACCTAATGCAAGGCGTAAGCTGTGTATTGTACAAACCCCGCGCCCGTCCACAGCTCTTCTTCAAGTTCTCAAAACAAGCCTCTGATCTTATCTACCTTACCTTCAAGTGCAAATTGTCTCGGAACTCAATTAAAAATGCCGATCGACTCGTCAACATGGAAGGGTTACAGCAAGATGGACGCCGAATTGGAAGCTGTGCGAGCCATAAGCAAGTCCATACACGCACTTCGCTAACAGAGTAAGCTGCTACCCAATCTACCACTGAGCAAGTCTTTCGAAGACTACTCATCGGCTGTCGAATTGCGTCAGTCTTTCAATGAGCAAATCGCTCAGCTGATCGCAGCTGGTATTGTGACTTTCCCGGACTGGACCGGGTACCACAAATCCGAAATTCAGATTCCCACGCGCGACGGCGCATCGATGCGTTCGCTCGCGTACCATCCAGAGGGAAAAGAGGCAGGGCCATTGTATGTATACTTCCACGGCGGAGGGTGGAGCTTTGGGATGCCAGAGTATGGCGAGGGTATGGCGGAAGTATTGGTGAAAGAGTTGGGCTTCACGGTCGTAAGCGTTGGGTATAGGTACGGGCCTGAGCACGTCTTTCCTACTGCCGCGCATGACGCGATTGATGCAGTTAAATGGGTGAGTGCATGCACAGTCGTTTCTTCCAATTCCAAGAGACTGATTTACACATCTTGAGTGTGGCGAGAATGCAGCGTCGCTGGGCGCCAACCCTTCTAAAGGCTTCATCGTGGGAGGAACGTCAGCTGGAGGTAATCTGGCAGCTGTAGCAGCTCATCAAGTTGTTGACGACAACCTGTCTCCGAAGGTGACTGGCGTCGTCCTCCTGTCTGCCCCCTTGTGCCATCGCGAAGCCATGCCAGAAGAATACAAGCCACACATATCCAGCTGGGAGGACCACAAAGACGGCCTGGTACTGAGCCGACAAGCCATTGAATGGTTCTATGGCAACTACAAACCAGATCCTATGTCACCGTTGATGAGTCCGTTGATCTGGAAGACCCATAAAGGCCAACCCGCTACGTATCTACAGGTTATGGGGTGGGTGCGATATGTCGTAGATGCTGAACAGTGCTGACGAACTCAGGACTGATCCACTTCGTGATGAGGCGCTCGTGTACGAAAGTCTACTCCAAGATGCCGGCACACCAACCAAAGTGAAGGTATACACTGGGCTACCGCATGGCGCACCCGACTTCTTTCCCATGCACAGCGTTGCGAAGAAGGCATTGGTGGATCTGAAGGAGGGTGTGGGTTGGATCTTGCAGCAGAGCTCGGATTAATACATGGCGAAGGATATACCTAGGTATGTCAGAAAATGGTAGATGCTAGACAATCAATCGATGAGGTTCGCGTCTAATGGCTAGATCTCACGTAATGATAGCACATGTGAAGAGACAGCCCTACTGACCGTTGCTGCCCTAGGGGCTCGCTTAGGGGCGGGACCCTCCAGGGCTGCTTGGACGCAGGTGGCCTGCACGCGTTATGGCTCCGTCATAGCGCGCCTTTCTTCTTTCACCCCAAGACACACGATACGGGACACCGTACGCCCGCACATACGACGGGCGACGTCCTGCACCGCAGGCAGAGAGCGCCAAGATGTCGAACCATCCGCGGTCCAGCCCCGCCGCCGCGAGGCCTGGCACTCCACGCGGGGCGCGACAAACAAACAGCGACGCGAACCTCCTTTCACACCCGCTCAAACGCCTGTCCCTGCACTCGGCCTCCAACACCCCGCTACCGCAGTCCCCCGCCTTGAACTCGCCCAGGAGTTCCGCTGACCTGCGCCGGACGCCCTCGACGCCCAATTTCAAAGCCAATGCCATCCAGCGCAGCCCCAGTGTAGCCAGTTTCCGCTCCTCTACGCCCACCCTGGGCAGGAAGACCTCGACCTCTTCCCTCCGCGGCGATCCTCCTCGACCGGGCACTCCCCGAAGTTCCGCTTCCCGCCGGTCGTCGTTCAATCCGAATATGCAGGCACCCATGCCCAAGAGCCCGCTGGGTCCCACACATGTAGAAGAGAAGCCACCTCTGCGCGCATGTGATGTCGCCGAGGAGTACTTTAAGAAGGAGCTGGTCCGACATGAGGGCATGGCAGGCGCAGTCAACGCAGGAACTGTCGTCATTGTGCACGACCAATGCTACGGCCATCGCTTCTCACGTCCCAAGACATCCAAGAGCCACCTCAGCTTGATCATGGAGCGACCCGAGAGAATCCTGGCGAGTGTCTTGGGTATATCGGCAGCCTACGTACGGCTCGGAGAGCGCCACGCTGAGGGAGACAACCCGCCACATCCACACCATAACCCACCCGAACGGGTACCTTTCAAGATTCGCAAGACTTCGCGCGCTGTCGACATCACTTCGCAGGTCGTCACAAACGTACACGGAACGAAATGGATGGGCGAACTCAAGACACTCTGCGACAATGCGGAGCGGAAGCTCGCATCAACTGGGAAGGAGCTGGCCAGGGACGCTCCTCCAGTTCCTGGACAAGCGCCCAAGCAGCAACTGCATGCGGGTGACCTTTACCTCTGTCCCGAATCCCTCAACGCTTTTCAGGGTGCTCTGGGTGGTGTCTTGGACGCTGTGGACGCTGTCTTCCAGGGAACAAGTCTAGGTGGTGGCCCCTCTAGAGCTTTCGTCTGCATCCGTCCGCCTGGCCACCACTGCTCTGACGACTTTCCCTCGGGTTTCTGCTGGCTGAATAATGTTCACGTTGGCATTGAACACGCTATGATGACATATGGGCTCACTCACGCAGCCATCATTGACTTTGATCTGCATCACGGAGACGGCTCGCAGGCTATAACATGGGCGCGTAACAAGAAGGTCCAGAACATGCCCAAAAACACCCCCAACTGGAAAAAGACCTCAATCGGCTACTTCAGCTTACACGACATCAACTCATACCCATGTGAAGACGGCGACGATGACAAAGTCCAGGCGGCCAGTCTGTGTATAGACAACGCCCACGGTCAGTCTATCTGGAACGTCCATCTACAATCTTGGAAGACACCCGAGCAGTTCTGGGAAATTTATGAGGAGAAGTACTTGGTACTACTTGAGAAAACCCGTCAATATCTCAAACACCACACCAACCGCCTACGGTCCACACCAAATCAACCTGCCCCCAAAGCAGCCATCTTCCTATCCGCTGGTTTCGATGCGAGTGAATGGGAGACTGCTGGAATGCAACGCCACAGCGTCAACGTGCCTACTGAATTCTACGCTCGTTTCACTCGGGATGTGGTCCGGTTGGCTGAAGAAGAGGGCACATCTGTGGAAGGGCGTGTCATCTCAGTTTTGGAGGGCGGGTACAGCGATCGAGCGCTCACTAGTGGTGTCTTCAGTCATTTGAGCGGCCTCGTGGATGGCCAAGTCTTGAAGGCCTCAGAACCATCAACGGGCCTCTCTCACTCTATGCGCAACAGACTTAGTGGAATCAGCATACAGGACGAAGACGTTCCCATGCAGTCTGTCGAAGCAGAGCTCACGCCCGTCAGCTACGATCCCCTATGGTGGCATACAGATCGTTTGTCTGAATTGGATGGCCTCGTTCCGCCCCCGCCCGTACATGTCTCGAAGACGACACGCACTGACCGTCTGGCCCATTTTTCTTCGCCCACCCAGTCCTACGTAGCCAAAGTCGTGGATCCAACCAAGATCAATCGTAGCCTTTCCGCCAAGTACGCCTCAAATCCGTTGAGAGCGCCCACCCCACCACCACCGGAGGTTGACTGGGCTACTGCCGCCCATGCTCTGCGTACTTTGCTGGTACCATCGGATCGCCAAACTCGTAGCCACCGACCAGAGGATTTGGCCGAGGTCAAAGCCAAAAAGGAGAAGCCTGCTGCGTCTGCTGCGGCCCCAGCCCGCACAGATACATCAGGGCGACAACTGCGTGGTCGTAAAGCCGCTCCCTCCTACGCTGAGCCTGGTTCGGACGACGAAAAGACATCTCGTGTAGAGTCACAGGCGAGTAGGCGGCAGACCATAGCCGACTTTGCACCAGCCAGCTCAGAAGCTTCAGTTGCAGCAAGCTCTGCTTCTCGTCGCATGAGTATTGCTTCGAGCGTCTCTTCCATAGGCGATAACAGGGGTGTTAGTCGTGCGCCAAGTGTAGCAGCAAGCCGGAGAAGTGTTGCGCCTTCTGCAGCTCCAGCCAACGGAGTTGCGATGAAGAAAGCACGGGGCTCAACAACGACGGCAGCTGCAGCAGCTCGTGCGCCTCCACGTCCAGCCGTTACAAAAATGCCTTCAACCCAGTCTGTCAAACCCAGTGCCCCTAAAGACAAGGAGAACGATGGCATGGACGCACTTACTTCAGGCCTAAAGCGGGTTACGTTGAAGATGCCCTCAAAAGAGGAATATGATGCACGGGAGAGGGAGAAGGCTGAGAAATTGAAGGCTGCCGAAGCACCGAAAAGAACCACTACCCGAAAGCCGCCGGCTGCGCGCGCTCCTCCGACAAAGCCTGCGACCAAACCAGCGACGACCGCAAAAAGGGGTCCAGGTCGTCCAGCAAAGACTTCCAAACCTGCATCCCCAGTTCCCGAGGCCCCGCAGATGCAGGTATCTGCTGCTGCGCCGCTCGAGCAGCCTCAGCCGGTACAGATGGATTCGTCTACTGTCTTGCCACAGCAGGAAATTCAAGCTTCCATGGAACAACCTCCAATCGATCGTCGAATCTCTGGCGGAATCGTGCAACCACCCACTGAATTGCATGATATGGCTATAACACCCGAGCAAATCCGGGAACAGCTACCTATGGTAAGTTCTGACCACGTAATGCACATGAAACATATGCTAACTTCGCAGCCATCTTTCGTCACTGTAACAGAGCCGCTCAAGGATGTTTCACCACCTTCCCGCGCCGATACGCCTCCGCCTCCACCCCCATCGAATCTTTCCGAGTTTGTCAACTACACTGCGCAGAACTTTGGCGGAAATTCAGAGTTTGTAACTCCGCACGACGCATCAGATCCTCAGGCCTCGGCAACTTTACAGTGGGTTGCCAATACACATGCTGAGGATACAAGCATGCCTGGAGTTCCACTCATGTCACCGCCAAGCAAGAGGGCTGATCTGCCTGTCTTCACATCAAACGGCGCGATACCATTCGCATCAAACTCGAATGGAGCCATGAACTCACACACTAGACCGGAGGATGCCGGTGCTGAATTGAAGAAAGAGGAGAATGGAAGGGATATCTGGGACATACCCGACACGCCAGCTCGTTAGAGTACTTCAGCACTACAGCCCCTCCACTCGATTTTGTTCTGCTTTCATTCTTTGATCACGCGTACCGCGATGCGATACCGCGATTGCGTTCATCAGTGGTTATTGCCGGCTTACGCAAGGCAGACTATACCTGACGTTTCCCAGCTTGGTGTTTATTGGTGGAGTTGATTTCACTTTAGCGAATCGGCGCGTGAGCCGTGATTATTTGGAGTTGTCTTTGTAGAATTTCTGTGGGGCAGATCGTCGATTGTAGCTCTACCTAGAATATGCGCATGTAGAAGATAGATACCCCCGGAGGCGAGTATGTGAAGGATTTAATGCGATGTTTCTCATACTACAGCTGACTTCGGACCGTATTCAATGGCTATCTGCACCGTCTAAACGCCTCTCAATGTATCAGAGCTGAACCGACCCCGCGGGATCGAAGTTCCAACACCACCCAAAGTACCAATACACCCCTCCCAAGATTGCCACAACCCCCAGGGTAGGAAACCCTGCCTAAGCGCCCGTCCGAATCCCGTACTCAGCGCCGGTGTAACTGCAGCCCCCGCAGGCCGCCGCCCAAGTACATGGTGTAGCATGTCAACATCGGTGTGGACAGGCGCGGGAACCAATGATTAGCGTGCATTCCGTATCATGGGACAAGGTTTCGGTGCGGGGCAGCCAACGCGCGACATGCGCATCATGCACCTCCAAGGGTCTTAGCTTACGGGGCGTGACGTACTTCTGGGTCGCGTCCTTGATTGCGATGGCTAGTTGGTTGCCTGGGAGGAGTGTGTGTAGGAGGATGAAACGTACACGGGGATGGGGGCAGCTGGAAGATGGGGGCAACTACTGTACTTATGGTGGCTGATCCGACGGAAAGGTTGATACGCTTCTCCTTCGCTCCTGCCTGTGCACCTTTTGACAGGACGCTTGGACGTGGTTTGTTTGCTGGGTCCCGGTACTTGATTAGGGCGAAGGCGTGGGCTAAGGTGCAAGTACCCGATTGACCATCGAACCTTCCGCTCTACTCTTCGTTTGTTCAGCTTGTGCTACCTGGTTTTCTTCTTCCTCGTCTACCTTTTGCCTCCCTCCCACCGACAACACCACCGACATCTACACTAAAAGTTCCCCCATCCACACCCCAAACAAACCTCACAATCATGGCCGACGCCGCCCCCGCCAACGACTCCAACGGCGGCAGCAGCACGCTCAACCCCTTCGCAAAACGCACCTCGCACTCCGACCAGAGCATCCTCCTCTACAAGATCACCACCACGATCTCATGGCTGCTCCTCGTCATTTCCGCCATCTACACCACCTTCGCCGCACCCTCAGGCCCCCACTCGCACAAGTTCTGGCACAACAACCCGCAAACCCCGTTCGCGCAGTCCAGCATCTTCACCTCCATCTACGTGCTCATCATCTTCATCCTACAGGGCGGCTACGCATACGCCCTGTACATGAGCGACGAGACGTACGTGACTGCAGCTGCAAACCTCGGTTCGCACTTCATCGCCAACAACCTTCTTCTCTTTGGCTTTGTTCACCTCTTCACCCGCTCGCACTTCTGGCTTGCGCTCTTCTTGCTTGTGCTCAACTTTGGTAATCTCAGCTTGGCTTATTTCCGCCACTCTGCTGCCCCGAGGACGATCCATGTGGGTACTGTGAGTGGACCGCTTGCGTGGAACTTTGTTGCGTTGTACTGGGTTGGTGCTATTGCCGTTCATTCGAATCACTTTGCCGCGAGGATCGTGGCGAATGTGTTTATTTGGGGGTGGCTTGGGTATGGCATGTTCTTCTTGGTCGCGTACAAGGATTACACCATGGGCTTTGCGTTGAGTGTACTGGCTTTCTGTAAGTTGTGCCTCGTTTCTTGCACTACAAAATATGCATCTGGCTAACTTGGCTTCTAGCAACCGGTGTCGGACAGTTCCTCACTCGCCCGCATCTTCTCCAACTCCAGTGGATCTTCGCTTTCTCAATCGGTGGTCTACTCTTCGTCCTCTCGCTTGCTGTTGGCATGCCTGGCCTGCTCGGACGCGATCCCTTCCCTCGTGGTCAGATTGTCAGCGAGGACCGGGAGAGGGCACCTCTGTTGGCTGATGACTAGACGGTTGTCGAACCGACATCACGGGTCTCTGTGCATGCTGTATTGCTTGCAGATAAGGAGATGATGATCTGATTGGGCGACTATTAGGATATGATTTTCGAGGTTCAAGTTTGAGGATATGTACACATGGCACACACCATATTGGTTTAACCGTCGAGACGTCTAGGCGACAAGGGCCTAGGATACCTAAGGTTCACATAGTTAAAAGCGGCTGCTACCATTGAAGTAGCATAAAAATCTCACTTCCGTCAAGTTTTGTGAAATGTACATCTCCCTGTGATCATTACACTATCTACAAACGTCTACTAATACTAACTGCCCCCTTTAAAGTAAAAGATCCTGATTCCCGTCGTTCGCTCCAGGACTCAACACCATGTGTTGCGGCTCATTCTGATTAACCACCCATCCACCTCCAGCACCGCCGCCAACCTGATCCGCAATGGGACTACCACCGAACGTACTCTGCCTTCCCACACTAGCAAAATACATGTCTGCATCGCTGACAGCGTTCGCCATACCATTGCCGTTTGTCGGCGAAAGTGATCCATTACCATTAGTAGTAGTGTCAAGTCGCGAGCGTTCGGCGGCGGAGCGGTCTCGAGCTTGCTGCGCTGCTTTGACAGTCGGGAGTTCATGCTTTTGTAGGGCGGGCGAGTCTTGCAGTTTACGTGGACGAGCGCTGCGGAAGACTTGGTTAACTGGCTTGAGGTATACTGTAGCCAATGTGCCGACGTTCAGACACATCTCTTCCAGGGTACCAGGGTCGAGCTTCTCGGACTCTTCGGCGGTAATCGGAGGCTTCTCGCCCATGACGACCTTCTTCGCTTCTTCGGGTGCCGAGGAGAGTAGACGCCAGTACATGTAGCCTCTATCGCGGAGATCGGGGTTGTCGGTCTCTTCAGTTGCCCACTTCAGCGCCTTTGGTACTAGGTTGGAGCCGCGGGTAGGTCTTTGAATGAACAACTTGACGGTGGCGGTAAGTAGCGCCAATTGCACCTCATGTGTCTCTTCTTGGAAGGTATCCAGAAAATCTTCTAACAAGACGTCCGAGTCTTCTATTCGGTCTGCGTATTGCCCGATGACCCAGATCATAGCGGCCTTCGCTTCTGGTTCGTCTAATGAGTCGAGGTTCTCACATAGTGTTGAGATGATCGATTCGTATTGGTTGGGGTATTTTCGGAAGATATTGCGGATGACGACGGTCGCCTCTTGTACGATGTATGAGACTTTTGTGCTGACGAGCGAGAGAAGAGTGCTGATGCACAATTGCGCAGCCGGCGCGATTTTGATGGCGAGCTTGCCAATGGCGCGTACTGACTTGCGCACAAAGTCGACGTCGATCTCGGTAGCGTATCTGTCCTAGAGTCAGTTACCCATATTCAAAATGACCTTCAGGAACTTACTCAGAAAGCTCCGTCAACACTTCCTTGATGTTCCTCTCCGTCGCCAGCATGAAGATGAGCTCCAACTTCGTCACCTTGACGTATATAGGGTCGTTGTATTTGCAGAAGAAGACGCGGATATCGTTCCGCAATACCTCTGGCCTGCGCTGCAGGATCAGGAGGGCATTGCGAAGTGCTAGGTATTGAATCTCGGGTCCTTTGGAGAGGAGTGTGACGAGCGGCGGTGATAGCTTGTTGCATAACGAAGTGACAACTTTCTGATCGCTGATGTAGTTCATTAGGTAGAGGATAACGCGAATGCAGGTAAGAACGACGGCAGAATTCGAGTGGGAAAGGCGTGGCGATATGCGCTCAGCGAGGAGAGCAGCTTCGCTCGTGTCCTGGGGAACGTAGTTCATCATAGCCTCCAGAATGTATGTCTGACCCCACTCTGAGCAGTCTGGCAGAATCTGAACAATCTTGGATGCGCTCGCATAGTCGATTGTGAGCTTGATGTTCTCACTTCGCTCCCAGATGTCCATGAGTCCTGCTAGTGCACTTGACACTACTGTGGGATTCTCGTCTCTTAGCATGCCATTCAGCCTGTCGATCAGATCTGATTGTTCCACCAAGTGTCGGTCGTGATCGTAGAGCTTCGCCACGCAGAAAGCTGCCGTCTTTCGAACGTATGGATCGGAGTCTTTGAGGAGGTTCTTCAGGTGCGGCACGGTTGCCTCGACGAATTCTCGGACGTGAACGTAAGACATGGTCCGTAAGGCGAGTGCTCGTACTAAGGGGTTGTTGTCGTGCATGTCTTCCTGGATGATGGGCAGCGCTTTGAGCGCAATGTCAGGTTTTATCCTGGCATAGTTGACGAGATACAGGAAACACCTGCCCGCGTCAGCATAGCCCTTCTTCGGGTGATCCTCACTACCCACATCTTCTTGATCTCCAAACTCGGTATGTGCATGCAGCCCACGATGTCCATGAATAGCGCGACCATGTCGTTGTTGCTCATGGTCATGTTGGCGACAATCTTCTTGAGGGCCGTCTTCTTCTGGGAGAAGTTCTTGTCCTTCTTGTTGCCATTGTTGAGTTCGACACGGAGTTCCGCAACTTTGCCCTGGGGAGTGCGGAGGTTTTGTAAGCGCGCGTTGTCAAAGGTGTAGGGTAGAAACATCATCATGGCAGTGGATGCTCATAGCAGACAGACAGGCTGAATAGGAGAACATGGAATTGCACAAGTCGGAGACGTGGATGGCACGAATGACGAGACAGACGTACCCTCGCAAAGAGCTTCGCATCTTGGCCGCCCTGGCTCATGTTGGGCTAATGATGTCGCGTATGCCAGCTGGGCTGTCCTCCCAATGCATGTGCCTGTCGTAGCACAATCAAGATAACCTCCCTCGCGACTTAGCGCCCCTCCCTTGCCGTCTCGAGGAAGCGTGCGGGGTTCGATGGCTGATTCGCTGGTCTATCGGCTTCGTATCGTGTCGCGCATATCGGAGGAACGTGGAAGAGGGCTGGAGAGGCGTAACGACAGGAATGATTTGTGATGTTTGGGAACCGTAACTTTTAGGAAGCCTGCCAGCGGTCAACACGGAGGAGGGGACGTGCATCCGCCAAGGCCGCCATATGTGGAGCTCTCCAGAGGCCCGCTCCGCAACACCACGAGCGAAGTTGCAACATCGTGAGACCCTGGACCCTGGCCACCGCAACAACATCTCAGACTTTGATAGCCGATACTTCGCCATCATAAAGACGTCTCATGATGTCGAAATCGCCTCCACCGCCCCCGCAGTGGGTGCTCGACCTCAACTCGACGCCCGCATCCAAGCCGAAGAACGCCTCGCTCTCAGACCCACCGGGCTACACGGCATCTCTCACCAAGAAGGAGCGTTCTCAGGCATCAAAGACGCAGAGGCAGCCCCCGACCCCGGAAGAGATGGATACACTCAAGATGAAGAAGGCGTGGGAGGTCGCCATCGCGCCCGCAAAGCAGCTGCCCATGAACGCTTTTGGTATGTCATCTGACAGGAGACTCTGTGAGCAGACGCTAACAACACCAGGCATGTACATGACAGGCAACACTCTGCAAATTTTCTCCGTCTTCATGGTCTTCACGCTCTTCAAAACTCCCGTTCTCGCTGTACTAGGTCTCCAACGCACCTTCGCTCCCTTTGAGACTCCCGGCACATCTGGTCGACTACTCGGTGTCAAGCTTGTCTACATTGCATGCAACATGCTGATGTTGGCGTTGGGTATATGGAAGGTTAATGGCATGGGACTCTTACCGACAACAAAATCAGATTGGCTGGCATGGGAAAGTGAGAGGATATGGTCTGAAAGGGCAGTACCGAAGGAGTGGTTGTAGACGCAGTCCTGGTTGGAGATACGTATTCTATGATTACAGTGACGGAATAGTTGCTAAGGCTTCATACAAGGCCATCATTCTGACCTCGTCCGTTCCGTCTTCGTCATCTCTAATCCTTTTCTCAGAACCCGTCTCGTGTTCTTGTTTTTGTCCTTCTCTCGCTCGTTCTCAACCAGAGAGTGGTGTTCAGATTGCCTCAGCCACTACGCGCCCATTCTTTGTCCTCGCCAAACTCCACATTTCCGTCTTCAATGATTCTCGTCTTGTCGCCCGTGGATTCAGGATTCACACCCCCATAGTCGCTTCCACCCACGGTCACAGACTCGTCTTCTGAAATTTCCCCTAATGTTTCTGTGTCGGCTGCTACCTCAATCACAGCTGGCTCTTGTACGGCGCGGTCGAGTTCAGCAGCCGTCGCCAGGTCGGCATGCAGCAATTTCATCAAGGCTTTTGGTATGAGATGTGGACCTTCGTGTCGCAAGTCCTCAGCTCCGTCACGGAGGTCGGAGACACTGTGGTACCCGTCGAAATGTCCACTGAGTGTCATTTCGACAGCTGCCAGTAGAGCGATGAGAGGGTCTCCGACTTCATCTGTGTCCAGGAAGGGGGCGACATCGCTCCATCTGGTGATGGTTTGCTCTATGACCTTGAGCATATCACGCTCATCCTTTTTTATGGCGTCTTCATTACTTGGACCGGTGGCTGAGAAGTCGATGAGCAGGATGTCTGGATAGCCGCGGTACCGATGGTGATGCACCGTAGGGTAGAGATTGAGCATGATGTTCGATGCCTCAACCTTCCCATGTACCAAACCCTCCTCGTGTAGGAACCATACAGCATCGATCAGGCCCACAATGATATGCGCAACGAACCAGCTGGGAATGCCGCCCTGATCATTCAGGATGTTCGCTTCGCCAAACTGCGCCAGCGTGGGACCGAAAATAGGGCGGAGACAATTGTACGAGGTGGGTGACGAGTCGACGTACTCAGCGCGTAGGACATATGAACCAATGAATAGCGAAGCTTTGTCCCTCTTACGGTGCTCATCGAACTGCGTTGCTTCATTGCGAAGCACGTCCGTGTCTTTCCTTGTCTTGACTACCACCAGCTGAGGCAGCATCCTCAAATATTGTTCCGACAGTGCAGATGTGCGGTTTTCCTGCATGCTCTTGTACAAGACGTCGCCCAGGTTCTTGTATGTCAGCAACGGCAGTTGCTGTTGGAGGCGCGCAAATCCAGACAAGGTCTTCCAAGCGTCGTGGTTCTCGATCGTGTCGTGATCAATATCTGGATCAATCTTATTTGACGGCTCGAATGGAGGGGGCAGCGCGCGCGGTAGGCAAAGGTACACTCCCGCGGAAGACTTCGGTGCTGAGAGGGTCTTGACCACGCGGAAGGAATCAGATGGGGGGCTGGGGACGGCGCCGGGGAGACGTTTTACAGAGAACGCCTGATCGAACGACGGAGCGGATGGGTCCATGTTTGTATAATAGTGGTAGAGATGTGGTAGAAGAGATGGTTGCAAAGTCGGTCGCAGAGCTGGCTGCAGAGCTGATTGCAGAGTTGACTGAGAAGACTGCCCAAATGGGAAATCACGGTGACTGTGCGCATGATCGTGTACCAGTCCAGCATACGACAGCCCCAGAGGGAAGTCATCACTGGCACTACGCGTGTGAAGGTGCTCGACGCGCTAACAACGTCACATCAGCTGGGAAACAGCGTATCATGATGAACCTCAGTGGGATATTGCGTGCACTGTTGACAGCCAGAAAGGGCACGTCGTCTGCCAATGTCTGCTTCCAAGTTCTCTCGTTAATGTGCTGCTCGTTGTATACTGCCAGGGAAGTCTCTGACCGACTCTTTCGCTAGACAAACAATGACAATGAAGATTGCAGTCAGCGTTTTCCGACGCGCGTGGAAAGGTGCGCATGGCATATATAGTGAAAGAGCTTTTTTTGGGGGTGAATACGATGAGCTGGGTTTGGGACGAAGATTGACATTCTTTGACCATGACTTCGAAAGCTACGATACTCAACATCATTTGATGTCTTGATACTCAGCACTGCTCTTCCAATTTTTCGGGTATCGCCTCGCAACGCGCCACTCCTCCGCCTTACTTCTTAACCTCTCGTACACGTTCTCTCGCCACCCACCATCACCATCTTGCTGGAAACTGAACGTCACTCCAAAAGGCCAGTACAACATGTTCTCGACTCGAGCTCCATCCTTGGACTCTAGCAGACCAATAGCGATATCGAAGATCTGCGGTCGTTTGCCAGTAGTGTAGAAGACAACTGCGGAACAGGTATTGCAGAAGTGGCGATAGACATCGGGCGAAGAGTTGTAGTACTTCAGCGTACCCACAATGGGGTCTTTCGCGTCGATGAGGGCGTTGAGGGCGTACATGTCTTTGGGGAAGTCTTTGCTACTATCCTTTCCAAAAGATATGTACTTCGTCTCTGCGTACGTCCAGTTGAAGACATCACTCCCACTTTGCAATCTGCAGCTGTCGCATCCACAGAAGCCGGCTTTGAGCTTCCTGCTGACAGGTTCGACGTTGGAGGGCAGCTCATCTACGGCCATGTGCTTGTAATCGCCACGGTGGAGGACCAGATCTACCCCGCCGCATTTGCAGCGTATCGGTACACTTTCTTCCTCTTTCACTTTGAGTTCCGGGAGAGTGGAGGATTGTGGCCAGTCTGCAGGCAACTCCTTCGCGCCAGGGCCACGACCGGCTACCACGCTTTCATAACGCTTCAGATCCTCCCCTTCGCCATTGAGAGCACAGAGCCATGGACTTGCACCTCCATCCTCCGTGTCGGCCACGAAACCCTGCCCACCGAACCTGATCAACTGGCGACCTCCAATATCCACGTTACCGAGCGCACCAGTGACCACTCCCAGATTCCTGGCCGGATCTTTGAAGGCACAGAAAACCGGGCTTGAACAGGTAGGGCAGAACAAGAGGTCGAAGCGCTCCCAGCAGCTGAACGTCTTGAGGCTGGAAATGTCGACGTTGGCGCGAGGCTCAGGCCATGATGTGAGCGAGGTGTGGAGCGAGCCGCACAGGTGCCGACAGGTCGTGCAGTGGCACACATGCCCTGGTAAGGGAAGAGCGGATGCAGGAAAGGTAGTACTGTAGTTGTGAGCGCCACAGAGACATGATGCCGTTAGATTTACGGTCTCAGTGGAAGGAGACATCGTAGGTCTCGAGATTGGAAACGATTCTGCAATCGTTGCAAGACACTCTGGCGATGATCCTGCTAGTTATAGGATATCTATAAGTTACTATCAGGATGGGTCTCCTTACTTGCTACGTTGCATGTGCTACGCCGCAAGCATGACGATGCAAAAGTGTGACCACATGCCGGCGCATGTCGAAGGGCGTGACGTTGGATTGGTCAGCGTACATATGTGGGGCTCGCATCTTCGCGTCGTACCTCGCATTCAGGCTTGGGTGCACAACGAGTTGTTGTTAGCGGCTTGGTTAATATTGACGTGGATCCTGCCGTCGGCTAGGTGACTTGAAGGATTTTTAAATCTTCACCACCCGCATGACGTCGAATAGGCCGGTCTTCTGCTTATCGGACATGCCTGCTTTCAGAAGACCAGTTGCATGTTCGCCCTCTCGACCCCGCTGGTTGCTCACGATCTTGTGTCGCCTCGCTTGAACTCAAATGTCCGGCCTGTCATACCCGAGATCCACATCTTCACGTTGCGAAAATGAGGGCCATGTAGCAGATTGGTCCCGTATGCTGATGCCCAAGGCGCATCCACGTGCCAGGAGTCCAAACAACCAGGTAGATCTGGCGCGAAAGACGTGACAACGACGATTTGTCGCTCATCTTTTGACGCTCCGAAACATTTCAGTGCTAACGCGCCACTCGGTGATGCATTGGGGCTGTTGACTGCATCCAAGAGCCACCTCAAGTCCCTTTTATGCTCCGAGTTGTGCTTGGCGACGTCCCACATCTCTATACCGGTATCCCTGTTGAATTCAGGCATCTTTCGCAGCACAGCAGGTGCGTCCGAATTCGGTATGTTACTCCACAGCGTGCAACCAAGCAGCGTAATGTTCGTACCCGGCACGTCGCTTCCCGTCTCGTATAGTATCTCCAATTTCCCCTTCAGAGAAGGCTCTCTCTCCATCTTGTGCGCCAACTGTAAGCCGTCCATCCAGCTAATGCCGTGGAACTCCAGAGGACCGAGAACCAGAAATACCTTCTCATGAAGACCACACCGTCGAATCAGAAACCACAGGTACAGCTCGTAGTCTATAAGCCTGCCAATGTTTCCAGCAAGTATCAGGAAGGGCGCCGCAGCGGGTACGTGGAACGTGAGGTATTGTGATTCGTAGTCTAAGTGGAGATCTGACAGGACCTGGAAGGAGGTCTTCGGGTTCGAGAACAGGCTAGATAGGCGTCGCAGTGTGCTCGGTAGCATCGTCGCGGTAGTGATTATATAGCAAACTAGGGGGAAATGGTGAGAATGAGCGTCGGGATGCACTCGACGACTAAAGCGCTGGTAAGGAGACTAGGAGGGCTGTCTGGATTAGAGAGAAGCTAATGAGATCACACGCATGAACGAAGCGACGGAGAGCCTGAGATACGGGAGAAAGAGCTCGTCTTGTTGTAAGGGCTGAGCGCAGCTGCGCCATGAGAACCGATCGCGGTCCGCAGCATTGCGGCGCCTGTGTTACTTTCCAACACCGTCGGAATCAAAGACGAAGAAAGTTGCGACTGTGCCCATCCTTCCAATCCTTTCGATCCCTGCGGAGATTTGCTATTGGGCGCGACGCGACTGTGCGGCGTTCTGGTGTTGGAGGTTGGTGGCTGTGAAGAGAGAGGGATCTCTAGTAGGGATTGAATTAGATTCCGTCTAGGCCGAGTCCGGATGGCGCGATTTCGGCCCGGCCCCACGTCATCTCCTTCATCCCCTTCTTACCCAGTAGCGCCAGCTTTCGCGACGGCGACGACGACGGCCTCTACAGCTCTCAATGCGTCACAATCGTCCTGCTGGTGTAGGCGCATCGTTTGTGTTCACATCTTCGGCAGCCCACAGCGCGCGGTTCTGCCTCTCAGCCTCAACCTTTCCGAGGTCCACTGGCGGATGACGGGCTTTCCTTCGCGCCATGAGCAGTCCACACCGCGACGACCACAGCTGTAACATGGAGGAACACACAAGCTGAGGTTCTCCATTTAGACAGTGCGACCTTTTACGGCGTTGTTCCTCAACGTATGCGCCAGCGCACGCCGGCTCCATCCAACCTCGCCCAGCCTCGCGGCCGATCACGTCGAGTGTTATCCGTTGCTTGAAGTAGCCCGGTACCGTCACAAGTACCGGTTGATCAGCATCCTATACCCTCGGCTGGTCATTCTGTACAATCGCATGCGATATATGCGTAGGAAGAAGTTCATGATCTCGGCTTTCATCACGCATGATGAACGATCGACATTACATCTCTGGCAGGAGGCACAGCAAACCACGTGTTTGGTATGCTGAACAAGACGCACATGCAAAGGCAGCCTCTTGCATTGGCATCAAACCATGGCTCGGTACGAAGAAGAAGCCGTTGAGTACTGTGTGTTATCCGGCTAAATGTTACTCGCCTGGCGGCGGCGCCCTGGCCTGCAGCTTACCGGTTCACTGCAGTTGTCTGCCACACGCATCACTACCTAGTCGCTCTAAAATTCATTCTCGCTCGACGCCTCTTCTCGTCTCGCTCTGCAGTGCCTTCCGCGGTGCGTCGAATACGATCGCCAGTGGTTCTGGGAGTATATGCCCAGATCTACTTTGATTGTGAGGCTGAAGCACTAATGTATCTCGGTTCCACCATCGACGGGTTGATATTGCGGTCGCAGGATCTACAGCCTGCAACCTGGGACCGACACACTGGCAGCTTCTAAGAATAGTCGTATTACCTGGAGACCATTCGACTGTTCCCTATACGAGCTCGGTATATTGCCTGCGTCTGGACTTGCCGGTCCTTTCGGCCGCCGTGTAATATCCCGCGTGTTCACTGTTATTGACAAAAGCATGAAAGCTGTTGAGAAGTAAGAGCGTACTGCGATCTACACAAAACAGCAGTATGCCGAAGCTGATGACCTTTGATACTGTGTAATTGATATGTGTTTCACAGAAGTATCCGCAAGAATAAGTATCAGTCTCAGCCCCTGCGTAGCCTAACTACTACACGAGAAAATTCCAGCTCTGCGTTCAGCTGCACGTGCAATATACTTCACGTATTACGGCAGCATTCCAAACCAATCTTCGCCTCCCGTGTTCGCGTACCCGGTAGCCAGGCACGTCTTTCTCACCACCTTGCTCAGTCTTAACCAATCATTTAGCCTCCGATCTTACCTCGTGGCTGTCAGCTCCTTCCCTTCTGGATTCTCGGCCTTTTAGATGGTCTTTCGACTTTACACCCGGATATAATACGATGAAGACGGGGTCAGAAGCTTTTGATCAGCGAGGTGAATGCCATATGGTATGACAGTATATGCAGGGTAAACAGCGGCCGTATCCATCTGCACCCTAATACCGGCGTTCTGGATGGTCAGTGGCAATTATGTCTCAATCTAAAGTATCACTGAAGCGAGATGTACATCTTAGGGTTACTCAGAGGAAGTCTATAAGAGTCTGAATCCACGCACGATCGTTTCACCCATATCAAGTCGTCCACTTTGTCACTCCATAGTTGTGCATCATCATCATCATCATCATCATCATCATCAAGCAAGATGAAAGGCTTCTCTTACTTCAGCTATGCTCTCCTGGCATGCATGCCCCTCACGGAAGCTCACCCAGGGATGGGCGATACCATGGCAGAGATGCGCCATCTCGCTGCCCGTGAAAAGCGACAAGCATCGAAAGAGCTCATCGGCGACCTGAAGACACTCGCAGACTCCAAGCTCACTGCCATCGGCAAAGACATCAAAGCGATCATCCTCGACCAGAAGTCTGCGGAGTCTGCTACCATTGATAGCTCCATCCCTGCTGGCAACATCGGTAGTGCCGCCTGCAAAGCCGACATGTGCTGTCATTGGAAGTGGCTCGCGTACGAGATGACGGCCAAGTTCAATGGTACTTCCGGTCGCTGCAGCAAGTTTGCTCGTCAAGCTGTTCGTCTGGGCTTCCATGACGCAGGCGTATGGTCTAAGAGCAGCAGCTATGGCGGTGCAGACGGCAGTATTCTCCTCAGCGACGAGATGTCGCGAACAGATAACAACGGTCTTTCTGCAATTGCCGACCAAACGAAGAAGTGGTACACCAAATACAACCAGTACGGAATGAGCATGGCGGACATCATCCAGTTTGGTGCCAACGTTGCCACTGTTGTATGTCCACTCGGACCCAGGGTCAGAACGTTCATTGGGCGTAAGGACAATAGCAAAGCTGGGCCTACCGGGCTTCTCCCTGGAGAAAAGGACACCGCGGATAAGCTCATCAAGCTCTTTCAAGACAAAACTATCGATGCACACGATCTAGTCGCGTTGGTCGGAGCGCACACTACATCGCAGCAACACTTCGTCGACACTAGCCGCGACGGCGACCCACAAGACTCGACTCCCGGTGTTTGGGACATGGCCTTCTACCCACAGACGACAAACCCCAATACACCTGTTCGTATCATCAAGTTTCAAAGCGACATCAACTTGAGCAAGGACTCGAGGACGAGCGCTTCTTGGGCGCAGTTTAGCGTTCGAGGTACTGCTCAGCCTCAATGGAATGCGGTATGACTCGCCAAACACCCGAGAAAAGGACTTAGCTAACATGTTTATGCAGGACTACGCTAAAGCCTACACACGTTTGTCTCTTCTTGGCGTCAACAACATCAACGATCTCAAAGAATGCACTAAAGTTCTGCCGGCAGAGCGCCCTACGTTTGTCAGTGAAGACCAGGTTTTGCTGGATAGATGGCTTGCGGGCGAATTCGATCAGCTCAACAATTTAGTGGACGACGCTATCCAGCTAACTGGCGTGATCTCGTCAAAGGACAAGAAGGCTTGAGTATATTTGAGTGCTCAAATCCTTCATCGGCGACTTCTACGGTCGATATAGTGTAGCAAATGCATGCCCTTACTTCTTTCATGTCTGTTCCTCATGCTTATCCTTAGTTCCTGATTCGTCACAATTTTCACGTTCACTGATGAAGTCTTGGTGAGCTTAAATGAGCCGCGCAGTCACCGCGTAAAGCTCGCCTATCAAAAGCTAGCCGGCACACGCACACACTCATAGGCCTTACTTTCCAAGGTTACTATCGAGTCTACATCATCTCCATTCTCGACACCGATACCCACATCAAGCTCATACGATGACATCCCTCCAATCCCTCAAGGACGCTCTCTTCCCCGACGGCCTCCCACCCTTCCTCGTCTGCAAGGTCTTCGCGGACCTCATCAACACACACAACATGGACCTCGAACCGAAGAACATCTGCCACGCAGATCTCAGCGCCAGCAACATCCTCCTATCACCTACAATGGAGCATGAGTTGCCTCAAGTACAGATCGTGCATCTCGAGGATGTCGCCGTCTGGGACGAGCAAGCCGTTGTCAAGCAGATCATGAATCTGCTTCAGTATCTCACAAACGGCGAATCACGCATCCCAGACGAGTTCCGCACCACCAAGAAAGGAGAGAAGCTCAAGGATAGCAAGGGAAGAAGTTTGAGGGATGGAGACAGATTGTACTCGTTCGTTGCGGGTTACGACCCACAGGGACAACTGTCGTGGAAAGACCTCAAGAGGAGGTGGAGGAATCTGGCGGATTGCTCGGCGAAGGAGCTATACGACAAGGGGAGATCGGCGGATGTCAGGGAGGCGCTTTGGAATGGAAAGGGTGCGGATGAGGAGTAGATGGGGGTGGTGGAGGACGGTGACATAGACGTCATTGTTGACGGAAGTCTGTAGATTAGTGGCGGCTGCAGAAGACATTGGTATGCATGGATAGCAATGGAAGCATGAAACCCGAGCGCGGTATACTTCAAGCTTGCCACAGACGTTATGAAGTTGCTCAATCATGTCGGCTGATGTGCTGCGAGGTCATTACCGCTGCCCATTTGTGTGATGGAGAAGTCTACAATGTGTTTGCTGAAGTCCAGATGACCAGTGCGGAATGTCCGTTTGCTTCCCACTAACCTATATGTAATCCGTACTCCCTCTTTTCAAGCGTCAGTATCTACGTTACAGAATGTCTGCTTCATCTTCCTACCAAACCATGATTCCTTACAGTGCCGACATCAAATACAAAACCCTCAAATTTTTGGGTGGAGGTATGGACGGCATTGCAGTTCTTGCAGTTCCCAAATCTGGTGAACAAAAGCTGGACTCGTGTATAGCCCTGAAGCTTTTGATTGACGACAAGACTACTTCCGTCTCCAAAGAACTGCTCATACAGCTGAAAGGTATGCAGAGCAAAGAAGACCACCTTATAGCCGCAGTGTATGACTACCAGCCCATCGAACATCCTGAATGGCACTGTATGGCATACATACCAGGTTGCAGTATCGAACAACTACTAAGGAGGGATGACTTTCAGGACGGAATGTCACCTACTGTTATACTCCACGTTCTTTCAGAGCTTATCCGCGTCCAAGAGCATCTGCGAGCGAACAAGCTAACCCACACCGATCTTGGTGCGGGTGGTAATGTCATGCTTAGCAACAACGGCAACGATGCATGGCCTTGTGTAACACTAGTCGACTTCAGCGGGATTTTGTCCTACAGCAAGCCCAAGGAAGCAAAGAATGTCTTCCAATTGGTCTCGAGCATGACAATGGACCAAGAAGCCGTTCCGGAGTGTTGGAAATTATCCACCTTTCAGGCCCACGATGTGACGACTGCAGACGAGGTGTACAAGGAATGTAATCGCCTGCAGTATTCATGGGACGAAGAGCTATTACAAGGGCTGTGGGAGTTCTGTCGCGAGAAAACCAAAGGTTTGAAGCAGCGCTTGAGAGATGATGTGGCACTTCAGAAACTGAGCAAGGTACTCGACACCGCAGGGACTACTGAGCAAGACGTGGAGAGACTGGTAAAGACACCTGAATACACAACGGAAGTGCAGCGATTCGATGCGACTTCAAAGTAGACAAGGAAAGAATCGACTGGCTCCGGCTAACTCTGAGAAACTTTAGTGTTGATACCACAGACACCCTTCATGTCAGCCATGTCCAAGTAGGTAGTAGAATGATCAAGCTGGCATCTTTATAATCGCGAACGATTCCGCAGGTATCGGGTTTCATACGTACGTAGCGGATAAGAGCTCTTGAAGCTTTCCAGTATCGAGTCCAAGTCTGTGATCAGCGTCGTCGCCGTCCAGACTTTGTGTCATGTATTTGCATCCGCCTGACTTCGCAGCTATTCTGTGAGGCCTGTCTCTACCCCGGTATGCTGTTTCTCAGATTACTCGCACATACATCAGGGGCGCTATGAGCGGGCGGAGTTGTGAGCATGAGCGTTGAGTAATCGATATGAATATATTGTGACTGGACGGGTAATGCGAGGTTTCGGTGAGAAGCCATCGTTGCCTCGACGATCGTCTTTCACGGGCACCTCCGTTCTTCGCCGCGAGTACTCGATCCGCTTGCAAGATGCGGCCGATGTCGACTTGTCGAGGAACTTCGAGTACCACAAAGATCCGGAGGCGCAGCGGCTATTGTTGTGATTCGTTCCGCTCCGGTCGCGAGATCCAAGGTTGCCGTCAGCTGTAGCAGCAGCTCCTAGCCTCTATGCTACGGGGATGCGCATAGACGGAGAAGGCGCCACTCTGTATTGGGAGATGTAAGACGTGTCTGGCGAGATCCTGTTGAGTATGCATGCCTGTCGTAGGCGCTCGTGAAGTCCCGTCACCGCTGCTAGGGATGTCGTCGGCCCCGGGCTTTCTTTAGCCCTGCGGAGGTTTCCCAATCTGCATCTGGCAAACAGGCCGTCTCTGCGCTGATGACGTGGATCCAATACAGCTGAGGAGGGTCGTATGGGTAAGACGCAGCTTTGGGGGTGCCTCATGCAGCTCTGTGAGGGCGGTGGTGGTGTTGCTGGGCTGCTCGGGGAAGGCACCTCCAGCGCACGGACCGAATGAAGTTGGTTGCTTCAATTCTCGGCCCCTTCCTCAAGCCCACAGACTACCCCAACCCAATCACCCCAACACATCGAGGCTATAGTCTCGGACTGGCTTCTGGTGATGACACATTCCTCCTCTTACGGCAGAGCAGCTCCGCTCGCTCCTAACGTGCCGCCGTAGCATAGGACACGACCGAGAGCTTGACCGAAGCCGCCGAATCCACGCCATGGACCGCCCCGTCCACGATCGCGAGAGAGACCAACAAGATACCGAAGAGGCCCTCGAGCTCGTCGAGCTTCCCTCGGATGGCCTTGCGCTGTCGACGTGCGTTGTCAGGCGACGATGGCGCGGCTCCTTGATCCTCCGCCGGCGAGCATCCTGCGGCTCCTACCCCGCCTCACTCGCGGCCTCCTACACGACGATTAGCATACCTTTCTGAAGTTAGAACGCATACCGGGCGCTGGAAACTTTGGGCACAGTGCATCGGACTGAGAGAATTCGGCAAACAATCGATTGCCGCTCGCTACATCCACCACGCAGCCGGGCTTCCCACGAAGCATTGTGAGCCGCCGGGCTCGCACACCCGTCACCTTGTCTCCGCCTCGATACCGCAACGTCCACCTACCTCCGGGTCAGCACAGAGTCAATCATGTCTCTCAATGGTCTCTTACCTTCCTCCCCATCTCGTATCGCCACCGCTTCAACCTCCATCTTATATCTTACAATCTCTCTTCGCCTCCCACCCAGTTCGGCTACCTAAGTTGCGTCAGCTTCTCCTCATACAATATGGACACAGAGTACATACGCATATATGAACCAGGATGGAAAGAGGTTAGTGGCGTGCGTCCCGGCCTGTGTGGTTGAGTTGACAGACGGCGGCAGCTGGCCGACGCACATGGTGGTGCGTACTGCTCTCCGGTCCATCTCCGAGAAGATGCTTGACAAGGGAGTACGGAGGCAGGTTCAAACTCCCGCAAGCCATGTGTTCGGCAGTCCGACCAGCGGCATGTCTTGCTCCGAAATCTGTTTGGAACAGACAACGGTGTCCTATGCAACGTCATTGCTGACATGCAATCCTCAGACACCATCATTTTGCTACAGGCTCACGGCTTCGAGGCCGACGTCTCCTTCTCTGTGCCTCTTCGATATCCACCGCTTGCGGTCGAATTGAAAGCCGGGAGATAGGTGATAGATCGTTCGATTTCGTGCCTCTCCTACCTCGTCCGTCTCTTCGTTGCCCACACCCTCCACTTCCACTGCAGGCGACACGTAGCCGTTCTAGAGCTGTCAAGCATCGTCGCACAATGCAAAAGTCAAGCTTCTGCGCGCTTCAGTCTAGGAGATACGGGCCTATGCATCTCTTTGGAAGTGCTGAGTGGTGTGAGTGACATCGAGAAGTTCAAGGGAGGAGAGGGTTCTGCCCATAGTAGGTCGATGTGTTTGAACTGAGCTCCACGACAACGGTATCCTCGATCCATCATGGCTCGCTCTCCACACCCGATTTCACTCCTCTTCAGCCCAGGAGTCTGAGAGACATTGTCACTATCGCGTTGTAGAAATGCGGACAAGGACGCATTCCACGACTAGAAACCTCAACGAAGTACGAGCCGTACCCCAGGCGAACGTGGACTTTAGCTGCTCGGACTAATAATCGGCGCTTCCGGAGACTCAGTCGACGACTATGATCCAAGTCAATCGAGGTCCAACCTGCTCTCTGGGAAGGCGTAGCACAGACGCGTACCGGCTTTGAGATTGGGTTCACGCAGCCTTGCGAGTAATGATCGACAGCGAGTCAGGCGTAGCTGCCCCAGGTTTGATGGTGTCGCCCTAATATCCCCGTTGGCATCTTGGAGGCCACTCGCATCGCCATGTACGGCGATTCTGCCGCAGAGGCATTAGGAGCTCGTGAGTATTGCGTTCAGTGCACAGAGTGTAGAGCGTGTCGCCGTCGCCAACGAGGTAGCAGACATGGTAACGCGGCCTGGCTGTGAACGAGATTTCTGCAAGTCTCGAGTGATGATACGACAGCGAATATGCCGAACTACTCTTGTGATGAGTTGGTCGTGCTAAGGGCTCGTTGACTTCTAGTCGAACAATACGTGCCAGGTACCATAGGATGGTGCCCTAACCGACGATAGCGATGACCGGTGCCAGATCACCCAAGATGCCCATGGCGCGGTAGCCTGTACCTGAGGAGGCTTTGAGAAGTCGCACGTCAGCGACGTCATACTCTGTCTTGAGATAACAAAGACATCTCTGCATACTGCCCGACGATGCCACGGCATCTGGTCATCGCATCGAGCTGGGGGCTGCAAGTATTGCTGCTCTGCTCCTTTTCGTGTTCGTCAGCAGCGCTGGCCGCGCCGGATGAAGACGGCCGGCCCCGCCATGGTAGCTTCCGACATTGCCACATGCGCGTCAAACCTCTTTCCATCTCTTTCTCAAGGATCCTCATCTTCTTCAACATCCAGCGTCATTGGTCACATCTTCCTATCTCTTTTTTCTGTTCCTGTCTAGTCTTCGGTATGCCTCAGGCTCTTTGCGGCGACTCAGGCTTGCTTGTCAGATCTCTTGCCAGATGGTCCATTCATCGTCATTTCATCTCGCGTCTCGCAGGCTATCAGGCAAGCAACCGCTGTTTCTTTCTCCGACATAAAAGACCCGGACTGCGGTTCGAGAAGAGCAGGGAGTTGGTAGCGGTTTGGTCGCAGAGCGCGAGGAGCGTTTCGAGAAAATTCCATCCCGGATGAAGACTGCGACACATTTGACCAGTCGCCGACACTGTGCCGCCTTAGCCCCGTCTTCGCAGCCGGTTGCGTTGCTGCAAGGAGCCTAGAGCAGGACTAATCCCATGGCCGCCATTACGGCACCGCATTCAAGCTTGGCCAGGTGTGTCTCGTACCCAGTCTGGTCGCCGTCTTATTGTCTTGCCCCCGTCTGACACGGCAATGAGATGAGGCGTCTTCAGTGCTTCCTTCCAAGGCTGCCTATCGTGTCCATCCGCCATTGCCACTGAAGACCGGCCAGCTGAACCTTACGGAGGATGATCTGCTATGCGTCCACCCGCCAAATCGCACCAAAAGCTTTCCCATTCGCAACGTGGGTTCCGCACGACGCTCTTGACTGCTGCCGAGTCTGTCATGTTTTGTTGTACCCTTGCATATCCGTACGCCAGAGACGTGTCTGGAATCCTCCTTGTACGTGAGAGGCGGCTGAGGCAAGCGATCGACGTTCGTTCGTATGCGAAGGGCGGCGCGTCCAAAGTTGTATGCCTGCGAAGGAGACAACGTTATAATGCGGTCGTCAGCGGAGGAAGCCCCTAGCTACCTGTCAGTGTGTATTCAAGATAACGGCGCTGCGTGAGGCGGGCACAGAACTTCATACCATGTTGAGACCAGCTTGAGCAAACATGCAGGCTGCCTTGAGCATGGTGTTCCTTATCCCGACGCATCCGGACCGATCGCCTGTTCTCCTGTCGCAAGGGTACTTGTGGCTCCGTCTTTCTCTGCGGGGAGCTCAGCTGCGGACGCAGGTCGGCGTTCGCGACGCAACGGCTTCCAATGCGAACAGTCTCAGTCATCGGCGGCCTGCTGTTACTAAGGCAAGAGGGATCTCTTTGCCTGCTGTCGCTCCAGTCGCTATGTCGCAGAAACTGTAGTCTGTTGCCTCCTTTGTCCTTTCTGGGAGCCAGCGGCTTTACGCTGCGCACTGCGACAACAGACAAGATCGAGACCTCCTGGGGTGCCACGCTACTTCGCAAGGATAAGGAGCTTGTGAGCTGTCCGACTTTGCCAGTCGCGACGGCCGCAGCATTCTCCAGAGGCGCCGCCTCCGCCGCTACCGTCGCCTGCCGGTGTGTGCGTATGTATAGCCACTTGCCGACAGGGCGACAGCCGTCAAGACCGCCTATCGGAGAGCGATGTGCGTCGAGTCGTTCCTCGTGTTCGTGGTGTTGGTGCGAGTGTGTTCGGTGTTGAGGGTGCGGTGCCGCGGAGGTGATGCAGACGTGAACCAGCCGCAGCGGCAGGCCAGCGATGGCCTGGATTGGCAGACTGAGTTGATGCGGCCCATCTCTGTCGCTGCCTCTAAAGAAAGAAGATGTCAGTTGTCTAGCAGCACAATGGGTCTGTTGAGATCTACCCCGCCGCCGACCAGGAGGCGTCAAAGCCGCGACTGAACGGTTCTCTCTCGATCCGCCACCTCCGCAGGAGGCAACAAGTAACACACCCAGGAGGAGATGAACTTACAGTGCTGCGATGAAAGGTGGTTCATGTATCGGTGCTTCCCTTGCGCGAGCGCTGGAGCGCAGACGGGAAAGTTGCTTCGCACCGCATGCCCTTCGTCGGCAGAGCGCCCTCAGGTGCAGTTTCCGCTATCCTGGATTCTCCAAGACTCATCACGACGTCGTCGCAAGCCATTCGGATGCTCATTTCGTCGTTTCGGGGTGATGTGGTTTGCGTCGTGGTGTTGGTTGCGGGGGTGGTGGCGGAATTGTCGATGAAGTTGCGGACATAGAGCTGAGGCCCCAACGCCCTCGCCTCAAGTTGCGAACATCAAATCGACCGACTGCGCACAGCGCCTATGTCTGCCCTCGCTAGGCACAGAGACGCTCGGCATTGCAGCACAGCTGGAATCATACCAAAGTCTACATCGGGGGACGTCTCAGTGCGCTTGCTAAAGGCTATCCCTTGTCTCAGACCGGATGATGACCGCAACGCATCAATAATCGTGGCTGGCCAAGTCGACATCCGTAACACGTTGACAAGGCTGCACTCAGCCTGCAAGTAAAGATTGCACCGACCGCATGTGCCGCTAAGTCTAGAAGGCTGCGGTCACCGGAGCAAGTCAAGCTTGAGACATGCACGTGTGATCATGATATGCTGTTGAATCTCCTTACATCCCAGCACAGAGTTCTGATGTCATTATCTGGCAGTACCAGTCTCGTTGGCTGCGTATTAACCCCTGAGTCGGGATTCATTCATGGAGGATGGACGCATGTCTGCAACCATGTTATACATTCTGCATCAGGATGAGCATTGCTCAGAAACGGTATTTAATATCGGCTCTGTGATCCTGTTGTTGAACAGACTAGAAGCTGGTGGATGGCACTACAAAGTCCAGAGATCGCAGTCGATCAGATGCCATCTGCACGAAGTCAAAGGAAGTCACGAAAAGGACACAATCATAAGGGCTAATAAGTCTCTTGCTCGTACATACCGCACATTCGACTGGAAGTATGTACAAGCCTCGCCGAAGCCATAAAGTGCGTTGTCTTATACTCGGTCATGGGTTGGAAGACGTCTAGCCAACACCCGTAACATTACCTTCTTGTCGGATGCTGGAGAACGAGAGTCGAGCGATCGACTCGCAGTTGACCCTGCTGGGTGAAGGAGCGCGATGTCCTGCGCCCGCCCAATCGCCCGCCCACCAACAGTGAAGCCACAAATCCAAAATCTACAAGGCACACGAACCAACTAAGGTCCGTTGGATATATAAATAAAGTAAATCGTCGTTATTCCACTGACTAGTGGTCACAGGAAAGGATGTAGGTGCCGCGGGCACCGAACCTTTTGTTGTTTCCGCATCCATATCTCGTTTTTTTGCTCCCGCGTTCGACTCTTCTTGGAGACAAACAATGAGTTAAAGGGCTCGCTTTTTGCCCGCCCTTCACCTCGGCTCCGCGGTTTCTGTTGTGCGCAGACGAATGTTTTCACCGCGTGTCACTGGCTTTGCGGACGTTGCGGTTCACTTCCTTTTTGTTCCGTGAAGAGCCCGTGAACGGGACTCCACGAATTCGGGTCAGCTTCTTATGTTGGACATGTCTCTCGCGACTTTGTTGGCTATATATTCGCAAATATTCGTCGTTATTCCACTAACTCGTGGCCTAGGAGAGATGTAGGTGCCCCCAATTGGGGGCACCGAACTCTTTGCTCCCGCGTTCGAATCAGCGCATGCTCGACATTAAGTCGGGTTTCTTTTTTTTTGCTCGTGGGGGCTAATTGAGCGCGACTGGCTGCATTGATACATACGTGCCGTGCCGCCTAGTACTGAAGCTTAAAAGCACATGAGCGATTTGGCGTGATCTAGATCTAGTATCAGAGATTCTCGGCAGAGACATAGTAAACATGCGGCACGGATAGTCTTGCAGAACGGCAGCGAGAAGACTCTTAAGGTTGTTGGCACCACCAATGGCACAGAAGACGTGCCGCATGCAGTAGACAAAACGTGATACAGTCGAGCAGCTATATTCGATGACGGTCATGGCAAGTATCGCAATGGCGGCAGCTGGCAAAAATGAAACAGCGGCATGCTGTGTACATCACGAGAAGGCAGGCCGTTCGAAGGACTTGAAGACTTGAGACGGCTGGAGTTGGTCAAGGACTTAATGTCCGCTTTCAGCCGCGATACTCCACGAGAGTCTCATTTTCTAGATACATACGCCTGTATCGCGCGACAAGTTCTGCCGGTAATGGACTGCGCAATCCGTACATGATGTCTGGAAGTTAAGATTCCACGAGATCATGGTGGGGCGAAATTGACCGATGTGGTGTTAGTACCACGCTAAGACTACTTCACCAAACCTCATCGCGGCGGAGAGAAGGTCGACGACTGCGATTAAAAGACATTTCGATTGAGACTATTGCATGGAAAGATGCTGGTTTCAAGAATCTGGCATCATTTTTCATGCCCCGACATGTTTTGGCCGAGCCTTTTCACTGGCTGCGGCTGCTAGTTCACTTCTACGGAATAAGTTGCGAGCCCGGATTTAACTGCGTCTTCCTTCGCTGTCCTTGCCTTCGACCACGTCAACACAATCTAAGAAGTCGTCCTCACACTTCCATGAACGAGGAACTCGATCTCTCAAGGCTCGCAGGAACCTCCTGTGGCCTGCGCCCATGCATCGATCAGCCACCGCCTGATACCTGTTAATATCTCCAGAGCTTCCTTCTTCTGTGTCTGGAGGCGGGATATGGTCGAGGAAATATAGCTCTCCAGCAACTTTGAGAAGATCTAACCGAGCTTGAGTGGCCATTAGCTCCAATGTGGCTTCAAAGTTTGTAGGCGACATGTCGAAGAGCTCTGCGCGCCCCCCGACTTCCTCGACGACCTTGTGTATTGCATTGTCCAGTGTTCGAATATATGCCTCCGTTTCTAGAGCGCGAACCGGTGCACGTCCAACGTCCTCCTCCTCGTCCGATTGACATTCGTAGTAATGGTAGCCGAGGCTCGTGAAGGATAGTGTCTTGGATTCCGGGCTAAGGGTATGATAGACACCTGCATCCCTGAGCCCTTGGTCACGACCGTACTGAGCCGCTGTGGGGTCAAGGTACGTTCCGGTACCGTTCAAACGGGCGGGCTTCTCTGGGCGACAGAGGTTGTGTTCGTCGGTCGGTGTGATCCTGAACATGGAGTGCCAAGCGGCGACGGGTAGTGTGAGCATAGCCGTTTCCGAGTATTCCTCCTGCCAGTAGGTGACCTCTACCTCTTGGTCGGGCTCGACGTGATCGATATGGGCTTCGTGTACTTCTATCGAGGGGGTAAGACCTGAAGATGTTAGCCTTAGTTTGGGTCTCGCTGGATGTAATGGCGGACACAAACCTTCGGTGAAGAAAGCCACTGTCGGGGCAAAGGCCTTCAGAACAAGGACACACTTGTTGTGTGACAGATACGCATGCCTTGCCTTGAGGGAAATGGATTGGTTCTCCAGTACTGATACCTTGCCTGGATGGCCTTCGATATTGCGCACTCCTATCCAGAGTGAACTTCCGCTCTCGTCGGCAACCTCAGACATGACCGACAAGCGGTTTGTCGTGTCGCTGAATTCGAGAAACAGGCGGTTGACGATGCGGTCGACGCGATACAGATCCCGCTCCGCCCTCTCCTGGACGTGAGTGCGGACGCTGCGGTATCCGCCATCTTCGAAGCAGACAGGAACCCCTGGATGGTCTGCCATTGTGGCTTGCGGTTTGGAGTAGGTTTCGAGCGTGCGAGAGCGCATAGATTGACGGCGGCCGGAATGTGTTATGGGTGTCACGGAGGTGAGAGATATCGCGCGATCTGAGAAGGGAATAGCGGGGTTTGTGTCCAAAATGTCGTTCAGAGGAGACGGTGCACGAGCGGAGCGAAAAGAAGGGTCCAACTGTCTCACTTTATCACTCCTGTCACTGTCACCGCCGACGACTTGTCCGCACAGAACCAATCCCTGAACAACGTCGACGATGTCCTCTTCCAGCGCACCTTCAACAGCCGGACTCACGATCAAAGAGAGTCTCGAACTCTTCCTCATCGCATTCAACGCCGCCGTGGCCGCATTTCGCCCATTCTCTGTCACTTCCTTTGGCGCCAGCAATCTTGGCGACGACCATATACTGGTGACACGCGATCGCCAAAGCCACGACCAAGTGCCCGTAGGGACCTCAGAAGCGCTCAAGATCTCTTACAAGAAGCTGAACCTGTGCGACACCTTTTGCACGATCTTCTACGAGGCGGTCGAAACGCGACTACATTGTAAACTCCCTGATCGTAGCTTCCTCGCCGGGCCCCAGTAATTAACATTATCCCTACAGCATACGACGCCGACGTCGAGTATGCTGTAATCGAGAATCCAATGCCGACCCAAGTCCTCCACATCCGCAACGAAAAGACCTCGATGCCCCATTCGGTCCTTCTCATCCGCAAGCAAGACGAATCCGAGATCATCTTCGATGGCACAGCAGAGCAATTGGGGTGGCCAGTAACAAACGCGATTATAAACGGCGACAAGTTTTGGCATGATTACACCCATGATGGGCAATACAAACTCGACTTGTACCACAGAGATATGAGTCTGGAAGACCACAAAGAGCTTTGCCAGGGATATTGGCACAAAATCGGGATCAGCTTGCGCCAGATGCTGCAGAGCTTCGACTGGGCGATGCTGGAGGGCATGGCGACTAGCGATCGAGAAGACTATGTACGTGGGAAAGCGACGGAAAGGGCCCGGGTTGTTGCTCAAGCTTGTTGGGGATAGAGAAGATACATAGTCCTTGGCTAGCTGTCCTATCAGTTGCTTGCCGGCTTGTACGTAGGCAATCTGTACTCTGCAGAGGACAATACATGCCGGGTTTCATGCTGCGGAAGCTCATCGTCAGCCTCAGAAGCTGTTTCATCTAGATGATATCAGTGTACTGCGTGAATAGTATACGAGAACCGCTGTTTTGGGCGTACATATGTTCAATCATCGGGTAAGCCAAGGCTGGAAATTCAGCCAGAAAGACATCTCAACATTGCGTAGCTGGAATCACGCAAAATAATTTGGAGGATACTTGGATTAGATGAGCTTGTAGAATCCATGAATGGTGATTGTAAACACGGGGCAATGAGTTGCGGTGTAATGATTAAATTGGTCTTTGCCCGCGCGCAAAGAAGCTACCTAAGAAAGTTGATGCCGCGTCACCTCGAGTCCCGACGCTCGCTCCAAAGACTCCATGACCTTCGCATGACCGGTACCCATGCAGGATTTAGCCAGGGCTTTCCAGTGTGTGTTCCTGTCGAGATTGCCCGGGATGTACTTGTTGTCGAGGTAGCTCGCCAGGACGTCGAGATCCGTCTTGACGGAGCTCAGGATATCATGCTCCAGAGCACCCCACTTGTCATCATTGCCGCTCCTGATGACGTCTTTCCATGCGCAGCCAGTCATCTTCTGATATACCCGATTGTTGACCGTTCGCACGATCGCTTCGGTTCGGAATTCTATGCGCAGGGTGCGGGAACGTGACGAACTGGCTTCGTTCTCGTGAACGCTGTTGAGGTGTTGGGAGTAATTGTATCCCAAGGAGAAGAACTCTATCGGCACTCTCACTTCCTCGTCCGGGTATGCAGGGTATCCCCTGACGGGGTATACGCCCGCGGGTCGTAGGTACTGGGGCGCTGACGGGTCGATGTAGACGCCCTCTCCGTGGTCGTTGGGGAGGTGATTTTGAACACCGTGTGTTTTTGGGCGATCCGCCTTCTCCTGCCCGTGGAGCTTTCGACGCAGACTACGGGCCTGATCTCGTAGACCCCGTGTATCTCCACCTCTTCGACATTGATTGGAAGGCGTAGTTCTGCGTCATAGTTTGTTAGCGGTGAGAATCTCTTGTAAACAATCGAAATACCACTCACCCTCGACTAGCCAAGCCAAAAGACCCGTTAGGAGCTTGCACGCAAAGACGCAGTAGTTGTGCGACTTGAATGCTTTGAAGCTCTCATCTGTCACGGACCTTCGCTCTCGAGCGAGAATTCCGGGACTGATATCCCATTTGGGGCGGAAGCGCAGATGTAGCTGACCGCCCACTTCCCTCGCGCTCAGAAGCTTGTGCTGATCGACCGCTTCTGTGGTCATGGAGAATATGTTGACCATGAGCGCTGTTGTACGAGCGAAGCTCGGGTCTGGCTGTCGCGCTTGCTGGATGTTCATGTTGGCCTGGATTTGCTTGTCGTGTGCGGGTACGACGGGGAAGGTATTGATGAAAAGGCTTTTGGAGATGAAGTGCTCGGGACAGAGAGTAATTCTGAAGACGGGGTGAGGGCGGGGTGGGCGGCGCTCGTCAGTGGTGAAGCAGAGATATCGAGCCTGGTGTTTTGGTCTCGCGCTAGCCCCCCGACGCTCCTCCGCCGGACTGACAAACGCACCAATGACTATCTCTGCGCTCGCATCACTGCATCCTGATCCAATATTGATAGCACATGAATAGAGACTTTACGTTAGGAGTCACTTCAGGGGCGCCGTAAGCGTTCATCTGAATAGTCGAACGTGCAGGCTTTGAGGAGGTCAAAAGCTCTATCAAAGAGCATCGCCAGCTCAGCTGTTACATGATGGTGCAGTCCAGGAGCGCAGATACAGCGCTGTCTACATTCATATCTTTACGTTGCTCCGTGCCTGCCTTCATGTATGCGCAGAAGGAGACAGTGCTGACAGCCAACACTCTCCTCGGCTCGCAGTACTGATACGATGCTCTCATACTGCTCAAACAAGTCTCATTGCGAAGGGAATCATTATGCGAGCCCAAAAAGGAAGGCAGGCCAGGGCAGGAGTTGCAAGATGTCCCCTGGGCTACGTTGCGTCACAAAGCTAGCAATGCTGGAGCAGATAGTCTGCATTCTAGGAATGGAAATGAAGCAAAAGTCGACGCTGAAAAGACACAACGCGCTCGTCGCGATCAGATCTGGTTAATGCCGATTACTATCGCCAGCGAACAGCTGGGAGCTCTTTGTCGGCGCTTTACAGCAGCAGGACGGATGAATGTAGAGGAGATGCTGCAGGCCACAGATACCCTTGTAAGATTAGAGTAGAGGGCATCTCGTAAGCGTTCTGACTGAGCAGACGCGGAGTGATGCGCAGCAAAGGCAGTGAAGTGCAACTTCGGGAGATGGTGTCACCGAGCAAAAACGTTGGTACAAGACTCAGACAAACACCACGAGACTGCTTGAAAGCCACAGTAGAACGTTCAGGTGCTCGTTTGGGTGTTATACGAGCAGATTGAGCCAATGTTGCGATGGGGAACGCGTCATTCTCCGCACTGTCACCTAGCCAATCTCCGCACCCCCGCCGCACTTTGTCAGGGAAAAGACAGAACCAAAAAGAACAGTTCGCCTCAATCAGTTTGCTACTCTAGAGAATCGAATCAGCAAAAAAACCTGTATTCATAACTTTATAGTGCCTGGACACTGTCGTGTGGAAGACCTGGATATGTTAGCGGAAGTCTTGAAGGTAAACAGAAGAAGCAACTATCTACCTGCACCATCCTAATGATGGTGGGCCTAACTACGGTACAAAGTACACATCCTTGCCCCGGATGGTGAAATGTAGATCCATTAGATGTATTATATGGTCAAGTGGTATCTGCGGGTATAGTGGGGCAGAAGATTTCATGGCCAGTCTCGCGGGGGTGAAGGACTGGCCAGAGCGGGCACAAACATTGAGCTCGTGCCCCTTCTGAGTCCCTCACTCGCTTGGTAAGCCCCGTCACTTGTTTTGATGAGGCTGCGATGGTCGTGCCACCGGCTACTGGTGTTTGACGCGTCACTGAGGATGGCTTCCAGCTTGTCAGCGCTTTTTGACCTGACGATGGCTTTGACTTCATCAATGAGCCTTTCCCGCGCTTAAGCATGCTCTGAGCAATCTCCGCGTCTACATTATATGCTCCAGTTGCCTTAATATGGTCTAGTCAGCTCCACGAGTTTATGCGCCAGCCTTGATGTTCACATCACGTCACTCCATGAGGCCGGGTTTCATCTGCAATCTCTGTCCTTGCGGCATGTTGAAATCACAAACACGATTTATATCCGTGCCAATTTTCCGGCAGATCTGAGCCAGTGGTCTCACGGCATCTAGAAAAATGCTCAGTCTGCCAGCCTGTCGCGCAGCTTGATGCTGGTGACGTTGTGTAACATTCACGTCGTCAATCATCATGTCGAGCATGGAGGAGACATCATGATATGTACAGTGCTGTATTGATCTGCTGAGCGATTGTATGATGCCACTTCTACTACCGGAGACAGCGCGCAGGCTGATCTCCTTGCGCTGGTCTAACTGCCCCTTGCCCTACGCGCCGGCTTCCTTCCTACTTGGCTTCCTTCGAAGTGTCGCTCTGGCTATCGTTCCATATCCTTCGCATCGATGAGGGTGTTATGGGAAGTCGCGATCGGAAGGTAGGCGTGGCTCTCGGCCAAAGATGACCGAGTTAGTAGTGATCATGTAGAGAATGTAGCGATCTTTCGGCCAAAGATGATCGAGTTAGTAGTGATCATGTAGAGAATGTAGCGATCTTTCTTCGTGTTTCTCCACACGAGGCCGAGGCGTGAGTAGAGAACAAATGACTGAGCGACGACGAAGACGAGCCATGAGAGATTGATGAAGACGATGGCCGAGTAAGAGGTATAGCAGTCATGTTGTCCGCGCGGTGGACCTTGAGTCAAAAGGGATGAGGAGCCTGCATTTTGTCAATTCATTGTTTCCAGACCAAGACAACTCGCGTACCAACATAGCCTCCCTGGGCCTTCATACCGGAGTCTTCTTCTGGCGGGAGGCATGCATGTATGAGCCAGGCTTGCCATAGCCCTTGTAGTCTGCCACGACGTTGGAGTGCCACCTGCCCCTCATGGCCTCACGAAGATCTTCGAACGCCTGAGCCCATCCAAGTATTCCAGACCTCTGCTGGTACAGTCTCATGCTGCGCACTATCGTATCGTCCATTTCCTTCTCGGTGACCTTGGCGCCAGCAACGGCCAGGAGCGTCTCCACAGTGCGTGTCTTCTGGAAGACTAGGGCAAGAAGGAGCAGCGGGCTGTCGTCCTCGAACAGATGTGGCGCGTTGGTGAGCATCCATCGGTGCAAGTAGAAGTACCTGAACGAGATCTCCGTGGCGGGCCCCGTCAGGAGCATGTCCGCGTCGGCGCTCGCGTCAGCCTTGTTGGCTTCATTGAAGGGATAGTCGTGCATGCAGGCGGCCACGCTCGAGACGTAGGTTCCGCTGCCCTTCTTCGTGTGGGGAGCTGCTCTGATGCGAACGCGACAGAGCGGATGTTTGCCCTTTGGCTTGATTCGACATGCATCCTCGATGGCTGTAGGAGCGGTGGGCCATTCTTTATCCGCCGCCAATGTCTTCGTCTTCGTGTAGTAATTCTCTGGCAGAGAACTAGATTCGCGCGTTAGCTGGCTCATTGATAATTTGAGCTTCTGGTGAACTCACTTGAGCTTCGCCATTGGGTCTCCGCCGTAGTGGTTGGCGCAGTCAGTCAGTATTGTCTCCAAGACCTGCTTCTGAGTAACGATGGCCGCCATGTTGTTTGTGGAGAAAGGACTTGACTGAACTTTCAAAAGATGGCGGGTCAGTCCGAAAGTCTGGTCAAAGTTGTAAGTAGACAGGCTGCTCTGGGACTATGCGCGTCCCCGTTTACGCGCTAGTTGTGGCACTCAGACGCCCACACCGAGAGCAGATGTGAAGGCAACTCTCACTACCCTCTCCATCTTCTGCTATCAATCCGATACTTTCCCCCCACAATCATGGCCACTGAGTCTCCTCAAGCCGGCGTGCGCGTCGCAGCTACCCTTCCAGCCCTTTCTCTTCGCCAGATCCTTCTCGTACATCTTATCATATTTCAAGAGGCGCTATTTGGCTGCCATGTCTTCGGGATCAGGATATCATGGCTAAACCGAACGTCACAACCCGGTGTTCCGGAAGCGCTCTTCGACTACGATCGATCGGAATTTGGGAGCCCGGATCCAACACGACTGAGCCCAGGGAGTGAATATCGCGCAGTGGTCTTCAAGCACTATTGCGAGACATTTTGCATCATGATGAAGCCTTTCGTAATCCGGTACCTCTGTGGTAAGGAACAAGGCCCGTTAAATAGTATGCGCGCTCGAACAGTGACTGACAGCGAGCAGAGCTTCTCGGCACTGGCTACACGGTTACTTGGATCAACTTCATAGCCAAACCGCATTTTCGCATACTCGCAGATTGGGCAGAGATGAACCAATTGATATATCACTCCTGTCTATTGGTATCCAATGGTAACGGTGAGAACCACGTCTTGGATGGCACTGCCGATCAATATGGACGAAACTGGAAGACACATTGGTTCATGACAGGGAAAGAGCTTATTGCAAACTTTCTGGATCCCAAGTACTCAAACCCGAGGGAAATTTGGACAACGAACGAACAGGGGGAGGTCGCCAAGTGCGAGAGGCTTGAGGGCAAAGATTGCAGCCATGGATACTGGGCGGTCGGATACTGGGTAGTCGCGCGCAGGCGTATGGAGCAGATATTCCGGGAGCTGAACTGGACATCTCTCCGTGGGCTGTCGGACGACGATGTGGAGGAACGTATCCGTTCCCTGAGCAAGGCCAAGTTCGAGGGGGCATTTGCGGAAGCGCAGTCGAAATAGACGAGCCTTCCTTACGCGGCCCTTGATAGGCTAATGACTTGGACACAGTAGATAATACAGTAAAGTTCTCATGCATCTTGGTAATCGTGAATCGTCAGTGAAGGTGCTCCAGAACTGACAGGGATGCACTGACGTACCTTTAGCGCTAAAATCCAAAGACAAATTGTGGCTGCCCCTCCGTACCCTCACAGCCTCCAGGACACCAAAACACTCGAGCAGAAGCCGTCCTCCTGCTCACATCTCCATCATGACACCGGTCAATCCCACCACCACCGCACCACCTCTGTCCCTGGAAGAGGTCCTGCACGTTTACCTACGTTGTTTCGACGCCGCCGCTGACGCCGCCCCACGAGCCTCAGCCGCATACGCACGGGCGTACAGAGCCAACTCCGTGCCATTCAAAGTGTGGCAAGTCTGGTCGACCGAAGACCTGAAGACCGACCCGCCCAAAAAGCTTGAACGCTTCTCCTTCCTGCCGCCGGGGCTCAACGAAGCACTCGCGCGGCAAAACATGTGTGATTGGTTCTGCATGGTCCTCGAGGAGGAGGTGGATAAGAAGGTCGGGGAATTGTTCCGTGGGCGCGCAGAATGGCTGAGATGTTGGCCGAGGGTCAACTTCATGACGTCTTGGCGCAGTCTGAGGCATAAGCCCGTCGCGGTGCTAGTGCACTCGGTCCTGCGAGTCACGACAGAAGACGGCCAGAGGGTGGTCATGGACGGTACCCTGAGGCAATTTCGTTGGGCGCAGTCGACTTGGCTCCAAACATGGACACAGTGGTGCGCCAAACGCCTAGACACCACCAAGGGGGACAATGGCTGGCATTTCGTTTCGAGCGAAGCGAAGCAGAAGGTATGTGAGTACTCTGTGGATGTAGCAGAGGGTTACTGGGCTACTATCTTCTGGAGGCTGAGGGAGTTGTTCCAAGAGCTGGACTGGATGGAGTTGAGGAGACGAGAGAAGGATGAGCGTATCGAGTACGTCGACGAGTTGGCCCGAGCAAAGTTTGCAGACCTTCTCGTAAAGGCATTCGATGTCTGATCAAAGCAAGGACTGAGATGAGGACCGAGAGGAATAGATAGACATTCAACTTCGAAAACGATGAGAAATCATTGAAAGAATACGCATATGCACAGTACCTGAGCTATACAAGCCAAGAAGGCGCAGCCCCTACCTCGTTACGCCGTTGGTGCCCACTTGCTCTTCGTTCTGATCCTCGCCCCGAAGATGTAGAACAGAATGGGTACAGGGAGGAATACCACACAGATGAACGCCAGAAGGCTGGTCGCCCATGGTACACCGAGCTTGGTGTACATTGCATGTGTAAACAGTGGAAAGAAAGCGCCCGCAAACGAGCGGATGAAGGTGTTGACCGCGATGGCGCTGTTGGAATAGAAGCCATAGCAGTCGATGAGGTAGCTCATTCCCTGCCAGAAAGGCACCATGCAACCAAATCCGAGAAGGGCGACGGAGAGCACCTGCGGTACCCAAGAGATGTTTGGATTGCTAGTCCAGGCAAACCAGAATAGACCGACAGGAAGTGCGATGGCGCCGAGTATCATGGGCGGCAGGCGTTCCTCCGGGATGACCTTGCCGTGTTTACGAAATGCGCGCGTGAATCCAGTCGCTGAACTGTAAGCAATACATCCAGCGCCCATCAGAATGCCAACTATAAAGGCGCCGAACGGGAGCTGCGAGACCCCTAGAGACCAGCCACGCTCCTCGTAGAATGACACGGGAAACTATCGGTTGTTAGATCCTGGTAACAAGAAAGGTATGAATACAGACTCACAGCTTCAAAAAGTAGATAGACAATGCCGTACAAAAAGCTCATGTACGCTGTCACCAACGCCAAGATGGGCTCCTGGAAGAACATGATGAATGGTCGTAAGAGGTAAACGTTCAGTACTTTGTCGAGAGTCAACTTGTTCTCGTCTGCAGCAGCGTGGTATTCGTTGTTGCCCGTGTCTTTACGCAACTTTGCGGCTCGCAACTGCAGAATCCTGGCAGCAGAAGTCTCTGGTATGGCGAGGAAGCCAATAACGCCAAACAGGCCGGCCATGATGAGGGTGATCCAGGACGTCCAGCGCCAGCCAAGATGCGACTCGGCGATGAAGCCACCGGCAATGGGTCCTGCCACCGGACCAGCGAATCCACCAGCGGCAAAAATGCAGATGGCATACGACCTGGGGATGGGATCCCACAAGTCTGCGAGAGCTCCACCCACGACTGCCAAGGGTGCAGAGGCGAAGAGGCCACCAAGGAAACGGCCTACGCATATCGTCGTTATGTTTTGGGCAAGAGCGACTGGGATCTGGAAGATAGCGAAGAGTGCGAAACCGAACATGAGGGGGATCTTCCGACCCAGAACCTCTGACATTGGCCCGAAAGCAATCGGTCCAAATACGAATCCCTAAACCTTTCATATTAGATATTGGAACTCTGGCTGCCGAATAGGGCCTCAACGTACCAGGACGAACAAGGCTACTCCGAGAGTGGCTGTGACCTTTTCGACCTGAAACTTCTCCTGGACAATCCCGATGTTGACACTGAAGATAGAACTGGCGAATGTGACCGTGAAAACCATGAGGCCCATGGAAACTGTGATACACCATCTTCGTTTGGGCGTCCAGTTCTTCGGGTTGCCGGGGTCTTTGGGTCCATCGAACTCCACGAAAAAGCGATCTGTTTGTTCTGGTGGCGTAGTGCTGTCTAAGCCCTTCTCCAGGCCATGCAAGGCGTCTTCTTCGCTCTTTCTGGAACTGTCCTCTGTTACATCCAGTGTCTGCTCTGGGGACGTCCGAGGCTGTGCTGATGGTGGTGTAGACCGGGGGTCTATGCTGTGGTCTGTCGTCATGCTAGAAGAAGCTTTGAGGTCGGTGATACACAGGCTTGGCTACGGCGACGGGGAATGGAGTATTTGTAGGATTCTACATGTCGGGCTTGTGGATATGTCATTATTCCCGGGGTTTGGGCGGATTTAACGATAAGGAAGCAACGACCTGCTGCAGCCGCCCCTTGACCCACCTTCAGCGCCGGGCCATCTACGCGAAGGGCGACTTGGCGTTTTACTGACGGTCTGCTCATGTCGCGCCATGGTGAGGCTCCGCAGCTGGAATGTCTGAACGCGCCTTCACGCGGAGGAAGGATGGCGAGGAGAAAGGGGAGGTGCTGCGTCATCGATTTGTTGGGGATGATGGGGGCACTTTCCCTGAAGCCGACAAGCGCGAGCCATGGATGCGGCTACTTTTCCGGGCGACCCACCAACTCTCATCCGACCTCATCTCAGTCAGCCCTTCTGTACAACGCGACCTGTTGCCACGCCCTTATTTCTTTGTTTTCTCGCACATGGCGTAAATCGCGCTCGCGCTCTCGGCATCAATTCGACGCGAACCCGTAGGCCACAACGACGCCTCGTACATCAGGGGCTCTGGCAGTATTGCGTCCGCGCCAAAATTTGAAGAAGACGTTTCGCGTTTGATACTAGATGCTCACATCCAGCACCCGTTTGCTCTCTGCACATTGACCCTCTTCTACTCAACTTTCTCCAGGTCTTCTCCTACTACCACGCGAGGGGCGCGACGCACTCATGACAGTGTTCACCCAGGATGATACTACGACACGCACGCTTACCGCGATATCACCGTACTGTTGCGAGATTCCGAACACGCCTTCCTCGCCCCAAGAACACTCACTATCTCGGTCGTCCTCCGTTCTTTCGCATACCAGTCTAATTTCACAAAGGCTGGCACAACATAGAGGACTACCAGGGGCAAAGACAATGCTAGGGGAGCACGCTGGCCGACAACCTAGAACAATGCGGAGAAGATGAGAAGCAGCGATGTCGTCCGGATAAAGACGCATCAGCGCTGCATGACTTGTGTCGTCCACCTTATCTTGGTTAAGGATTACAGTCTCGCTTGCTACTCTAAGCCCGAGAGTCTATAGGATTACAATCGGTCCTGCTAAATCTGCTCCATCTCTGCGCCAGAGTTGTCTTCCTCGTACAAATCATCAGGATCCACGTCGTCTTCTTGGATGTCCTGCTTCAAAGCTTGCCACATCGCATGCACATCGACACTTTCCAGGTGCGGTATGTCCTTTACCCAAGATTCCTTAAGCTGAAGGAGGAGCTTCCCACAAGAGCGGTCATACCATTCGCGTCCAACTGTAATACTGGATAATTGGAGACAGCGCATGATGTGCTCTTTTGTCACAAGAGTGAGCACAAGAAGCAAGACCCAACTCTCGTCGTGCAGTGTATGTGGTGCCTCGTACACTATCAGTGAAACGATATCTTCCCGGTCTTCCTGAGGAGTATCGAGCAAATCTTCGACGCTCATTTTCTCAAGTTGTTTCCACAGAACCTTGAATGTTTTTGTTGGGTTTACTGGAGGTCGTTGCTCATGTGCTTTCGATGGCAGGAACGCCCTCTCCCAGGGCTCATCATTGCTTCTTGGTCTCGAGACAGGAGATGATGGATCAATCTCTCCCACAAAGCGCAGTAAGATACCAATGTATTCCATCTCCCATTCCGTGGGAAACCCGACTCGGTCATGCACCTTGAAAGGTGTTTCTAGGCCCACTGCCCGAGCCATATCGTAGTGCTCTTCCTCATAGAAGCTGTAATCTCTCAGATTCTTGGCCGACCACCAGCTGGGACGCTTGGCTGCTCGGACCAAGATAGCTTCAAGCATCTGTTTCGCAGATATCGTGCCAGACTCCCTGTGCGGGCCGATGGAAGAGTTTGGTTTCGCTTTTGGGACCGCGCTGGTGCTTGCAGCTTTGCCTTTTGTCGTTTTGACGGTCTCACTTCCGGCAGCACTTTCAGCTTCTTCGGTCGTTGTCTTGTCTTTTCGGCGAAGAGATGTGAAGCTTCGAGTCTTCCCTACCTGTTCCTTCGGCCACGTTTGACCAACAGCATGAAGCGGATCCACCTGTGGATTACCGTCCACAACCAGAAACGCGTCGAATATATCCAAGCGGCTCTTGATCACAAGGTTTAGGAGTTTCACTGACCCTACGGTGTGGAGCGCTCTCCAGTCCTCTCTTGCCTGCACGCTGACACGCTTTGGCCAATACCAGGTCGGTGGCTCGGTTCCCAACAGGTAGTTGAAGTTTACGTGACCATCGCCGCCAGCCAAACGCCTTACTGCAATAATCCCACCATCCACGACCGGATCTTTTGTATTCGGGGTTGAGGCTTTCAGCCAGAGCTCGGCCATGTCGCCGGGGATTTTGATCGTGTCGGAATTGGGGTAAGAAGTGCTCTCGTCGGTTGCTGTCGTGGACCTCTCGGGCTTGGTCTGTGGCTCATCATCCTGCTGGACAATAGTTGGCTCTGAGCTATCGTTCGACATGCTGTGCTTGAAACACAGTCACCTGATCAAAGCGAGTAACGAGACGTCGATAGTAGGCATGTCGCACCTGCTTTCTTATACTGACGCCTATGTACCAGCAATCGCATCACAAGCCACTACTTCCAATTGTTACAAGCTTGCTATACATCACGAGTGAGTTCATCAAACGTGGAGGATGATTGGAAAGGATGAAATGTGGCAATTGATGGAAACGACACGTTCTTGCGCCTACCCTCGGCTATCTAGGTCTCATTATCAGCGAACACCAGTCTTCTTGGATATCGACTTCTTCGCCAGTGGCTGCTCAGTCGCTGCAGCGTCATCTCCACTTCCAACCGTGTCAGCACCCTCGTCATGTCCAGAGTCGCTACGTTGTCCACTATCGACATCGGATCGGTTAGCGAGAGGGTTGTCTAGCGCCTCTTTATCAATTTTCTCGCGAACATTGTCTGCTTGCAGGAGTTGCTGTAGCAGATAGAACATATGTACGGCTTGAGGATAATCTGTTCCGGTTTCCTCCTGATACTGGGTCATGCAGGTATGAACAGCGTCCCTGAAGCGAGCATCAGAAGGCGTAAGTGATGCCTCAGATTCCGCGCCTTCCGCCTCGTCCTTCGTAAGTAAGACCAGTGCAAGCAGATAAGGCCATGAGTCTAGCCTGGCAATGTGCGGGCTATCGGTTATCATGCGACGCCCAAGTTCCTTTCGTTCGGCTTTAGTTTGCGACAGGATCACATCTACTGTGGTCGACAGGGGGCCGCCATCATCGTTACCGTTTTGCCAAATGTGGAACCTTTCGAGGAAGATGGCCCATATGTCCATCAGCTTGATACGCCGCGTCATGCCTGTTGATGGTGATGGTGGATTCTCGTTTGCCCCGACAAATCGAATCTTGTCCGAAGAATAGCGCCATACCACGTCTACGCCGTTCAAGATCTCGTCAGCCTTTTCATAAGACTTGCTGCCCTTGATCTTTCTTTTCAAAATGACATCAACGAAATTCTGGGCGGACTTCGGCTTCCAGCTTCTCGCTGTCGCTTCATCTTCGGCTGTTGCGTACTGGTAACTGCCAGCCATTGGTGTGGGTAGCCAAGAGCTGGGCTCAGAGACTTTCTTCAAGATGTATTGGAGTATCACTGATGAGGCAATACCGTCGTTGCCTTTGAAGCGCCTAGTGACCTCCGTTTTGGCTGTGGGTAAATGGGTGACTGGGTTATCGATCAGCACGACCTTATTCAGAACCCTCACCTGATCCCAGCCATCTACATCCACATCTCTCCAATCATTCTTTTCGACTTCATCGTATCTCTCAACGGTCTTCTTGTACAACTTCGTAGCATATGTCTTCCTCATCCACTCCAGCTCCCCGTCATCCCATACCAATACCTCCAAATTAGATTTCTTCAGTCTCCTCCTTCGCGCAATGATGATAGTGTTGTCACTTCTCTTTAAACTTTTCTCCATACTCGCGCTCTTTGCCGCTTCCTCAGTCAGCGTTGATCGCACTATAGCAAACTTAGACGGAAGTTCCAGATCCCGCGCATCTCGCTGCTCTTCTTCTTCAGCATCGATGGGCACTGTGTCTGTCGCTTTCTTACTTTTCCTCTCACGCCTGCGCTTGTTAAGAGGCTCATTCGTTGGAACAGTTTGATCATCGTCGTCCAAATCCATCTGACCGCTGTCTTCTGATACATCTTTCTCTAGGTCCTGAACCACTTTTCTCTTTCGTAGATTGGAAGGAAGCTTTGCTGTCGGATTGCTAGCAACGTTGCCTGGCTCTTCAGGCGCTTCGATCACCTCAGCATCGTTGTTGTCCTTGTCGTCGTCGTCCTCGTCGTCCTCGTCGTCCTCGTCGTCGTCTAGCAAGGCCCTAGCAAGTTCGAGGGCTTTGGCCATTCCTTCAGATATTTCGTTCCCATGCTTACTGGTTGCAGCTTTGCTGGATGCTTTCTGAGGTCTTGATGGCGCCATCTTCTTGTTCTTTGGTGGTACCTTTGTACTGGCTGGTTTCTCCGAGCCCGCGTCCATTCGTGAAGTCTGTTGCAAGAGATTTGATGTGAATAGGTACAATAAGTACATGGTTGAAGATAAAAGTCCTGTGCTATAATCAGTTTGCTATAGCTGCCAGAGTCTTTGTGCGTAGCCAAACTTGGCTGCAACGTCATGAGCAATCTGGAAAATACACAGAAAGTCCCAGATACCTCCACTGCGTGCTCATCGCGCTGGAGTAGCAACTCTGTATTGTCGAGTCTGGTTGTCGGTTGAAGCTATTTCAGTAACCCAGACACAATAACGTCTAAGTAAACGCCCGAGTCGATACCTTGCAACACGACTGCGTTTCTGCATCCCCTTTAGACTCAACATCTCCAATCAACATGTGCATCCATCTACACTGATACTTATCAGTCCTCCAACTCGAGATACTCGTCGTTCTCAGCCTGCTCATTCCCGCCATCATTCCCATCACTATCTTTGCCATTGCTTGTATCCTCCGGCGCTGCCACGATAACGTTCCCATCCTTATCAACGTCGCTTTCTACGTACCAGCGAATCTCATTACGAGTCGCCAAGTAAGTGCGCTCAACGCAATCAAGCGACCATTTCTCCCAATCACCGCAGTATGTCCATAGGAACTCATACCGTGTATGCTCGTGCCAGTTATCTCCCACTTCAATACCGACTGTCTCCAACAACGCTGCGATCTCATCGCCTATGAGGAATAGTCGCGCAAACATGAGTAGCTTGTGGTCTTTCAGCAGGTATGGCGCGTGCTTTGGGAACAGCGCGACGGTCTTGCTTAGCTGAAGGGCGAGGGTGTGAGCGGTGTTGAACGTCCAAGTAGGATTCCTCAGCTCATGGAGACTGGTGTCGAAGAGCGGGGTGAGGAAGTGGACGACGGGGTATGAGCGGCACTTTCCTGGGTCGGTAGCAATTTCTGGGTCGATGCTGCCGACATATCTGACCCTGATCGCTCTATAGGGTAGGTCTCTGTCCGCGGCTTTAAAAAATGTAGCGGCTTGATCCTGCTTTCTCCCGCATGACACAATAGGTGCGTCGTAAGACTTCTGCAGCGTTTGTTTTGTTCTCCTTGAGGTTTTCCGCGATCTTCTCCGCTCGCTGCTTGTGTTCTTTCGTCCTAAAGACCCATTCATCGCTCTTGAAGAGGCTGTGGGCTACAGCTCTTGCCGCATCCTGCAGTACCGTTTCCCGGAAGTGATCGAAGACCGTCGTTCTCATACGGAGTATGTGTTCGGCCGAGTCGTCTGCGCTAGCGTTCGTTGTGGGTGGGAGTTTGGGTGGCATATTTCGGTGTCGCTCGCTCGAGTTGTTGAAAACTTTGCAAAGGTGGTTGTGTTCTGCAAAATGTATCAGGACCCTTTGTTTGCTAGTGAAGGGCGGAGAGCTTTGCAAGATACCTTAGATCATCACAGTCTCGATACGTCGACGACAGAGCACCCTGGAGGTAGTCAGTGATGATCTGACTGACCAGGGAAACATGCGAGCGTACTGTATTGCTCCAGAAGGTCGCGTGCCGATTGAGTGTGTGAGATGATGTAGGGGAGTGGCAGCTACAGAGGTACCCAGAACAATCAAAACAACGCCTGCAGCACCATATTGAGCACATCTGCAATGTCATCATCACAGAATATTACAAGTAGTCACCTCAATGATGGAGAAGACTTCTATTTATGCATATTTATAAGGCGCACAGCGGGGCCATCCCCCCAACCCGCACCACCACACCACCTCTGCCACCACCAGGAACTCAACATGTTTTGCCCGAAGGCCCCAATTCCTCTCCACCCCACCCAGATCTACTGTCCGAAGACCGGTCTGTCAAGATATGTCAGCTTAGCTCGTCAATGTGTGATTAATTAAGACTTACTTCCACTCATCCAGCTCGCGGGCGAGCTTCCAGGCCGAAACCCCCACCTTCATCCTCTCTCTCTTCTCCGCCGCAACTGCTCTCTCTCACCGGAGCTTCTCCTTGATCATGCCTTTGGCCTCGGCCAGGGCGGCCACCTTGTCGGCGTTGGTGATGGCGATACGCCACACGGCGTTCCAAGATGGCCCCATGTGGGCTGCGGACTTTGGCGGCGAGGGCGCGGGTGCATAGTCGACTTCGGGGTCGAATGTGAAGGTCACTTTGTAGGTGTCTTGGGGTATTGTAGGTATCAGAGTGTGGTATGGTGAGTACGTTGGAAAGTTTTGGAGGGTGCCAGCTAGGATACACAGACGCGCAATACTAAAGGTTTAATTACAATTCTGCGCTCCTCGCTCTTCACCTACAAACGGACAGCTCGACCAATCAGTTCCAACCCACCCAACTCTTACTCATTACACGCCACACTCTCACTTCACCTGATCTCAAATCTCCCATCTTAAAGCTCTCTGGCTTAACCTTCTTGTGCTCACGTCCCTGCTCCCAAGCCCTTACCTTCTTCTTACTGCCATCCCACTCGACAACAACACCGACGTGATCCGGCTTCCCAACATCCATCGCGTACTTAGCATGCATTGGCCCAGTCTTACCCTGGAACTTTGCATTGCGGAAGCTGATGATGTCACCAGGGCGGATCTCATCATATACTTGGGTTGATGCATTCGCTAGGTTGGCGTACACAAGCGCGCCGTAAGAGCGAGTTGAGATTGGAGGCAGTGCGTCATTGAAGGGCTTGAATAGCTCCTCAATCAGTCCCTGCGGCGTGCCATTGCCTACGACGGTGTTCTGCTTCGACTCGATAGTCTTGGCTATCGAACGACCAAACTGCTCGTACGCGTTCTCCAGCTGATCAGGACGCTGGCTGGGAGGCGGCGGCTCATTGCGCTGTTCAAGATCCACATCGGAGACGTTGGTGGACTCGAAGCGGGCGGAAATGATTGTTTGTGAGTAGTCAAGGTAAAGAACTTTGATGAGTTTCTCCACAGTGTTGCCTGATTGCGACTCCTTCATGTCTACCAGGACGTCTTTGCGGGCTTGGAGTGATGGGGGAAGTAGCTTAGGCTGGGTCCACCAATGCGACGACATCCCCAAATCGATATCGTTTGCAATGAAACCTTGATTCGTTGCTGGGCGAGGCTGATCCATGGAAGATCGAGTTGTCAGCATTTGGGCTGCATCAAGCGACTTCCGAGTGTTCAGCATCCGAGGCGGTGCCTCCGTTGCGACTGGCGAGAACATAGAAACTGGGCGTTCCTGCGGTGGCGGCGGGACCATTCTTTCTTGAGCTGGAGGAGGCGGAGCTTGTAGAGGTGGAAGAGGCGGAGGTGCATGCTGGTGTGGAGGAGCCTGAGGTGGTGGAGGCGGTGGCCTATCGTGAGACTTCCGAGCTGGCGGGGAAGAGTACAAATCATCCTCTTCATCTGATTCACCCGCTTGACGATGTGGTACAGGAGGCATCGATGGTGGCATGGGTGGTGGTGGGCGATTCTGCGGGGGAGGAGGCTGGCTTTGTGGGGGCGGTGGCACTGCTCGAGGAGCTGGAGGCGCCGCGGCTTGCGGAAGGGGTGGGCCAGTGTACTTGAACGGGTCATATTCTTCATCGTCATCGTCCATAGGGGCGTTGCGAGTCGGTGGTGGTACCGGTGGGAGAGGCGGTGCACCACGGGGAGCATCTGTTGATGGCCGACTGGGCGCCTGTTGAGGTGGTGGAGGCGGAACTGCACGAGGTGCAGTAGGAGGCAGAGGCGGCATTCCCTGAGGAATAGTGGGCGAGCGTGCTGAAGTTGGCTCGTCCGTCAAGGTATTGTCTTCTACGCTGGAATCGCGAGCATGTGACTTCAAGGCGTCCTTGTGAGTTGCCTCGGGTGCCATGTCGGTGTCATAGTCACCTTCGTAGTCAGTCTCGCCCTCGTTACGGTCCAATTTGCGAATCGGAAGATCTTCATGGCGCGATGGAGGTGCCTGCGTTGGTGGAGGTGGCGGAGGCGGACGGCTCATTGTAGGCGAAGTAGGGCCCGCTGATGGAATGGGAGGCACACGTCTCTCTGACAAGTCCTGAGATGGCTCGCCGGAAGCGAAATACGAAGCTCGCCTATTGGATGGCTGGGAAGGGGCAGACGGGGTAGGAGCAGTGTCGGTCATCTCATCACCAGACTCAGATCCGGGCCCAGGAGAGAGAACCTGCGGAGGAGGTGGCGGTACCGGTCGAGCTAGTTACTGTCAGTATTGTTCACCCACTGATAGCCGATGTGACTTACAGGCCGATGGTACAGGAGGGGGAGCAGGACGTCCTAGAGAATATTAGAAACAGTGGAATAGACGTAGGAATTATTGATAGAGCCTAGTGCACACACATACTAGACACGCAAACAGTCATCACATATTCCGACAGACCGTCATAGGTGACATAGGTCTTTGACAAGGTCTCGGAAGATGGCGACTGCAGGCGGCCTTGGGCATGGTGTACAAAAGCGCGGATAGGTTTGCGAGGAATGATAAACTTACGGTCTGTTGAAACAGGTGGAGGACCATCGCCAGTTGTTGGCCGGGCCGGCTGAGATGCAACCTCCTCTACGTCTGGCACTTCGTTTGCTGAGTGAGTGCCTGTGACGGGGTGAGGAGTTTCATCCTCCTTCTCGACAGAAAGCGTGCGGTCTTCAGGTTCTGGGCTTCGGACGGGCATCATACCAGGCATACCAAACATAGGAACTCGTTGCTGAGGCATGCTGTACTCCTCAGTCTCTTCGGGCCTTTTCTCGGTGGTCGATTTCTTCTTCTTCGGTGGAAGACCACCGCCCATGGGCATACCACCTCCGAACATACCAGGCATACCGGGCATGCCGGGAATACCACCACCCAATCTCCTCATGCGCTCGCGTAACTCCTCCTTGCGTCTCAACTCGGCAGTCTCCTCGTCTTCCTCTTCCTCCTCGTCTTCTTCTTCGGGCACGTCTTGCTCATCACCAACGTTGGGCTCTTCCGTTGGGGCAGTGGGTGCTCTGGGAGGTGGCGGCGGCGGGTGCCTGCTCTTTGGTCGGTCCTGGTCCTCTTCGACACTTGTGGACTCTCCTCCAGCATCTTCAGTATCTCCAGCTGCTGATTGATCAGCGTCGTTTTCGCTGAGGAGATCGCGGTCACGGTTGAGCGCGTCTGGAGAGCGGATATCGTGCGATGTTCGCGGAGGGCGATTCTGGTCCATGGATGCACGACCTTTAGAAGCTCCACTTGTCACGCGCTCGAGGCCAGTGTCCTCGCTGTCTTCAGCGGGAGCGTCTTGAGACTCGGTCCTCTTGGCCACAGGCGGTCTCTTTGGCTTTTCCTTGTGCATAGCCGCGGCCCTTTCTGCCTGCTCCTGCTGCTGTTTCTGCAGCAGAGCGATGCGTTCCTTCAGGCTAATCTTGGGCTGTGGCTCTTCTTCGCCCTCGTTTGCATTTGCCTTGTCATGCGCGACCAATCCCGCGCGCTCCGCATCGTTCTGGGTCTGCGCCTGACGCTCTGCAATTTCAGGATCCTCTTCGCGACGGTAGGTCTTGACGGGTGGAGCCTCTCGAGTGGGAGGGACGTAGGCATTGCGGCTCGGCGGGGGAGCCACGAAGGGCTTCTTGATGAAACTAGGGGCGCCGCCAGAGGGCTTGAAGGGTTTGGGCGGAGGATCAGTGGGCTTGTTGAAAGCAGCAATGCGGTCCCGGAAGGCATTGTTCTTGGGAGCGACAGGCGGAGGAGCCTTCTTCGCGGGAGGAGCGGGCTTGGACGACTCCGACTGCGGCGGCAGGGCTTCCGGAGCCTTTGCGCTCGACGCAGAGCGAGGCGACATGGGTGACATGGGCAGCGGTGTTGTTTTGGCGGCGCTGGGCACCTCAATGGGAGGGGCCTGGGGCTTTGGCGGCTCCGGTTCTTGAGGCAGCACTGGCTCTGGCTCCTGCTGCGGTATTTGGGGCGTGGGAGGGGCTTCCTGCGCAGGCGGCTGCTCTAAAGGCTTGTGCCGCGAAGCTCGGTTGGGTCGTGGTGGCGGCTCTGGCTCGTAGCGCTCGACGAAGTTCCTGGGGAAGAGGCCATCGTGCTTGGTGCCGCTGTCGTCGGTGTATTCGCCCACGTACCAGTCGTCGCCCTCCTCCTCGGTGACGGAGATGATCTGGCCGACCTTGAAGCCCAAGTCGTCTTCGTGGTTAGACACATAGTCGAAGACGGCCCTGACTTTGTACATGGCGGCGGGGTGTGTCGATGGCTGCAGAGGTGGTCCGGCGGCGGAAGACGCAATGGGGGTGACAGCTGCGGTCCCTGCCTGACAGCGCTACAGCAAGAATGTGTGGGAGCTCTCTAGGTGCACGGCGGGTCTCGGACGTGTAGCTGCGATGACGCCCATGTCAGCCTGGGCAGCAATGCGGGACGCGCGGGTCAACGGGGCAGCCTACCATTCAATGCTTGCACCCATCCAGCTCTGGGCGAGGGGCAGTGGGAGATATGAGGGCTGCTGCAGGTGCCTCGTGCGAACAAGTGTGGTGACGAAGCTCAAACAGCCCCGCCCAAGTCCCCGACGCTCCGCCAAGCACGCCCAACGAGGTTCCACTTCACACTCTAGCCACGACGATCCCAACACCAACACAGACCCGTCATGCCGCCCAAGTCCATCCTGAAGAACGCGACCGTCTCTACCAACGCGCCGCCGGGCAGGAAACCTGTGAATGCGCGCCACCTCGCAGTTGCCCGCCACCATGCGACGGTACTTGAAGACCGCAAGCGCGTCGAGGCAGAGGTGCTGGAGGCCGTCATGACCCTCATGGACTTTCCCACCTCGCCAGACGCCGATGCTAAGCGACCTTCGCCCTCGGACGCTCACTTCTTCCAGAAAGCAGTAATTCCCTTCCAGCCCGCCGACTACGACGCCCTCATCGAGGAGCGCAACATTGCCGACAAGTGCGGATACGCTCTGTGCCCGCGCCCCAAGAAGAAGGCGCGATCCACCGCGAGGAAGCAGTTTGTTGACACTGATCACGGTGTTGAAATAGTAGACAGGAAGGTGCTCGAGGTGTGGTGCTCAGACGACTGCGCAAGACGCGCACTCTACGTCAAGGTGCAGCTGAACGAGGAGCCGGCGTGGATGCGACACGGCGGGTACGGCGACAAGATCGAGCTCATGGTCGACAATGCCGACGAACATGAAAATGCCCTACCGCTACGTTTCAAACAGGAGAGTGCGACCACGGCTGACGCAGATGACGAAGCAGACCTCGACGCAGCCTGGGCCGCCCGCGCAGACGCCATGACTGATCTCGCGCTCGAACGAGGCGAGAAGCCGGGCAACCTTACCAAGGCAAACAACGACCTCGTCCAGGACCAGATTCTCGAGCGCTCTTCCAGCAACGCGCCGCCTCAACCACCGTCGCTTCCTGCGCAAACATCTGACCACACCATGGCTATTGAAGGGCACGTTCCACGTATAAACAGGAAAGACAAGGACGACGACGAAGACGATGATCAGGACTGGGACAAACACTTGCCTGGATGAGTGGGGATGACACCAGTCATTGCATTACGACATTCATACACCGGCATGCACACATAGAAGATTGCAATGATATGTATAGACCTCTCGCCGCGCGGTATGCGTTTCAAAGACCACACGGATAAAACCTTTGGTTGAAGAGGTGAGTCCTGACCTGAAAGATGGCGGACAGCATATTGCGCACGCGAGAAGAGTATGCATGTCAGAAATGCTCGCGACATGTGCGCTGAGGCGGAGGACGAATCACGCATCCATGGAGGGAATGAGATCTTGAATACTCCTGTAGATATCTATCAGCGTAATAGTCCATCAACATGAAAGTGCATTTAACACCGTCTCGTGCATCTTGACGTGGTGATGTGACCCAGCCTGCAACCCATCAGAAGCCGCGGAGGTCTCGCACGGGCCACTCCGCCGCAAACTCCACTCGACATTTCGATATGCACGTCGGAATCATCACTTCAGCCGCCATTGAACGCCCACACGCGGCTGTCGCATCGCCAACATGGCTCTCAGTCGCCAGTCCCTCTCGCCTACTTCCAACCTCCTCCGGAATTCTCGCCTCTTCTCGCTGCCCAACCCACTTGCACGACCGCCCGTGAGCGATACCTACGGCGCGGGCATCTCCAAGTCCTCCGACACCGCGACCCTGCCATACCCGACCCACCAAGCGATTGCAACGACAAAGTCCTCATTAGCACGTGGCGATTGGGGTCTGAAGCGGCCGATTCCGTCAAGGAGTCACCTGGTACAAGTGAGCGACCCAGTACTGAGGGTTACTCAGCTGGATACTATCGAGCATGTTACGGACTTCGAATCGGCGGCAGATCATGTGCGGACAAGACAAAAGTGGGAAGAAATGGGTGTGCCAATGATCAAAGGCCTGTCGTTGATGAGAAATCGCGGCGTGAGCGACGACTTACTACCGGGAGCTTTTGAGGTTCGGGATGACACTACGAGTTACGACACGGATCTCGGACTGGATGAGGCTGGACTTTACCTCAAGGCTCTCAAGAAGAGCATGCCTTCAGAGCGAGTCAAGGCTCAATGGGACGACTTCAACGCCACCTGGAGAAAGAGATGGGAAGAAAAGCTCGCGAGCTTCAGGACTCGGGGATGGAGCCTTCACCTTTCCGACTTTAAATCCTTTCAGAAAGAAGCGAGCAGGAAGTCATCAAACGATAAGCCTTGGCTAGAGGAATTCCTAGCCCTTCAGAAAGAGCAGAGGAATGCAAGGAGCGCTCTGAAGCAGCGACTAGAAGCCCCGCAGACTCCAGGATCATTGCAGTTTACACCCTTTACCCCGCCACCCGTGGATCCCGTCGTTCATAATACCAGGCGATGGAAGCACGAAGGACCTTGGCTTCCTGGTATGGGCGCCGAGGACTTTATCTCATTTCTTACCAAGAAGCTTGCAGGCCGCAAGAAGGAGTTCAATGACTACCTAGTCGAGTATGTCAAGAACGAGATATACGCCACTCGCCGACTTGCCGCTTCCAGATCCGGCGAATTAGCACCAATAGACGCCCAAGAAGCTGAAGTCTGGCAAGAGCAACGAGAAAAGGCCTGGCGTCACATCACAAAACCTGAGATTGATGCTGGCATCAAGGCGCTAAGGCAAGAGACTGCAAAGGACCCACTAAGCAGCAAGCTCGTCAGCAAGTTGATACTTCCCTTCTTGAAGCTCCCAGCCATCAGGTTCAAGCACACAGCATACAATCCGGACGCTGCCAAGAACGAAGTCGATCAGTACCAATTCGACCAAGAAACCGCGCCCCTCTCCACCCACCCTTCAGCCGGACTTGGCTATCTTCGTCACAAGTCATACCTCGCCAATCACCCCATCCTCGGGCCCCAGGAAAACCCTGCCCCGATACCTGCTCGTGTCATGCAAGCCAGACGCACAGGCACAAAGAACGAGCTCTACGCCCGTCTAGGAGTAGGCGGCTTCGTAGCAAACGATGACCACAGCGGCACAACTTCATACACTGTTCCCAGGAACTATGCGGCTGCCAAGGACGTCGAGACAATTGATGTGGACACGCCCGGTGGCAGGAAAATTATGGTGCAACCCCAGTTTGGTAGCGTCACCAACGACGGGCGCATCCAGATCAAACTGAAGCGATCCGTTGGCCAGGAGGTTGCTGTTGGCAGAGGCGAATTCGACGAGAAGCCGCCAGCAAGACCGTATGCTGAAAAGGTTTCCTTCAGAAATTTGGTCGGTGGAGCAAAGAAGAGTGGGATCAAGGAGCTGGATGAGCAGAGTGAGCAAGGTCAGCAGTTCAGTGAGTTCCTGGAGAGCACGAAGCCTCAGGGACATGCGCAGCCGCCGAAGGGTTTCCCTGGGATGGCTGAGGCGTTGCGAGGGGACTAGATAGTACAACAGTTTTGTATTATACTGCACACATTGTATTGTATGAAATGAACATGAGATATCTACATACCTCTCATCGTTGGCTTTTCAGTCACAAGTCTCGCCAGCTATACTCAGAAAAACGTGTCTATTTGAGCCTTACTAGACATCGAGATGCCAAGTCTTGTACAGGACCCAACCTGACTTCAGTCCCACGCAACACGACATGATCAAGTGCAACTGGAGCGAAGAAGCTTCCGGATACCAACGCGACGGGGCAGACAATAACCCAGTGTGAGTACCTCCATTGAAAGATCATGTGTCCGCGCTAGTGGCGAGAATAGTTGCCTACATTCTGAGACATCTGGCAGGCTCCGACTTCGGCTTGGCAGAACATGATATCGAAGGAGGTCGGAGGTGCCGAGGATGTAGAGTCGTACTGCCGTGCCGCTTGTTGTAGCTCCTAGAGTGGGCATGATAGCGAGAAAATCCCAAGTCTTTGTTTCAATGTGAGACAGGTGGTAGGCTGGGGCCTATTTCGATTTGCTCTGATGTGGACCTTACGTTGGGAGTGGCATGTGATCGTGTCCATGCCGTTCGCAAGCATTGCACTTGAGTCTGATCTTACCGTCCATGATTTCGACTTCTAGTTTGGTGAAGTCTCGCCATGCTTGGCAACTCATTGCAACACACCGTTCAACAGATGTTTCCTCCAAGCTCGGTTCCAGCGATGGAACCTGATCTATTCATACCTAACTTTTGGCCTAAGCAAGTCATTCAGCTGCTATCGTACCCATGTAACAAAGCTTGTTGCTCCTGTGCAAGGCTGTGGTTGGTTCTCGGTGGCGATGGGGCCGAAACCTGGTAGTGGCATACGTTCTGCTTACAGGTAGACCAGGCAACCCGGGACGGCGCGTAGATGGTTCCTGTGAGACGTGAGAAGAAACGTGGCTTAGTTTCGATGGAAGTGTCGGATAGACTTGCTTATGAGACATCAGCAACATGGAGTCGATACTGCAATGGGCTGTTTGTCCGAACTCGATTACCTTAATGAGCACATCCGAACAGTGAAGAGACAGTGAGACGCTTCCGCCCCGTACCCTTCGCTTCCCACCTGTTGGTAAGTGTAGCGCTGCCAAGCGATACGTTTCAGCAACAGTGCCATCATTCTCGAGTGCGAGGTCGCTTCTCAGTCGGGTGTAGACTTCAGCACTGCAGCGATGACATTGGTTGGACAAACTGAATTTTAGGCATATGTACGCAATGTACAAGCAGGCGGTGAGTTCTCATAGCTCTCAAGTTCGCAGCGGTTCTCCAGCCACCGATAACGCCAGCAAAATTTGAAGAAAGTAAATTTTCGCGTGTCAAAACCTTCATGGAGGCTGAGCAGCTGTCTGACACTGATAGCGGATTGGCGATATGGTGTGGCACAGCACGCCTGAGGCCATTGTCGGCCTAGTCTGTTGAGGCGTCGTGGCTGAGGCAGTAATATCGGTGGAGGTTGAGTGGACCATGGAGATTAGCCGGCACGTCGTTCGTGAAAAGACGGTGGAATGAAATCCTCGTGACGGTGGAAATTGTTAGTCGAGATTGCATCCGGCAAGCAATGTGACAGGCGAGAGATCCGAACAGTACCGAGTCTTCCAAGCTCATGGTAACGCATTGTCATGACTGGCATGTGCAAAGTACACGATTCCATTCTGCCAATCACACCCCAATCTCACTCCGTCATCCATCTCTTCGTCCGCGGATGAAAGAGCGCGTGAAGCCAACGCCGAAGTGTGGCTGCTCGATGTGTGGCCATGCGCACCTTCCTCAGGTCAGTTCCCTTTTGGGATCCGTTGACGCAAATAGCGGTGTCGCAGATTGAGGAAGCGGCACGCTTCCTAGCCACTTGGTAGTTATTCGCCAGTCGAAGGATTCAACCCCCAAAGTATCAGAAAGGTGACGGAAAGCTCGACTCTTACGGCTGGTGGCTGAGGCTGTGAAGCGATGGAAAGGCCAGGGACCAGGGGGGTGCCACCAAACGGCTCGCAAGCAGCATGCATCGGATGACAGCCACATCCGGCAAACAAAGATGTTTGTGGGACTGTCGCATTCACGCTGACGGCGGTGGAAATTTGTAAGGAGGTCAATCTGTTGTCGCGGTCGGTCAATTGCAGCCTCTCGGTGCTACCTACGAGTTGGCGCTAATTGAGGGTTGGAAGAAGGCGCTGACGAAGACTCACCTCCCGCGGGCAGGTGCGACGCACACTGTCGAGTGCTCTTTCCCGACTTCGGCTGGGTCAAGGCAGCAAGGTGGCCATGAGCTCACATGCTCAGCAATTCGCCTCCCCACCCTCATCAATGGTGCGCATCACGGCCATTCGCGAGCACCTCTTGCGCGATTCTGCAAGAAATGCAAGAAAACTAGCGACGCGCAATATAATCGCGGTGTCGAAGTTTGAGAACGCGACGCATGAGGCCTGTATGCGAACGATGCGTCCGCTGCTCGCGTGCAGCGTGGGTGCATCCCGTCTCCCTTTAGCGCCCGCCGCAACGTGATGCCCCACAGCCAGTTGAGCGGCCAAGCACCCTTCCCTCTATCCATATCACTACTCGAGGCAAAGCAATATGGTCGGGCATTGGGCGCCGATCAGCAAATGCCCGGCTTCTGGTGCCTGGCATGGAGGCCCGCCTGCCTCACGACACGGGAATGACTGCATAGCCCCTACCATCATTCGCCAGTCTTTCAGCTGAGAGCTGGCGATCCGGATTTCTTTCATCGCTAACAGCACTAGCACGGCCTCTATGTCTTCATCAAAGGAGGATGTCATCAGGTGAAGTCACTAAAACCGAGCTTGGGGGACGGTGACGGGGAGGACGGGGTGCGCTCGAGCACCGGCAGTTTATTGCTGCCCATCGAGTCTGAGACAGGTTGTGCGGCCGCGCGGATGCGCAAACCGACTACCAGTTGCGACAATTTTTCCAATTCCCCAATTGCACCGGGTCAGTCTCCCTCTTCATCACCCTCAGGCACAGGGCACCGGTCAGAACCACGGCCCACTCGCGGCTGGGCGGTGTCTTCGGTCGCGCGCAGGCTGTGCAATTCACCGCTGCGCAGCCCTAAAGGATGGCCCCAAAGACGCCCGGATCATGTTCATGCATTCCGTCCTGCCTGCCGCTGCGGCCGCCTGGCACTGGCACTTTTTTTCTGCCCGCCCGTTTCGGTCATCTGTGGTAAATCTGCTCCTTGTCCACTCATTGTGCACTTTTCCAGGCTACAACCTGCGCCGCCTTGCACTTAAAAGGAACCCTCGCCCAGTAGGGCTGCACTTTACTTTCCTCGAAGCTGCATAGCTCCCTGCACATGATCCTCTCTATTATTACCCCTTCGCCGCTCTGACTCTTTCGCTTTTCGGCCCATGTGTCCTTGAATCTACGAGTACACTCATCCTACTTGCCGCTTGTCTTAGTCGGGCCGTCACCTGTTCCTCAAATACCCTCAGTCTCCCCAATATCGCCAAAACATCCAAACCACGCAAATCGACCCGTATCCTGATCAGTTTACACTTTGTGTGATCTGGATACACACGTCATCAAGACATCCTTACCGTCCGGTACTTCCATATCTGCCTATCCCCCGACGGGTTCATTACCCCGGATAAGCTGGTTTGACATCATACTTCACCGAGAGCATCTAGCCCAAGACTAAAGCTTGAGGCAAGGTGTTCTATTATCATCCTCGCCTCTAGGATATCTATCAACTCTGACTTAACCCATTACACATCGCCATCATGTGTCGGATCGAGGAGCGCGAGGAGTTCACCCCTGATGGGCGACCCCTGACATCTACGCGAGCCTGCCTTTGTGCGAAAGCACGTGGTGATAGACCATGCCGAGACGCAATCGTCGTACCCATTCGATACATTCCTAGAAATGGCTCCATGGGCACACCGTCTCCGACGAATCCACCAACTCCCACCACTTCGACATACTTGGTCCAGACACGTCGTCCGTCTGGCAGTGGTAGCCGTCCCTCTACTCGTGATGGTCAACGACCCATCAGCAATGAGATCTTCATACAGATTGGCTCAAAGAAAGACAACAAAGGCAAGAAGTACCCGTTTTCGGTCTCTTCCAAAGCCTACGATCGGTCTTCACTTGGCTCTGTTGGATCTCATGATATCGCTGTTGATTCAGTAGGCTCTGATGCCTCCTACACTTACCGAACTGGTTTCCCGGAAGCTCCTTTGCCTCCACCAGCGTCCTTCGATCATCACGGCAGCTACCTTACAACTCCTACTGCACCATACGGTCAAAGCTCTCGCCATGTTCCGTCTGCGTCTTCCAGTCAGACGCCCTCGCTATACGTTCAGTCAGACGCAGAGCACGACCCACCGGCTAGGCAGCGAAGCACAAAACGCTCTTCCACGGTGATTCACAACCCACCTACTGCTGTTCCGTCCTCGCCACCTCAGCGTCAGGGTGGTATGTCATCTGATTCATACCGCACGGCCAGGGTTGCTCCACGAGAGACGTACACATCAGACCGCCCACATCCACTCGACTACGACGCCTTTGCTGATCACTCGAGTTCGTCTTACACTAGCTCGGGCGCACCTGAAGGCGCTCGTCGCACCAAAATTGGGGACGAGCGACAGAGGCAGTCCAAGTCGGGTCGGCATCAAGAAGAGCCTGACCGACGGGTGGCTGATGAGCGTGACAGAGAAGATACTGCCAGACGCGTACATTTCGAACCCGCCCGTGCAGACGCCCGCGCGAATGAGAGGGCAGAAAAGCTCTTCGCAGAGAAGGAGAAAGATCGGGCGTTAGCTAGAGAGGAAGCTCGTCGTGTCAAAGAGGAAGAACGCCTAAGACAAGAGAAGGAGGATCTGGAAGAGAAGAAAGCCCAGGCTCGTAAGAAGGAAAAATCGAGCCCTCCTACCATCGACTATACGACGAAGCGGCCAAACGCATCACGCAGATTGTCCTCCTCCATGACGTCGGCTCAGCTAGCAGATCAAAAGCGCTTGATCAAAGCCGAGGAACAACAAATGCGGAGCGAAAGGCAGATCGCAGAAGCCAGGGAGCGAGAGGAGGAGCTGGCAGCTCGTAAAAGCCAACAGGAGAAGCCGGCTGCATACTGGGACCCGCGTGGCGGCGATCGTTCCCTCTCCACACGCCGCGACTCAATGGCTCGCCACGACAGCCTCACCTCTAACACGCGTCCTTCTGGATTGACTCGCACTCCCAGCAAGCGCCGCCCAAGTGTCTCGCAGCCAACCCCTCCAGTGCTCGATACTCAGGCGCCTACAGAGTCTTACAGGCCTTCCAGTTCGAGGAAACGCGCGCCACCGCCGCTGTCCTTCCCAGCGAACTTCAACCAAGATTACGCCCGGCCGCCATCTGCTAGGCGTCCATCCATCAGTCAAGACAACCCGTTCGCAGCAGCCACAATGATGTCGCCGCAGTCAGTATCGCAAGACCCATGGGATCTGCGCACCGTCGAAGGTTCACTTCCATCTGCCCGACCTCTAGGCGATGGTCGTCGTCCGACCATGCCGTCTCGCGGCTATGTCGATGCTTTCGCAACAGACTCTGAAAGTCCGGATGATCATCCGCCTGTATACGCATCGCGCACGGGTCTGAGCCGCAAAGGATCGAAGCGGAAGCACTGAGCCTTATGTCACTTTATATACTTTGGGTCGTGCGTTTGTAATTGTTCATTGCTTTTTCTTTCTGCTATTGGAGTTCAGTATGCGTCTGCTTTTGTTATGATACCCTTCCGCCAGCACTGTTATATACTGCACCCCTCTTGTACCTTGGATAGACATATACCCCTGCTTCACCGCCCATGTATCGCGTTCGCTGGGAATGACAAAACTATGGCATATCAAAAGATTATCAAACAAAATAGTCATCAATGTTGCCAACTAGTGACTATTATTACTTCTCCGATACTCTGAGCCCCCTTCTCGACATTCTACCTGCACTATCTAGGCTTTCCGCATTCTGGGCAATGTGGGTTCGGCGTCCAGAGTTCCGCCTTCGGGGGTGGTGTCTCCTGGTAAGGATCAACCGGTATGTCTAACTCAGCGTCAACTCCAAGCCTGAAAGTCTTGTAGGGCGGAGAATCAGGGTTTTGTCCTTTCCACTCATTGACTTGGTCGGTTATCTCGTTTCTGAGGCGCTCAAGCAGGTATAAGTAGCGGCGATGCTGTTGGAAAGAGGCGGGAACGCTGGTGTCGAACGCTTTGATGGCTTGAGAAAGCTTGTTGATGACAGGGGCTTTCTCTAGGGGGTAGCTGAGGTTTTCTGAGGCCATGTTATGGAGCTGGGTGACGAGTAGGGCGGTCTTGATGATGCTCTGACGCTTCTCATTCTGCACTGATATACTGGACTTGTTTGCTGCGAGCAGAGCCCTTTACGGGGAGGCACGTAGAACAATCAGCATACCAAGGTCCATCATGATGCCAAGCTTGCGCGATTGATCACCGCAATCCATGTGTCAGTCTTCAAGCTCATATCCCTGTCTCCTTCTTTGGATAGGCATATCGGTCATGGCTTTGGGAATAAGGCATGGCTTCAGTAAAATGGAACGCTTGCAAGTGACTGGATTGTTGAAGACAAGGCTCTTCATTGATCGTTCATTTGATGATCATATGGCATTCGTAACCCATGTTCAAGCCATTAAACCCACCCCACCTAAGGATCTCGCGCCACCACTTGCTCTCATTCTCTCTATAGTTTCGTAACCCCACCAGACAGCCTCATCTCGTCATTCTTCTCCCTCTCGATATGCTTCTGCTGCTACTACGAGGTGAAGAATTCCAATCCTGTTCTGTCCCTGCGTCCTGACTGGCTATTGAGTAGGAATAATTTTCTGACTCTGGTATTCCAAGCTCGGTATCAACGTCGCGCCAGACTTGGGAATCAGAAATTGGGCTTTCTACGTCTTCAATCAACCACCATCCGATAGGTATGTCTATCTCACTAGTCAGACGCAAACAGAGATACAGAAGCCTGCGCTGCTGGAATAGCGTCATTGCCGTGCTTGGTTGGATAGCGGCGATGGCAGTGTGTATCTTTTGGATCGTGGGAATATCGGCGCTCATGAGCGTACGTCTCTCTTCTTCCGTCATGGCTGAGTCAATTGTGTTAAAGAAGTTGCTGTCGTAAGAAATATAACATGCTTATAAGTTCTGAACGTGGACGAGCGTCGCGAATGGTTTGTGCAAACACTAGTGTTTCCATGGCGCAGATGAGACACCCGACCTGGTCACTTGCGTTGTGGGCACAGCATTGCCACGTCGAAAACATTGCGCTTCACACGTAAGTGAGCTGTGCTTTGAGATAAACCCATTCCATTGGTATCCTATGAGATCTAGTCTAGTACGGATATCCAAATCGATGACCGCTCTGCACTCGTCTCACCAGTGCGTTCCCAATAATCTAGCTATGTATCAGGCAACCTGGCCGTGCTATTCCGCACGAGCGACGAACACGGGTCAAATCTCATTCATCCTTGCTCTCAACAACCTGAGACAGCGCGCCCTTGAGAGGAACGTAGTTGAAGGCCTCATCAGATCGCTGGCGACGTGGCGGAAGCGAGAAGCTGATCTGCGAGTGTGGTGCGGAGAAGGGAGCGCGAGTGATAGGCGTAGATTGTCCAAACTCTTGGAGCTTCTTCTCGAGGTACTCGATGCGGTCGTCTTGTTCTTGAGTGTGGTGCATCTGCTGCTGGTACATACTAGACATATAGTCGTGCTCGTTGTATAGGCGGTCGAACTTCATAGCGGCGTAATTGATGTCGTTTCGAAGGCGAAGGTTCTCGCGATTGCCCTCGTGCTTTACGCTCGCGACATGACGGCGATGGGCTTCACTGAGATCGCGAAGCTGCTTCTCGTGTACCCCGCCAACGTCGATCGTGAGGAACTTGGTGAGCGCCTTGCTAGTGGATAGACGTGCGAGAAGCGCGATCGCGACTACAACAAAGACTCCGATCAAGAGAATGATCTCGCGGTCGCTGATGAGTTCAGTCTGGAGCTGTTAGTATGAGACGCTGGGTTAATGCTTCAAATTGACGTACTGTAGACCAGACTGCGCAGAGTAGACCAAAGATGCTTGAGCACAGGAAGAAGGCTAGGAATTCGAAGTTGTTGAGCTCCATTGTAATGTTGTCTTGAGTGAGTGAGTTGTTGAGCGGAACGGCGTCCGAGCCGCATCGCAGTCAGTTTGATACACACTTGGCTTGGCAGTCTAGCTGATTCCACGAGTGGAGTCAACTGGGATGAAGCAACACTTCATGCTGGCAAGATGTTACGACGATGTCTTATAGCTTCAACTTATTGTAGGATCAGAACAACAATACGATGACACATTAACATCCTTTGCAAGCTCCACAGTGTAGCTTGTTTCAAAACACGAACATCAACTGGAAGATGCCTCGGTTGTATGGCCTGAATTCTGCATTCAGATATGTATGTATTAGATGGCTATATACTGACAGTATGACTATTTACAGGAAAGTGACTATGAGTACACCGAAGCATGCAGAATATGGCAACCACGTAGGTAAATCGGACATGATGCATGAAACGCCGTTTTTGAACCCCATATGCAGACCCGAAGGTACCTAAAGAACGCCTTAGCCATGCAGTAATGATTCTGAAAAATGAGCCTGTCGACGACACGCTAAACAGTTCAGGAAAGATCCATGGGTTCGGCGGCGCTGCTACCGGCACCCGCTGATTCGCGACCACGCTGGTCCTTGATCGCTGGGGCAGCAGGCTGCGCGAAATTGTTCTGTGCAGGCGGAGCAGGAACGTTGATGCCGGTATTTACGTGATCGGTGCGGACCTGTGGAGGCGCGACGTAACCCATATGAGGCTGGGCGTAGATTGGAGGAGTCGCTGGGCCAGAAGAGTTGCGCGGCGGCTTTCGACCACCGATGCGCTGAGCTCGGGGAGCTGGGAAGCAAGCATTCTTGACACGGGTCTGGAACTCTTGGGCGAAGTTGTCGTAGGGCTTCTTGTCCTCGGATGTCTTCCAGCCCATCTTGTTCTTCATGCACTCAGCCTTACGGTGACTAATCGTGGAACCTTCAATGCGAATGCCATTGGCCTCAAAGCGGCGACAGCAGTCAGAACGCGACAGGATAAGTAAAACAACGAGAAGGCTGACGTTGTCGTTGTCGAGAAGATGAGGACAGAAATCGCAGACATTACATGCGAAGCGGCGCATGTCTTCTAGTTCCTTGGTGTCGGTGCAGTTGACGAAGCGCTCAGCCATTGAGAACGGTCTGACCATGTCCCTACAAATATGGTTCTGAAGGACATTGGCGACTGAAGATACGGAAACTGGATAGATGCTACTACGGTCGATCTTGCTTGTAGCAGATGACGAGACCGTGCCGGCGATGTAGACAATCTCGATATCGTCGAACGGGCCCCGATCGAGTTTGATGTCCTTGAGTGTCTTGCCTTCCTTTTGAGCCTCTTTGTAAGTCTCGGCGTTCTTGATACCAGCCTCGCGAGCCGCCTTGACAGCTTCACGAGGTGTGGTAAAGCCATACTCTTTGGCGAGAGCTACGGAATCTTCGTGCATCTCAAACTTGGAAAGCTTACGCTCAACATCAGGAGCGCGTATCCAATCCTCAGACCAGGGTTCTTCTGCGAGGACTTTGTAGAAGACCTTGGTAAGGGCGCGAAGCTTGATCTCAAGATCAGTCATCATACGCCGGCCGAAATACAGTTCATCGGTCTCAAAGAACGCATTCTCAATAAAGGTCTTTCGATCCTTTTGAGTTAGCTGGCCGCGAGATGGATCATTCTTCCATTCTTGGATGATGTGCATGAACTTGGCGTGGAAGATGTCATCGAAATGTTTTGATGCAGGTATAGCATTCGCTGTACGGCACGTTAGTTCATGGTCAAGAGATGTTTCCACAGTTCCCACGTACAAGTCGGTGTGTGGGGTTGTTGTGGCGGCGAAGGTGAGGTAACAGCGGTCTGGCTGATTGCGGCAGGTGACATAGTGATCCAAGCGCGATATATGACCTGATATACCGAAAGAAGTAAATTGTCTACTTGTGGATCAGTATAGATGAGAAAGGAAACAGATCTCGATGGAATTCGATGGGGTTGGAAGGTGAGGTTCGTGGCCGGGTCAAAAGGTTGCGGGGTGGTTGGGTTGTCGGAGCGTGAGGGCGGTAGGCAAAAACATTCACGCTCGCGTCGCTAGCGTGCCAAGTAAATTCGGGGTGAGCATTGGAAAGACACGTGACCCACATGACTCGGCCCCAACAAGCTTGGAACCTCGGGTGAGCGTCATAGTTAGCGCTTCCGCTCACAACCTTCCATCAAGACATCCATTGAGTGCTTCATCTTGTCAGTTCCGCTCCTGTTAGCAATGGCTGCGACGCGTTATACGTTCCTGCACCGCATCGCTACGCGTTGGTATGCGCCCGGGGTGCGCTTGAGTGACGAACCCCTTCCTGTCGCGTTCCTGCAGTATCATCCTCATTTCATCTGCGCTCAGTACGCTCGCCTCGATCCAGAGTTACATGTCATCATTGCGAAAACATTGATTTAATCATGTATGGGTTACAGTACGCTGGTCCTCTTCGCCATCTAGGGAAGTCATCGCTTCCGGCTTTGGTTGCCTTACGTGCCACATTCCTGGGAACAGCAGCAGCATATGCCTTCTACAAAACACATCTTCTCTGGAGCGATCTCGGTTATTCTGATAGCCTGAAAGAATCATGGTTCCGTTGGATCGCAATGGTATCCTTTCCGGAACGACACTCAGGGTATACGCGAGAACCTAGATGACAAAATTGGAGCTGAAAGCACTGGGCCTCCTTTTATCAAGCGTGCCGTTACATTGTTCAAGAGTTTGTATCCATGGTGACGCTGAGACCTGGTTTGCGCCGAATTAATGGCATTCAAAAGTCTTTCAATGCCCGGGAGACGCTACTTTGATGGGCGTTTGACAGTGAAGGAGACAGTAGCAACGAAGAGATATTTCCACAACTAGCTTTTGTCACCACGCGAAAAGTCCCTGCCTCGCAAGCAACTTCGTTCCACTTTCTACGTTGACGGCACACCACCATCGACCCAATACAACATGAAGCTGATCAAACGTCGAGACAGGCGTCCCCAAGCCACAGCTGCGACTCCATGCCACTTGCTTGCACTACCAGCGGAGATACGCTTGCTCATATACAGCCACATGGCACCCGATGGCTTCCTACCAAACGCGCCCTACAAGACATACATCGGGCTCATGCTCTCCTGCCCCCAGATCTACAACGAGATGACCTCCGAAGCCGTCCGCTTGGCCCCTTCCATCCTACGCACGATCCAGTTCTCCGTCAACGCAACGCCAATGAAGCTACAACCGCTCCGGCCGACGAGCTTCGCCTCGCTGATGCACCTCACGATCGGAATACCGCGCTGGGCAATGCTCGATCGGCCTACTATGATGGGCATTCTGCAAGCCATGGCACCAGTACTAGAGCTCCACCTAGCCAGACTGACCATCGGGCTAGAAGACCTAGAAGACGAAGAAGATGTCTTGCAGATGGTCGAGACACTGAATCCGGCACAAATCGCGCGCTACATGAGCCAAGTACAGGACATGCCCGCACCCCTCTACCCTCCAAGCGATTCTGTGGCATCCGACCATTATCGCATCCGAACAACATACAGCAATATCATTGGACTCGTCACAGCAATGAATTGCCTCATAGCTCCAGGAATGTGTAATGGAAAGCATGCCCGGGCAAACCACTGGTGCCTTCGCGCTTCAGTCCTTAACCCACCATTTCCGACGACGACGTGTAACGTTCGGAAGATTGCTTTCCGCTTGAAAAGGCTCCATGATGAGAAGGTATGTGGGTGTGGTCGACTTCCCGCTCACTACCCTCATCTGGTGTATCCGTTTCGCGGGTCGAGCTATAGGTGGGAGCTGATGCTCGAAAACCCCTCGTTGGAAAAGGAGCGATGGATGGTTCACTGGAGGGATGATAAGGGTAAGTTGAGCTGGTCCCTGAAGGGAAAACCAGGGCTATATGTATGGCTGAAGTTGAAAGAGAAGCGAGAGAGCCGGTTGAAGAGGGCTGTGAAAAGCTTGTTCAGGCAGACCTAGTTGAAGGCGGGGCTATGTACGTACTCTCCAGGTTCGCAAGTGCTAAGTCTTGCAGGTAGCTCCAATATCATCATGATCATGACATTAATGCATAAATGCCATGGACTTAGGAGTCTTGATGTTACAGTGCGCGTCATGCCAAAACCACAGCTCTCACCAGATGCATTCGAAAGGTCTACGTGTAACATGCACCTACCCGACGGCTACCACATTGAGCATCCACAAACAGAATGAACATGCGTTTGTGTGACCCACTCCCAGATTGTTCCTCATTCCGCTGATAAAACCCCGTTCATAGTCCCCAACATACAGAAGACTTACCACACCCCTACCTCCGACTCTCCAAGACCACCCAACTATCTCTACAAACCAGCAGACCGAAGACTACCATGACTCTCTTCAGTACACAGATAGCTGGCATCGCTATAGGGGTCTTCTTCGCACTATCCCTCATCATGTTCGCCCTTTATTACTCGATTGATCGTCTTCGCAAGCAAAACGGCACAGCCAAAGCAACAACGCCGTCATCTCCTACTGGCTCTGGTTCCCCGATACCTCCTCCACAACATCTTATGGACAATCAGAGGCGCACCTCCAATCAATATTCACATCCTCAGCAAGAGCATTCACGTCCAAGCCTAGAGTACGGACCCGGTCCAACTTGGGTCGCGACACCCGAGCCCGAAACGTATCGTTTCAACACGATTAGAGCAGTACCAGCTACGCCAAAGACGTCCTCCGCGAGTGCCATGCGTCCTGTTACTTCGGAGTCGGACAAGCGGAGTAGTCTGCACCAGGCGGTCTTGGGTGCGGGTACAAGTCGCGGTCGGAAGAACAACAGTGATGCCACAAAGGAAGCCGTGGAGACTGCTAGAGCAAAGGATTTGGATGACGACCACGTTGCTGGCAGTAGCATTGGCAGACAGAAAACGTACACTGGAGCTTGGCCTTGAACGGTGTGGTGATGTCGGCAACGTTCTAGGGATGTGTTCAATGATGGTTTCATTGAGCAAATTGGGCTCCATACGGTATAGACTAGATTCATCGAGCCTTGAGAAACCCAACATATTACACAGGAGGACGTGCATTGAACGATGGGTTGAGATAGTGCGTGGATTTGTTTCATCTGAGCGTGAAGCTATTGACATCACGAGACGTATGAAGGATCGTTCCCTTTTGGTAATGCTGTTTAGACCGGTAATGAAATTCACTTACCTGAACCTGAACTCTATATTCTTCGTTGGTCATCACAACACCATCGCATCACACAGGGAGCATGGGCAGGGGAAATGGCAATCAAGCATCATCCTCGTGTCTTGCAACACTCGGACTCAGCGACACCTAGTGGGGGAGAACCTTTTGTTTCATTGACTCCTGATCATCATGCCGCCGTATATAGCCGTAAAACCATGCCATAGTCGTGGCAGAAGAGACCCTTTCCCAGACACCATATTTTCAGTAAGCCGAGAAAGGAGGAAGAAGGGAGACCATCGTGTCGCGCGTGCGCATTCGTATTTACGAGCGGGCGGGGCGGTCGTTGAAGCGGCGGGGACCGCGCTCGACGATCTGTTGTTGAGAGACGGCAATGACGTTGGTGGGGATGCTGTCGAACTATCGCATGTATTAGTGAGATGCTCGAGAGGGTATGGGTATGGAGTAACGTACGCCCATGCTCTTGAGCAGGTCCTTGGTCTCCTGGTCGACGTCGAGCGAGCCAGACTCGCTGTTCTGGGTGAAGTCGAGAGCGGAGATCTCGGGGACGTACTGGTCCTTTCGCTCACGCTCCTCTTCTTGGAGCTTGAAGGAAATACCACGGACGGGACCACGCTGGATACGCTTCATCCTGCGAGTTGTTAGCCTAATATTTGGTGCGAAAGAGCATGTTGCTCAAGCAAGGCTGCGGTATGGTTGAATGGAAAGCTGTCTCTGAAGTGCCCAAGAGCCTGCGCATAGGCATTGCACAACGCTCCTCTGCGCAGGCCACTCAAGCTTCCAGGACCAGCCCCTCATTGCCATTGTCGCAGCCCCAGTGTCGGCACGTACAAGTGAGTGGTGTATCCGGCAATCTTGTTTCGGAGCCTCTTGGAGGCAATGATGGCAATCTCATCACAGATCCTCTTGTTGGTCTCGAAGTCGAGCGACAACTTGGGGTAGTAACGCTCAATGATGACCTTGGCGGACTTCTTGACGGTCTTAGTTCGGACGCGACCCATTTTGGCGACTTGTTGTGTGAGCTGGGAGAAGAGGTTGTCGTGGGAAGGGGCGGTGGCTGTCGGGTTAGTTGGATTGTCGCTGGAGAGTAGAAATGTCGGGAGGGCAGGCGCGATTATTCGCCTAATCTGTGTGGAGGACCGTGCGCAGGACTCTAGTCACAAAGGGTTTGGCGCCAACGCAGCACATGGGAGCGGCCATCACCAACATTGCTGCAGATGAACAGTGTCAATCTCGTATATCATATTGGTATCTCTCGCTCGCTAATTAAACTGCTGGAAAAGAAGACTGCTCAAAGAAATGCATCACAGATGCTTGCTACATGTAGGAAAACCCGACCTCCTCGCAGCCCGTTTGCAACGAAACTCCACAACACCACCGCTGTGTGAATATCAATTTAAAGTAAGCCCTGTGGCTTTACGGATACAGCCGTCTGAACGTTTCGTTCAGTGGCCGCCCTCAGCGCCACCCTCAGCGCTGCCTCCGGAAGCACCGTGGTGTGCAGGGTTGGGGAAGTAGAACGCACATACTGCGATGATGACGTACGTCATCACGCAGAGTACACCCTCCAGGTAGTTCGAGCTTCTGTCGCGGAGGAATGAGCCAACCGCCAGGACCGCCAAAACCAGGGCAACAGCGTCGAAGATGGCGAAGTTGTAGTCCATGCCGACACCAATACCCCAGCCAACCAGTACCACAAGGGGTGCGTTGAACAGGGCGGTCTGGATAGAGGCACCGAGAACATGGGCAAGGGCCATGTTGATCTGATTGTCATAGGCTTCGTCAATGGCGAGGAGGTGCTCGGCGATCTTCTCAACCAGCGGGATAAGGATAAGTCCGACGAAGGAGTCACTAACTCCTCGCTCTACTATATGCGGGATTTCGAGGACGAGGAAGATAGCGACGAGTGCAACGCAGGCCAGTGAGACGAGAAGAGCAACGATGACTTCGGTCAGGGTAAGCTTGGGCTTAGCCAATTCCTCGTGGCGGTCCTTGTCCTTGTGATCGTCTGCCTCGTAGATCTCATGGAGCAACCCATCGTGGGATACGGTCTGGTAATACAAGTAGACTAGGTAGCCAACGATGGAGATGATGGCGACACCGCGGGATATCAGTCGAGTGTTATAGGCGATATCAACAGTCTGTTCGTAATCGGGGTTTTGGAAGAGGTATGCGTAGAAGACAGCGGGAAGTACGAGCGCGGCTATAAAGATTAGCATTGGTACTGTGACGAGCCAAGAGGAGGATCGACATACTGGCAGCTACGAGCATCAAGCCACTACCGTTCTCAGAGACAGCACTATGGAACTCTTGGACGTCATGCTTGACACCACCGGCAATGAAACTGGAGCAAATTAGTGAGTGCTTGATCGAGCATTGAACAGACACTTACCAGGTACCAAGGCAGAGGAGCAGGTTGGCCAAGATAGACCCCAATATAGCAGCCTTGATAACCTGCACGTTTGAGTCGCCGTTGGAGGTTTTGAGCAAGACCATGAACAGGATAACTTCGACAACGGAACCGAATGTTGTCTCGAGAACGACAGCAAAGGCCTTGTTTGGCATCTTGCGCGAGAACTCCTGGCCAGCGAAACCGAGCAAGTTGGCTGCAGGAAGCATGGCAATGTAGTTGGTAATGAAGATCGCTAGATGCCATTCGGGCCTCGCAAAGTGCTGTTAAAGTCGGTTAGTACAAGAAACATATTCTCTTATGCGCCGCTTACCAGTGCAATTGCTACAGGTACAATGGGCCATAGGCAGTTCACTAGCATAGACATCGTGCTGCTACTCCTGCCGCTGATGACCAGGAACTTGACCGGGTTGAAACCCCTGCGGCCACTTTCGCCCTCGGGGTGAAGGCCGGGGGTCACCTTGTGTCCATTGTGGTTGTACTGTGGCAGAGACGAGCCGCGCCTGTCACGGCGATCGGAGGGAGGGACGGAGCGTGGCTTCTCGCTGGTATATCCTCGGTCGCGCGACGAGCGGTGCCTTGAGCCGTCGGGGTAGTCTCGCGAGCTTCTCGAGCGGTGCGCCATGGCTTTGGTATACGAAGATTGCCCAAGGGGTGGTTTTTAGGGTGCGCCAAGTGCAAGAGTTGAATGCACTGGCTTAGGTTTCAGGGCGGGCGAACGAGTTGCCCTGCAGCGGTTGCAGTTTGTAATGCCGTAATTGGAGAGGAGTTGATAGAGAGTAAGTGAAAAAGAAAGACAAGAGGGCCGGTGGGACTAGACATTGTAAAAGGGCCGGGCGTCATTTCGGGACGAGTATACTACCCTTCCTTGTTTACGAGGTGCAGTTCGCAACGGGGCGGGCGCGTCCACAACACACAGCCTCGACGCTATGATCGCCAAACAACGAAAATGTCGCAGCGCGTTTACACCGTAACTCTGCAGCAGCGCGCGCCGTTCGCAGCCAATTGGTCTTAATTGGTTCTTTTTGGCACCGATTCATGGTAATTCAGTGTCTAGCTAAGCTTATCTTCAGTAGAACACGTCACCAAGCACCGCGCAACGTCCCTGGCAATGCTTGACACGCCTTGGCTGCACTACGATGCGGAGTCCAGAACAAGGTTTCAGCTCCATGCACATTGACGTGGGCCGAGACTCCACATCTCAGGTTTAGCAGCAATAAGGGGAAGGGTCTCGATCTCCGCAATGCACATGCGAGCTATTTGATGGCCACCGACACACTTCGAGCTACCAGAGGTCATTCGCATCGATGGCGCTACATGGAATACAAGCGCTGGTTCCAACGCGTTGGCTACTGACAACCGCATGAACCGTCATCGATCGCAATGTTGAGAAGGGCCGACAAGTTGCTGATGACGATTTAGAGAGGACCGAACGTCTACTGCTGTTGAAACTATGTACTTACACACATCAGTCTGCAGACATTCCATGATGCGATGGGGGAGTTGTTGTTCATCTAGACTTGATTGGTTCCTGGCGGTCCGCATCTATTGTACCTTGCATATGATGAGAGACTAGCAACAGCATGGTAACGCCGGCTGGATGCGCAACTATGCCCTCACGACTTGATCTTCCCTCTGCACATCGCAAAGCTTGACAAGGCTTCAATACATACAAAAAGCCATCATGTATTTGACATATGCTCAAGCAAAAGCAGTCACCTGGTACTGTGCACGGGACAGGCCTTATCGCGAGGCGCGTGTTAGCGGCATGGCAACAGCGACTCATCCATAAACACACAAACAACCCTCTTCCATCCCATCTCGTCTCCAAACCCATCCATCTCCGTAACTCACAACATGGTCTTCTCCTCTGGCTTTGCGCTGTGCGCAGCCATCACAAGCGCGACGGCGCTCCAGATCCCGCTTATGTCGTCCGGCAATCAAGCGCCACTCGGACATCCACATGGGACCAAACCGTTGGTCAACTCGACCGAGCTCCAAGACCTCATCAGTGGGGACAGATTGATGGCACGCGCCAAGAAGATGTACGAGATTGCGAAGCTCGGTGAAGAGGAATACAACCATCCCACCAGAGTCATCGGGAGTGCTGGTACGTTTGCGCACGTGATTTGTTGTACGCTGATGCTGATGAAGTCGCAGGCCACCTCGGAACGCTGTCTTACATCTATGAAACTATCCTTCAACTTGGCGACTACTACACAATCACCAATCAAACCTTCCCAGCTGTGTCCGGCAATGTCTTTGAGTCGCGTCTTGTCATTGGCGATGTCGTGCCGAAGTCTGCCCATCCCATGGGCTTAACGCCTCCCACAAAGGACAAAGAGCCTGTACACGGCGACCTCGTTTTTGTTGAGAATGACGGTTGTCAGGCGTCGGATTACCCAGACTCAGTAGCCGGAAACATCGCATTCATCAAACGTGGAGTCTGCCCCTTTGGTACTAAATCCGAGCATGCAGGTCGCAAAGGCGCTTCTGCTGCCATTGTCTACAACTATGAGAAAGACAGCGTTTCGGGCACCCTCGGAACGCCGTCTCCCGATCATGTAGCTACATTCGGGTTGTCCGGTGAAGAAGCTGAACCAATTTTGAAGAAGCTCGAAAAGGGAAAGCGCGTGGATGCGATCGCCTACATTGACGCTGAAGTGAACACCATTCTGACGGTCAACATCATTGCGCAGACAACGGCTGGCGATCCGGACAACTGCGTCATGCTCGGCGGCCATTCCGACAGTGTCACCGAAGGGCCTGGTATCAACGATGATGGAACAGGCACAATGTCGCTGCTCGAAATTGCTACTCAACTTACCAAGTTCAACGTTACCAACTGTGTGAGGTTTGCATGGTGGGCGGGTGAGGAGGAAGGCCTACTCGGATCCAACTACTATGTCGCCTCTCTGCCCGAGAAGGAGAACCAGAAGATCCGCCTCTTCATGGATTACGATATGATGGCTAGGTAAGCGAAATCACCGTACGCGTGGCGCATGTAATGTGACTAACTTGTACCAGCCCCAACTTCGCCTACCAAATCTACAATGCTACAAACGCGGTGAACCCGAACGGCTCCGAAGAGTTGCGGGATCTGTACATCAAGTGGTACGAGGATCAAGGTCTGAACTACACTTTCATTCCCTTTGATGGCCGCAGCGATTACGACGGCTTCATTCGCAACGGAATCCCCGGTGGTGGCATTGCTACAGGAGCCGAGGGTATCAAGACGGAGAAGGAAGTAGAGATGTTTGGGGGCAAGGCTGGGGACTGGTATGATCCTTGCTACCATCAGCTTTGCGACGATATTTCAAACCTCAACGTTACTGCGTGGGTTGTCAACACCAAGCTCATCTCGCACTCTGTCGCAACGTACGCACGATCTCTCAAAGGTTTCCCGAAGCGAGAGCTTGAGGCTTCGCTCAAGTCTACTGTGTACAGGGAGAAGACGAAGTATCAAGGCTCGAAGTTGTTCATCTAGAGTTGGTTATTTGTAGTCTGGCCTTCCCTTGTTCCAATGTAAAGCTGGGTAGTCTAGCCTGCCTTAACAGATTTATGGAGGAATGAACGTGCAGTCACTGCTGATGTCAACCGCGTGAGTTCTCTGAAAAAGTCCAAGCGTGATTTCTCGCCGATTGAACACTACCAACTGCTTCACTATGTTCCGGTGCGCTCGGCTGGTCCCGAGACTGGATCTGGGATTGCATGACGATTGACACGGGGAAGTCGCGCTAAGCGAACGGGCCGCAGCACTCCAAGGCTGCAGCTGAAGCGACTCATCGGCTGCAGGTCGCGTCTCCAATCGCATCATGGCGCCCGTCTCAATGCCTTCAGCCCTCACCTTTGAGCTGCTGGGAAAGTGCTCGGTATGTACTGTGGCAGTTCCGCGTCTTTGTCATCCTCTGACAAGCCCAGGTCACCAAAGCACGCGCGGCAACGCTGCATCTGCCTCATGGCCCTGTACCCCTCCCCATCTTCATGCCCGTTGCGACGCAGGCTTCGCTCAAAGGCCTCACGCCCGACCAACTCGAAGACCAGGGCTGCCGGCTATGTCTAAACAACACATATCACCTGTACGGCCAACGTTCTGCCACCATGCCAGCCATTGCTGACATGCGGGAGAGGCCTTAAGCCAGGACAACCGACACTCGATGCCATAGGCGGCGCGCATAAGCTCCAGTCCTGGCCACACAATATCCTCACAGGTGCACCATGCCACAGCGTATAGGGATGGAAAGACGGAAGTGCTGACTGCTGCAGATAGTGGTGGGTGGGTCAAGCCTCCAACTTGGGGAACGAACGCACCGTAGCTGACGCCAACGCCAGTTTCCAGATGGTATCGCTCCTCAAACTCGCCAAAGTCACCGAAGAAGGTGTCCGTTTCCTGAGCCCCCACGATGGGTCGCCCATGCTGCTCACACCCGAACACTCCATCTCCCTCCAGAACTCAATCGGCTCCGACATCATCATGCAACTCGACGATGTTATCGCGACCACCTCGCCTGATCACGCGCGCATGAAGGAGGCTATGGAACGCTCGGTACGCTGGCTTGACCGCTGCATACAAGCGCATAAGTACCCAGACCGACAGAACCTTTTCTGTATCATACAAGGTGGCCTGGACCTGGACATGCGGAAAGAATGTACCGCCGAGATGGTTGCGCGAGATACACCAGGCATCGCGATAGGAGGCCTTTCTGGCGGCGAGGAGAAGGCGGCCTATTGTGAAGTCGTGAAGACATGTACCGACCTGCTTCCTGAGAAGAAGCCGCGATACGTTATGGGCGTCGTAAGTTTTAGATGCCCTCCGCTCTATTACAGCTTATTGACCAACTCAGGGATATCCAGAAGATCTGGTCGTCTCCGTCGCACTCGGCGCTGACATGTTTGACTGTGTCTGGCCGACACGAACCGCGGTAGGGTCCTCTTCCCACTCATCACAGACCCGTGCTAATAATACTTAGCGATTCGGCAACGCCATCACATCCCGCGGTTCCCTCAACCTACGCAATGCCATGTACTCCGAAGACTTCAGCCCTATCGAAGAAGGATGCCGATGCACTTGCTGCCGTCCGACATCGGATGGCGGATTGGGTATCACTCGAGCCTACATATACCACGTCACAGCGAAAGAGACTGCTGGTGCCCACCTTCTCACCATGCACAACGTCTACTACCAATTAAACTTGATGAGGGAAGCGAGAGAGGCCATCATGCAGGATCGATACCCACAGTTTGTCAAGGACTTCTTTGGCGATCTGTACAACAGGGAAAAGGATAAGTATCCTGTATGGGCGGTCGATGCGCTGAAAAGTGTTGGTGTAGATCTGCTTGCCGAGTAGACGAGTGGAGAACCTCAGTACTGGCTTCGATCCGAAGAAATCGTTCTGCCATGAAATCTCGCTTGACGGACATTCGCCGGACCAACAGTTGATGAATGCATTAAAAGCTCTTCACAGAATTATATCGCGCAACATCAATCCACCCTGAAATGCCAACACATCATCCATCCACACTCCTCACGACCCGTACTCCGGTGGGCTCCAAATCTTTGATGACCCAAATGCTGGGATGATCTTTCCAATCACACCACTGAACTTCTGGATGAACGGATGTGACAAAGTCCCGGTCACGGTGTTGAAGACCTTGATTCCCCATTCCGTCTGCGGGTTTGCAATTTGCGGGGCTCCGGGGATGAGTTTCTGCGCCTTGTCGACATATTCGCGTGTAATGCGTTCATAGTTGGTGAGCGCGGCGGGGATGTCGTCTTGAGAGCGTGAGATTTCACCTGCGAGAACGTACGCGCCTACGATCGCTGCACCAGTACCCTAGTATTGACATCAGTCTGAAGGTTCGATGATGAGAACGAAGGTTGAGGAGAACTTACGACACCAGAAATCGGACTGGGGCAGTACGCCGCATCACCCACCAGGGCCACACACCCTTTGTGCCAAGTATCCATCCTGACTTGTGCAATCTGCTGCATATAGAAGTCATCCGCCCTCTTCATCTCGCGTATACAACGCTCAGTCTGCCATCCGGCACCCTCGAACTCCTTCTCGAACCACGCTTGCTGTTCCTCCCTAGTGCCTTTCTTCAACAGCTTGTCAATCTCTTCGAAGCGGCTAAGATCACCATCGGTGATGGCGAGGTACGCTCGCGTGGTGCCGTACTGGTCAGGTCGTAGAAGGAACAGTCGGCCGCGCGAGGCGTTGTACCACTGTGCATACTGGGTATCGACGGGTTCGCGAGGCATGGTGAAGAGAGCAGAGTACTGACCGAGACGGTGCAAATAGTCGTCGTTCTTGGGTCCGTGGCCGAACACGATGCGCCGGGTTCGCGACATTTGGCCATCGGCGCCGATGACGACGTCAAATTCAGTAGGTGGGAGCTTGCCGTTTGCGAAAGTGACAAGTGCTTTGCTGCCTTTGGATTCGTCTTGTTGGACCTCTGTGGCCATTTCGCCGAAGACGTATTTGATGTTTGGGTTGGATAGTGTGAGCTCGTAGACAATGCGTGCCATATCTCCTCTTAGGATTTCGTACTCGCTTGTTGCTATGATCAGGTCAGTTTAGGTGCTTGTGTTGCTTTGACAATGCCGTCTTTTTCCTCTCATCGATTACTGTGCATGGAAGCTAGGTGTCTTACCACTTTGTCTCTCCTCCTCTCCAGTAGCCTCAAACGTTGCGCGCCTTTCCCCATCTCGGTATACGAACTGCATACCAACTTCTGTAGTAGTCTTCTCTTTCACCTTTTCCAGGATTCCCATCTTCTTCACGATAGGCAGAGCTGAGGAGCGAAGATCGACGGCTTGTCCACCTAATCTTGGTTCGGGTGATCTCTCTACGATGGTGATCTGGCAGGTAGGCATGAAGCGGTGCAACCAGTACGCTGTTACAGGACCGGCGATGCCGGAGCCTGATATCAGGATATTGAGAGGTTGCGTCGCGGACGGCATTTTGAAGGCAGTCTCAGCGTTCGACGAAGGCGTGGGTTTGGGGTGTATGAACTGAGGTACTGAGATTCTGCCTAGATGAACTTGTGGAAGGTGCTGCGGGTAAATGTATACAAGACGAGGAGAGCTGCAATGTGATTATATGCGCAACGGACGTCCGTCCAACTACTCTATATACCTCACTTTCCTTTTCTCTTTCGGTCCTTTGCATGCATCCCGACTCTTCATCACTGCATTCACCCAGGGTGCAGCCTACTGGAACACAGACAGAATCATGAGTCGGAACTCCGTCCTTACTACTTGCAGATCGGGTTCCTGCGCGCTACGGCGAAATTCTGCCGTGACTAATGACATCACCAGATCCCCAAGACAATCGGTGGCTTTGGCGCCGCTAGTGCCATCTCTCGGTCGTTCTACAATTGGATGGAACTGAGTTTGTAGTTGTTTGGATTCCAGGCGTGCAGTTGTGCATGAAGGAAAGCTTGGAAAGTTATCGGCTGTCAGGTGTCTTCCGCCGCCGCAAGGAATGCGCAACGTCTCGTACTTCTTACTCAACGCAGAATCGGAGGATGCGGAAGTGCCGATGGTATCTTGGCGATAAGGCCTCCACACGACGAGGCCAGGAAGCTTTCCTATGAAAAGCATCGTGCATCTGACATTTTACCCTACGATCGACTATTGTCCACGCCGCTGGCGAAAATATGCTTGCCTTAGGAGCTCTCAGAGTTGGGTGACAGTGTTAGCGCTGTCAGGATGGTACGCTAGCTTGCTGACTAATACACGCGGTGTCCACGCGTTGGGTGTGCTAGGAGCGCGTCAGATCGATGCAACCTACCTTAGTCACACTGATGTTTCCTATGACAAGCTGTTGACTCACTCGCGAAAAGTGCGACTGATTCGCTTGACTCGGTGTCCTCTACCTAGGTTCTTTGAGAGATAATGGCGTCGGTGGAAGCCGAAACACGACATGTTCGCTCCCCTTTTGATCTGTTCGCTCTAGTAAGCCAACTCAATACAACAGAATGGGGATACAAGTGATTAACATGCCTTTAGGAACATTGGGAAAGCACCAGACCTGCGCTGCCAGCCGACCATCATCAGCGATGGATTGAAATAGCCAGGAGGTACCGCAGTACAAGCCTCCTGCAGAGATGGGTGCGGCATGCCTCACCCGATGCCACGGCGTGATTGCATTGGCCTCAAAATTGACGCTACCCAGCCTCTGTACAAGCGGGTCCAGGGCGCACTGGACGAAGTCCCTGGTGCAGCATCTCTTCCTTCGCCCACCACAAAACAAATCGACGAGATATTTGCTCCGCATCAAACCATCCAAGAACACAATATCAGCAGATGGTACTCAGGGTGGAACACAGTCTGGTTAAGGACATGTTACAAGCCCTCAATGGCCCAAAGCTACGCTGAGCTCGCACGACTTTCTGGGGCTAACATCGAGGACGGCTGCGTTGAAAGTTTGAACCATGTTTTAGATGATTGTGCGCTTTATGACTTCCATGGACTGGATCAGGAAGTCCTGGATCAGCTTCTTCTTCGCATTCCCGGACTGACCGATGGTTTGGGTATAATGGACGAGTATGGAGATGGTAGTGAACTTGTTTATGGAAGTGCCATCTACCAAATCGAGAGGGAAGAGGACGGGAGTCATGTAGATCGCAACATCACAGATCAAGAGCGGTTCGATATCAGAGAAGTGGCTAACCGAGTTCAGAACTATGTGTATGTGGCAGACGAAGAAGCTGTCGAGAAGAGCAGGGTGAAAATATGGTGGTTCGATGAGTTTGGAAAGATCATCTGGGACAGCTACGCTGAAATCCCAGATTCCGATTTGGATGGGCTGCGCGGTGCGATGATGGATGGGCAAGACTTTGTCGAAATTGTTGGAGAAGACGGCAAAAGGGGCGGTCAAATTGCCCGACCATAGCCAGTTCAAGAACGGATGACAGGGCCGGCACGACTTGGCAACGATGCTTTACCACCCATTTGTTTGAGAAGAACAAACCGATGTGGTAATTGCAAGAAGAGCATGGGTTATGCGATGCTGTCATGCGAGCACATCATCAAGCGGGGTATTGCGTGCTCGCCACCTCCGCATCTATGCAGCGAGACACAACCCGTTGCGATGGACTAGAAATAACCGGGAATAACGTCACAGAATGTATAAAAGTCAAACAGGACTCCAAGTCGTCCAAGTCTCGTAAGTTGAAACTACTGCCAGCAACATGCCATCAGCGACGCTGGAACAGCCACCTTCCATTCCAAAGTGGGGACGGCCCAAGCAAACAACGAAGAAGCTAGACTGGGCAGAGATCAAGGTCATTGATCTATCTACGTATGACGAACCTAATGGAAAACAAAAACTGGCTGAAGAGCTGAGAGACGCAGTGAGTTGGCAGCTAAAGTCTGCGACAAACGTCCCTTCTGACAACGCCGAAGGTGCACCACACGGGCTTCTTCAGCGTTACTGGCACTGGTCTAACGCAGGAAGAGGTCGAGCGTCAATATGATATCGGTCAAGCTTATTTCGACTTGCCGTTAGAAGAGAAGGGCGACCCAAAGTACCGATGTGATTTCGCAAAGGGCAACTACTTTGGATACCGCGCTGTACGCCCCTCATATCCATGCCATTAGAAAGCAAATTACGCTTCTCTAACGCAAAGCCAAGGCCAACGAGAAGAAAATCATGGGCACCGCGGTCCTCGATAACGTTGAATCCCTCAACATACCCAAATTCATCCCTTCAAACTCCCACGAGCCATTTCCACACTTCCTCCACCCCTTTCGCCCAGAGATCGAGTCCTTCTCGCGCCGCTCTCTGGACATAGCATCCAAGATCTTCACGCTCTTCTCTTTGATCCTGGAACTACCCGAGACCTACTTCTCGGATCAACATCGCTATGACGACGCATCAGAAGACCATCTACGCTACATGATCTACCACCCACGCCCCGCTGCCGACGATGCCAAAGTTCAGAATACTTGGTCTCGCGCGCACACTGATTTCGGAAGCTTGACACTACTCTGGAGTCAAGATGTTGCAGGTCTCCAACTCAAAACTCCGGCTGGAGAGTGGAAGTATGTTCCACCTGTTCCCAACGGCATCATATGTAATGTTGGTGATACTTTGTCCTTCTGGTCTGCAGGCTACTTCAAGTCGACTATCCACAGAGTAATCAGACCACCAGAGGATCAAGCGCATATTCATCGGCTGGGGCTGTTCTACTTTGTCAGACCGGGAAATGAGGTCGATATCAAGCCTGTGGCATCACCTTTGTTGAGAAGGTTGGGGATTGTCGGCGAAGATGCCGAAGAAAGGGAGCCAGTGAGGGGTCTGGAGTATGTTAGGGAAAGAGTGAAGGATTATCATGACCATGGGGACTATGCGGACAAGAAAGGCAAGAAGTTCAAAGTGGGAAACTTGGAAATCGAAGACGAGGCGGCATAGCGTCGCGAGAGAGTAATTCTCTCCCTAAAAACACTCGCGCGATGAACGTCGAAGAAACTAGAGTATATCAAACTCCAGCTAAACACAACACGTCTTTGCTCTGACCCCGTCAAATGAAGCACTCCACAATCTCCATACTCACAATTCCCTTGGCCGCAAACCTCATACTCGTTCTCTCTCCCCACACCGCACTGTTCCAACTTTGACAAATCTCTAACCCATTATTTACCCTCTTAACCCTCCCCGCCCATTTCGGCTCCCTCTCCAGCTTTTCAAAAATTGGTAGGCCGCCCCTGCCATTGTAGCAGGCGTCGTACGCCGCCGTCTTCCATGGCCCCAAGGGCTCCTTCCGACACCCATGGCTGATCTTAATACGACGATTGATGCCATGCGCAAGGTATTGCGTTATAGCAGCGAGTATGGCGTAGCGCTCTGGATCGTGGTCGCGCGGGTCGGGGATGGAGTGGACGTGCCAGTTTGTGTGGTCGAAGAAGTCTTGCACTTCGTTGCGGAGGACTTTGTAGTCGCCGCGGATTAGGTAGTGGTACATTACGTATATTTTGTCTAAGGGGGTTTCGTTGGGCTTGCGCTTGGGGAGGAGGATGGCGTCGAGGCTGAATACTTGTTATTTTGTGTTGCAGCTGTATGGGTGAGGTGAGGATATGGGTGCTACATACGGCCAAGGGTATATCGCTGAAACGGGATGGGAAGCGAGTGAAGGATGCACATGGTGCGTGCTGAAGGTGCGTAGCTTGGTGTATAGTGCCGGGTAATTGTTCAGAAAGTATGCTTTGCAGCCTCGGTGAAGAGGCAGTGGTTGTGAGGGTTGAAGAGGTATTGTGGGGAAGTAGCGTGGCATTTTGACGGCTCGACAGTGGGGATCTTGATATGCGCTTGGGAAGAATCTCCAGTATAAAGGCGCTGAAAAGATGGGTATGAAGTCGAACGGTAGCTTCGGGCATGATCATGACATGTTTGAGAGATGCCGAGTGTTGCGAACAAATCGGAAGAGAATATTATGGCCTCAACTTCGGCTCGTAATGACCATGTCGTCTCAGAAAGCGGCCTATGAGCTGTCTGAACTCCAGGCTTGACGAGTTGTTTGGTTGATCGTGCGGTAAAGAGGCAGCATTTCCATTGAGTGGGACCAGTGTGCTGGTCCCGAGGGGTACCGTTCTATGTGCCGTGATCCAGTGCGTCGGACTCTGACACAGAGCCCTTGCATGATGTTGACATTCGTCAAAACATCGGTTGATGGATAAGAGTTTTGTGGTTCAGGGGCGGTGGTGACGATTTGAAGAGCAACTCCGCGGAAGGCTAGACTCAATCATCACCTCTGGTCGTCATGCGATATCGCTAGATATCGGGTTGACTCTGTTTGCTGTATCGAACGACAGTTCTTGAGAAAGGAATAGCGAGCGTTGTAAGAGGTCAATGTGATTCCAAAAATATCTGCGGACTCAAACGCTAAGTGAATATCAATGTAGTATCGTGCAACATGCGTCCGAAGAATTTGGAACTAACTCGGACTTGGTTTCAACGCTCACCTTGAACTGCATAGGTCCCTCCAACATTCATGCTCTCCTTTTTCTTGCCGAACGCTTTCAACTTGTCCTTCAAGCTCGCGCTGAATTTTCTAGTCATACTCCCACCAGCTCTCTCCACCTTATCCACCAGATTCTTCACACTGTCCTTTCCCTCCGTGATGACGGGCGCGACACCAGTAGAAATACTTCTTTTGAGATCCGAGCCTATAGAAGTCACCGCTTTGACCTTCAACTTCTCCCAGCTGCCCGTTCTGCCATGCGATTGATAGCCACGCGATTGGTAGCCGTAACCATGCGTTTGATATCGATGCTTTTTGACTTTAGGTCGTTGCTTGGGCGTCGAATGATAGGGGTTTGGTGTGAAGGTGCTGCAGGTAGGATATGAAGATGGCCATCGCGATGGTAGTGACATGTGGTGCGGTTCCGGCGCATGCGTTGAATGCAGAGCCGAAGAAGATGCAGGGGCCCAGGACGATCGGTTCGACATAGCGGTTTCAGGCCTGAGGTGCTGATTCGTGATGGAATTCCGTGAGAACGCTCTTGATATCGCCGGTCTCTCCAAATCTTCTCCAGGTATTGGCACGATTGCCCTTCCGTAAGGAGACGATTCGATGTCCAAGTCAAAGACCCGTCCGTGTCTCCTCTCTTGCCTTGCCTCGAAGCTTTCCTGTTCATCGGTAACACGCCTCATGCTAAGCTTGCGCCTAAATTTGTCGATACTACCCACTCGGCTGCGGATACTGCCATACTTGCTGTCTTGCTTTCCTAGACGTCGTCCTTCACCATGCACGTCGCGATTTGCTTGTTCCTGGCGAGCAAGGAAATCCTCGATCCACTCTTTTGAGCTTTCGTCGGTGGCAGAAGGCTGAACCCATTCGCTCGATCTCGCCCAGTCATGTAAATACACTCTTTCGGTGGACTTCGAGCGGATGTTACCATTCAACCTTGAATGAGCCTCATAAACTCCACCGCTCAATGGCACATTGGATATAGACTCTGGAGTACCGGTCGGAGTTGCGTCACTACTTGTACGGCTGGGCCACGTCATTCTCAATGAGTTACGCAGACTGGCGACTTCATGGAGTCTTGCATCTAGCTCGCCGATAGACTGCATGCTTTGGAGCTGGGAGGATGGATGAATATGGATAGGACCAGGCTCTGTGTGTGACTTCGCAGAGACTAGGGAATTCATTGTCGATGCGCGCGAGGAAGGCCTACTTAGAGGCGAGCATGGATGAACAGTATCCTCCTCGGTATCATTGATCAACGTGGTGGTTCTCAGAGGAGGTGCAGATGCTGGGCGATAAAACGGTGGTTTAGGTTCGATAGTCGGAGTCAGCTCGTTCTGCGACGACTTCGGCAGAGGCTTGCGGCGAGACATGGTGAGGGCATGGCTCTGGTGTACGGCATCTGTCACATTCAAGAATTGAAGTTCCGGAACAGCCGGGTATGTGGGCACTCCTGAGGTAGTTGAGTGGTCGTGTATTCGTATAAATTTTTGCTGGTTTGCCACAGACGGCGTCGAGGAGGAATCAGTCGTGCTGTATGACCTTTCGGTGCACGCGGGAAGCTGATCAGACGGCTTTTTGGAACGTTTCGAATCTCTAGAGATGTATCTGTCCTCGATGATTTGCGTATCTTCTGGAGACGGTAAGTCTATCGCTTCTGCCGTGACAGTACGTGTACCGTTCCTTTGCCTGTACATATGTTAGTGGGGCTCGACGTTGCCTTTTGGGTTGCGCACTCAGACTTCGCGTGTCTCGACATTTGCACGGCTTTCAGCAGGACGCCCGCGTCGTTATCATGATCCGAGGCATGTGCAATGTTCGCAGCATCGCCGGCCTCCATAATGATGCTTCTTTGTTGGAGGAGAGCTAGATTTACATTCTCGCACCGTACCCCGGGAAAAGCTCGTACGTCAATGAGCATCGTGTACTGGCAGTCCCACGATTAGCGACAACCGGATCCACCCGTGCCCGCGGTATCGTCGGTCAATTACCCGTAGCTGATGTGCAAACTCAGATCGCTTATGGGCTTGAGGGGAGGCGATCAGGGTCTGTGGCAATCGTTTCTCGGATCGAATATCTCATGGTCACCGCGGAGCGGGGTTCGACTGCGATGCGAGTCTGGTACTGACTGCGAAAGACCCTGCATCGCCTCGTCGCCTTTTGCGCTGCCGTCCTCGGATTCCGCACTGTGGTGAACTCTGCACCATTGATGTTTTTGTGCAAACCTTCGTCTACAGAGATACAATCAATCGGTACAGACTTGTCGCTGTGGTGCAGTTCAAGATATGCTGGTGAGCTTTCAAAGATGAGACGGGAAACCCCATATGAGCTCGGTTGTGCCTATCGGAGTGCTAGTGGAAGTCATGAAATATGGGATGATCAAAAGTGAACGCAGATGCGGAAGGTGCAGCGGGGGTTTGAATAGACCTCGTGTCGGATTGGGTGTGTGGAAAAGAGCGTACCGTGGCACCTGCCATTTTGTACCAACACTATCTACTTTACGCATGGGCGATAACGGAGAGTGCGGGTCAACGACTGGGTTCTGGTACAGCTATGAGTGCAAGGCAATCATCGCGATCTGCCCGTGTTGCTGAAATGTAGTTGCAAGAGTCAAGCTTCAATGTTCGGAAGTGCAGAGGAAGGAACGTTAGTACCTAGCTAGATATTGCGCTAGCCAACACGTGCTCGTCACGTGTGACCTTCAATGCAGAAACAGAATTTCGGAATGTCTGAGAATACGCTCATGAAGATTACCGCCATCAAGGAAGAAAGCACACACAGATGCAGCCATAGCCTTACTGCTCCATCGCAATACTGCGCTCGTAAAGATCAGACACTACCAGCAGATTAGTTCATGCCATTCCACGCGGTTTCGGAAAGAACTTACGAGTCAACCCGTCCAAGAAGAACCCCCCCAAATTCTTCGCCACTCGCTCATATCTAGCCAAGTCATCTTCATTAAGAATCACATTGACCTTGGCTCTGATACCCCGAACATGCGCCATGAACTTGAGGAAGTTCCCTGTTAGGCGGTCTACAAGGACGACCTCCATGTCACCACCCTTCAGCGGTCGGTTGTCAAGACGCATTACATACGTTGGGTCGTTCTCTTGGATGGCCTTTTGAAATCGCTCGGAGTGCTGGTAGAGGAAGGCCACGTGATCCGCGATATCCTCCCAGAAGCCGATGAGCGAGAGAAGCGCAACGCGACACGCTGCCGAATGGTGGACATCGATGGACTGGTGGCCGGGAAGACCACAGACACGACAGCCACCGTATGTAGGACGCGCCAATAGATTGAAGCGGTCGGGGTTTTGTGGAACTTGCTTTGTGCCGGCTGGAGTCAGCTCGCGAACGGCTACTGAGAGCTTCGTGAGCGTTTCGCGAACATAGTCGGCATCATTCGACGTTGGAGATGACATAGTGATTGGGTGCTGTGTGTTAGTGTTGCGTCGTTTGGAGACAGGAAAATCTTGTAAGAGTAATCTGCAGGTCAGTGCTTGCGAGGATCGCTGAAGTTGAGGCCGGTGATAGAGGGGGAAAAGTGCGGTTGTATTAGTAGACTGTGGACGAAGAAGGTTCGATGCAAGACACCGGGGTAGTCACGATCTCACCGCTAACAGTGAGAGAAGGCACGTGCCGGCCAAGGCAGCAGTCACACAGCTGCAGATTGTTTTCTCACGGATCAAGAGACCATAGTGAATCATGTCGCCTCATGAGCATGTGCATGAAGCGTAGAATAGAACAGTTGCTCAAACCCCAGGCGTAAGACCCTCAGGGTACTTTATTGGTATAATACCAGCCGAGGTCACCACCAAGCGGTGCATGTGCGATAAGACGTATCACTCAGTGTGAAGAGGAAGCCTACTACATCTGTCCTGCCATAGCAGGGCTACCGTGGCGTTGATCAAGGTGATCGTAGTTGAGGTCGAACTCTTTCTGTACTCGCGTTAGTGTCTAGTACGTCGTTCATAGGAAGTGCATTGGCAGAGCGGAACACATACCCTTTCTCTCCTCCAGTTCTTAACATCGAAGAATAGATACCATCCGTGTTCCTCTTTTGGCGAAATCCTGATAGGCGCCGCGAGATCTGGATCCTTCATCATCCACTGCTGGAGCTTCATGTGCCACCGCCAATCGCGGTTGTATAGCTCTTGTGCAGCAATTTCTTGCAAGATGTCTCTCGGGAATTGATAGAAGATAGCTAATAGTGTCTCGGCGGAGAAGCTGGCCATTTTCGAATGCAGTGGTGGAACATTTGTTACAGTGTACGCCGCCGGTAGAGTGAAATCTGGTGGAATTACTGGCTTGACGTTGGATTCCACGAAAGGTGAACCAAACGTAGGATGTAATGGAGAATTACTAAGAGAACCATTAGCAAATATGTTGAGCTGGGTAAGGGAACGCGTACTCTGGCCGGCTCAGATCGAGGCCCAGAACTGTCAGATCTTGGCCCATAGCCAGCGAGGAATAGTCGGGGCTGTCCATAGGAATCATGGACAGAAGTCCAGGTAGACCGTATCTTTCCGAGTCCGTCATGTCCGAGAGCTTCTTGTGTAGCATATTTTGCGCGTTCGGGGAGCCGAGAACGTCAGACCCAAATGTTTGCTCGAACTGATTCTGCTGCTGCCGTTGGCCGCCCGGGGCAAGATCAGCACCACCCCGCATGCTTGTCTGAGGACCTAGGGAGAACATGTTCCCTTGCTGCCCTATCCGTTGGTTTCCCTACATGGTGTTAGCTAAGGTACAGGAAAGTTGCTTGTGGTACGTACATCTGCTTGGTTGCCTGTCCGCATGTTCTCAAATGGTGTCCGTGATGCTATCATTGTCAGCGGCTGATATGATGGCTGAGACCTCTTGCTTACATGTACCTGGCGGTGCCCTGCCACCCACAGTGGGGTTGATGCTCCGGTCTTGCTGGCTATCTGTCGGGCTTGAGAGGCCGTTCCGTGTTTGTCCGAGCCCAGGAAAGGCGCTGTTTCCATTCGCACCGAATGCCGCTGCATTCTGTATCAGGCCAGCTCTTCGATCTTGTGGAATATCTCCGCCAGCGCCCCCTAATGGAGGGAACTCCTCGATGTTGCCTGTCTGCGGCTGAACACCCCCCAACTGTCCGACACCCCCTTGTCCTCCAAAACGATAATCATCCCCAGCACCAGAGAACTGGCTTTGGGATGAATCATCCTGTCCCTGGTTCTGCTGTTGTTGATTCGTAGCCTGTGTTGCCTGCCCTTGGCCCTGCTGTTGACCTTGGCCTTGCGGACGTCCGATCGTGTTTTGCTGGGCTTGCTGGGTGGTTCGTAGGGTGGGGTTCGACCACATCTGCTGCGCGGTAGTGTTCTGTTGCGCTTGCGGCGCGCCCGACAACGAAGGGAATTCCCTATGGTCATCAACATTTAGCTTGTGTCTCTCAACGTCCTTGAGATTCCCAGAATTGAGCTGTGGGGTGTTCTTTCGGTACTCTCCTTTCTTTCGTTTCGGAGGCATTTCGTGTGTTGACTTACTCAAGATTCAGCGGCGTATGTGGCTGCGAGCCGCCCATTGCTTGCGCGAAGCTTGACATGGCCCCGCCGTTTGTTCGTGTTTGCGCATTCGATAGGCCTGGCGCACCCATTGGAGCTCCGAACCCCCATTGAGATGCAGCACCTGCAGAGACAGCAATCAGCGATATAGCCCAAACTCGCTCTGGGGTTGTCCTCACCCATCTTGCCATTCTGCAACCTATTCGCACCAAGTGGGGCACCGCGGCCCGGATTTTGTTGCGCTTGGAACATGTTGGGGCGTATATTTTGTAGGAATGATGCGCCCTAGCCTACACGAGAGAGGTAGTTAGTATTGTTTGATTTTGGAGTAGGCACTTGGGCGAGCGAATGGCAAGGCTGCGGCGAAGCAGTCGAGGAGGGCGCGTAGTGAATACGGCTGTGTAAAGGGATCGTAATCGTTGTAGGGCCGTTATTCGGGCGCGTTCGGTGTCGTAGTCGTGGGTGGCTCCATTGCGATGTGCGGCGTGGTGCGATTCCGATTCGACCTTGGGGTTTATGCGGGCAACAGAAGGAATGGGTGCACTTCGAGGGCTTGGAGAGAGAGCATTTACGAACCTGGTAATAGAGTCGTGATCTGGCCTTGGGCGGCTAGTGTACGTCGAGCTCACGGTGTTGTTGTATCAGTCTCGCGTACTTAGGTACGTGAAGTTGCGAGGTTCCCGAAACCGAAATAGTGCTAACCTAATCGGGCCTGCACAGGCTTATGACGCGGGGAGCCAACCGGCCCACGGGTGGATCTTCCGTTGAAATGGAGAGCTTCGGACTGCTTAGCATTGAAGACTGTGCAGACTCGTAATTTCGATACAGATGCGATAAGCACGTAAGAAAGAATGATAGCATGAACCTGGATTAGATGTCTTCTATGGCAACAATCAGCAACGTATCCCAACAGTATGCACATCGATGAATTCTAGCGAAGGCCTCACAAGGCATTGGATTGGAACATCTTGACGTGAACATCCTAAGGCCGTCAATATCTGTCCATAATTGCCTTCAGTCACCAATGTGTATCGTGAAATTCGTCCAAGCACGCGAGTATTGTGCATTGATGGTAGCTTATCGTGAAGACGACACAGAGAAGTAGTATGCCGAAAAGTGTTGTCCTGTAGTATGCCAAATCATCTTCCTTTGTACGCGGGACGTACAGAACCCACACGCTACTACCTCGAACCTTTTGAAGAGACATGCATCCATGCAACAACTGAACCCACGCTACTGATACGCTTACACGCGGAGTAAAACTTTAACAACAAAGCTATCGAACAATCACAGAAGCAAACGCTTGTGAGTCTAAGCAGGGCCTTGCTGAAATAGATGTGACATGTCGGCTTCACCGTTGATGCCGAAGAAGTTGAACCTGGGACAGAGAGTTAGTGACTGCTTTCGGACAGAATCGCAACTTCGACTTACCAGTCATCGACATTCAAGCTCATAGGCACGATGGGGTTGGGCCGACCTCCGGAACTTTGACTCCAAGCATCGTCCTGTGCGCTATGCTGTTGCTGGTTCTGCGACATCATCTCCATCTGTTGCTGCCAGGCCTGAGTATTATTATGCTCGTAACCGCCGGAGATACCCGGATTTGACGGTGGGTTCTGCATCTGTGACTGGCCCCCAGCAGTCTGTTGAGAGGGCATGCCAATGTTTTGAGGTTGACTTAAGGCAGGATCTACAAGGCTATGGTTTTGCATGGGTGACATCTGGGGAAAGTTGACTTGTGTATCGGCAGGGAACAGCTGGTCGGGCTGGAAGTTCTGCCACACTTCTTGGCTAATATTAGGGGTATCACGGGTCACCAGGAAAAGATCCGGTGGCGTTCCTGGATACGAGTATGAAGGGTTGAACGGGGTTGTAGGACGCGTTCCTGACCGTGAAGGGCCCATGAATGCGTCGTGATTTTGCCGATTCATCTGCGGAGATCCAGTAGTCATCTGGGGCATCTGCTGTTGGGGTTGCAGCTCGCGCGAAGGTGTGACGGCAGGAGTCTGCGGTCTGGATCGCTCATAGGAGACCTGGGCAGATGGCGGCCCACTTGGAACAGAGAAGCCTAGATCCATATCATCGAATTTTCGTTTCGAGGATTCCTGGGCAGGCTTAGGTGGCGGTGGTGGTGGGACCGAAGGGACCTTGTTTTTCTTGTGGTTGCGGCCGGCAGCTTTCTGCAGACGTTCTTCAAGGTGCTTGTTTCCAAGAATCGATTCGAAGAGAGTATGCACCATCTTTGCGACAAGCCACACCTTGGAGACCTCTTTAAGAGCGTCCAAGCAGATCTGTAGTCGCTGCTCAGTCGCTGAGACGACAGACTTGTTAGACGACTTCATCTGGTACACGTGCATGATGAGAGCGGAGAACAAGCTGTAGACGATGAAAGCCGGAGTATACCGAATTTCATCATGAGCTCTGAGGTTTTCGATAATGGATGTGATCATGGCGGCTGCTTGGTACGCGATATTCCGTGATGGGTAGGCGTTGGCTTCACCAAAACCGTCAAGATGAGTGGCTTTTGGTGAGCCTGCTGGTGGCATGTGTGCGCGATGCAGAAGACATAAAGTGGTGCTGCGAGCGTTAGTCTACGTCAGAGTCAGAAGATGCATAGACGTACTAGTAATTGGAATGTAACAAGGCAGCCCAGAAATGATGACGATTTCGCTCCCACTGCACTTCCGGTGGACAGTGTTGCAGCCAGTCGGCAAGGGCCATGTCGCTGTGTGTCAGGTCTATGGCATTCGCCCTGCGGTGTTTCGACGCTACCGAGTATTGCTGTGATAGGACCAACCCCATAATCTCGCTAAGTTTGACATAGTTGATGAAGAACTGAACATGGATCGGATCTGGTGGGTATTCCGCGGCGTGCTCTGTCTCGTCGTCGATGAAGTCATCTTCAGACACCATCTCGACGTCGGAATCTTCAGGGTCAATGGCAACCGGCCGGCCGAGTGCGACTGCCACTGAACGGTCCCGGCTGTACAGTGTCCACCAGATACGCTTCCACAGGCGCTTGTCGGAGCGTGTGAGCTGCGATCCTTCAACGCTGCGGTGCATGCCCGAACCCTGAGCTACTACGATAGCGACTCGGGTCCAGTAGAAAACATTCTTGGTCACGTCCTCGGGTCCCTCCCAGTACCAGCCCATCAAGATGAGGGCTTGCACAATGGTCACGCGATCGTCTTCGAAGTTGGCATCGTATAGCGCCTTTGCGCGCTTATAGAACGTCATGGCGGCAGGGGTGGTTGAGCCACTGGAGTCCATCAACTGCGCATTGGTACACACGCGTGAGCCTGCCAGGAGTATGGCCTGCAGTAGCAGGAGCGAGGGCGGGTTCTTGGGGTCTCGATACTGGCGCATGAAGCGGCTGCGATTGATGACTGGCACGACCGGGGCCACCCATCTAAAGAAGGCTTCGACAAGCTCGTCGCACAATGCCCGTGGTGGGAGCAGGAAGGCGCCTCGCTGATGCAGTATCTCAATCTCCATGTTGTCCATCTCATTGACCCGCGCCTTCGCGCCCCGCACGTTCTCGGGCAGCGGGTAGTGGACGACATCGGTGGTGCCATATCGGTCGTGCACAAGCAGCGACAGGTTGGAGGACTCCCCGAGGTAGGCGACACGGCCGGCTTCTTTGATGGGGGCGCGCGCAAACTTGGGCTTCATGAACTGCACGTAGGTGCCATTGTGGGTAGCCTGTTGGGCGGCGTATTCGGGCGAGACGGTGGTGGAGGGGGTCCCATCCTGGGTGTTGTATGCGGTCGACTTCTCGCGGGGCTCGGCGGAGGTGCTGGCGGGCGAGCGGTCGTCGCTGTCGCCGCGGTCACTGCTATCGCGTCAATCCCATCCATCGATAATACTTTTGCGTGCGTCGCGTGCGCATACCTCTCTGCATCCTTGGCCCGGGCCGTCTGCGTCTTCTTGCGCTTGGGCTGGGGGATGCGGCACTCGATGCCGAAGGCGGTGCAGTTGGTGCATGGGATCCCCAATGAGGCGGCGTCGCATCGTACCTATTGCTGGTTATGTCGCGTTCTGGCAGCACGGCGGTTCCGCGGCTGATTACTCACTTTCCTCGCGTGACAGGCTGCGATGCGTGGTGGTTAGCATTCGTTATCCAGGCCGACCGAGGTGCCGAGGCTCGCGAGCTGAACCATATATCCCACCGACCGCAATGGCTCCTCCCTCGTACCATCAGGGGCGCAGATACAGGCAAGACATGGGTCGCACTCACTTTCGCACGCCCGGCTGGCGCGTTGCCGCCGGAAAGACGGGTGTCCAGGGGGAACTGACTGCGACGACGCCGACGGCCTGGCTGGTATGAGCATGTGCTGGAGTGCTGCGCGCGACTGCAACCTACGGGGTCCCAATGCTGGGTTGCGCAGCGAGCGGCGGCGGCGCTGCTGCTGCGGGCACGGCGCTGGCCATGAAGGAGTGTTCGCCAGACATGCTGCTGTCGCTGTGCTCTTTGACGCGGTCGTCGAAGGTTGAGGTTATGATTCGTCCGCAAATGGTCGTGTTCTTTGGGGGCACGCACAGTGTGTACTAGCGCGGGCGCCGGGGTGGTACGGGAGGGTACGGCAAGGCAGTTATTACCATTGCGACACGAAACGTGCTTTTTCCTGTCCAACAGGATATTCGCTCAGACGCCAGAAATTGCACTGCTACCTAGGCTGCTTCTGGGCCGTGTCACGTTGGCGTCGACTTTGGCTTCTTTGTTGCTCGGTTGGACGGCTGCCAGCTTACCCCAGATCACGTCTCCGACCATATGGCTCGCCTCCTATTGGCGACAATCACCAGTTTCATATGCGGACCGGCGAGACAGCATGGGAAGCAACTCATCGCCGGCTCTTTGAGGAAACTCGACTTTGTGATTTGCATTCACATGCAGACTATGCTCTAAAGGGGCTGGCTTTGCTCACACGACAGCAAGTGTACTGTCAAGTCCAGCCAATACCTTAAGCATGGCCTCGGAAGTCGTCCCGTGAAGTAATCAGCTTTCCCAGATACATCAAGCGTTTCAACTCTTCCAACGTCCATGACTGCTACGCGGAACACCCTTCGCGCTTCTGTCTGAACGCTTCCAACTTGACCTCCTTATTCGCAGGACTGATGTACCTGAGCTCCACATCCCCCACCTTGTCCTTGACAACCTCATCCTCGGATGCATACAGGTACTTCTGGTGCTCGACTGGGTCTAAGACGACTGTGTCGGCGTTCTGCACTTCCATCTCAAACACCAACTTGAGCCATGTCGTGGTCCTGTCCAAGAAGGTAAAATGCGTGACTTTCCTCAGTATGCGGGTCGTTTCAAGACCAGCTTCTTCTTTGAGCTCTCGAGCAGCAGCATGCAGAATTGTCTGGTCCGTATCATCGACTTTGCCTCCTGGGACCTCCTTTTTGGTGTTAGCACCGTGAGACTCGTAGCTTCCTCATTGACTCACCCAGAGATCAGGGAACGCTCTTTCCTCCGCTGCACGCTGCACGATCAGCAGCTTGCCTTCTTTGTTGAACACAATTGCCCCTGTGACGAGACAATCGTATTCGGGGTGCTGCTGGAGATAATCCTTTTCAGATACTGCATATTCTTGCAACGAATCTGGATAGTGGGGAGGTTTCATGATGCCACTGGAGTGTGAGTGAAGACAGGCAAGGAATGTTAGATCTGGGGCCTGTGAAGGCAGCTATGTACGCTCCAACCGTTGTTGCCTTGAGAACATCCTCAACACGTCGTGCAGGTTCAGGCTACCGCTAGACCTCAGCGAGGTACTACATAAGCAGAAAATACAGTCATCGCGTTGTCTATGGGCATGCTTACAAGTCCATGTGGATGATGCGCTGACACGTGAGCCAAGTGTTCGCGCGTCTAGATCGGCGCTAGGTGGTGAATTCAATCCAGTGCGTCACAACATCGACGCGCCTCATCCCCATCCCCGTCGCACGGTCGCCGCCCGCATCAATCCGATCACGAACACACTCACTCCCTGCGCATATTTCCTAATACCTTAAAACACTCGCGCTGGCGCCTTGCTACAATGCCCCGCCCACCACGATCGAAAGTCGCGTCGCGCGTCGCGAAACCCACCAAACCGAAAGCTGCCCCGGCGCGCAAACAGGCGGCGAAACCCATCCCAGCGCAAACCAAAAAGCTCAGTGAGGCAGCCAATAGTTTCAGCGAAGACAGCGATGGCCTCGTTACCAAATCGAGAACAACGCGTTCGCGCAGGACTCTACTGGGGGAGAAGACACCGGAGGCTCAGGACGAGGCAGAGCTCACCATGACTGGCGCGCTGCCGGCTGAAGAAGACATCCCTGTGTCATCGATTAAGAACCGCACTCCTGCATCGAATGCATCAAAGCGGACGCGGGCCACAAGGAGCAGTGCCAGGAAGTCCGCAGCACACACATCGCCAACTGCCATCGAACCAGCACACGAAGAATCGCAGATAGAAGACGATAGCGGCTATGGCGACTTGACATTCTCTTCCCTTGGCTCAAATTCACCAGCTCACGGCACCCGCCCGCCGTCTGCCATCAAAGTCGGCGCAACACCCGCACACGAGAGATCGATACTTGCTTTGACCAACTTCAAGCGCAGAGCACGGCAGCCAAGCTTGTTGCGCATGGTGCAGCAGACTACGGACGTGGAGGACAATGATCAAGACGACTTGGACAACACGGACAATTTCGACTTTGACGACTTCCTCCCCCACGCCGAATCAACACCCCTCAACGTGCGGAAACAGGTACCGGAGGAGGAGACACGGAATGATAGCGGCACTCAGATCTCAAGCTCCGGTTCCCGTGGTACAAAGCGCAAGCTGTCGCCTGTAGTCCAAGTACCACGCTCGTCACCACCAGTCAGTCCACAGTCTGGCGGCGATGTGGAGTCGGAGCGGTCACACTCCCCGAGCCTACCAGAAGTACTGCCGACACGTGAGGAAGTCATCGCGCAGACACAGGAAGACGATGAACCCTTGAGCGAGACGCTTGCACCTCCCATGTCAAGTAGCCCGGAACGCGAAGTATCAAAGCCGCCTCCAACCCCAGCGCAAACGCGACCACGCAGGAGAGGACGGCAGGCCAAGACACCCGTGGTGGACGAGGACTCTGATGGCGAGGAAACAGAGACACCTGCAAGGGCTAAGCAGAGGGCTAAGAAGAAGGCACAACAGAGCATATCCACCGCGCAACTCAAAGAATTGCTTCCACGTCGGCGCAATCGCTTGCGGGATCGCGATGAGTTTGAGATCGAATCGTCGGATGATATTGAGCAAGTGGACTCGGATCAAGATGAACTACAAATGCCAACACGTCGCGTTCGTCAGAGGCAGGGGGCTGGAAAGCCGGCATCGCCAAAAGCAACAAAGAAAACAGTTCGCGCCAAGAAGACTGCACCAGCAAAACCAGCAGGGAAGTCGAGCCGAACGTACGGTCGCAGGATTTCGTCGGATAAGGAAAATGAGACTGCAGACCAGAACGAAGCAGAGACCACCGAAGTCTCAGCCATTGAACAGTCTGAGAAGTTGGCTGCTATCAGAAAGAAGTTTGAGGAAGTGGACGCGTTTGAGCTGGAGTTTGAAGATGTGGATGCGACGACCAGCTCGAGCCCGTTCCGGTGACGGACAGGCCAGTGGGTGGGTGAGATTCGTTCTGTTCGATAGTGTGTTCTTACTGTTTCTCGTTCTGTCGACTATGACGACTGATGATGATATCCGTGGGTTTAATACACGCACATGGCGTTTGTTTGCGTGTCGCTACGCAGTAGTGTTATAGTACATGACAATGCACGATCTGTATCCAAACCATGAAGTAATGTCGTGAATGCATGGGGTGACCGAGTCAGCTCTGGCCTGAAGCCAGTCGTTATCTGGCCTTATCGTCACACGGCGCCCAGGCAGTTTGAGAAGTCACGGAGGGGCGGTGAAAGTCGAAGAGTACCCACTACTTACGTATCCAATTCATCTTAATCAATCGTGAGCCTTCTGCATGGTGCCTAGGTGACTTGGCATGGCACGTTCTGACGGTTCGGCGGCACAGCGCACGGGCGTGTTTGAATGAAGGGGTGTGGTACTCGGGGGTTACGTAGCTTCCTTCCCCAGCTGTTGACCCTCACGATACCCGAGCAACCTAGACACTGCGCTTCCGTCCTTGCTCCTGACGTCCACGCCATGTTCCCGTAACCCCATGTCATGCGGCTTCCCGACCACTCCAATCACTTGGCCTATGCAGCACCACCGTTACCCACTCCGCCTGGCGTCCGCATGCCATGAACCCCTCCAATGGCTCCTCGCTGTCCACGTCCAAGAGCAACTCGACACTGCGCCCCCGCACCCGAAGACTGATCTCGGTGGAAGATGACATCTATGCGACGAGTGGAAGTGAGAGCGGACCCAGTAGGGCCACGTCGAGATTGAACTCGCGGAACACATCTCCCACCCCGAATGCACGCACGGGCGGCGCTTCCTCGTCCCGTCTAAACGTCACCTCTGCCCCTTCGTCCTCCTTCCAAAGGTCCTCGGGCACCTCGACCCCGAAATCGCCCTCCCAAACACTTTCCGGCCTATGGGGAAACTCGCTGGCGGCTATTCAGGGCATTGCCGCTACTGTCCTGGCCAGTGACGGTACCTCGGACGAACCTGGAAATACTCGCAGATGTAAACCGGGCCATGGGCGTCGGACGTCGACAAGCGCCCCGCCGCCGAAACACTGGGGTCCTGCAGGCGCAGGCTCGCATGTCGGAGCTGGAACACACGAAGAGAGAGAGGCCATGGTCAGAGCGATGAAGCGCAAAGATCTACTGACCGCCGGTGAGCATCTGGTACCGGACTCTGTCGGCCGCATAAAGCGCAGGAATTCGGATGAACGGATCAGCGCTTCCGCACCTCCCAGCGAGAACGACGACCGAGATGCACTTGTATACATACATCACGTTCGCCCGCAGGACACGTTGGCGGGACTGAGCATCAAATACAACTGCGAGCAAGCTGTGCTACGGAAGGCCAATCGTATGTGGCCGAACGATAGTGTACAGATCAAGAAGCAAGTCGTCCTGCCAGTAGATGCGTGTGGCGTAAAAGGGAAACGAGTCCAAGGCCCGGATGCTCTCCCTGCCGAAGATCTGTTACTGGGAGAGTACGGCGAAGATTCCAATAGCAAGGCTCCACTTTCGGATACTCAAGGTCTTCCTAACGGCTGGACCACGCCAAAGAAGAAAGACCAAGAGAACGACTCCGTCCCCTCATCTGACCCAGAGACACCATGGACACATGATTCATGGGTTCTTCTGCCTAATGACAAACAGCCCACACAGATTGGCCGCATGCCACGAAGAGCGCTTGGCTTTTTTCCACCCGCTCGACGAAAGTCTCTCGCGTACTCCGATGCGTCGACCCCCCGGGCTTCTGTCGACCTTCCACGCTCGTCCACCTCCACAAATCCGCTCACTAGCTCTCCCTCGCAATCCGTTCGACCGCGCGCGTCAAGCAACCTGTCATCCGCCTCAGCCCACAGTCGTCAAAGAAGTACATCAGGCAAAGCATGGGGTCTGCAAGGCCCAGGGGGTGTCGGTACAATGGGCAGGAATGTGCGAAGCCCTGGGCCTGCGCAGGATGGTCTGAACAAGAAATTCGCTCAGTACCTGCCCAATATGGCTCCTCCACCCGGACAGGAATACTTTACACCGTGGGCGCCGGGTTTGCTGGACGCAGGTGCAGGAACATCAAGTCAGTATGGCGGATCCGGGGCTGTCACTCCGCTCAGTGGCAGCGGCTTGGATTTCCAAGAGCTTGGGGGTGCTATAGAAGGATGGGTAAGGAAGGTCGGTACACAAGCACAGAAGCTTTTGAATGAGCCGGGCACACCTGGACAAGGGAAACGCAGTGCCGTACCTGTCCTGGGAGCTGTCGGCGGTGATCTGGGCGACCTCATAGAACTCCAAGATGATGCCTTTGAGATTGGAGATGACGAAAGGGACAGGGGCAGATCGAGGGCAGAGGAGACGCTTGCGTCGACGAATGAGCGCTCAGTATCGAGACCAGCACAGCAGTACCAGTCAGCACGACCAGACATCAATCTCGTCCTGAGAGATAGGACGCGGAAAGGGGAAGGCAGCAAGAAGGATTAGACAGCATTGTGTGAATAAGGTGTAAAGGTGTTGGTAGCAACACGTGCATAGCACGTTGGCTTGCTTTGGGTATCGAAGCGTTTGGCATTTCAGGGCATTTGCAATATATCATTCACAGTCCCACGTTCATGATCACGAATTTTGCTGGCTTGCTTTCCATGCCCGGTTTTGTTGCTGATGATGTTGGTTGCAAAGACAGTTCGGAAGAACCACAACAAAGCTCTTCGTCGGGTCGCCGAAGGCCGTGCACCTCCACATTGGATCCGGACTAGACAGGCGGTGACTTATCGCGCCACTGTCGCTGTGAGGGCCGATTCCCATTATCTACTCGAATTGCGAGAGCGATATATCTAGATGTCCGCCAGAAGCGCATTAGGCAGGTGGTCATCTGCTCTGCTGCGGCATAGATCGGCATATGAAGCTGCTCCACTCCGACGATACCTCCAAACCACGCGATCACCTGCAACGTTTCTCTCCCAAGACGTCCGTCTTTCACCAACACCAACCTTGACTGGAAGACAATATACCAAGCAACATTCAAGGATAGGTCGACCTCTCACACCTTCAGCTACGAGGACAGCCGCATTCGCCACGATGCATCGCTCCCCCGCCGCCATGTTAACGAAACCGATGGCGGACCCAAACATCGAGATCCGCACACCCAGGGATCCCAACACTTTGTCTAACTATCACAACTTTGTGACACGGCATACTAGTGTAGACTTCGATATCGACTTCCAGAAGAAGAGGTTATTTGGAAGTGTGGTGCTGACGTTGGAGTGCTTGACGGATGAGGATGTGAAAGATGTTGTGTTGGACAGCAGGTATGTACACATTCTCTGCAAGACTGAATGCTTGAAATTCTTTACTAAATAAATCTAGCTTTCTTGACATCTCCGTTGTAGAAGTCGAGGGCAAAAGCGTCAAGTTCAACGTAGGAGATCGCGTGGAACCCTATGGCAGCCCTCTTACCATCACTCTTCCTTCCAAGGTTCCCAAAGGCAAGACTGTTGATGTAGAGATCAAGGTCGCAACCACTGATAAGTGTACCGCACTTCAGTGGATGACTCCCGCTCAGACCTCCAACAAGAAGCACCCCTACATGTTCTCGCAATGCCAGGCCATCCACGCACGTTCAGTCTTCCCTTGTCAAGACACTCCAGACGTCAAATCGACATTCAGCTTTGCTCTCCGCTCGCCCCTACCGGTGCTTGCTTCAGGTCTGCCTACCGGGGCAAGTGACTACCTGCCCCCGAAGAAGGATGGTGAGAGCGGTACCATGAAGTACACATTTGAGCAAAAGGTCCCCATGACTGTCTACCTCTTCGCTGTCGCGAGTGGAGATCTAGCGTGCGCAAGCATCGGTCCCCGCAGTACGGTATGGTCTGGTCCTGAAGAGCTCCTTGCCTGCAAAGACGAGCTTGACGGCGAGATTGAGCCTTTCATGAAGGCGCTCGAATCCATCGTCTCGCCTGCCTACCAGTGGGGACAGTACAATGTGCTTATTTTGCCCCCTTCATTCCCATACGGCGGTATGGAGAACCCGGTTTGGACTTACGCCACTCCCTCCATCATCTCTGGTGACAAGCAAAACGTCGACGTCATCGCACATGAGCTGTCACATTCATGGTCCGGCAACCTTGTCAGCGCAGCAAGCTGGGAGCACTTTTGGTTGAACGAAGGCTGGACTACGTATCTGGAACGCAGGATCGCTGCTGCTCTTCATGGAGAGGCACATCGCCACTTCTCTGCTATCATTGGTTGGAAAGCTCTAGAGCAAAGCATTGAGAACTACGGCGAAGACCACCCCTACACTAAACTTGTTCTCGATCTTAAGGGCCAAGATCCTGATGACGCCTTCTCTTCCATCCCGTACGAGAAAGGTTTCCACGCCCTGTACCAATTCGAGCTGCTTCTCGGAAAGAAGAAGTGGGATTCCTTCATTCCCCATTACTTCGATACATTCAAGTTCAAGTCTGTCGACTCGTACGACTTTAAGAGTTGCCTCCTAGAGTTCTTCGAGAAAGACGCAGAGAGCAAGCAAAAGCTGGACAACTTCGACTGGGACAAACTGTTCTACGCACCGGGATTCCCTGTCAAGCCAGACTTTGACCAGACTATGGTGAAGAGCTGCTACGAACTCGCAGACAAATGGCAGGCTTTGATCTCCTCCGAATCTAACGACTTCAAGCCCCAAGCCTCTGACATCGAAGGCTGGGTGTCAAACCAGTCCGTGGTCTTCCTCGAGAAGCTCCAGTCTTTCGCATCGAAATTCTCAGCCGACAAAGTACACCTGCTCGGTGCGACTTATGGCTATAACGAAACTCAGAACATTGAGGTTCTGTCGCGCTACCTCAACATCGGGCTCATGGCCAAGGCACAGGAGACTTACGAGCCTGCAGCAACATTGTTGGGCAAGATTGGTCGGATGAAGTTCGTGCGGCCCATGTTCAGGCTCTTGAATGAGGCGGATCGTGACTTGGCGGTTAGCACGTTTGAGAAGAACAAGGACTTTTACCATCCGATCTGTAGGCAGATGGTAGAGAAGGATCTTTTTGGAGAGGAGAAGAAGTAGAGACGGGTGGAATCATCAAGAAGTAAAAAATAGCTACAGTGATGTAAACATACGTAAAGGCTACATATGAAAATTGAACAAGTGCAAATGAAAGTAAATTTGTTATTGACTTGTGGTGTCGCTATGTATTTCATGCCAAGAAGTCTGTCGACATGGGCACACTGACAGCTCGTAACTATCACACTTCCATCACTTCCAGCCATCGGAGCAAACACCGAAACATAACATCAGAACTTCGGCCTTGCATCACCGAGACCGGTCTACCTCATCCCGTCACCATCTCGTGTCGAGGCAACCTGTCATTCTTACCCCACCGGCATACCGCATCCGGCACTCCCGATCCCCGCATCCCGCAATCCAGATTCCAGCTCTGCCCATCCTCTGCGGCGTCACGGCGTCTGTTTAACCCCTCATTCAACCGAACCGCCGACACAACGCCCCCTGCCTTTGCCAACCACTGTCGCGAATCGTATATAACACGTTGCCTCCTCCCGGCCGCCCAAGATGGCCCCTCCCAAACGCGCTTTGTTCTCTCTAAACCTCGATACCGACGCCGACCACGTGTACCAGAAAGTCGAAGACCACAGCAAGGACGGTACAGATAGAGTTAAAGTCATTGAAAGCAAAGGGCCGACACACGGACATACGGATCTGAGCTACGTGACGAAACCGTTTGAGAAGACAGTCAATCGCGCGGTCAACGAGGTCATTGAAGGAAGCGGACGGAAAGTACATTCCGCAGAGGGTCACGTATCGTATTCGACAAACAGAACGGACCGACGAAGTGACGGAACAAGAAATCAGGACGACGAAGAAGAACGCGATCGAAGCCGTTTGAACGTTGTCAGCAAGACGAAAAGAAGGAACATCGAGAAGAAGTACGATACTTCTGAACTTTGATACTTGCCTACACGCCCAACACACAAACCATCAGCACCCACCATGTCATCGGACCAGCAACCCCTCCGCATAGCCATCGGCTGCGACGACGCGGGCGTCTCGTACAAGAAAGCCATTATCAAAGACCTCGAAGCCGACTCGCGCATCGCCTCCGTGACCGACGTTGGCGTACCTGAAAACAGCGACAAAACCGCATACCCGCACATCGCCGTCGATGCCGCTAAGCTCGTCGCAGAGGGCAAGGCAGACCGCGCTGTTCTCATCTGTGGTACTGGTCTCGGTGTCGCCATCTCTGCGAACAAGGTGCCTGGTATTAGGGCTGTAACGGCACATGACTCCTTCTCGGTGGAGCGCGCCATCTTGTCGAACGATGCACAGGTGCTTTGCATGGGTGAGCGAGTTGTTGGCATTGAGCTTGCGAGACGGTTAGTGAAGGAGTGGGTTGGATACCGGTTTGACAAGGGCAGTGCGAGTGCGAAGAAGGTACAGGCTATCATGGACTATGAGAAGCAGAACTATGCGGGGTTGGTCAAGGATCAAGCGGACGCGAAGGGTTGTTAGTGCGCTCTGGCGATAATCTATTTCTTCTTTATCGGATATCATTCTTCATGTCGTGCTCGATATTCTCATGTTCCCATGTATGTGACGAGCCGAGCTCAAGATTTGATGTGTGAATCCACCGTAGTTCTCTCACGCAATAGCACCCATCCGCCGTCTAATGATCCGGCGTACCAAACTCCCAAATATCCTTCTCATACCCCTCCGTCAAATCCTTGTCCTGCCCATACTTCTCCTGCCACATCGTGAACCCTCCCTGAAGCACATAGACCTTCTGCTTCTTGACCTGTGTCCCGCTAGGTCCTTTCTCTCCTTCCGTCTTATCCACGGCTTCACTCTGCTCCTCAACCTCGCCCTTTGATTCCACCTTCGAGGCCGGATCCAATCTCTCCTTCTCTCTCAGATATCTCAATGCCGCACTGGGACCCCGTTGCTGCGATAACGCGCAGTGGAAGATGACAACTTCCTTGTCTTGTAGTGTGCGGATCAGCTCGGGAGTTTTGTAATCGAGTTGCGATGAGGGGACCCATGTTGAGCCTTTGATGTGACCGCCGATGTGATCGCTGTCTCGTACCTAGATTGGGGGCACATGGTCAGTCTTGTGTATATCAGGGAAAGGTTTGTGTTGAATGGGTCGTCTTACGTCGATGATTGCAGTATTCTCAGGCAGCGATTTGCCGGAGGATTTGAAGTCGCTGGCGAGAGACTCGCGAGTCACGAATTCGAGATCCGATAGCGATATCGTCGACATTGTGCGGGCGGAAGTGTGAGGTAATCGGCGGAGGAGAAATGTTCGTGCTTGGAGCGCAGCAGGATGCTGATGTGACGATCTCGCTGCGCGGACAAACTTGAGAGAATGCAGCGTGGATGTTGTAAAGGAGCGGACGATTGTCAAGGGTGGAACGTGTACCCGAGTTGCAGAGCGTAGTATGCGTGAAAGTGAGTTGGAGGGGTGGTGGGGTACGCGTGGGGAGCTACGTCGCGTAGACACGTGTGTGCTCCACCCAATGGCCAGCTGCAAGTGACATGCTTGGATATGATGGCATACGCTCTAGACCTCCATGTGGTTTTGCCGTAGCACGTCAAAAGCTTGGAAATGTCGTGATATCGTCCGGGCATGTACAGGCGCACACTTTGACCATTGCAGTGCAGATAACAACAGTTTGTATTGATACAAGACGCGAGATGAATAACCGCTATCGCTATCAGAACCAATCGTGACTATGCTACATGCCAAAGAAAACGCCGAACCACCCAACAGTCGTCCTGTGGTCTTATCTCAGAGCTTAATCGTGCTTCGCGCCTCCAAAGTTGCCGTTACCCATGCCGCCCAGTAAGCCATCTTTCTCTCCCAGCTGGAAGTACGCGCCGGTATTTCCAAACCTTCTCTTCCGCCTGCTGTTGCCGAATAGTGTCGCAGCAGTGAAGAAACCGACGAACATGCCGAGCGAGATGAAGGGATGGTTGTTGATAAAGTGACGAGTGGAGAGGTACATGCCAGTAATGCGACCAGTGGTAGATTTGGCGGCAATCTTGGGCGGGTTCGAGGTAACCATCTTGATGGTTTCAAGGATTGCGGCGCGAGAGAGGCGGATAGGTTCGCCAGATACGGTGCTATCCCAGTAGCGACGGTTCTATGTGTGTTAGCAAGATACATGTGAGCGAATTCAAGTGACTTACATCTTCATCGTTGATGATGACGCTCTCGCCATCCTTGACATCGACACCGTATGTGGTCCGGATCCAGCGTTCCCAGAAGATACCGTCAACCCATGCGAATGCGACTTGAGTGCGCTGGATATCATCCATGTTGATTCGGATGGATTTTGCATCTCTGAGTGCTCGCTGGTTGTCCTTGTCCTCGGCTTCTTCAATGCGCAATTGCTTCGCGTCGCGAAGCTCCTGTCGCTCAAGCTGGTAGGCAGTGTCCTGCTTGTCAATCCACTCAAGAGCCGCGCTCTTCAACTCACGCTTAGAGAGGATGAACTCGTCGGAACGGTCGCGGTTCAGTATACCCAGAACAACAAACTTGCCATCCATGATCTCGCGGGCATTGGTAGATGTCATCTCGGGGACGATGGGCAACCAAACAGACTTCATCCAGGTGAGGACCTTCTTGACATCGCGCATTTCGAATGGTGTCCTGGGTGGGTAGTACGTAGGCTTTCCGTCTCTTGAGACCATTAACCTTGGCCAAGTGGAAATCTTGAAGCGGTCAAAGAGCTCCTTGTCATTTGTCTTGACCAACTTTGCGCGGCCTACAAGGCTAAGAGGAAGTCGCTCGAGCGCCTGAAAGTCCTCCGAGGTGGTGGCGTGGTCGTAGAAGTAGGTGAAAATGACTTCTTCCGTCTCCTCCATCTTTTTGAACTCTTCAGCGTTTACATCAGACACGCCAGAACCGATCGCCGAGGCCTTCTCTGCGTAGTCAAGCAGATCACCAAGTCCACGAAGACCTCCATACTCAATGCGCTCGCCACCTTGAAAGAAGAGCATAGTCGGGTAGCCTCGAACACGGGCCTCCTTGCACAACTTCCTCTCCACATCGCAGTCAACCTCGCCAATGTTGAGCTTGCCCTTCATCTGTCGCGCAAGGTTCGCCCACGTCGGCGCAAGAGCCTGGCAGTGGTGGCACCATGGCGCGTAGAACTTGACAAACCAGGGATCGCGTGTATTTGTAACGAGCTTCTCGAATGTTTCGGCGGTAAGGTGCTCGACGATGCCGGATGGGTTCGCATTCGAGGTGGGCTCAACCTTTGCAGGCGCAGCCTTGGTCGTTTGCGAAGCTGAAGGTGTGGCGCCGGCGGCTAGGTTGGTGGCTGGGCTCACTGCCTTCTTGTCTTGGGCTTCTGACTTCTTCTCTTCTTTGACAGCCTCCTCCGTTTCCGGGCCAGTTTCTACAGATGTTGCGCCAACTTTGGGGAGCTTGGGACCACCCTCCTTGCGTGTACCCGGTCGGAGAGTCTCCAAAAGTCGCTCTACCCAGGAACTCATGCCCTTCATGTCCTTGGAGCCTGTCTCTCTTTCCATCTCTTTGCCGTCTTGAAAGTAGATCATGGACGGATAGCTCTGGATGTTGTGCTTCTTGCAGATATCGGCGTATGCGACGCAGTCGACCTTGGCAAATTTGAAGTCATAGTATCGGGTGAAGGAGTTCAGGGAATCGCCTTCGGGCTCGTCTTTTGAGAGAAAGGGTTTCGAGGTGTAGTAGAATTCGTAGATGGTCTGGTAGGTGGGCTTGAAGTGCATGCAATGGCTGCAGTAGGGCGAGAAGAACTCTACTATCCTGCAGAATGTCAGTATACCGTGAATGATCTACAGCTGTCTCCATACCAGTTGCCTTTGCTGATCTCGGTGTCTATGGTGGCAGGCCCAAGTTCTATCATGGGCGGCACCGTCTCGCCGTTGAATATTGTGTCTGGCGTCTTGTCGTCCCAGTCATCCTTCTTGGCGGTCGCCTGGGCACTCGAAGTATCGGCCGCAAGTGTGGAAGCAAACGTCGCCAGCGACAGGAGGGAATATAATATGGAGCGCATCGCGGCGATGGCTGAGGGGCGGGCTGCTCGTGTGAGGCAGCGGTCCGCACGCGAGGGGACAAGGAGGTTGTTGCGTATCGGGGGCGCGATTGGTAGAGATTGTAGGAATTACAGCGAGCCTGTGTATCTCGCAGGCGTGGCGGAGGGGACGTCGCGCGTGAATGAGGGTAATCGTGTCTCCAGGGCGCATTGTCCCTGAGCCATGGGACGCTTACTAGCCAGGATCGCCGCTCCGGCTGCATATCGCTTGGCGGGCGCATCTTCGTCCTGACGGCATCACCACTGCGAAGCACCAATTGCGCCCCCGCCCCACCTCGCACACTCCCGCCAACATGAGGGCAGCTGCACGTCTCCTCGCCAGCGTCAAGCCCGGCCAGTTCCTCGAGGCCGGCACACCCACGGGTCTCACAGGCCTGCTCACCCACCCGTCGCCGCGCTCCACCCTCCTCTACCACTACCACTCCACCCTCGACAAGCTTAAGAAGATTCCCGAATCCTCTGTATACCGCCAATCGACCGAGGCTCTCACCAAGCATCGCCTAGCCGTCATCGAGCAAGCTACGCCAGCAGGATGGGATGAGTGGCAGCAAAAGGTCGCGCAGCAAGTCAGCCAGGACCCGACAAGATATCAGGCCATCGACACAACAGGCGGACAGACCATTATACTCCCAACCCAGCACGAGGTCGATGAGCGGTCAAAGGCTGCTGAGTGGGACGGTGAGGCCGTGGAGACCTTCCCCGAGGGCATTCGGTCGTCGAAAGAGCGCTTGCCCCATGCCAAAAAGATGAAGGGCGATGTCAACTACACGCCCGAGCGGGCAGTCGCCGACGTCAAGTTCGACCCTGAGCCGCAATACACTGCCGAGGCGTATGTCATACATGAGCCGTAATCAATAATGTATCCGTGGCTAACATGTACAGCATCTCGGAACTTGAGAGCAGAATTGGCGCAGGATTGATTGAAGAAGTCATCCAGGTTGCTGAGGGCGAACATAAGCTTGTAGACGTCATGATCGAGGCCAAGGTGTAAGTAGACTTCTTCCTGACTACTCATACCACAGCTAACCCGCCACAGTTGGGAGCCACTCGAGGAGCCGGCGCCAGAAGGCCAATGGTCTTACTTCGAGCGTATGACACACACAAAGACCCAGAAGCCATAGAGCCGCGTGTTTCGACCAAGGACATAGATAGTAGAAGAAGAAACATCACATTTTGTAGATGAAGTTACAACCACCTTTTACACGAGACATGTACATGTGTTTCCGCCCGTGACCCATGCTTTCAATCAAGCCCCGTCTCCCTCTCCATCCGCTTTCTCCTTCAAAGCCTCTGTCCTCAACTGGTTTCGCTTCACCAAAATCCTCAACGTGTTCTGCTTCTCGATGTCCGCCATCTGCTCCCAATTTGCGATGCGCGACAATGTGCCATCCTTATTCACTACCAGAGGGCCCAGATGATCCAGCTTGACCGCTTGCCCACCGACGTTGATCTGCGTGGTACCATCTTCAGCCGTAGGTGCCGGAAGGGGTAGTGGAGTTTTGTTGGATTCCTGCGACGTCTGGTCCTGAGGATCCTGTGGAGTAGGCGGATTTGCTGAGTTGGTGGAGTCTGACATCGCGCGTACTTGTAGGTGGGGAACGTGGATGCAGTAGTTTTGTGGACGGCGGAACGCAGTTGTGTGGGCACGTAAGGCTTGTGCTAGAGCTCTTGTTGTTCTCATGGGGTTTTTTTATCTTCGGGAGACGAAGTCGAGAGTGCGTTTATTAGTACAGCCGTTGGGTGTTGCGATGGTTGGAGAAGCTACATTCGTCAATTCTAGAAACCTCTAAACATTGAAAAATAATCACGTATTGCACACATCACTGGAAATCACATGAAAACACCATGAGAATATAGTGTAAATTATCGAGTATCATAACACACCCATACAAACATGATCGCAACCTCCGAAGTGCCAGTTTCCCGTTGTCTGGATTTTCACGTATTTCGCATGCCCGGGCAGGAAGACCTCTGCAACGCACTTTTGCGGTGCGGCTCACCACAACGTTTATTGCTCGTAGTAGACGGATCACTACTACAGCTATAGGCAGCAATGCGACGAACTTCAAGTCGCACACTGCAGCAAAGACAGTTGTTGGCATCTTGCTACAGACGGCTACATAAGGTGAGCCAGCCGGCCAACTTCATCAAGACGCACAAAACCTGTGACATTAGATTGGACACAATCGGATCGATGGCACACATTGTCCAGAATTTTCGAGCGATACAAACGAGCAAGATGCAGGCCACCACTGCGTATATGTATGCTCAAGCCTACCCAGGTTGTCGCATCCTACCATGCCTGCCTACTAGAGCAAGCGCCACCAAGCATGTACGTCTCCGCAATTGATCCAGTTTTTATTCGATATCAGCTGTACCCAAATACATATGCATCCTTATATCCCAACCTTACATTCTTTTTTTTTCGATGAAATGTTGAGCATCGAGTGCACCAAAGGTGGTACCTGGGTACCGTGGCGCTCCACAGCAAGGCAGGCAATGCCTCTGGTACACAAGGGCCTGCAACGTGACCATCAGGATTCAGGAATTTCTCCTACCACGCCCAAACTCCGAAGCACATCAAATCATGGCTCTGAGAGCCATGTTTCTCAAATCGCTCATTCACGGTAATGATGAGAGAAAGAGATGGACCATTATACCGCCACCGGAGTCGCGCCTACCAAACTCACAATGTCTGCAATTACAGCATTGCCGTAGCGCCAGCAGACATACCACGATGATTACAACGCTGTGTTTCAGTGGGCAGCCTCGCCTTGTTGCGAACCAGCCTGCGCCTTGCTCCTGGCTTCGCATCGAGTCATATGCGCGTCGAAGCCAAGCGCAGCTACGCATCGGAACTGCACTTCCGCCTACGCAAAGTCGGCGGACAGTCCCAAGTTCGTCCGGTCAAGGACCCTGGTTCCATGACTTGTATGATACGCTATCTTGACGTCGGAAGCCTGTCCCAGCGCCTCACCGGTCTTTCTCTCGGCGGCGTGACCTCACAAGACAGGAGGTTGAAACTCAGCGAGTGCATGACGGTCAAGCCACGGCGGGTCAGAGCCTGCTGCACGACATAGACATCCCGCCTGTATGTCGCTGGTCTTGCCGTCTTGGGAATCACTGCAGCGCGTCAAGCGGACAGCCCACTTTGATGCCCACCTTCGGGTATCATCCACACCCAGATTCGGGAGCGCAACCGCAAGTGGGACTGGAGCTTATTCCAACTTCCACGATGCAGAGCGTGTGGGCAGTGTGCGCATTCCAGGAGCATTGCGCGTACAGGGAGCGCAGATGCGGCCACCTAGCACGCCTAGGGGTGCCGTCGAAACCCTGAGAGCGATTGAGCGCACGGTGTCGCATCGGATGGCATGGCGCGCAAGCTGCAAGAATTGCTGGCATGCCGGGAGTTTGATACAGAAGAGCGATGTGGGATAGCGCACAACACGTGGGGGGGTTGGCTCATCTGCATCTAACGGCACTCTGGCAAGCCACGACGCCGTCTAAGCTCAACTACAAAGCATCGCGCCATCGGTCTCTGTGACAGCATGCCGCTTGCCGAGGAAAATTTCTCTTCCATCACCTTGCACTCTAAAGCCTCGGCAAATTCTTCCGCAAAAGGTTGCGTTGTACTTTGCCAAGCATGCAACGTCAAGATCGGATGCTCTCAAGCGACGGTCACGGCAAGACTTTGTGCACACAATCTCTTGACAACATATTGCGCGTTCGAAAAGAGGCAGATAGATGCAGGATATGCACGGCAGCACAAGAGCGGACTAGGGCAGAGGGTGCGCAGTTATGAAGGAGTTGAGCTGGCAGGCATTGGATGCGTGTCACTTTTGGTGCTGTAATCGAGTCAGCAGCAGCACGCGGTATGCCGCATTGAGCGTCCTTCACCGTCAGCTTCAAGGCCGAGCGGCATCGTGATAGAAGACGCTAGCGGCGTTCCAAGTCGTGATACGTAAGCTGAGTGGACGAGAGGCATTCAACAATATTCGCCTTGGGCGATCGCGGCCAACAAGACGTCGCGCATTGCTGTCGTCTCTGGAGCTGCAGCGTGTGTTGTTTCGATTTGAATGCCCGGCGCCTCGACCTTCCAGCGCATCCATTCCGCAGAGCTGTTTCAAGACGTGAGGTTTCATTCGAGGGTCGCACAGCCGAAGGATCTGGCGAGCCGAAGATTTGGCGGACGCCGTTGCAATCTACCGTCAAGGGATCCCAGCTGCGCGCTAGCTGCTTGCGGGTAGCCATACGTCACGCTCACGAAACTTTTCACCTCGCGCTCGGCGGCTGCCAGCGGCCACTGGCCCAGCGCTCCCGCCAGCGACGGCTCGGAGAGAGCAGAGAGACGTCGAGCAGAGTGTTGCGAGCACGGGACACGCTGGCAGAGCTGCGCGGAAACATTCCTGGGGCTTGAAGCTCGTCGGGTGCGCTTGGTTTCATGGACGGATATAACACCCCAGCAAGCCACAGCCGCCAACGCGACGTGAAGCTCGGCCTTTGTCGGGTCGATGCTCGGATGAGTTGCTTGCTCGCGCTCGCTGGCCTTACCGATCCGGTGGCTCTGACAAGTCACGCAGACTAAGGCGCGCCGACAGTACGTACGAGCAACTGGGAGGTACCATGGGAATGGGGGTTCTGGAAAGTGAAACCGCCAAAGACGGTGCGGGCGATGGTGGAATGAGGCTCTTGCCCTTATCGATTGCCGCGCCGTGGCGTGGTTGAAACTCCTGGGCCATGGTAATGGACGAGGTCGGGGGACATACGGGAGGGCTATGATACGCATCGATACACGCACCCAGCTTCGGAGGTGGGCACGACTCAAGGGCTCCGGCCAGCGCGTAGACTAGGAATCTAAGGCATCTGTGCATGTGCATGCAATTGGGTCCTGGCCCGTTAGCCCACGAACGGCTGTCGTCATTGGTAATAGTTTTTTCCAACGGGCGGCGCATACGCGCTCCAATGCAGTGCACACAATACGAACATCTCACGTATGCGAAAAGTCATCAGTCTCGGTCATCACGTGCCGTGCCCGAGTCCCTAGTCCCTAGGCGTAGTCGGGGTCTCGAGATGGTCCTGCATCTCTCCCACTGTCCTCACCTACTATTCCCGCCCTAAGTCTGTAACGTCGCTGCACAGGCACCCCGACGCGCTTGCCGCGACAGACCTTGTTCAGAAATCTCTTGCGCGTCCGACGCCTCCCCTGCCTCCTCACAGTATCTGCCACCCACATTATTCTTGACAAGCCATATCTGCTCGCTATCAACGTCCGGCAAGCTCCGGCATTCAGCAGCGCGGAAACAGGAATTACGTGGTGCGGAAGACGGGCACTTCTCGCAGCAGAACTCGCATATTTTTTTCGCCGACCGCTATCTCTACCCCGAGCCACCTTCTCCCCTCCACCAAAGCTCCCCAACAGCCCTCACTCCTGTCGTGGGTCTACCGTACCTGTCTCGTGCTTACAGCTCTCCACTTGGTCTATCCGCAATCAATCGGCTGAGGCTGAAGGGTGTGTGGGCCGCCGATCTGCAGCAGGTCCCTTGTCCCTTCGCGTGAATTGCCGCGCGAGCCAGGCAAACCACCGACGCAACTTTCTTGCTAGTCCAGCTACGAGAAACCCATCGTCGCCGGTAAACTCTTCCATTCCACATCGCCGCCCCTCTTACCCATCACCTCGTCGTCTCACCCACTGCGGGCTCCCCAATTCCACCTCACCCGTGGAGTACCCGCCGACGCGTATCGACTGGCCATCTCAGTCCCCCACACGGCTCCACCTGTAAAGCTTCTTCGTGGCCCATCGTTCCTCCATCCCGACGTCCGTCTAACGGCCCTCGTGGTGTGCTTAGCCAGCCTTGCACACGTTACTCCGCCCTAAGCTCCGTCGAATGGTCCCTTCACGACTAACAATTGGTCGCGCCTTTCCCATCACTTCACTCACCCTCGACCCACCAATAACTTCACTATGGATTCCACAGACCGCTTCCGTCAGCCTGGCCTCAATAGCTACCCATCAATAGGCCAGCAGCAGTACAATGGCAACAACAACCAGCTGCCCACCCTGCCGCCTCTACAGAGCGCCAGCCAGTACGCGCCCATGTACAGCCACAATAGCAACCCTCACACGCCCCAGCCGCCGCACACGCCTGTGACCTCGGCCGCCAATGGCAGTTCTACCATGCCTCCGCTACAGCACCCGCCGCTGCGACCCCTCCAGCCCACGCCGAGTTCGTACATGCCCATGTCGTCGGCTTATTCGCAGGCGCCTATGCTGTCCACAGCATCTGCGCATACCAACGGCCACCAGCTCGGCGGCCCTCCTGGCATGGGACTGGGACACACGTCCATGTACGCCCACCCTCCCGTACTCCCCAACCAGGAGCCCGAACCCGTTCACGTCGTCGGTCAGCAAGGTCGTCGCGGAGTCTTGCCCACGCACCCCGGTAGGCCCGCACCCGCTGCAGGCAAGACTCCCACCACTGCAACCAAGAATGCCGAGGGCAAATACGAGTGTCCTCACTGCAACAAGACGTACCTGCACCTGAAGCATCTCAAGCGTCATCTGTTGCGCCGTAAGTTTAGCCTCCACATAACCGCGCTCCGCTTCTAACATTACACAGACACCGGCGAGCGGCCCTACCAATGCCATCTCTGCAAGGACACTTTTAGCAGAAGCGACATCCTGAAGCGTCACTTCCAAAAGTGCTCAATACGAAGGGGTAACCCAACCGGCGCGAACCACCTCCAGCACGCGCAACAACATCTGCAGAAGAACAGGCAGCCCAGCGGCGCGGACCAGAACTCGTACCTCAACCACATTGGCGCGAATTCCATGTCTTACGCAGATGCTGGTGGCTACACCATGGGCTTGCCTCAGATGCCGGCGATGGGCGGCAATGGCTTCAACGACAGCCTACCTTCGCTTGCCAACCATCACCAGTCCATGTCGGCGCGCACATCTCGCTCTAACAGCTTGATGCGCCCCAGCAGTGGAGTAGAGGACAGCGCGCATCGTAGGAGCATGTCGGCCATGGACTTCGCGAACAACAGGATGAACTTCAACGACTACCGGCCCGACGGTCTCGCCAATGGCTACGCGCAACAGCAGCAGCAACAGCAGACTCAGCCTGCAGCCAACGGATCCGACCCCAACTCCCATTACAACAACTATGACCACGCCTCCACCAACGGTTCGATGGCACAGAATGGCATGACCGTTAAGAGTGAGGCCGCGGACCCAGCTTCGTACGGAGGAGCATCGACCCTGCCCAACGTGGACGGCATGACCAACGGCCAGGATGGCTCACTTTGGCGAAACGGATCGTTCAACGGCGATATGAATAATTCCAGTACGGCAGGTGGCCCAACCTTTCAAAAATCGGCCCAGTTCTGACCGGAACTTTTAGACCTCAGATGATACACCACATGATACTTTGTTTGGACTATACTCGCATGTTCCCAGTTTGGCCGACTCTTCCCCGATGCTTGACAACTGGTTTATTGGCCAATCCACGTCTGATCCTCTGCACAACCTGGCACAATCGCTTTTCAACTTTTGCTTTCCGAATGCGTCTTTACTTTCAAATCAACAATCAGACGAGGCGTACGCTCACGAAAGGCTGAAGACTATCTTGACTGGAGACAACGTAAAGGATTTCCTACACCAATACAGACACTATCAATCACACTGGCCTTTGATACACGTTGCAACATTTGATCCGTTTTCCGCCAACCCTGGGCTTGTTCTGGCGATGTGCTGTGTTGGCGCCGTGTATTCTGATCGAATGCGCCCTTCGGATGTCCGATGGCTGATGGATCGTGTGCGAGAGAGCATGCTGAAATCTAGTCATGTTCACGAACTGGCGCAGGCGCACCAGATGGCTGATTTGAACCATCAGCTGACTGCAACTACCGAGGAGATACAAGCACTAGTCCTCCTTCACTCTCAGTTCCTATGGCACGGGTCCCAGCAACAACGTCAACAAGTGCGAGATGAGGTGCGGACAGTGGTCAACATTACACGTTGTGCGGCACTATTCCAACCTCTTCCTCAAGACAATCCGAATGCGAGCGCGTTGCACCAACCTGGACCAATAACAGGTGCAGAGGTGGACTCGTGGAACTGGAACTCTTGGATTGAGAATGAAAAGCGAACTCGATTGGCGGCATACATTTATCTTATCGATGCTTCTTCCACCATATTCTTCAACACACAGCCCAGGTTCGACGCCAAGAGCATCACAGTCCCTCTGCCGGCCGATGATGCAGCCTGGGAAGCGAAGACTTCTGAAGAATGCGCCAGTGCTCTGGGTCTGAGAGGATCGTCAGCGCAGATGAGCAACGAATCGGGAAGCAGACGCGCAAAACAACTAGCCTTGTGCGAGGCGTTGTGTGTACTCAATGGGGCCTGTCCAGGAAAATTTCCTGAGCGGGCTACTAATGTCTTTGGAAAATTCAGTAAGTTTTTTCTGTCTGCCGTCGACAACAGCCCTCTAACGTCGTCTCCAGTTCTCATTCACGCGATTCATGCTCAAATCTACAACATCCAGCATCAGCTGCTCCAGCGAGTGTCTTCGAGCGGTACAAGCACACCCCGATCGCAAGGCGATAGTCCTGCCACACCACCAAATGGCGTCAATGAGCAAATCCAAAATAAGCTCCGTTCGACGGTCGGCGCTCTTTCGCTATGGAAGGCTTGCTGGGACAAGGACCTTGCTATCCAGTTCACACAGAACCAGCGTCGACGTGGATTCTGCCGAGACGGCATCCACTTTTACTTCCTAGCTCAAGCGTTCTTGCGGCAGTCTCGACCAGACGACTGGGCCGCTCCTGCTGATGTTCGGTGCCGGCATGTGTTCAATCTCCTGAAACAGATCAGACATTACGTTGCATCAGACTCCGCCCAGAAAGGCATCGAGATCGGCTCCATGGTTGCCATCGCTGACGACTACGCCATCGCTGACTTGACGCTAAACATGAAACGTCTTTTCACGCCTCTCGACGAAATCTGAGCGCCACCACTTTTGCTCATTCCTACTCCATTGCCAGAATCGGTCCTCAAGCATCATCAGGATCAATCCAAACTCCATGTACATGCGACAGTACAGCTCCACAGCAAAGTATCATCACTTTATCATCGAGATCTACATCACTCTACCATCCAAACCATTAGACTCATTAAATTTCAGCAAACTCGCCCAGCACGAGTCGAACTCAGCTGGGCGATGCATTCTCATCGGAGTTCCCGGAGCCAGCCTTGCGGCCAACCGGCATGCAAGGCGTCACGAATCACACACGGCGGTATTCACGATTTCTTTTCTCATCATCAAAAAAAGCATTAGACACATCACCTCACCAATTGCATCTGCCAGGGGCAACGGACCATTCATCAATTACGCACGGCGGCAGTACAAGGCAGAATTTCATGGGATTATCGGCTGAACTTCCTCCGGGAAGTGCAACGCAGATTAGACTGTGCGGGTTATGTTTGGCTTCAGTGTATATGTTTACTTGTTTTTTGGACCATACTCGGTTCACTGCGTCATTCACTGCATTTCAAGGTGTTATCATTCTCCGGGGAAGCATAGATATAGAAAACAGGGTGTGTATGTGTACCCAAAGCTGCCTGTATGCAGAAAAGTCGTCAATGAAATACGTTTGCTCCACACTGGGTCGTGCCGTACACGTGCATTTGGTGTGAAGGAAAAGTGGGTTGGTCTCAAACTGACATGCTGACCTAGTTGGGTATCCACTGAACTACCCTCGCTCCTGCTGCCTGTCTGTCAGCGTGGCGTGGGTCGGCCCTTCCTGCACGCGTGCCTCGGGATGTACTCCGCCGCAAGCCAGGGAATGCATACGCTATACTGATATCATCCGGTTAGAACTTAGTACGATGGGACCTGGGGAGACCCTTTCCAAACGTTCACGTGCCGCCCGTCAACTCTTCTCATCTTACCCCGGCGTGCGACTTCAGCAACGTGCGCAACGAGAGGAGGCTTATGACTTTGTCGCGTGCGGCAATTAAAAAGCTGTATTACTCAACTACGATCAGCTCATGGCGCATGCGCAATGAAGCAGCGGATGCAGGCCAACTTCCTCTTCTTGCACTTCGTCGGCGGCGTGCAGCATTGATGTCGCATGATCAGAAGTCAAGGTAGTATGTCTACTGGGACATTTAAACTGACCCAGAAGCCGATAAATGGTTACCTGTTGGCAGTCGACCGTCCTAAGGTTGTTTGCCACACGATGCTGGTAGACTGAGAATCTCTACCCGCGATGTCGAGGCTGGAGGATGCAGCTTCTTCGTACTGGGGTCCAGCCTTGGTCCACTGGTACATCCGGCGCTTACATGTCGATTAGCCTACATTGGACTACAGACGAAGTTACACGATCTCATGTATCTGTAGCAGACTGACGCAATGTATTCGTCGTACATCTGCACGTGTTTATTGCCGGGAGAAGTCAGCTATCCAATTGGATTCGTATGATAAGAGTCACGTGGACTTGCGCCTATCGGGAGGATGAGCTGTAATAGAGAGGCAGCCTTGCTTTCCTGCTGCGACATACTCTCGACAGCCTCCTTCTTCGCGGTTCTTCTCGAGCTGAAAACAGTCCAGGAATCCTTCCAAACATATCGGCGCAAGGGCGCGAGTCGAGCGACGCATCCAGTTTTGTTTTGCTTCACGCGCCCTTTTCGGCTGCTTGTCGCGAAATTCCCTCAGCCATGGACTTATCTCCCACAGTAGACGAGCGTCGCAGTTCTTTTGACAACGGAGAAAAGACTCCCAGCAACTGTAGCACGTTCTGCGATCGATGTGTGGAAATGTGCTCGAAGATGGAAAAATGCCTTGCTAATGAGGAGGAGAAAGAGGCGACTCGGCTTGCATGGAAAGACTCGTGCCTTCGCTTCGAGTGGCCAGAGTATCAAGAATACGACTCTTTCAAGCTTGACAGTAGCTCTAAAGAAATGAAAGCTTCTGCCTGCGGAATCTGCCGAGCAATTGAAATAGCAATCTCTGGGAAGATTGGAGAATGGACACGGGAAATGGAGTCACCCATATTCGAATGGTCTCGATCTTTGGGCTCCTTCGTTTTGATTGCAGCACCCGAAAGTTTGGCACTAGTTTGACCATTCTGACGTCGTCTTTTGTTGAGAGCTACCCCCCACTGTCTGATCTAGAATGGGTCAGAGACTGGACGGAAGACTGCTCAGCTTCCCACAATCGTTGCACCTTTAGGCAGCAAGAAACATTGCAGGGTCTAAGGGTGATCGACTGTATCCAGAGAATTGTTGTTCTGGCGCCTGAGAAATGTGACTATGTTGCATTGTCCTATGTTTGGGGCAAAGCCGGCAACATTTCGCTGCAAGAGGTCTACGATCTAAAGGCAAAACTACCCGCTACAATCGAGGACAGTATCACTACAACCCTGGTTCTTGGCTACCAATACCTTTGGGTGGACAAATACGTACGGACTACATACCCTTCTTCACAATTTCTTGACTGATCATCATTTCAGCGTGTGCAACAACATGACTCCAGGGACAAACACATACAAATCCGACAAATGGACCTCATATATTCTTCTGCTCAAATCACCCTCATCGGAACGGCTGGCGAAGATTGCACGTATGGATTACCTGGTGTAGGGCGGAAACGTATCTTCCCTGATATATCCATTGACCTCGTCCCCGTGACTTTGGGATTCGAATTGGAAGCCTCTTCAGTCGCCTCACGAATTGAATATTCCACATGGTCTACTCGCGCATGGTGACTCCAGTGCTTCATAGAGCCCAAAGATATTTCACAAAGGCTAACGTGACGTCAGGACTCTTCAAGAAGGATACCTTTCTCGAAGAAGACTGTATTTCACAGATTACGAAATTTTGTTCGTTTGTAATGAGTCTACGGAAAACGAATTCATCTCAAGTGGCCGCGAGGCGTCCGTCAACAACCTCAAGTTCACCTTTCCCACATCTAACCAAAAAAAAACGCTTCTGCGTTGAGCAAGGGGATAGGTTTACTGGAAAAGTACTCTGCTCGTAGTCTCAGTTTTCAGTCCGACGCGCTGAATGCAGTGCTTGCCATATTTGAATCCCTCCGGGATTGAGGCCTGCAAATGTTTGTTATATCTCAGCAACGCTCTGTACAGTTACATAAGCGTTGACATATTCTGGTATGCTAGTGCATCAGATTTCTCGAGAGTTTCTAGATACACGTAAGATGCCATATAAATACGACATTTTCTACTGCGCACTATTGGTATGTGTGAATGTAGTTTAGACATGTCTTGATATGCGACGCATGCATATCCAATCGAAGGTAAAGTAGATTGCGTAGGTGAGTGTTAACTTGGAGATGGCCAGCATTAAGCCTCACTCCACGAGATTGGATAGTAGTAAAAGAGCGCACATGTATAGGCATCATGTGGCTCTTGTCACGATCAACATATCAGATCACCGTTCACATAAGTCACCTAATGTGTCTTTTGTTCTTCCTGCTGTATGTTTCTTCGGCAAAAGAGACTCCCTCGTTTTCCGAGTAAAGCTTTCGCGCTATTAGATATGCCTTCATACAAGCACGTCACTACTAAAGGCTGACTATCACATCTAAGCCTGCTACATTTCCTTTATCTTGTCGGGCCAACAGGGTGGTCTGATAGGCATATATGAAAAAGTCGAAACATGGAGTCTCTAATGGGTAATTCATCTCGTCTAGAACTAACTGAGTCACATTTGAACATGGCTGCTGAGAAGGTGGACCAATTGTGGCTTCAATTTGGCAGGACCTTTCGAGGGTAGAGGTTGGTATATCATATAACGATTCGGCCAGGGAAAGAGCGTTGTGAAGGGATGCCACATGAGAAGTAAAAGATGAGAGCGACTCGTATTGGGTCAATAGCGTTTACGTGGGTGCATCATAAACTTACTATACATCATCTAAAGGTCTCTAAAGCGGGCAGGTCAGGATTGAGACGGTTGTAAAATCAAGAGATGGCATGGAGGAAGATTCTCTACTTGAATGGGAGACACTTTTGGAGATCTGGATATTGTGTAGGCGTTGGTTGCTAGGCAGCGACAAGCGTTCTGCTCCGGAAGAGCAGCGTGAGACCGGTTCCATAGCGTATGTTCAACATGGTACAGTAACAGCTCCACGATACTGCTAGATTGCCGAGAGTACTCGACCGTTGAAACAGTGCTTCATCTCGGATGCGAAGATGCAGAGACTCGTGAAGAAGAGAGCGAGCTCAACCCCTTCTCACGCTTCAGCGCGATCTCGTGACCTTGTCCCAAAGCAGATCGAGGAGCAACGCAACCCTTTGCCCATTTCCATCAAAATCGCAGGGGCAACACGGAGACCCCGAATCTGAGGCTCCATGTACCCTTCCCTGGACCAGCGCACGACTGCGGCAGCCGTTGGTCGATCGGTAACTCAACGACACTATACTTGCAGCAGCAGCATTCATCGGTATGATGTGTTCTTTTCGGGGCTTGCATCGAGCGGAGTGGCTGGGGCGCTTGATATGACTATCTTTGTATATTCTCCCTTCCGACCCTGCATGTATGTCGTGAAAGCAGCGCCAGTGGTGCATCTCACGACAGCCACTAGTTGGTTTTGGACTCAACACTAGTCTCAGGAGCTGGCCGCCTCCTCACCCATCCTTTCCCCTGGGACGATAGGAAAAGCAGCAAGAATCATCCGATCAGCACACCTCGAAGCTTCCATGGTACGAGAAACAGGATTATTGCGGTCATGCTATAGGACACTTCACCCGTGACTGCGTGCCTGAAGATGTGCCGAGAACATGTGTCCACCCATAATTTTAACGATGGAAATCCTGACCGATCCAGTAATCCTGAGGGTTGAGTACCCGAGTACTAGTCCCGCCGGGCATGATTGTCGTGGAAGCCGTCAGTAGATCGGACACGAATACGTGTATGACGAGATCCTGCGTATGCTCTTGGTGGATAATATGACATGACAGCAACTGCGGAGCCGAACGACGGATCTGGTTGCACGATGGGGCTGATCTTCTCAGGATTGACTTGAAGAAGCTGCCACCTCGAAGAAGTTGAGGGCTCATGAACAGAGGTCTAAGACCAAATGCCCATATACACCAATCCTTCTCATTACCCTCAGCATGTCAATAGATAGTTCACTGTCGCGTTGACGAAACACTAACTCGCAGCGCGCTGGTCATCAGATCATGCAGCTCATCGACGTCAGCCCGGGATACTAGAAAATGCCTCCGAGCCACATCTCCAGTTGCTGTCCTGTTGCTTTTTTCCCCGGCGATGCAATGTCGAAGGCTAACCAACTGAACGGGGAAAAGATTACGACGACTTGCTTCATGGGCATGCCCGATACCAGCTGTCGTGACCAGCTGACACAAGTCGCAGAAAATATGCAGCATCCAGGGGCAGAAACCCATCCAGGTCAGGCTCGATCGTTGTGAGCAACAGTCACTGGACGCCATAGTTATCTAACGACGTCTTCGTGATTTGAGCACTGGCCAAGAGCCATATTAGCCGCATCGGAGATATTTGAAGACTGGCACATTGTTAGAGACAGGATCAGGAGCTCGTTCGAAGCGGGGTTGGCGCCGTGGAATCAATACGGCATTCAAATGTCGCGCGACTGTGGCGTTGTTGACTACCCGTCCCCGGATTATGGATTACAGAATTTTGACATTTCGGTGGACAGACGGCGTATCTTGTGACGATGCTCGTGTTGTGTCCCGCCGAAGAGACGCCTTGGGCTTAGACATGGAATCACAAAGTCGTCTATGGTTAGCCCTTCCGCACAACAAACGGCTTTGACCGGTGGCATCCTAATACGGTAAGATAGAAGCCGTACCCGTCCACAGCCGTACCGTTTGCTTCCACTGCATCCGCACAGACCAATCGTTCGTGGACTGTCCGTGGTCTCATTGAAATTCGGCAGCTTCGTCGTACGAGTTGATCTCGGAAACTGCCCGGAACTGTCGCTCAAAGGCTGTGTGCATACCGTGCGCATGCATATGGGACGAGTGTGGCTATTTTGCGCTAGACGGTCGATAAGGGAGCTGAGTTTCGTTGATGAAATCTTCAACGTGAGATCTGGGCGGCTGCACGTCAGGGTCGGAGAATAACTCGCGCTTGTCGTGCGTCCGCACTGGCCCAAAGGGCTGAGTCCAACGCCGTCCAAGGGAACCACAACCACTCGACGACCATGTCTCTGTCAAAGAACTTGAGCATAAATAGCGAGGCTAACCACATATTGCGCATGCGCCGATTGGTAGGCCGCCATTTCGTTGTTGTGGTAGTAGTTCGCGCGGATGCCATCGGCCGCGCCGTACAACGCCAACAGCTCGCTACCAGGCCGTGCAAGTGCTCGAAGAGGCAAGTCGAATGTCGAAAGGATTTCAACCACTGATTAAAAAGATTCCATTAGCATCGGTCAACTGATGAAATCAAAGAGATTACCAAGTGTCGTGTTCGCTGCAATTAATGTTCACTGTCGGGCAACCGCCATTGAAGACATTGCTTGAGAAGACATGGGTTTACTACTCATCGGTTCCTTAGCCAGCTTGTATTGACGCGTTGGCTGAGTCAGGAGCATCGCTGGAGCGTCCCTGTGTGAATCGGAGCTTGGCGCAAATTCGTGCAGCTTCAGTAGTTCCACTGGATTCGTTGTGCGAGTCCTTTGAGGGCAGACCACCGCTCGCACACATGCGCTAATTGCCGTTCAATACGTGAACGCCCGTTATAGCCTCATATGTTCGGGGACAGGCTGTATGTGTATGAGGGCTACCGAGAGCCTGCTGAAACTGTGCCAGCCCATTCTGACATCCTTTGAGCGTGAAATAGATGATCCTGCATGCGCAAGAATCGCAGTGAAGTGTACGCAAGCTTGCAGTAGCTTCATCGGTATAATCCAGAGAAAGACGGCCAGTGCTTGATCTTTGTCGGTAGCTTGCATTGTACACGTCCTTGTTGAATTTAGAACCACTCTCAGCGCGGTCGGCACGATTCCAGTGGGGCGCAGGCTTTGCCCGATAGCCGGGAAGCTGGAATAGGGTGACTGGTCCAATGGAAATAGTCTGCAAATACCTTGGACAATCGGTAAAGAAGTGTGAGGATAGGAATCCTCTTCAACGTTGACGGCCCGTACCGCAAGTGGCAGACGATTCTGTTCTCAAGCGCTGGGTCACATCAATGCTTCTTCGACGATCAGTTGATCAGAACACCCGAGATAAGCAGTCCTCGTGTAACATGTCATACGCAATGGTCGGCAGACAGCTGCTGCAACAGCCTGACGATCATGCAGCCTCAGTCCACTTCGAGTCGACTGAGACAGCACAGAAAGGTCTGCAACGGTTGCAGATTCCTGATCTTCCCGATAGTACATTTGAGGCGGCTGCGGGTCGCCATGGTTTTATCGATTACGAGGACTGCTTGACAGCCGACCATCGCCGTCACGGGGGGTGCGGGAGGCTGCAGCCCATTGTGCCTCAACAGCAGACGCCCTGCAGGATAGTCGAGTGCTTCGTGACCTCAAGATTGGATGCACCGCTGTATCAAGCGGCGATCCCCTGGGTTCGCTCAGCCACCATCTACATCTACACTTCAACGGCTGTTGTGCATGGGTGCAGTGAGATGTCATGGCCGGTGCCGAAAGCACCAGGGGCTACGCGCGCAAAATGTGGTAGGACGAGTAGAATGTAAGCGGAAATTCTGGTCTAGCAATTTGCATTAGAGACGCGTCAGATGATAGTCCCGGCGAAGAAGTCGAGGGAGTGCGCCCGGAGTCTCATCTTAGCCCTGCAGCAAGCCTGGTGGCCTGCCTCGTTCGCTAGTAGAGGCTGATGGCGTGGCAGTGATTGGATCAGCGTGGCAGTGAAGTATCCATTGAGAGGTAAGTACTGTATTGCGAAGAGACGAGTGCTCGTGATGCGTCAGCCCTAGGCGCTCCGTGGTCGACCGCAACGTGCGAGACACATGGAGACAGCGAGGTTTGGGACTGGCATGTCACCATGGTCGTGTGAACGATCGCTGAAGCCAGCAGAAAAACCACGAAGACGACGATATTGGCGCAGTGCTGGGTGCGCAATATCGCGATGGCAGAGACTTGGGAGGTTTGGGGGCGTGCCAGCTTCACGGAGGGAGCGGCCAAGACACGCTAGAGCCCAAAGCGGAAAGGTGAGGATACAAGCGGAGGAGGAATACCCGGGAGAAGCTGCACGTCACCGGGCGCTCCTTCCCAATCCCCTGCCACGCCCATCCCTCCTTCCTCCGTGGGCCATCTATCACGTATCGCCTCATCTTCCATCTGCACAAGGGAGGCACCGCGGGCCCGCCGCTTCTCGCTTTCCTCACCGTTCGTCGCCTAGCCTGAGACCCTGGACTCGAAATGCCGCTCGCCGCGCCCATATCGTCGCTTGACAGCAGCCGCCGAGCAAAGGCGACCTCCTGCGGCCCACGCCGTCCATGACTGGCTGTGCCCTCTTTCGGAGCGTTGCGCATCTACCGCTGTGTCGGGTCGCAGTATGCTTGGGGCAGATGAAAGCCCGGATCATGGCGCTGATAGTGCTCTAACCCAAACCTCGAGGCGATGCAACATCTGCGCATCACTCGCTGGCAGTGGCGCCTGTATGTGGATGCTTTCCCTCGTCCACCTCAGTCACGTCAAACCGCTCCCCCGCGGGGCCAAGTAGTGCCGTCGCTTCGTCTCTGTGACAGGTAACGGCTTCGAGCCCAACCCTCTTGTCCTCTAGTTCCCTCTTTCACTGTCCATCTGCGGGACGACCTGTCGTCTGCCAACGGTTGTCGGCCCGCGGCGCTGCTAGCTACGCCTGGTCTTGGCCCGTTCGCCATCTGCCGCTGACTGGACGCCGCCCGTGACTGATAGTCTAATCTAGCACAGCCGTAGCAAGAGCAAACCATGATCATCTGTTCGCTTCAAGGGTTATTCCGGGCGGCTGATCGAGATGAAACATCGACGACCCGCCAGTCCGGTCACTTAGCTGCCGTGTCGAGTCGGCCCCCATTTCGAGAGTGGTGTTGTGGTCCATGTTCCTGCGTTGCTGCACGGGACTGTGATGTCTTTGCCGGGCGCGCCAATCGATGTGTGGCATGGGGGTGGGCCCTGGCCCCGCGAGGTAGCAAAAGCCCATTCTTCCGTGCAAGGAATGCGAAGCTCAGCGACTATTCGAAAGACGTAATCCTGGGCACCAAGGCAAATCACTTCTCCCTGACATCGGAGATATATAGGCTCCCCATTTGGGAAAGGCTCGCCGCTGCAGCTTGCCAATGCTACCGTGGTGCTAGAAAATGGCCAGGTCTGAGCAATACGGATCATATGCATTGGGGCTGAATCTTGATCCAGCATGCTAAGCATGCTTCGAAGCTATTCTCACTTGGTAGGCATTCTCCTTTGAGCCAACAAGTCCGTCACCACCCTAGTCCGTCTCTACTCTGTATCGAGCTGTAGCGCTTCTTGCCTGTCAACTGTACTTCAACCATCCACTTTCTGCAAGCTCACTCCCATTCGACAGCCGCTCGTATCCTTGGCCCCTCCCAATTCTTCCATTGCTTGCCGTTAGTCCCTTCCCTGGACCCACTATTCCCAACAGTCTACTCCAGGTCATTGTTCTGAGACCATAGGCCGGTACCCTACCAGCCTCGAAGATCACGGGGGTTTTGAACCCTGGCAACCTTGTGCAACGGTCTGAGAGCAAGAGTTCAAATTTTAATAGAGGGCACGGTGCATATATGCTTCGGCCCCTTCACCATACGGACCCTTGGTATACCGAACCTGGCTCACATCTGTCACAATACGTCAACGGCACTATCACTGTCGATTCTGGTCTCTGTCACAACATCTCATTGCAGTGCATGCAGTAAATCTGTTCCTGTTGAGCAATTCCTCCAACCTGGCGTGCGTGCAAATCGCCCAGTGTCCGACAACGGGTCAGCATCCTCGTCGAAGCCGCCACGATTGAACATCAGTCGACGCCACATCATTTGATTTGGAAGACTGCAGCAGAACCCTGTAAGCTCCACCCCCGTTGCGACCACTTCCTCGGTTGATATTGCGAGACTGACAGATCGCAGGAAAGCGACGTCAGAGACGCGCCCACACCGCCTACGTCGCAGCTAGATATCCAGGCACCTAGCGACAAGGCCGCTATCCGTACCTGTCTGTGCTCGGGATTCCAGCTTCCAGATCTGCGTAGAGTGCGCGGGAAGAAGCAAAGCGCAGCTGCGGGCCTCCTCGCTCTGCGTAGACGAGCCGTTATAACTCCAGGGTTTAAGGTAATGCGCAGCCGCCGTGGGTGACATCAACGCACACTGCATCGCACCTTCCTCGACCCCCAAACCGTCAGTCCACCCACCAAACTTCTGTTCCTGCCATGACAGGCCCATTGACTAAGCTTTGCGGTAGATCTGAGCGCTGAAGAACCGATTGACCAGAGTGCAGCGCGCGCACCACCGAGCCACAGTGCTGGACAATATACGCATTGCACTGTCTGCTCGCAATAGCCGCATCTCCCTTCGAACATCAGCATTAACGGAGCCTAGCCCCCAGCGAAGCGCAGCGCAGCGGCAGCTAATCGAGGATCCCGCCCTTGTGCCGGCTAAACCCCCCAGATTGCCTCTCAAGCGAACCAACAGCGTAATTAGACGAGTCGTCGGCCTTCACCACCATCCCCTTTCAGCATCCTTTGACGCTTGGCCCGGCACCCCGAAGCCTAGCATCGCAACCGCCACGCGAAACGCTGACTCGCTGCCTCGCCTGATCGAATCCGCGTCTCGAGCGACGGCGCGAAGCAGTTCGGCCGCAGCGGAACTCTGTCAGCAGCAAATCCTTTCGCCACTGCCGGCGCCATCGAAGTCGACCCAGACTGTCGGAACTGCTGCGTAGAGTGGTAGAGTCAGGCGTAAGATCCAGTCTCTCGCAAGGGTTGTTGTGTCTCTACAAGGCGCTGCGATAGATCTCAGCAGAACGGCGATACATCACTGCCTGTTGCAATGATGAATCAAGGTAAGCCAAATCCCCAAGTATTTGCAACCCATGTCCTGCGCAATACACAAACCCCCAAACCCCCAAGTCGCTCGCCCCAAGCGCTGCACATCCAGCCATAAGCTGGCGCCCTTCTCCGCATTCTTCCCAGGCCAACATTCCTCCCGCGTGCGCTCTTAAATTGCACCACAACACAGTTGGTGCATCGGCCTTCTCCCCTCTGTTCACTGCACCACACTGTGGGCCTACATTTGTTCCTGTTCCTGTAGTGTGTTCCGCACGCTTGTCCTGCCACCCGATCGCGGTGCCGCTTGTGCTACCACGTCCCACGCGCATCTTTCTCTCCTCTCCATTGCGCATCCGTGCACGTTGTCCGTTATTGTCACACGTCTTGTTCAACAGCACACCGGCTGCCCTGGATTGATTGGCTGACGTGCAGGATAAGCAGTGCTGCAATCACCGCTGCCATTGGCATCGGAGAACCCTTTCTCTTCGGACCAGGAATGCATCGAGCATATTGGTGCGCATGCACATCATAACTCCTACGCAGCCGTACCCGATCAGCTAAGACGCGACGGGGTCCTAGCACATACTGCGACCGGTATCCACCAGGGCTCGATTACAGGCCGTTACGGTACACATCGTCCCGACAGTGCGTAAGTAGATGCTCTCATTGGTCGTTTCCTTCCCGGGCTGGCATGGTAGGCTCCGTGGTGCTGCCTAGCCTTGTGGCCCCCAGCCTGCATCCCTCGACGCCTCTATGGCGTGGTGCAGCCCAGGCTCAGGCTTCTCCTACCCCAAAACAAACACGTAGTCAATGTCCTTCATCATACTTGTCGTCGCACACGGTCCGGATGCATGGCGCACTTGGTCTTCCCAACAGGCTGGTCTGTCACATTGATCACACGACAAGCCTAGCGGTAATGCCGTACCGCCCCTGGTCTGGTTGACGACTTATACCGTGCCACCCTACTCTTGGTTACACATCGTTGTCGTTGGCATCACTTTGGCCGGATAGCTCTGTTTTGCGAGTTTGACTGACTTGAGTCTATAGCTACCAGTCGAGCGTGGCTCTTTCAGACTCAGGGTCTGGTTCCATATCGACCTCGCCAAGCTCCAACGCCTCATCAGCACTGGCATACTCATCGTACACTACGTTCTCTCCGACGGTTTCAAACACTTACCCAAGTCACTATTCCGTACCAAACAATTACTTCAGCACTACGTGTGGTTACGGCAGCATGTCTTCGAGTCGACGATTGTAGGTTTTCTTTGTGGCGCACTCGTGCGTGTAGAACCCGAAGCGATGCATGACAGCTGACAGCTACGCGATAGAAACGATCCCTCTTCGTCGGCAATGTTACCTCCGGCGAGATCACCAGGACTAGGCCATTCTGTGTCACCATCCATGGGTTCTTCGGCAAGGGACAATTATACGACAGGGACGCCTGGCGTGCATAGATATCCCAACGCCTTGTCCCCTCGAGCTGACCTTTCCCGGTACAATTCCCAACCTGACACTCCTAGGAGTGTGCTTGCCACTACCATGCCGTTGACCTACAACGGTGCTTACCACGCGAGCACCTATGCGACGCCCTCAGGCTCACCCGAGACGCCGCCTTTCAACGCACAGGAGACATGGGGCAACATCACTTGCGAAGGCTCGACAGTGACACCCAATATCGATGCCAAGATCGAGAAGGGCTTCTTCTACTCCGGTGATCGAGTATGGACATGCTACCGCAGGAACTATTTCGCTGTCAACGTGTCGTTCCAGCTTACGCCCTGGATCGCAAACGCTCGTATGTACCTCGAGCAGACAGGCAAACCACCGGAGCAAATACAGTCCATGGCAGTATCTCTTGCAGCGGCTGTGGACGGCTCCACAGGCAAGACTATCGAGCTGATCCAGCACACACCTAAGCGTGACAAAGGCCCGCAGCTCGCGATGAAGAAGGAACTACTGGCCCCAACACCACCGGGAAAGAGCCATGAGCATGGTGGATATGGGCTGAGTAACTTTCACCAAACCTCAACCGTGCCGGGTCCTCAGCTACCATTGCAGAGCGAAAGCGACTCGTCGCAACAATATTCCCCAGCGAGCCACGCCAATAGCAACTACCAGCATTCATTCGAACGCATCCAGTTTAAGTCGGCAACGGCGAATAATGGCAAGCGTCGCGCTCAACAACAGTACTACCATCTGATTGTCGAGTTGTGGGCGAACGTGCAAACTCCACGAGAATCCGAGCCCCGTTGGGTCAAGATCGCAGCCCGGCTGTCGTCTCCCGTCGTTGTCCGTGGCAGGTCACCTAGCCATTACCAGAACGAGGGTCCACACAATGCTGGTACCCCAAGAGGCGCGCCTGGGTCTGGCCTCGGTGGAGGCGGTCATCATGAGCTGGGATCAAGTGGCCAACCTTCCTATCCGGCCTGGAGGAACGGTATGTCGGGCGGTGGTGCGACTGGAATGGGCGGCAGCATGTATCGTGGTAACACGTACTCGCTAGACCCAAGTCCTGTCGGCAGTCATTCGGTCAGCTCAGCAAGTTCTCTGAGTGGAGGTCCGGTCGAAGGCGTTAGCGGCGAACAGCACATGGTCGAAGACGACGATACGAAGATGATGGATGTCCCTCAGGACTATTCTTATTATCCTGCGTCCATCTACGAGACTATCCCTACTAAGCTTGAAAGTACTCTACCGCCACCCGATCGCAGGATCAAGGATGAGTATCCAACTGCTGGCTGGCACATCGGAGGCTGCGGAAGATTCCAAGGCATGGAGAGCAGTCGCGGATACTATCCCGACGTACAAGCACATACTTATTGACAAGCATCCACTAGACTGCTGTCATAGCTTGCATGAACCATGTTGGCCGGCTCAACATGGACTGAGGCTCGCTCCCTTCTCGAACGAAATTCCGCCTCACTGCACTTCGTACAGGCAGTTGGGAAGCTCTTACCAACGACGGCTATTTTTGGGTGCTTCGCGATGACATCTCGGTTTTGCGGCGGCCTTGTTATTGTTACTGTACTTGATCCTTTGCCAACACGAACACCGACGAGCCCTCACACCAGCACCACTCCCCAAACGAACGACGCCCAAAACACCGCAGCTCAGACAAGGTCAGAACGGCACACGAAGAGGTGTATCATACATGGCGCAAGAAAGGCTACATCGCAGGCTTCGAGCATGTTGGCGGCAGTATAACGTTTAGTGTTGGCCTGATTCCAGAGAACATGTGTACAATACCCGTTCCTTGGGATTCGAGCCGACAGCACATGACCTCCCTTGTTTCCGCTGGCAAATGATGCCTCAACTGCTGGTCAGGTAGACCTTGGTACATGTCTTGGTGTGTCATCACAAAGCATATTTAATCCTGCCCCCTTCTGACGGTGCCTTCGGTGTCATTGCCTGTATGACCTGGAGGGACCGACTTCTTTACACGTCGTTCCCATGCTGTTATGTCTTTCTCCGTTTTACTTCTGTTTTATGATGGTGTTCTTTACGCATTACGAGACGTGCAGATAGTGCAGGGTGAGGGCACATTCTACGAGTTATGAGTACGAATGCTTCTTGCATGGTGCATGGCGCATGGAGGTAAAAAAAGGTCGACGGTCGCATCCATCTCTTTCATGCTGCCTCTGTATGGCGCTCTCTGACTTATGCACCTCAGCATCTGTCCTTGCGAGCTTGGCAGCAACGGCAAATCATGGTTGTATGAGTACTGGGTCACGGCCATGGAAAGCCTTCGAGGCTTTGGGTTAGCGGGATTGAGGACGCACACAAGGAGAATGCAACATCGGCTAGGACGTAGGGTCCTAAGGGTTGCGTAGCCACTGTAAGGCACGGTTACGAAGGGACGGGAGATGTACGGCGCACGAGAAAGCTAATGACGGCGGCCCCTTGTCTATTGTATGATTATGTAGTGCCTTAAAAGCGTGTGATAGTTGTCGAATGCAGGCGGCCCTTTCTCGTTTATCATGGTTCGTAGCATTTCCGAAAGTGATGTTTGGTGGGTCTAGACGCCATGGCTCGACGCGACTTTTGGCGTACGTGTTGGTAACGTGGGCGTAGTCCAGGCCAAGACGAGCGACCAGCATCGCAAAATAATTGAGAAGGTGCTCGCACATGCAAAGAAGAGGAAACAAGTGCAGACGTGAGGTTCTTGTAAGCTCTTGCCGTCGGACGTGCTCCCGCGTTCCCCGCGGCTCAGGCGTCCCTTTCCTGACTCAGGGTCCGGCGGCCAAAACTTTGGTTGATGCCGAACGGTGTCACGTCATCGCTTCACCCACGCGACACCCTGAAGCGTCCTGACCCCGACGCGGCTCGCATACACGCTCCATCCAGCATCCGACACCATTGCGCATCCGGCGCTCTGTCGACAGCACACACCGGTCCCCATGGCGTGGTACGATCAGGACAGCTGGCTCACGGCAGCCTTCTCCCCAAACCTGTCGACTATCCTCATCACCTTCCTCGTCGCGCTCTGCCTGCCCATACTACTGCATACCGTCCTCTACAAGAAGGCAGCCGCAGCCGCGCAACTTCCCACCTTCCTGCTAGCCGGCCCAAGCGGCAGTGGAAAGACGGCCTTTACGACATTGGTAGCGTATCCCCCAAACCCATGCTCCCGTACCGTCTAACAATTGCCAGGCCGAGCGCAACGCTACAACCCAAACGCACACGTCCACCACACCTCTCACCGTCTCCGCTCTCCTCCCCAGCCCACACGTCCCCGCGTCATCGCACTACCGCTCACCAGGCGACCCAGCCTTCGAGCGCTCTCGCAACTTCCTCCTCCTCGACACGCCTGGCCATGGCAAGCTCCGTCACTATGCGACCTCCCAACTTGCCGACCCCAAGAACATCCGCGGTATAATATTCGTCGTCGACGCCGCTCAATTAGGCGACGAAGCCGGACTGAACGAGGCAGGAGAGTATCTCCACGACATCCTCCTCTCACTGCAGAAACGCTACACCAACGCCACCACAAGCAAAGGGCCAAAGGAGATCCCTGTCCTTGTTGCGGCGAACAAGATGGATCTTTTCACGGCGTTGCCCGCAAACCTTGTCAAGAACTCGCTCGAGAAGACAATCACTGAGGTCAGGAGTAACAGGGCGAAGACACTTCGCGATGCAGGTGCTGCGTTGAATGGTGGCGAAGATGAGGTAGATGAGGAGAAGGAGTGGCTGGGTGAGGGCGGCGAGGGCGTGTTCACATTTGAGCAGATGAGAGAGAGCGGGACGAGTGTGACTGTGATTGGGGGTAATGTTCAGGCGGGTAAGGAGGGCGCTGATGTGGAGCAATGGTGGCAGTGGGTTGCTGAGCAGCTTTGAAGAAGCTACAGGTGGCCACAGAGGGTAGGATGGATCGAGGCTCGAGTGTGTACCGATACATCGATACCCCCTTCGTTGAATAATGGAACTAGTAGGTCCATTCTACCTTGATCTAGGTCATGACTAACGCGTGTAGATTATCAAGTTTGCTGTTGCACTTTTGAAATCGTGAGGCTTTTGCGGCCTGACTGCCTCTTCCTTCGAGACCGAGGTGATCTAACGTCTGTTACAGCCGCCAAGCGCATCGAAGTACGAGGATGATACCCTTAACACCTGACAATGCACGTTTTAGAACAGTTGCTCTTCTACGTCTCGTGCAGAGCAAACACCACCCAGTATTTGTTGTTTCTCTTGTTATTCGATGTTTCCGTATGTCGTTAGGCGATTGTTCCGAGGCAAGCTCAGAGGTAAAGCGATATCGAATACTAGTATCTTCCGCTCGTGAGTGACGGCCATGGCGCTCATTTCCCCTCGACCAAAGTCAAATTTCCCAAGAAGACACATGTTTTCCCAACGCCTGTTAGCGTTCTAACCCAACCGGTTCGGGCAAAGATTCATGAGCTCGGTCTCCTCGAGCCCAAAGGCTCAGAACTCACGAAGCGAGTCGGCGATGACGTATGGACCCTGTTGACTGAGCAGCGAAGATGTGCTGAGGTAGATACATCTTCCATGCCCCGAGGCTTGCTTACATGTTGACAAGGCGGAATTGGAATCGAACCGGCCGAAATGCTCAAGAAAGCCGAGGACGCTTCGATCGAAGAATGGTTCCCTTGGTCCTTGTATTCAATTTACGTAATCTGATCGGACAGCTGATACCTTTGATCCTGATGCGAATTAAAAACGCTGCTACCGCATTTCAGTTCTGCAGTGGCATGCATGTCATTCGTCGCTTGCCAGCACTTTCCTTTCCTTTGCTCTTGCAAGCTGCGCCGCCACATCCGGCTGTCGCATCTTGGTAGTGACTCTTCTTTGGATTTTCCTTGTTTCTTTTTCCAACCATCTTTGCTTACCTAGTTTCCGCCTGTACCCGCGTCGGCCTTTCAGTCGACATTTTCGCTTTGCGACAGCGGAAGCTCACCGCACAGGCGCTTGTACACTATATGTCTGCCAGACAGAACTCTGCGTAAGGAGCAAGACCATACCGCTGCTGAAATCAGTTTCTTGGTTTCACTAGGGACGAAAAGATCGCAATTTGGAAGCATGATGATGATGAATTTACCCCTTAGTCTTGAGAAAAAGTGCTGTCATATCACATAGCTCAGTTCTAACCACCACGATGCCTCAACTAGGCCGCCTCGTCCATGCGATCTGCTGCTTGTCTACATGCATTTTTGATCCCATCGCCCAGAATGGTATGGTTTGAGGCAAAGTAGCGTAGTCTATTCTGCCAGAACTGCCATCTTTTCACCGTAATCCTATCTTCGCCGCCCTGGGCCTTCCACAAAGGACCGGCTGGTGCTACAGAGTCAATCCGTACGTTACAAAGATCGTAGCCTAGAAGTGACAGCCATTGTGTAGCCGCCGGAAGCTCAATACTGGGCTGTGATGACCTGAAAGCCGCCCAGTCTTGGTTAGGTATAGCAGCAGAACCATCGAGATGTTGGGTCACTTCATTGGGGCTGAGTTCGTGTTCTAGGGCACCAACGATTGGATAGTATGCCATACCACGAAAGTCCACGTTCTTTTGTGGCAGTGTACCGCGAATATGGTAACAGCTAAGAAGCGCGGCGAAGGTATTGATGTTCTTGTAAAGGTCCCTGACAGCTAGGACGACATCACCACTGACAATGCGTTCCGTCATTGATTCAGCCGTCCTCAACGTCGCATCTGTGCGAGCTTCAGAGGTCATGAACTGCAGACTATAACACTTTGGACCTGGACCGAACATTGTCAGCTTCTGAGACTTTTCACATGAGAGTTGTTCATGTCCGTACGTTGCAAGTAACCCATGAGCTCATTACCGAAGCCAGGTAAGTCCACAAAGCTGCTGGTGCCCTGAACCGGCTCATCTGTATCGTACGGATATTCTGGTAAAGGGTATGACAACCTCGCGAGCTCTACCACCAAGTCGGCTAATATCCTCAATTCTGCTTCCGGCCATATCTCGCCACGATGGCAAATGGCGCCCCAGAGTATGCTCGCATCACAAGGTATAGACGACGAGCAATGCGCCGAAGTCAGTGAACCAAGGATATTTGCAGCTGTTTTGGGATTGATTCGATGAGTGAGAAGATCTTGAAAGGTACATAGTATGCGTGCTTCTGTGGATGATGGGTCCACGTCGCGGATGGCCTCCTCATCCGCGCGGGATAGATTTGGAAATGAAGGGTCAACGGAAGCTCGATTCAGACCTGATCGAGTGGAGCTGAGAATGGCAGAGAGCTGTTCGTGGTTCCATCTTGCAGCCATGGAGCGAATTAAGTCAATGTCAGAATATCACCAAACTGAACAGGCATAGAAGTGATGAGTACTTAAAATTCAGATGCCACCATGTTGACTGTTAGTAGGCTACCGAGATGCTGATTCATAGATGTTATGCATACCCATCACGTGCCTAGGCAGCTGACAGTGGCGGCGGCGGCGGCGTGAAAGTGGCGATTGAGCGTATCCGGCTAGCGTTGTGAGGATCTACTAGCGGTGGCTTGAGCGCGGCGGCGGCTATTTGCGGGTCAGGCCATCGAGTTTGTTCTGCGCGACAACTTTGCATCTGTATTACGACATCTTCTTCGCCTTTGACGTGCGGGTACTCTCTTTACTTATACTTCCAGAAACTCTCACTATACATACTCCAGCATCACATACACGCCTCAGCACACGAATACCGCCACCATGTCTACCAAGACGCGCCCCGCCATCCCACCTGTGGTTATGGACAGCATAACGCAGCAGATTGGCAACACGCCCCTCGTACGCCTGAACAAGATTCCGCAATCCCTGGGCATCCGTGCCACTGTATACGTAAAGGTCGAAGCCTTCAACGCCGGCGGCAGTGTCAAGGACCGCATCGCGCTTCGCATGATCGAAGCCGCCGAGAAGTCTGGTCGCATAAAGCCTGGTGACACACTCATCGAGCCTACGTCTGGTAACACGGGTATTGGGCTGGCTTTGGTGGGTGCAGTAAAGGGATACAGAACCATCATCACACTTCCCGAGAAGATGAGTCCCGAGAAGGTGGCGGTTCTTAAGGCGCTTGGAGCCGAGATCATTCGTACCCCGACGAGTGCGGCATGGGATAGCCCCGAGAGCCACATCGGCGTCGCGAGGAGATTAGTCAAGGAGATTCCGAACGCGCACATTCTCGACCAGTACTCGAACCCCGACAACCCGCTCGCGCACGAGTGCGGCACGGCCGAGGAGGTGTGGACACAGACCGACGGCAAGATCACCTGTCTTGTTGCTGGTGCAGGAACTGGAGGCACTATCACAGGTCTAGCGCGCGGTCTGAGGAAACACAAGCAGGATGTCAAGATTGTCGCTGCCGACCCACACGGCAGTATACTCGCACTTCCTGCGACCCTGAACGACGAACGCGTGAACGAGGGCTACAAGGTTGAGGGAATCGGATACGACTTCATCCCTGACGTCCTGGAGCAGAAGATTGTGGACAAGTGGTACAAGACGGACGATCGGACATCTTTCCTTTACGCGCGCAGGCTGATCTCCGAAGAGGGCATTCTTTGCGGTGGTTCGTCTGGTAGTGCGATGGCTGCCATGGTCGAAGCCGCGAAAGACATGGACCTCACCGAAGATGATGTTGTCGTCGTCATCCTCCCCGACAGCATTAGAAGCTACCTCAGCAAGGTTCGTCATCTTTTGTCCTATGCTACTGTTCTGCCATACTAACATATCATAGTTCGTCGACGACGACTGGCTTGCCGCAAACGACCTTCTCCCCCCTACGCCCCCTCTAACACCTAACACGAACGGCGCAAACACTCGCCGTCTCTCTACCACCAAGCAGGCCGACGCTTTCCACGGCGCCACCATCGCTTCCCTACGACTCAAGCCCGTTACCACCGTTCCCTCGAACTCGCCCTGCAGTGAAGCCATTGAAACAATGCGTGAGAAGGGTTTCGACCAACTTCCCGTCAGCACATACTCTTCCGGCGGTAAGGCGCGTCTTGTCGGTCTAGTGACCCTCGGCAACTTGCTCTCCTACATCGCTGCCGGTCGTGCCACACCAAAGTCGCCCGTCGAAGAGGTCATGTTCGATTTCCGCAAATTGAACGAGGTCGTAAAGGACCTTGGCCGTCTTTCGCTCGACGGCGACAACGCGAAGAACACACAGAAGGGTGGCAAGAAGGGACGAAGGGAGTTTGTTGAGATCACCAAGGAGACCAGCTTGAGCGATCTGAACAAGTTCTTCGAGTGGAACAGCGCGGCTGTTGTCACTGAGCGCGTCGATGGCGAGCCAAAGGCTGTTGCTGTTGTCACAAAGGTGGACTTGCTATCCTGGATGGTCAGACAGGGAAACACTAATGGGCACTCCAACTAGATGGAGTAAAGATGATGAAACAGGATGTATATGAGAAAACGGTTAACCACGAGGCACGCATATCAAACCTTTAGCGAAAGAAAAGTTGGCGATATTCATATTGGACCGGTAGCAACGGAGTTATAGGCATGGTACAACTCAACTTAGATGGCATTCGTCTGGTACGTCAGGATAGAAGTGCGAGACCTCAACGTCTATAAACAACAGCTATGAAAGGCTGCAAAGTCAAACTCTTCTCGTTCAGCATGAAGCCTACGCTATTCCCATCATAATCTCCCTCAACTTGCCCGCCGCCGCGCCATCCAGAAACTCCATACTCTTCTTGATGCCCACTTTGCCGCTACTCATTTCTTCCATTTCCATCATCCACAGCAAATCATTCTCCACTATCTGCTCCTCCGTCGCGCCTTTTGCCTGCATCATGAAGCTGATCCGCAGGACGACCTTCATCTTGACTGGATCGACAATGATGTCTGTGACATTGGATTTCCAGGATTCAAGTCTGGGAAGCATGGACCGTAGATGGGAGAAGAAGCCATCGAGAGAATGCGTGCCTTGGAGAGGCGGAGTGAGAGAGACGGCGTAGTTGTGGCCCCATGAGTGTTCAAAGGAAGGGGCGCAGTAGGTACGCATCAGATCAAAGTCCATGCGTTCTGGAGAATTCGTGTCGAGTGTTTGGGCTCTGATGAAATTGAGCGCTGTGTCCCGGAGGATTGTATAGGTGGGCAAGGCAGATGTCGCCGGATCTTCTGCGGTGTAGTTGCTCATGGTAATGTTGCTGGTTTGTTTTCAAGAGATGAAGATGTGCAATTGGAACTCTTGAAATGGAAGAAAGATACGACTGTGGTTCGCTTCATTAAATGCGGAGAATTACCAGTGCTACCTAGTACATGCGGATCCCCACGGTACGCCACGGAATAGGGTTCAATTGTCCCGAAAAACGGGAAAGGCGCAAACTGTAAGTTTACACTACTGTTTGAGGTTGGCGCATATGCTGAAGACATGGGGCACGCTTGTTTTGTCTTCAAGAAAGTTGGTCGTGAAGAGAGCAAGGTACTATTGCGGGTGCTCCCGTTGCTCCACTGTGTCCGTCCAATCAGCTGAACGACGACCGTGACGTCGAAGTAACGGTTGGAGACAACGAATGTTCACAATCTCGCTGGTAAAGTATCGCGCAACTGTGGAACTATCGAATTGAATGTAGAAGTGGTGCGGTAGTGGGAAGGTCGTGTCGCTGAGCGATCAGACGCACGAATTACTTTCTGTTGAGAATGTTTGCGTGTTGGCCGTGTTCGCTATCAAAACCCGAAAGTGCCAAGAAGACATGAGATGGATGGATCTAAGGTGAAATGCGATAGGTCAAAGAGCTGGTGAGTGGGAACAACTGAGCGGCTGACTTACTTACAACGTCAAACGCCATAGCCAATGTCTGTCTATCGGGGCAGAGGGCCATATCACCTGTTGCTTCTCAAAGCCGCCTAAGACTTGTAATATCATCGTTGCATGCTTGGAGTTCGTGTGATCTGGCTCCAAAAACCCACTGGATTGCGTTTGATGAGGTTCCGCTTTATACTGGGATTCCATCGCTCCGGCTACTTTCTGGTAACGACAGACCTACTGACTACGGCTCTGTAGTAGCAATGGCCTGACACAAGAGCCTAGCTCAATCGGAACACTTGTTATCCCGGGTGTAAGGCGGCATAAGTACGAACACGCTCGTTGTATTCGCAGCCTAGAGACTATTCAGCCGACATTCCTTGTCACTTCTGCCCTGATCGGCTGTCCGTTGCACATAGAGCCATTCGATATGCATACTGAAGTCGAAATGTGCTCGTGTCTGAAGGATGAAGACAAAGGCAGTCCTCAGTACTACAGGTATATAGCCGGCAGTTCTTTCGAGATGGAAGAGGAGAAGGATTGGCGATTGCGGTCGAAGAATCATCCATCGAAGCAGTATTGGGGTGTAGAGAAACTCTGAAGTATCTGAACTGATCGTGTACGTGGTCTTGAATCGAACGCGATGAGGGTGAAGTAGGTTCAACCGAAGTTAGGGCTATCGATGCCAGCGAGCGTAGCAATTGTGGAGGGACGGTCGGTATTCATGCGCGCTTCGAATAAGTAGTCGGTTCTATGCTGTTAGCTTATTCGGCTTTGCGGTCTGCTTCTAAGTGAAGGTAAGTCATGAAAAGTGCGTTATTGCACGATACAGCCGCTGCGACGTGGTGCAGGGAAACGCAATCAGTGGACTGTTGCAATCTTTCCACATTGCTGTAAAAGGAGGACTGACGCATGGCGGAACTGTCGGAAGCCTCGATCTGGAGGACGATGCCCGTGCGTTGCGAGAGTGGTCAGGTGCATTCGACGTATGCGTAACGTCACTGAGAAAGGATCGCCGGTCGGTAAAGCTTGTTGAAGAACGCGTCGTACACATGGCTGAGGGTTGTCATGCCAGAAGGGGTGTTTTCGACATGTCGTTGGGACTTGTAGACTGAGGAGGGCGTGTCCACTTGGGCAGCCAGCGGGAGCCAGTGTCTTAGTACGCGGAAGGCACGCCCCGGACGCCTTCGGTTCGGTCCGGTGTTTAAGTTCCAGACAGCCTGTGTTTGGCGCACCCTTTACGTATCTAACCATGAGAGTAGAGTGCTCCTCTGCACCGTTGTGCAGGGTCGCGAAGCTCACTCTGGGTTCATGGTCATCTGCGTGCACATGTGCAGCTGCAAGGCCTGATCGCCGCTACTTACCGCACGCCCATCATTCCCACTTCGGCTGCAAGCCTGCGTATCGTCTGCGACTCGGGAAAATCTACGAGCCCAAGGGTTCGGTATCTTTGCATGAGCTTCTTATTCGCCGTTCATCTCCGAACTTCGCATTGTTGCGACGCTCAGCAGGAAAACTTCCGAGCGGAAAGAGCATCACTGCAGTCCTTCCCAACTGCCGCAGAAAGCGTGCCTCGGTGTGATGCATGTGAGATCCAAGCCTTCCAGGTTCTCTCAGACGTGTATGGTGTAAAATTCTGCCTGCGACCACCTGCAGTGTGCTCTTGCCTCGGTAGTGTGTGTCGCTAGTCATGACCAGGACATATCGCCAGCGCGGCGCTTCGTGCGGCTGTTGTCTAATTCGGCGTTCGAAATCTGCTACGAGCATGTATCGGGTTCACGTACATTGGTGTTCCAAATCTCGTCGGTTTTGCGGTTTTGCGAAGCGTTCGCAGAGGCGCGTGGGGAATAGTGGCACAGTTCAGTGGTACAGATCAAAAGCGGTACACACTGCGTAGCTGTGCCACAATGGTGCTGCTGCTTGCACACACATTAGCGCTAATTGTTGGATCCAATAGTCGGGTTGGTGGAAGTGCGAGCAGAAGCCACTCGTTCGCGCTGCCAAGCTGAGTAGAACGCGGCAGTTCGTGCTAGAGAGTACTCGAGCACAACGGTAGCATCGATTCGTTCCATTCGATTCTGCACAAGTCGAACTCATTATGCCCGTATTTATTGCACTGACTCGACCAGATTCTGTGGTTGACAAACCCCCCCCAAGCAAAGGCGTTGTCCTCATCGTATCGCGACAGGGAGGATAGTGGAAGCTGATCTGTCGATGCCAGCTGTTTGAGAGGCAGTTCGATACACGAAAGGCCTTCTCTCATGCGGGGCGTTGAACCAAGCGAGATTTCGTGCCGCAATCGAACTCGTCGAGGGGGGTATCCGCGTAATCGGGGTGTCCGTCGTCAGTAGGAGACTCGATTCGATCGTAGAGGCGTGAGAACACTGGGTAAAGACCTAAGTCTTGTCTTAAGACAAGTCTCCGCGTCATGTTAGTTCTTTTGCGCCAATGTGTTGCTTGGTTGTGGTCGCCGCAGCGGAGTTCGTACGTACAGGCTTCGCGCGTCTGCAACGGTGTGAAGGAAGGGTTCGAAGGCGGGAAGGGGGTGGGATATGCCTCATTACACGATGCGTTGAGAAAGCGTGTATGCAGCAGTCCGATCCTTAAGGAGTGGGCGAAGACGAGCTATGTGTTGTGTTCGAGGAGTTATGCCGGCTGTCTGAGAAGGATCGAAGACTCGAGAAGACGTTGTAAAAGGATTGTCATTTGAAGAGTATACAACAAATAGCTCAACCAGTTGGTGTCATTGTTCGATGCAATTCAGTGAGATTGATGAAGACGAGATTGTTGCATCGGCGGAACACGGCACTTCCGGGATCTGCACCACTGCTCTCGCAGGGAGTGAACGTATTTGGCAGGTCACTCGTTGCAACCATCACCTACTGCAGCACTTCAAATACTTAAACCTTTAGCTGATGACTCCGGAAGCAGCATCTCACGCTGCTCGCAATATCGCTGATGATGGAGGCATAGAAAAATGTCTCACTATCTATTAGCATGAGTTCTGCGGTAATACTACACACAAACGCGGACCGGCGAACCTCCCGAACCAGAGGATGCTGGAAGAGTCCCTAAACCTGTACCGTTGCAGTATCAGCCTGTATCTTAATAGCATGTATATCATGGGCGAGAGACCCAACCGGCTTGAGACTCACCACGTAATCTTAGACGTCAAAGAATGAGTGCGGCTTTCTTGCTCTCCTACAAGTTGGCGTGGGGTCCGCAAGTGAGAAGTTTGGCGCTTCCATCAAAACGGTGCATAGCCAACGATTTGTCAATATGCTGACCAGCCTGTTCAAACATCAGCACCAACTGGCGTTCTCTTCGCCACGGTCCGCGGAGGCCTTGCACAACCTGGCGATAAAACACTGTGAGAGGCGACTGGCGCATGTCCCCTAACCACACACTTCCTGCCTCGAGTGTAGCCAAGAGATCAACACTCTACGCACCTGCCCTAGCCGTGCTCGCGGACTGTTTCCACTACAGGAAGAATTCCTACACCGTATGAAACGCCTTCACCATGCGCTGATGAAGTTTTCAATGTTTAGGCGCATGTTAGTCCCTCCTCGTAGCGAAACTCGGCGAATGTGATTCAGAAGCGTGGCGATGTCCCCGATCCCTGGCTCCTGTGAACCCACATCTAAGGTGTCACAAGTATCGCGCGTATATGAGATGCATATGCGACGTGGCTTGTTGGACGAACTGATCCTTCAGCTGCGGAATCCTCTGGATGCAAGCGTCAGGCGTGGCCCGCAGGTTCGGCGGGCATCATGCATCGGATCGAGACCTGAACATGGAGCGTTGGGCCGCACGTGTTCACGCTGTTATGGCCTCATGGGTTTTGGGTTGCTAATGAGGCTACAACGCTGGCAGACCTTCTCCCTTGGGTCGCTTCCCAGGCCATACCACGAATATGCGGCCACGTATGATGCATCGGATAGTCTTAGATCGTATCTGCACAGCATCTCTGCCGCTCGCCGGAATCTAAGTAGCCTGGGCATTAGGCTGTCAAATGCACTTACGTTCTGATGCGTGCATTCGAGTCGAGAGGGGTGGGGCTGCACTGGCAGCTAGTCGGGATGAACGAACTCGCCTGCGGGGAGCAGGTGCCGGGCGCCTACACATCGTCTTGGGTAGTACTGATCAATTGCATTCCCTACCTTATCTGATCTGCGGTCAGGTGTTCGCGGTGTAGCAGTGGAGACGTGACTCTCCACTACCTAGGTAAGGGTTGGCGAGACGAGATCCAGAAGTTTCAGCCGACACCACCCCGCTTGCCGTCGATGCCGTCGGTATGTCTTGAGTGCATGGGTCGATGGGGAAAGTACAACGCGAAAAAGCTCGTACTGTCTAGGAAGCTTCACGATGAAGCGACGTCAGTTCAACAAGCGCGCTAGGGTTTAGTGTACCATCAACGAGCAGTGGCGGAAGCGACGACTGTACAACTTCATGTGTGCATGTTTCAATAACATGTAAAGATTTTTCTAATTAGCAACAGATATGATGTAAACAAAAAAGCCGCCGCCCTCCAGGTTTCTTCCATATTCATGCCACAACGCTCCTTTCTGACCGCTTTCTACCGTGATTAAAAGAGTGTTTGAGACTTGACAGGTCCACGAAGAGAGATCGAGTATGCAGCGAAGGCTACTCAATAGCAGAAACGGCGATTCTAGCTACCCAGCATTCACAGCTGAGTCCTGTCGACTTCCAATGGTTCGATAGTGGCTTGCAGGCGGCGGTGACTGACTTTGGTTCGTAGTCCCAGTCAGAGTGCGCAGCGCGATCTCGGCAGCGTCTTCTTTTGCATTGGGAAGATAATTTACATCGTACCAGTATCTCGCCTGGAAGTTGGAACCGTGGATAGTGACCATGGTTGACCAGGCTGTCCGGCCGCCTAATATGGATATTAGCTAGTGATATGCGAATTTGTATTGACGGATCAATATGCTAGATTTGACTCACCACGGCGATCAGAAAGATCCGTGTAGGTTGGTTCCTGTAGCCCTCTTGCCAGGCAATGATCTGGAAAGCGCATCAGTGTGCGTTAAATCAAGGACTGAAACGAATAGGCATACCTCGAAGGCGCTGCGTCCACGGATCTCGATTGGCCATGATAAGTATATTTTGGATAGACGCAGAACGAGTGAGGGTAGCAGACAAGGAATAAGTTGCAAGGGATAGAGGTAGATGGCTAAGAAAGGGTTGAGACTGGCTCGATACGACAAGCCTAGCAGCGATTCTAAGGGCGCAGCTACTTATAACATATAAGAGCGACACAGAGCCTCATTATAGACGGAAGAAGCAGACAGATATGGTAGTGAGTGACGAGGGTATGCAAGCATCCGTCTCGTCGGTCATGCTCTTCTCGCAAGTGACATGCGCATATGCTGTTAGAAGCCGTCGGAGCACTCAGTTTATGTGGCCAATAACGAGTTTCCCACACCCGAGCCATTGGGCTGGACGAACGCGCTCCAGAGCGGGCCGATGGGGCATGCGAGAATCCCAAGCATGGTCTAGGCCATGCGCAGCCTACTATTATCTGCGGAGAGTTGGGGACAGTCTGTCGGCAGCTGCTGGGAGGCGGTACGGATGAGATGCTTGTCAACAACACCCGCACTGGGAAAGCTGCATGAACAGTATGCAATTGGAACCTGAGGCTGCAGCGTGAGGGTGCTTTACAACTTCAGCCCAAGAGCACGTTCGCGTACCCACATGGCTGCAAAACATGAGGCTAGTGTGGAGTGCCAGGTCATTATGCAGACACTCTGCAGTAGTGCTCAACAGGACCCTGCCTAATTTTCGCTGTGGCGGCAATGATATCATACCGAGAGAGGCGGTTCGGTAAAGAATGCTTCGAATACATCAAACGATATTAAACAATGTCCGTCAATTATGAGGCGGATGATGCATTTTAGCAGCGCTGTTGACGGCAAGAGCGGATGGTCGTTGAGCTTGTACACCCACACTTGACCCAAGGTACCACAAAGCAGCGAAAGAATCAGGACACCAAATGATGAGGCATCGGGTTCCTGCTTATTGTTTGACCTTCCTCATGGGATATGAAGCCGCAGCCCGAGATTGATGAGCAGACCGACTGTCGTGAAGCGAAAGTCAACCCATGCAATTCCGTTGACGCAAATGCATGGCTGGGAATATGTGATTGCGACAGTTTTGATGGAAAAGATGTCCTGATTGGTTAGTTCGAGTAATCATCGTCGAGTGCCGTGACAATGTTCTTGCTACGATACAGTAGCTTCAACGATAAGAATATCCTTGATACACTTCGCTCGCCGCGATTACGTATCAGCTGCGTAGTAAAAAATCACCGCATTCTCTCTTGAGACTTCATGGGGCCGAGGAGGAGGGTCGTACGGAGAGCGTTGGGCTGATGCCGTGATCGAACATGCTTGAATGCAGCAGAGAGATGCGGGTTTGAGGTTCAGCGTCATGGAGAGTGCGATGTGGCGATGTGCTCCCAGCAGTCGATGCAAGACGAGCTTAGCCATGTGCCACGCGTGTGCTCGACGTCGTATCACCTGTCAGCTGTCAATCCTAAGCTGTCGGGATTGTACGCCTCAAGAACGAACTGGTCTTCTAGATTATCCTAACACGTAAGCAAACACCTCTCTCAAACGAAACATGCAGTCCAATGAGCGCTGTGCGGGCACAAGACTTGCACGGCTTAATTTGAATACCGAAGCGTGCCGTGTCGTACCCATGTCGTTGATGGAAATATGTTACTCTCACGTATGGCAGATTGCGAACCAATTGTATAGAGCAAAATTAGCTCAGGTCATTATTCGTTCCAAAATGTGGTATCGTAACTTCGATCCCAGTATGTATCGATCCAAGAATGATAACGTGGCGATTCGTAAACCAAAACGGGCGGTGCTATGTGCATGTGCTGAACATCCATGCCGGCTGGTATCCTGTGCAATGAGAAAAGGCTCAACAAATGCAGCAAACAAACAACGCTTTGCATGCTGCAGACCAAAAGACGGCGCAGATGCCAAACACCAAGGTGTGAAAAGAGAACATGACCACCAGCAATGCTAAGACTGCGCCTGCCTGCAGGTAGCCATCCCAACAGAATGTTTCTGACAGGTTGGTGATACAAGATGCGAGAACAGGCTGCAGCTTCCCGATACTGATTGAACGTGTACTAACGCAAACTTGAGCTAAATAAAGCAGACACTAAACGGACGTCGGCAACCAACGTGCCGCTGAAGGATGTTTCTTGGGTATGTTGCCATCCTGGTGTTTTCGGCTGAACATCTCATCGATGAGGCGTTTGGGGCCAATGTATTCCAAATTGGCCATCTTGAATGACGGATTTCTGAGAAGCGGGATGTGCATCTGCGTGCTCTGTTTGGAGTGGAAGCGTCGCTTGATGCAGTCGTCCACAAGAGCCATGAGACCCGTCGCCATAACAACACTGTTCGTTGGGTTAACTGACTGTTACTTTGCACGGCTTGCGCCATCGAATGGACTTACTCGGAAATGTCTGAGTCTGAGCGTAGGATCTTGTCGTCAGTGACACGCATATAACAAGGTGGTATCCAGCCACCACGGGCAGCCTCCTCATGCGCCTCTTCGTGCGTCAAGCGTACAGGACAGATATGCGCAAGCGGCTCCTTGTCGTTGTCATCGCGGACGAGGTAGTAGGAGACAGATTCCTGCTGGTCCCGTCCTTCCTTCTTGACGATGCGTTTCCAGGAGTAGTCGTGGCCCCAGTATTCAAAGGCGTACTTCTTGTATGACTTGGCACCGCGGCGCTTGACGTCGAGGTGTGCGTAATTCGAGAACTCGAGCTTGATGGTATTGGTTGGTATTAAGGCGCGGCCCTTTGAGTATCCCACTGCCTTCGGACGTGACTCGGAGCGCGTAATATCGTCGTCGTCGTCATGAAGACTGCCCTGCACGGAGTCATAGCCGGAGTCGGCCCGCTTCAGACCTGCTGATGTTGAGGGGCGAGAGTCGGACTTGACCAGACTAGCGAGGGCTGTGCTTGCGCGTTGCAGGACTGGCCGCATCTCTGTGGCTGGCTTCTGGTACTTGCGCGTCGAGTGGCAGACCTCACGGCCAGACTCTCTGCAGTATCGGCGCAGCGAGAACTGGCGTGTGCGAAGGTCCTGCATGCGGAGATGGAAAAGGGTGTAGCTTTGTTTCCGGTGTCCTCGTTCCTCGACCTGTGTGTCCACTCTCAGGTTCATGTTGCCGTCTATGGTCGAGTCGTCGTGGCGTATGGATAGGCGCTTGGACGTAGGGAAGAGCTCCCCAAAGTCGCGGGGTGTGGTAGGGATGGCATCGCAGGCTAGTGGCTCGTGTCGGTATGTGGGCACATCGTAGTCGGGCATGTCATCATCGAGCTCATCGGCGAGGTCTTCTTCTGATGTCGAGGCATATGTGTCGACGGAGGAGCGGGGCGGCAGCTGTGGATAGCGGTCGACCTTGTGTTGAGGCACAAAGTAGTCTCGTTCCCGGGCGCGTCCCTGGAGGCGGGCGTGGCTGGTCTCGCTGTGCATGAGCGACGGTCTGCGGTCGCTGTACTCTGTCGGCGCGGTGTCGTACGAACGGTCGCTGGCGTCGCTGCGAGCCGACACGGTGCTGTTGTCGCTGCGGCCAGAAGCGGTGCTGTTACTCGACTGGTGCTGCCGCCAGTGTGGGTTGGGCGCCATGATGTAACGTGATGTCTTGCAGTGATGGACAATGGGGTATTAATGATATGGGATGGATGGGGTATTGGCTGAACATGCAGAAGCCGAGATGTGGGTGGGGATGGCACGACAATGCCATGCAAAGCAAACAAGCGTATAAGTAGAGCGTGAGGGTCAAGCGCACGAGTGAAGCAGGCGGCGCAGCGATCTGAGACAGCTCACGAAAGGGTGACCCGGCGCAGGGCGGAGACAAGGACCGACGGGGATTAATACACGCAGCGGATTTCGAGCAGCAGTGCAGCGCGAATCGAGGCGCAGCGCATGGCGTGGGAGAGACGAAATAGGCTGCCTGGACGCTGCAGTTGTCTCGCGGGGTTCTCGACGCTGGTTGATCCCGCGCAGAGTCCTCGATCACGGCCCACGGACATGGCTGCAACCCACAAAACGCCCTTGGCTTCATCCAGCAAATCGCCGGCACCGCTGGCCACCTGACTTGCCCGCATCGAGCGATGCAGACATGGCTGGGCGAATCACTGCGAGCTGCTGACCCTCCCCCAGCACACACCGTTGCCTCGCCAAACGCTCACGGCAGCCTCTACGGCGTCACCAAACAGAGCCTTCCACCTGCTGCACTCTGTGCCATCCAGCGTAGTAATCCAGTGCTCACTCAGCGCGCGCGGAGAGGACGCAAATTTAGCCTCGCTCGACACCGCTTGATCGGCCGACCTGCCAGGCATCCCATGTTGGACAGGCTCACCCGATGCTGACCTTTGGTTCCTCGTCGGCACCGGGCGCCTACGGGACGTTCCCTGCTCCCTCCCTGGTGATCATCCCACGTGTATCGCGAGGCCGACGGACTTCTAGACGGCCTCTTCGACGGGCTCTCCCGGTCTTCGTCAGATGATAGTGGGAAGATTTTGCTGCCTATCCGACCCCAGCGACGTCATGTGCGCCAGCTAGTACCTAGGTCGCGCGCTGCGCATCGGAACTGCACGTCCATGCGCATGCGACAGATGCCCATGTATCGTCGGGTCCTGTGCTGCAATGGCTGATTCACCCCTCCGTTGCGGGCTTACTACAAGGCTGCGCTGGCAAGGACCAGCCTCTACGCAGCCCGGGAGCTAGCCCTCTCCACCGTTTTCCCAGGGACCAGAATGCCCACGGCTGATGAGCACGATCATCGAAAAGATCACCCTGCGCGAAAGACGGTTGTTGGTTGTGACAGAAGCAAAGAGGAAGGAGCTAATAGTCCTGCACGCTAAGCTCCTCAACCTGGGCAATACCACCGAAACGTGTCATCGCTGCATATATTGCTGCCTACCGATAAATATGTTTGCCCTCGACGTAGTAACGAAGGAAGGCTTTCTTGCGTCATGCTACATCTCCTGCTCTTGGAGAAAAGAAACGCTTCACTGCGGATATTGTGCAGCCAATCAGAACGGGCTACGTGTTGAGCTCGCACACCAGCCACGACAACAACAGCGCAGAGCCTTTCAATCGTCACAACCGATCAATCTGAAAACCCGTCATCCGATAGTAGTTGAGATGAAAGAGCTGAGCACATCGAAAAGCCAGTGCTGTTTTCCCATGCGTTCCTTCCACGCCAATGGTTCTGCATATTCTTTCCCCACTTCGTCCATCCACTCATGTCTCCATTTTCGCTGGGAAGTCGGCTACGGCTGTCTATCAGTTGCATCCAAGGCTTCTAGACGTCGTCAGGTCCACTCCATTCAGATGCTGACCGAGGATCCGTCCGATGGTGCCATCAAGGAGGGCAGTGATTGCTGCATACTGACCAAACAGTTGGCGACGATTAGCCCGCACATACCCTTTGGCTCGACCACTAAGCAGGCGTCCTTGTTACTCGATACGATGGACTCATAGCCTTCCCCACACTTTGCCTCACAGGGCATTTGTACGTCAGTGAGGCGATGCCCTCACCACTTCCATGGCCTGTTGAACCGAGCTCTTTTGGAGGCCTGCCAGGCGAATGCTCTAGGTACCCACGATTTCTATGAGCAACTCGGAGGACTCTGAGCGAGGCGTTCAGCTGGGAAAGCGCAGCTTCAGCTAAGCCTCAACACCCCCAGGTTCGTCACGCATCTACTGGGCGTCTGTAGATGAGGCGGCAAACTACAGCTATCAAAAGCAGCCTTACTTGAGTCAAAGGCTGCCCCTCAAGTTTGCCTATATGCGCGAGCGTTCAGTGCGTCGTGACTCTATGCCCCGCTAAGGCTTTGAACGACATGCACTGATCAGCCGAACCACCATGCTGCATCCATGGGGCTAGCATTACTATCACGCCGAGAAGTTACTCCTGGTTGACCTTCATGATGAACATGCCTGATGATGTTGAAGAACTCGACAGCATGAACGAGCGCTCAACAAACGCGAGTCGCAATCTCCAGCTTCCTTCCTTTCATACACATGTTTCGTCTACCCGACTCTACACGTAGAAGACGAGCTTGTAATCTCTCGCGTGGTAAATGAATCAGCAATACTACTCATTGATGCTAAAGATAGCATGGCATGACACATGTACTCCATGTATGCACCCCTAACTAATGCTGACAGGCGTCTCGGACCTCGAGAGCAAGCTCATCTTGTATCCTGTCGCAGCAATTCTAAACAATGCTGCCGTTACAATATTGCCCCAATCAACAATTTCCAGGTATCACTCCAATCACTTTTCCTCAGTTCGAGCATCTACCGCCATCACTGCGTCTAGATTAGTTATGAACCACGGGTGCAATGTCGTGATCTATGATTCACACATCGTGACTTTGATACTAGTTGCAGTGCAATGTATTCGGTATTGAGTTAGAACTTGGCGATCAACAAGCGCGAGTATATCTGAAAGTACTACGGCAAAGGATCACATGGTAAATCAAAACTGTTGGAAAGTGCACATTGATCATTGTCATTTCATAGTGGTAGATAGCACTACGACAGACCAAAGATGCTCACTGCGCTCCCTCTATCAAGCTTTGCTCTGGGTCGTGAATCATGGCGTCGTGAGCCCATCAATGCATGGTGGGCTTGAACGGTGGCCAGTCTCCTGCTGCCTCTGCCCACGCCCGTTTGCGCGTCTCTAATTTTCTCTCCGCCTCCAGTCGATCTACAACTGGCCGCAGTCCGCAATGGTGACGGTCTGCTTAGTGGAGCCGTTTTGGGAGCCGACCTTCTCGATGGCCTGGACGACCTCAAGACCCTCAACAACCTGGCCGAAGACGACGTGCTTGCCGTCCAACCAGGAGGTCTTGACGGTGCAGATGAAGAACTGGGAGCCGTTGGTTCCTGCGCGCTTAATCAGTTCTCGAACCTCAAGACACGGGACAGTGTTCTGAGCGTACCAGGTCCGGCGTTAGCCATGGAGAGGATACCGGGGCCAGTGTGCCTCAGGTTGAAGTTCTCGTCCTCGAACTTCTCGCCGTAGATGCTACAGTGAAGATACGAAGTCAGTGTATGTCTCACATGCATTTTGTACGGCCAAAGCTTACCTCTCACCTCCGGTGCCCTGTGTTATGTCAGCCATGTGTGCTCGCCAGAAGAAAGGTCGTGGGCATGACGTACGTTGCCGCGGGTGAAGTCACCACCCTGGAGCATGAACTGGGGGATGACGCGGTGGAAGCTGGAGCCCTTGTAGTGGAGGGGCTTGCCGCTCTTTCCAGTGCCCTTCTCGCCGGTGCAGAGAGCGCGGAAGTTCTCAGCGGTCTGTTGGTTATAGTCAGCGACTGCCTCATCTTATCGGTGCCTCGCGGGGAAAGAGGCCTGACGAAGACTCTGCTAGCGGGGTACTCACCTTGGGGACCTGGTCGGCGAAGAGCTCCATGACGATCCTGCCAGAGGGCTGGCCGCCAATGGTGGTGTCGAAGAAAACCTTGGGGTTGGACATGGTGATGGATTTGGGTTGAGTGTGTTGTGAAGAGGGTGTGGTGGTGGAGTGTTGTCGATGGGAAGGATGAGGGGCAGCTTTAAAAGATGAGAGAGGCCATGGAGGGGCATAGCTCTTTCCGTAGAGCACAGCACAAGGGTGGGGCCCGAGGCGTGATTGGGCCTCTCACCGTCGAGGCTGGACGTGCAAGGGCCGCTCGGGCCAGGCTTGGAGGGGTAATTGCGCCATGCCCTCCCCGCATGTCACTCAGGGCAGACGTAAGGGATCGTCGCCCGAGTACCATCGCCCGAAATTTCTGGCATTGCAATTGCAGCAAAGATTGCCTTGGTCCTTGGGCCGGATGGCTTCAGCCACGGGATTCCGTGGCGTCGCTCTGACAAGGCATCGCAGCAGATTGCTGCTGGACGGACCACCGTAGCGCCATTCGACCGGCTCCTCATAGCGAATACGACCCTAAAGTATCCTGTGTAACCTCTGATACGGTCAGCATAAGAGTCACTGGCTGCCCTCACCCGTGATTGTGACTGTCCTAGGGTTTCTTTCCCAACGTCACTTCCTGGAGCCATCAAGGCGCACGAACCCGTATCAAGCGAAACACAAATGTGACAAATGGAATCAAATTATGGCTGGCCGGTGTGGCGACGGCCTTGTAACTACTGAAGAGAAGATAGAGAAGGTGAAGAACAGACAGCGCTCACGAACGCCGTGCCTCCCGGCTATGCTCTCGGATATACCCAACAAAGAAAAAGCTTCTCGTATCGCCGCCTATGGCTGCACCAACACGTTCATCTCAGCCGACTTCGCAAACTCGGCACGCTCCTGGATATCCTTCGCCTCAGCCTCCTTCCACAGCTGAATGACTTCCTGCTTGCGCGTTTCACTCCTGGGGTGGAACGCCATCTCCCATGGATCTGGCTTGATGATGAGTAAAGAGTTGGACTTGTTGACTGGCACTTCGATGTCCTTGCCGGTAACGGGGTCGACCTTTGCCCTGAGGTTGAAGGCCCACATCAGAGCTCCACAGCCTGTCACGGTCTCATCGCGGGTGATGGACATGCCGAGACATTGGCGTTGGCCCCAACCGAACGAGGTCATGCCAACGATGTCAGGGTACTTGGTCAAGGGCTCCTGGAATGTCGGCCATCCAGCCTCCAACCATCGCTCGGGGCGGAACTCCTCAGGCTCGGGGTACTTGTCGGGGTTTCGGAGGAAGGCCCAGTCGAGAGGAAGAATGCGCGTGCCCTTGGGAATGAAGTATCCCTGGAACCAGTCGTCGGCCTCAGCTTCATGAGCAACACCTGGGAAAAAGTTAGAATCAATACGGAAGATGGCTCCTTGTGTGCTTACCAGTAGGTACGGTAGGTTTCCAGCGCATTGTCTCCTTGATACACGCACGAAGAACTGGCAAATTGGGCAAGTCGGCGACGGCAGGAGGCTGGTTACCGCAGACGCGGTCAATCTCCTCTTGGCACTTGACCTGCCACTCGGGGTGGTGTAGCATGCTGATGAGGAAGTAGTAAATCGGTCCAGTGACTGTGAAGATACCGACAAGCGCCATCATACCGATCACGCAAGAAGCTTCGTATTCGCCCGAGATGTTTGACTTTTCCGCGGTCTCAAGATAGTTCTTGGTGAAGCAAGACCTTTGCTGACCGACTTCCATACTCTTCTTGGTTTTTTGAAGGCACTCCATGAAGAAAGCTTGTTGGTCGTCGTGGCGCTTGCGCTCCCGGAGCTTCCAGGGGTTGATCGGCTCGGGCACCCAGTCCCAGAGAGGAGTCAAGACGTTTGTGATTGGCCCGGCGGGTGACATCTGGGTGAGCAGACCCCATGCGCTGGGGGTAAGAGGAACACTGAGCGAATGATCGTCCCATGTCAATTGGCACATGACCTTAGAGCACATGTCTTCGAGGGAAAAGCTGAAGTCGTCGGGGTTTTCCACGAGCCTGGCCATCCATCGCTTGGCCTCGAATTCCATGATACCATTATAGCGGACGTTGGTAGCTCCAGTGAGGTAAGAATGAGTGAACTTTCGCTGACGAGCCCAGTATTCTGTTTTGATTAGCAGAATTCGCCGCCCCCATCACTGCGAGACTTACGGTTCTTTCCCATGAGAGGCAGGTACTCCATCGAGCCGTATGTGCTCTTCGCATCGAACAGCGACTTGATCTCGGGTCGATCGGAATACAACTTCGCCTTCTTCACAAGCATATCCTCGGCAATCTTCTCATCGGTGATGATGATGAAGTTCGCGCCCAACATCTTGGTGCGGTATATGGGACCGTAAATGTCGGCCCACTCCTTGAACTTCAGCCACATGAACTCAATGGGTAGGTCGTGAATGCGTCCAACCCACGGTACCTGCCAGGGGCCAGGCATGTTCTGGACATTGTATCGCTTGTCGTACTTGGTGACGGCGTCGACGACTGCGTATACAACAAGGCCGACGACTGCGACGCCTAGGGCGTAGGCTGTGAAGGGATGCATTTCGAGTACGCAGGTGACGATCGAAGGCGTCTGTAGAAAAGTCGGGACCGGAGGGGTTGACTGTCAACTGACTTGCCAAGGGTCTTGACGGGGATGTTGTCGGAGAGAACGGTAACAATCACAAGACCACAGCGTGGGAAGCCTGGTAAATATCACACCACAGGTTTTCGTTGCACTACCACTCGTCCGGCTCCCCAGAGCTTGACTTATGTACAGCCATACAGGGCCCACTGGCGAGACGGGACCGTTTAGGGCACCAGATTCATCGGCGTCTAGGTGAGCATAGCCGACATGGAACTAAACATCGCTTGGGTGACAGACGGCAGATTCATCCAATGGCCAAGGTTGGAAACTACCGATTTCCATAGTGTGCCAGGATGGCGATCTCACTAACACCCTTGTTGATCTCAGTATCTGTATCCGCCACGGCGGAAGAACAGAAGTCGGTGCTAGCGGGCGCCGACTTACGACATATTGAAGAGCTTGGGGCTGGACTAACATGTATCGGTGCGCCGGGAGAGCACAGAGATCGACATGAACCAAGTTCACTTGCATGAACTCGGGCGTATCGAAACATTTACTCCCTGGTCTTGAGAACTGGACACAGCTGAAGGAGCAACTCCCTAGTGGCTGCGTCCGCGTCTGCCGCTTTCTCTAGGCAAGTAATTGTTATTTCCACATTACCAGGCCAAGCATCACCGACAGATAGCAAGATCAAAGTCGGCAGCCGGCACATTACCGGGCCGTAAGACCCCTCTACTAATCAACTTGTGCTGCATAGCTTGCAGCATGGGTATGCATCGCTGGCAGTATGGGTGTCACATTTGCTCCTCGTTCGTACTGCACGTTACTGGTCGAACGCCTCGGTGATGGGGTACAGACGCCACACTGCATTTCTGAAACCGAGCACCCTCAGTTGTCGTTGCACGGGAAGCGTTCCTTTGGTGGGCGGCCAAGTCCCCCGAAGAAAGGTGTCAAACACAGCCAGTCTAGAAGCGATCTTCTTCACTACCTCGAGCAAAGAAGTCTAAGCGTCATTAGAAGTGCTGGAATATATTTAGCGACGTTACACATCAATCGAATCTCAAGGGCTGCAGTCATCATGTGCCCACGTGGAGCAGCGAGATACAGCCGTGATCGAGCTGATAGGCTAGGAACGCCGCGGACCTGGCATCAGCGTGTATGTCCAGCATAAACGTTGAACTCGATCGTGTACAAAGATGACTTAGGATGCTGTTGGCCGTGCTTGGCCTCCGGAGTTTGTGGGGAACCATAGCGCGTTCGCACGGACGCACGCCAGCCGGGAGTTGGGGCTAGCGCGGGGGCTTGCCCATCGTCATCGAGATCGGTCCTCGACCAAAGCAGCCATGTTCCTGACAATCTGCCGCCAAGTGCAATGGTCATTGCATTGTCCAACACCTGCATGCCATAGTATGGCCGCGAAAGTACAACTGCGAAACAGCCCGGCCAGTCGGACGTCCGAGGGTCTTCGGCAAGCCTCACTGGTACCCCAACGGGGAATGCAGGTGGAGGCAACCTTCAGCATGTATGAAAGGCAGGCACGGCTTGTATGAAGGTCGGTTTCGACGATACAACCACCTCAATACGATCATACACACTGAACCGCAGTCATGCCTCACGCTCTTACTTCTCGCGACTCCACGATGGAGTCGAAGCCAATAGGGTCGTACCCTAACACTGGCATCGATGTCCTCATCGTGGGTACCGGTCTGGCTGGTCTGGTCGCTGCTCTTGAGTGCACACGCAAGGGCCACAACGTTCGCGTGCTTGAGAGGAATGCAGACATTAACACAGCTGGTGAGCGGCATTCTCAAATCATGGTCTTGACGAGCAGCTCATAACGTGTGCTAGGTGACATGTACTTCATGGGCCTCAGCGCAACCCGCTTCTTGAAGCACTGGCCTGAATTGCTCAAGGAGTACAAGAAGATTTCGCTCCACAATGCCTGGATCGAGACCTTCAAGCACTCGGGCGAAGTTGTCATCGGACCTAAAAAGGTTGCAGATCGCCTTCGTGCACAAGGGCTGGACCCTGATACCCCTCCTGGCGAGTTCCAGATGCGCCCGCTTGTGTACAAGATGTTCGTTAGCGCTGTAGAAAACCTCGGTGTTTCCGTTGAGTTCAACCGCAGGGTTGTGGACTACTTTGAGGACGAGCAAACTGGCAAGGGTGGCTGCACCACCGACGACGGCAAGCGCTACGAGGCGGATGTAGTGATTGCGGCTGATGGTGTTGGATCAAAGAGTCAGAAGTTGGTCGGTGGACAAGTGCGCGCGAGGCCCTCCGGAAGGGCCATGTGGCGTGCTGCTTTCCCCAGGGAAGCTCTCGACAAAGATCCGGAGGTGAAAGAATTCTTCAAGATGATGCCAGGCAATGAGCCAATTGTGAGGACATGGCTGGGGTAAGTCCTTCCAACCAGATCATCACACTTCGGCTAACCCTCATAGTCCATCCACGTACGCGCTCACCCTGTCTCGCGAGGATGTCATGGTCTGGATCATGAACCACGACGTCACCGGTACTGAGAAGGAGTCGTGGAACAACACGATCGAGAAGGAAGAAGTTCTGGACGGCATGGACACTATGCCTGGGATGGAGACGGTCAAGTGGGCCCCAATCTTCAAGCAACTTGTCGAGACAACCCCGCCCAAGACGATCGTCAACTTCGAGCTCCTCTGGCGCAACCCTCAGCCAAGCTGGACCTCTCCCGGCGCTCGCGTCATTCAGATCGGTGATGCGGCACACTCCTACCTACCAGCTTCCGGCAACGGAGCGACCCAGGCCATTGAGGATGCCATATCGATAGCTTCCTGCCTGCAGGTCGGCGGCAAGGAGAACATTCCTCAGTCCGTTCGCGTACACATCCGCTTCCGGTGAGTTGCTATCCCCAATCAATCTCTCTACACACATATGCTAACGTAGTCCGATAGCTTCATCCGCAACTCCTGTGCCCAGAAGCTCGGCTTCTCCAACGCTGAACTTCTCCAAGACACCGACTGGGACAAGGTCAAGCTTGATCCCCGCCGCGCTGCTCCCAAACTACCCAAGTGGGTTTGGTCTCACGACCCTGAGGCTTACGTATACGAGAACTACGAGAAGAGTGCGCAGTCGCTGAAGCAAGGCATCGACATGAAGGATGAAGACAAGTTTGAGCCCAACTACCCCAAGGGCTACAAGTACGAGCCTTGGAGCATTGAGAAGATCATGGATGACATGAGGGCGGGCGTGCCGATTGATCTCGGAGCTGGTGACTGGGAATAGGCGCGGGTATGAAAAGGCATAGCCGCAGACTGTATTGCGTGCACGGCGTTTCGGAAATGTGTCATGAACACTGAACAATGAATGAAACACGATATTATCAACCATAGCATGACATTTTCTTTGCCAAATGCTTGAAGATTGACACACATGGAAGTCGTCTGTCTCTCTAGGGCACATGTGCTGGGCAAGGCTGAGCACTTTGACACGCCTTGCCTCTCTGGTACAAGCGTTCTTTCGGCGGGAGCGCCCGCCACTGTTTGGTCCTCAGCGATCCATGACAGCGGCCGCTTCCATGTTGCTCATCGCTATCTCTGTGGCATTCCACTCGCTTCCCCGATCATTGAAACCGCTACCACTGTGTCTGAGCGTCGAGAGAAGATCACTGTATGCGACGTTGCACGAAGCATGTGCAGGTCACAGCACAAGCGAGGGTTTCGCAGACGAGATGCGCCGATAAAGGAAACTGGTACTTTCCGTTCCTGGTGCAAACTAGCGATTCGAGTCCGGGACGTGTACCCATGAACCAAAGATTTCTTCTCGTACCAGACTGAGCTCGCTGGATACGCCCGCTTGCCGCCCGTCGTCCTGCAGACTGCAGGTGCGAACGATGAATTCTGACTATCAAACAGAGGCAGGGCAAGAACAAAACATTACCCCTTCACACTTCCACGAACCTTTCCGCTGGTTCGCAGTTTCCAACACCCCGATTCTCCGACATACTTCACCCTAGATAATTTTCTGCCACATGTACCAGGTTTCATTCATCAAAACTACTTAGCCGCAAGTCGATATCGCGGACTGCGAATGCATTATCTCAGGCCCACCACACGCCCCCCGAAGACTGTCTAATTCCTTCTTCCTGTAATCATCATCACGGCTCTCCACCGGAGTTTCGAGGGCTGTTGTGATCCGCAGATGATATTTCGTTATTTGGTCTAGAGCGCGCAGGGAAGTCTATGACGCTGCCTAGACGCGCTAGTGCGGCTGTTGAGCGTCGCTGTTGCACCGCCGACGGAACTGGGAGATGAGAGGGGTAGAGGAGGTTTATCGAGAGACCTTTGCGGATCTGATTGACTGAGGGGCTTGAAGTTGGTGAGGGGTTTGTCGTGGGGTGGAAAGTTGGACATGGGACGCGACCGGACGCGGTCGTTTTGCATAGTCTGAAATTCTGGCAGAAGGATGGGATACTTTTTTGCGTTCCCAACTCGCGTCATCTCGGCTTTGGATCATTTTGAAACCAATGTCGAGTTGACATTCAGGTGTACGAGTGCGGATGATATCAAGAGGTTATGAACGCGCGAACACGTGACATGAGTGCTCCCATTGATCGTCGCGCTATGCATCCAACGAACATCTGAAATCGCTCGCTATGCATACACGTTCAGCTCAGATAGCAAATGGCATGTTTGCGTCCACTGAAGTTTGGTGAAAACTATCTTACAGTTCAGATACCCAGACCAGCGGTATCACTCGCTCAAGATTCCGTCCAAACGAATCTGCAGCTCCTCCGCCTTTTTGCTGTGCATAAACTCTCTCACACCTTCAACCCTCTTCCCATCCTTGCTCAACTTCACGAATAGGACACCCTCAGTCCACCACTCTGTGATTCCACTTTCTAACAATTGCGTCCCCAATTCACCGTCACCGTTAACCTTGCCTCCCATCTTGCAGTGCGCGACTACCGTGTTCGTGTCTTTTGAAAAGTGCACCGCTCTGCCTCCCTGACCATCATCTTCAGGAACTACCTGAAAGTCGCTGAAGATCTCGAAAACCGTCTCGGCATGTTCGCGGAACGGCTGAATCGATCGAGTGGGTAGGTGCAGGTCTGCAGGAAAGGAGGCATGGCTAAAGTCGCGGGTGGCGTACGTTGTCAGGGCTTGAGGGCGAAGAGTCGAGTAGCTCTCTATGAACTTGTTGAACGTCTGAATGTGCGCACTTGATTCTTGTGACTGCGATGGATAGAGAAGGTATGCGATGGGCGCGAGAGCGGCGATTGCTGCGAGAGTTGCAGTGGCAAAGCGTATCTCCGCGGGTGTGAAGCCCAAGTCTGACATTTTGTGTTGATACCAGGATGAATGTGCGATGCTTATTGCATATGCGTGTCGAGGGTATCTGCAGTCGCTGAGCTTCCGAATTGTCGTTCGCCTGTCTTGTTGGTATGCCGTTTCCTGCTAGATTCTGGTAGCGAGTAAGATCGATCTGACGCGCACTACAGCATCTACCCGGTCGATCGTCCAGCCGTAAATAATCCGACCATGATCTACGGATCCGTCTAATATTGCGGATTCCAGTTACATCTCCGGTGATCAAACTTCGAGCCTCTCATGGCTTGCATTCAGCTGTGTTGAACGCCATCTCTGTGACGCTCCTGCATAATCACCGCAATGTCGGTGTGGCCCTCCACCGACCCGTAGCGCTGTGGAACATCGTGACGAGCCGGCCATTCGCTGTACGGTCTACAATCTCCGCTACCCTTCTCTGGGATCAGCGTAGAAGAGTGGAACTGCGTTCTAAAAAGAAGCAACGGTGGGTCTGGGATGCTTGCGGGGCCGGTCGTGCCAGTCTTTGGGCGACGCGTCGACGTGAATGCATATCATCGCTGCTTCCTCTGCTCTTCTGTAGTGAACGTTCTTTCTGCTTATTTTCAAATCTGAGGCTGAAAACAAGCTCGACCTGCTGCGGTAACCCACGTCTTTACGAAGCCAAGCAATCCTTCGACCCTTACAAGCAACCCCGCCATGGCCGCCACAAAAGCCATTCTTGTTACCGGCGCTACTGGTAAGCAAGGTGGTGCTGTACTTGAACAACTCGCATCGCATCCTTCGCACGCCGAATACACGCTCTTGGCTGTCACCCGTGATGCCAACTCCGGTTCTGCGAAGAAGATTGTTGAGCGTCATCCGGACGTAAAGTTGGTGCAAGGCAATTTGGACGAGCCCTCGGCGCTCTTTGCATCAGCCAAGGCCACACTCAAAGAGGCTGGCAAAGAGGAGAAGATCTGGGGTGTTTACTCTGTTCAAGTCTCTCTAGGCAAGAATGTCACCCACGAGAGCGAGGTCATACAGGGTAACGCCCTGATTGACGAGTCGATCAAGGAAGGCGTCACACACTTTGTGTATTCCAGCGTCGACCGCGGCGGCAACCAGCGCAGTTTCGAGAACAAGACGCCCATCCCGCATTTCCAGAGCAAGTATGAGATCGAACAGCACCTTCTCGAGAAGGCTGGCAAGAACGGTGAAAACATGGGCTGGACCATCCTCCGACCGGTTGCCTTCATGGACAACCTTGCACCTGGTTTCCCTACCAAGGTGTTCCTGGCAGCACTCCGCGATACACTACAGGGCAAGTCCATTCAGTGGGTGTCTGTCGAAGACATTGGCCTATTCGGCGCACGCGCGTTCGTCAACAACGAAGAATGGAACGGCCGCGCCGAGGGTCTCGCCGGCAGTGAGCTCACCATGGACGAGATGAGTGGATGCTTTGAGCGTGTCATCGGCAGCGCGGTGCCGGCAACCTACGGTATGTTTGGCTCCGCGCTTATGTGGGCCGTCACGGAAGTGAACGTCATGATCAGTTGGTTCGCAGCTGAGGGCTATGGCGCTGATATCAGCAAGTTGAAGAAGGAAGAGCCCAAGCTGTGCGATTTCGAGACTTGGCTGGCGGAGAGGAGTGGGTGGAAAGGTCAGGCCATCAAGCGATAGATGATGCTTTCATCTGCTGGCGGGGTTAAGCATCTAGCGTCGGACTTTTGGACTTTTCGGGACTTTGACCCCTGTAAGGGATTCTGGGAGTTTTCTACGAATACATGATTATCCATAATATCGCTATACTGTTATCTTGATGCATGTGCTTGCATGAGTGTTTGACTTCATTACCAGCCTTGCTGGTTATATCAGCGGTGGCTTAAGCACAGACTACTTTCCATATGGCGCTGCCAGCATAGTCATCATGGGCTGATAGGTCGATGTGCAATTCAGCACCGCATGGGCAGTGTTGGGTCTCTAGCTGATATATTCGGATTGCATCGACATCACAAATCGCGAGGTTAAAGAGAGTCTATAGTTTTATGCTTCATTGCTAAAATGCTACACTGCAAAGGCCTCCAACCAAGAGAGGCAAGATGGTAAGTTGCGCAGTAGCCAGACTACTACCATCACAGAAACTAGGGCTGCGTAACCCTTCACAAGGAGACCAGGTTCCACAGCGCCAGTCCACCGGCAATAACCGGTGTAACCAACCTCAGCCTGTTCCAGCTCGCCCACTTCATAGCGATGTTCTCCGCCTCGCCCAACTCCTTCTCGTTGCTCCTCTCCGCCAACGCCTCGAGCTTGTCGTTCAACGGCTGCATGTTGAGAGCCGAGTGCAGGATAGTCGTCAAGTGCATAACGGCCGCAACACCAAACAACTTCCAATCACTGCGAGCGAGCATGCCCTCGCGATAGACTGAGTAGCCGGCGTAGGCATAACCCAGGAAGCCAAGGGTCGAAATGGGGCGGAAGAATTGGTTGCCGACTGTCCAGCACAGAGGCCACTGGCGGCCTAGGAGTTGCGCACGCTCTTTGTGGTCGGGGCTGCCTGGGCGGGGGAAGTTGACGAGGAGGGCAGGCACCGTCATGTACGACTGTGTGATGGCATTTCCTGGGATCGTCAGAAGTGAAATTGGGAGCTACGGGAGCCTGGACTTACCGGCAAGAATGAAAGAGAATGTGATGCAAGTTCCTGCAACGCCCTTTACGATGGTGTTGTCCGACATCTTGAGAATGTGTTGTGATATAGGTGTGAAATTGGGGCTGAATTGCTTTGGAGTATGGAAAGAGGGATGAATGAACGCGTCCACATCAGCGACAACCACCTCCAATAAACATTTTCCATCAACAAAGACCAAGACACAATTCGCAAGCTAGCAGCCATGCAACCCCGTTCCGACACCCTAAAATCCCGTGTTGGGTCACTCCGCCCTGCATTGTGGTGCGATAGCGGTGTTCCTGGCAGCCGTAGTTCGGTTCCCCACGGCAGTCGCGTCCCTCCAAGCGCGCCGGTTTGGCGATCCCGATTACACCACGTGAGCCCTGGAAGCCTCCGCGCAGGCTAACAAAGTTTGAAGCTTTCATGTCGGTGTGCTTTGGGTGTTTTCTGCATCGCTACCGTCAAGTCGGTGAGTGTTCTGGTACTGCGCTGGTGGGGTTTTCGCCTTCGCGATGTTGTCCGCCACGGGCTGCCGTTGCCATGATGGAAGATCGCTCTTACCACTTTGGACAAGATCGGGAATCAACTTCATGGATACGTCGCATGCGGTAGGCATTGAGAATCATTTCGAGATAGAAATTGTGGGTGGTCGCAGTTGGAAAGCTGTAGATACTGGCATGTCGGTTCATAGGGGCACACGCTCATCATGAGACTGTTTTTCTGGATTGAAAGAATAGCAACACGATATGACTTCGCTGTGTCTGATAGAAGGACTTGAGAGTTCGTGGTTTGCTCAAACACTAAATCTAATCCGCTCTTTGTATGCCATCTGCCCAGCTCGGTTCAATGCCACCACAGACATCTACATAGGCATCCCACCTCCTTAAATCCTTCTCCTTTTCTGTCCCACCCCACTCCTCAGCACTCCATCTTTTCTCGACACCCTGCGTAGTCCAAAACATGGTCCATTGATCACCAGGCAAGTTCCACATGCCCTTGCTCCTCTCTTGGTACCATTTGTTGACCGGGTTGCTCGTCCGACTTCTCCAGACTACGCCATCGGGAAAGCATGTTCGAGTCAAAGCAGCCCAGACAATGTCGGAGACCCCACCGGAACCTTGCGACGATGTGAGAACGGCGAATTTGTCGAGATAAGGAATGTAGTATGGCGAGTCTGGAGAAGGCCTGCTAGGAGGACTTAGCTCATGAAGGGATGCAGGCGTTTCCCATGTGCAGATGGCGCCACCTTCGTAATCACCCGCTATAATTATGCCGGCCACACGGCCACGAACACGGTCGAGGTAGTTCTGAGGATGCAGTTTACGTCGGAAAGAGTCATCGATGAGATCGACGAGTTTTGGGAAGTTGATGCGTGGGTCGTCTGCTAGCTCTATGCTCGGGTTCGTTGCAGAAGGTGGCTGCCATGGTCCGTGAATCCGCGGATCCGGAATCATGGTGAGCGGTATGCCTTTCTTGAAGAAAGTAGCAGGGTTGGGTGCGGTGGAGCCAAGGAAACGAGAAGTCGGCGTTGTCGGCAGCGACGACGATGTCATCGGCTTGTCTGTTAACACGTTATGTAGTAGAGGATTCTTCGCAGGCGAAGTGCGCGCATCGTCAGGTATAGCTTTCCTTGCTGCTTCTAAGGGTGTCAGGACGAGGCCAGACGACGATGGGGGTAACAGCTTCAAGCCGCGCTCGACCACTTCGAGGTTCTTCAGATGGCGTATCGGGGCTGAGTTGCCAATCTGTCGTACCGGTGCACCTGGTAACGATGCTATTTCTTCCTCGACGAATTTCGAGAACGGGTTGCTCGAACTCAATGAAGTTGGACGCTGAGTCTTATCATCCGGGGTGGCTGACGATAGCTGCTGCAGCTCTTTCTTGATGTCACGGTACTCGGCTTCTAGATTGACGAAAACATGAGCGCCATCTGCTCGCTTCTCGGATGGTATGCCACCAAGAGGGTCAAGTATAATGATGCGGTCCAGAATAGGTCTTTCGACGACATCCTTTGTTTTGTACAATGCGCCACCAACTGAGCCATTGCTGCCTGTCTGGCCGGCGAGACCGGCAAACTCGCGAACAAGCGCCAGAAGCACGTCGTCTGCCTGGACCCTGACCTTCTTCAGATTTGTGTCGTAGGCGAAGGGTGTTATGACTGGGATAACGCCGTCGTCGATGGGCGGAAGTAGCAGGTAATTGTGCTGTACCACTACACCTCCCCGTACCTGGACGGTACTGGGTATGTCGTTGGCCAGTGGGGAGTAGCCCAAAGCATCTTCGACCAACAGAGCTCCTGGCTCGTTGTAGTCTTCCAACGCTGCAACTAAGCGCAATGCTTGCTCCCTGACCATGTTTCCGTATTCCAACGTCAAGTCCGTGGTGTGCGCATCGGCATCGTGATCGCAATCGAGCACTACAGCAGTGCTAAGCCCCAGCTGCGCCATCTGACTTAGAGTCAAAGCGATGTCGCCCAAGGTGCGGTCGTCGAGGGTCTGAGGCTGCCGAAGCTTGACAAGCGCCATATGCACCGGCTCATCCTTCTCTTCGGCCTGGTACTCCTCCTCGGGAAGCGGTTCGCGGGTGAAGACGGTGGGCTTGTAGAGATCGCCCAGGTTCACACCGGTTCGCAGCGAACCCGAGTCATTGTGTATATTCTCGCTCACCACCTCCCTGGCTTTGGCTGCGATAGCCGCCTTTCCCTTCTTAGGCGCATCGAACTGCTTAAGGAAGTTGCGCGCGTCGCGTTTACCGGGCGATTCCTTCAGTAGACGCGTCAACTGCTGACGTTCGGCACGCTGGCGCTCTTTCGCTGAGCTCGACGATTTTCGGACGTATATGGTGGACGTGGAGAGAGGCGCGAATTGGAGCTTGGTGAAGATGTTTCTGTTGTCATCGCGCCTGGGAAGCTGTTAATCGTCAGCACTGCTACAACTGCGCTTGAAGACGCCGCGCCCACCTTCTTCGTAGCCTTCCCCAAGCCCCTCGCGGGGGCTTTGCTCCAGATGAACATGCTTCATGCTACCGCTCAGCTGCCGAACATGCGAAAGGTCAAAATTGTGTGACTGGAGCTCGGAGCAGAGGTATGACTCTGCAAATGTGTGGGGAAATGTGCCCGCATCCGCATTTTCGAGGACTCAACATCGATAATGGCGTGCGAACGTCATTTGCTGGTAACCGACATCGGCCCGGTGTGGCCTTATCCCCGGGCTACTGGCAGATGACGATGATGAACACCATGACGAAGCGCTGACAAACGGTGCGCAAGGTACAAGCATAGATTTGTATAAGTTGTCGCACTTGGCATTGCCTCTTCGTAGAGAGCGAAAGGATACAGTCAGATCCCAGAAGAAATCATGGCGCCACAACTCGCTTGGATTGGCCTCGGCAACATGGGCAGGGTCAGTGAGGAAAGTCATCAGCTCGACCATGTCACTAACTGTCACAGGGCATGTGCAAAGTATGAAGCATCTAAGATTCTAAATTGATTTTCGTACTGACTCCACAGAACTTGGTGGAAAAGGGTAACCTCGATAAGCCCCTAATCCTGTTCAACCGCACCAAAGCCCGCTCCGAAGACCTCGCATCCAAACTCGGCAGCTCCAAGACCAAGGTTGTCGATACCATCAACGATGCTGTCAAACCTTCCGACATTGTCTTCATGTGCCTGGGCGACGATGCAGCCGTGAACGCTGCTGTTGACAAGATGCTCGAAGAAGATGTCAAGGGCAAACTTATTGTAGATTGCTCCACGGTACACCCAGAAACGACGAATGCTTTGGAGAAAAAGATCACCGAGAAGGGGGGTGAGTTCGTGGGCATGCCAGGTAAGTTACGCATGTGAAGATAGAAGTGCTCCCTCAGAACGGGCCTGACAACATCCCAGTATTCGGTGCCCCAGCCATGGCAGACAACGGCCAGCTTGTTTGTGTGACAGCAGGCTCAAAAGCGTCCTGCGACAAGGTAGTCCCGTATACGACAGGCGTGATGGGTCGTACGAACATCGATTACTCAGGCCAGCCAGCAGGAAACGCTACCCTCATGAAAGTCATCGGCAACACCTTCATTTTGAACATGGTCTCGCAGCTATCTGAAGGCCACGTCCTTGCCGAAAAGTCTGGTCTAGGGGTAGACAACCTCCACACATTCATCTCTACCATGTTTCCCGGTCCCTACACCGCGTACTCGCAGCGCATGCTAGCCGGCGACTACTATCAGCGCGAGGAACCTCTCTTCCATATCGACTTGGCACGAAAGGACGCAAGACATGCGATGTCGTTGGCAGAGAGTAGTGGTGCGAAGGAAAGTATGAAGATGCTAGGCTTAGCACAAGGGAGACTAGATAAGGTGAAGAGTGAAATCGGGGACAGAGGAGATATTCCGAGTGTTTACGGGGTTGTGAGGAAAGAGAGCGGCTTGGATTTCAAGAACAAAGATTAGATGGGCAAATCTTCCATTGCAGTTCTGGAATAATCTGTGGTTGTCACCATGCTAGGGTGCTCTTGGACGCCGTGTATGGTGATAGTTGCCCGAGCGGTACTGACTACGCTAATTGCGACTGCCGTTATTACAAGCATGGCTATCGCAACTTCTGCTCGACTTACTTTCCACAGAAAGCCCGATGCACACGCAATGTACCGCGGCTCTTCAACGCGGTTCAGACATGACGCGACATGTGCTGATCACTACCCGATCCAACCACCATCGATGCAGGCATTCGGTCTAACTCTGCCGAGGATGCATCATCTGTCAGAACATCCTCCCCAACGTCACATCACGCTAGACTCCTCAGCGTTAAAATCCCCAGGTTTTACCCCAGCTTCTCCCCTCCCCACTGCTTGATGAGGTCAAGCCTCACCTTGGCTGCAACGGCGGGTTCGTGGAATCACCCTCTGAGATCGAGTCTGTTCTTGCGAAACCTGGTCGCCGTGCACATGGCCCGGAAATCTTGCCGCCAGCTCACGTGGGTGACAGCAGGTACTTGAGGGCGTGAAGACCCTGCGGATTTACCTCATCGCGACTGCCTACTGTTGACTCCACTCAACTCAACCTCAATGCTCGAATCTTTCGTCCAGTCTACGACCTGATCGGCATTATCCACATACCAATCGCTAATCGGCATCTCTATCGTATCACAAAGCGAACATGGGGTTCCTTAAGAGACCCAAACTGCGCAGTCGCGATGACCAGAGGACGCGTGCCGCTGAACTCACGCTGCGCGAGTCCATCTACCCGCTCTGCCTCGTCACCATTCTATTTTTTCTCTGGGTGAGTCACGACGATGCCTTAAACCTAGTGTATTTGGCTGATGATCATAGGGATTCTCGTACGGTCTTATCGATACCCTCAACAAGCATTTCCAAGACGTTCTTGGCATAACGCGCGCTCGCTCTTCAGGCTTACAGGCAGCATACTTCGGCGCGTATCCACTTGCTTCCCTCGGTCATGCCAATTGGCTTCTGCGCCACTGGGGCTACAAAGCAACCTTCATCTGGGGTCTGACACTTTACGGCGTGGGCTCTCTTCTTGCCTGGCCATGTCTTGTATATCGTTCTTTCGGAGGCTTTTGTGTAGCCATCTTCGTCATCGGTAATGGACTAGGCTCGCTTGAGACAGCAGCCAACCCTTACCTGGCTGGTATGTATGAATCGATTGAATGATGGGGCCAGTACTAACGAAAGTAGTTTGCGGACCACCCAAGTATTCGGAGATCAGGATCAACATCGCGCAGGCTTTCAACGGCATCGGCACTGTGGTAGCGCCAGTTTTAGGGTCATATGTCTTCTTCAACAACGTTGGCACCGATCAAGCATCCCTTGAGAACGTGCAATGGACTTACCTCGGCATCGCATGCTTCGTTTTTCTCCTTGCGATCGTATATTACTTCACGGAGATACCCGAGATCACTGGTAAGCTTGCTCTTGAATGGGAAATGACCAGGTACTAACATCCACTAGATGCCGATATGGCTTTCCAGGCTGAAAGCACTCACGCTGGCACCGACGTAAAGCCTTTCCGCAAACAATACCGCCTATTCCATGCAACATTTGCTCAATTCTGCTACACTGGCGCGCAGGTGGCTATAGCTGGAGCCTTCATCAACTATGTCGTCGAGACACGGGTCATAAATGGACGCGAAACCGACAACTCGACAGCAGCTCGGTTCCTTGCTGGTGCGCAGGGCTGTTTCACCATGGGTCGCTTCATTGGCAGTGCCTTCATGAAGTTCGTCAAACCACGATGGGTGTTCCTCGCGTTCATGACGTTATGTATCATCTTCGTCATCCCGTCCATTACCGAGCGAGGGAATACCGGCATGAGCATGCTTTACATTGTGCTCTTCTTTGAGAGTATCATCTTCCCAACGATTGTTGCGCTCGGCATGCGCGGACTGGGCAAGTACTCAAAGAGAGGCTCAGGCTTTATCGTGGCTGGTGTATCTGGTGGTGCTGTCGTTCCTCCACTACTGTTCGGAGCGAGTGATACGCTAGGGAAGGCTAGGCCTCTGGATGGATATGCGCCCACCGCTATCGCCATGACCGTTCCGATGGCGTTCTTCATTGCCGCGTGGAGCTATGCTTTCTGCGTCAACTTTGTGCCAGCCTACCGTAATGTGGCAGATAAGTTCTCCACTGCTGAGATTGGCATTGAGAATGCGCATGCAAATGATCCCGAGCGCCAAATGCAGCACACGGATGGTGGTGTACTTGCTAAGGAGGAGTCCCCAACCCATACTGAGGCGGTGGACATCGACAGAAAGACATAGGATGACTCTCTTGTCGAAGTAGGCGAAGAGGAGGAAGCTGCGGCTGCAAGTGGGGCTAACGTTGATGAAGTACACGCTACGATTGCCGAGGATGCTCAAGTAGTTCAGGGGTCCTGAAGTCATCGTATTGCGACTTGCATGACAAGAAGAAGTGGTTCACTACGTCGTTATTCCATAAGTTACCGTCAACGCCATATACCTAGCAGTCGAAAGTCATGTGTACTACTGCATTGCTTCCATTGATGTTATCTACCAGCCACAGTACCAAATATCGGGTAGTGTGAAATGCTGTAAGTGTCCTGTACTCAACAATGTAGCTTTCCATCATTGTCCTATTTTCCTTCCCCCATTTCTTGGTCCTCGTCTTCACGCGACTTGTCCTCATCTGAGTCGTCAACTAAGATAGAATCCTCCATCGTTTGGCCTTTTATGATCATTTCTAGATCCCACTTCTGTTTGCCACGATACTTCCTCAAAAGAGCCGTTGTCAAATCCTTGAAGAATTCTGCGGGATACTCGTCTGTCTCATCGTCTTCGATCCAAGCAGCATCCGCTGTGTCTGCCCATAGTTGTACCAAGACCAGCCTTAGTGATGATCCTTTGGCTGTCTTATCGTAAGCGAGGCGGATGCTGTCCGGACCCGGATATTCATCAATCTCTTTACTAACTTCGACCAATCCCTGTATAATGTCTCGACAGAACTTCTTGCTCTTTAGTTTGAGTCCTAAAACGTATGCCTTAACAAGTTCATGTGTGTCAAGGGAGAATTTGCCATCTTCGTCCGCCCGATCTTCAACCGCGATATGATCATAGTAAAGCCACTCAACAAAGATTGCGAAGGCATCAGCGTCGATGGCGGAAAACTTATGTACTGTGATGACGTCGGTGTCATTCGACCAGCTGTGACGACAGAAAGGACAGTTGACTGGTTGATGAGCTGTCTGCTTCTCCGCCTTCCACTTCTCAATGCATCTGTGGTGAAAATTGTTACCACAATGAGTAGCGCAATAAGTAAGCTCTTGTATGCCGTGTTCGAGCGGTTCCGTACAGATCGCGCATTCACTGTCTTTCTTGAGAGGTTTGCGCTTCGGTTGTAGCTTTTTCGTGAAGAATGTGGATCTGCTGCATATGATGTCTTCGGGGACAGTGAACTCCTCGCCGCGTGAAACTTGGACGCGGACGATTTTGTGGCCGAACCTAGAAGCGCGTCAGGGGTTGGTGTTATAATCATCACAGAACACGTGCCGGATAGCTCGCTTCTTCCTAACGCTGATGCGTTTCTCCTGCTTGGACATCTTTCCTGGTCCTGGCATCTCCCGCTACTTGGAAGGCGCGATGGCTTGATAAGGTCGTTCTTGGTCGGTTCTCTGGTCGAGTTGTGAGCATTGGTCGGCAAGCCGATGAGGCTAGTACCTATGGGTGAGTGGTATTCTATCGTTCAGTTACACTATGTTGCTTCGTTAAATGCAGATCCGTGCGCAACACGCAACCGGTAGGCGTGCCTGGGGCCCTAAGAACTTGAAGAGCTGAGGCCCCGAGTGTTCTCAAAGTGAAACCTGTTGTGATTCACGATAGCGAATGATGGGTCGGGGTAAAGATGTGATGTACACAGTCGTTCGATTGTCTTCGTTTCGAGCTAATGCAGTTCGATTGGGCGTAAACAAGCATCAAACCTCGTCTATCGTGTTTGGGTAGTGTAAGTCCCGAATGCCAGGTGCAAGTCATCAGAATGAAAAACAAGAAGACAGGAGACTCCCAGTGCCGTCACGAACGCTCATCCTTTCGACCTGTATACAACCAGTCCGCCGTCGTCCGAGTCATCGGAAAGAGGCATGGAGCGGACATCTTGCTTCAGCCGACGCTTCGCACTATGTGTATGCTTCCTCACTTCGACCTTTTGACTTGGACGCTTCCTGGTTGCTGGTACTTCTATAGCTCCAGCTTTGGGACTATTCAGACCAACAGCTGGATTCTTGCCTTGCAGACTTCGCGATGCTGCTGACGCCAAACTCGTGCTGCCGCCTACAGGCGCAGTATCTTCGTCATCGCTCGTCAGATCCACTTCTACGCTCAGCTTCTCCATCCACATCTTCCTTGTCGTTCTGCCATCTTTCCTGTCTCCCCACCGGACCATGGCTGCATCTGCTAGCTCACTCACGAAGGCCTCTGGCCAGCTCTTGCCCTCGCTCTTGAACCAACCGGGCTCGATATAGGCAAGCGATATGTCGATGACGAAAGCTCGAATTTCGTCATCGCACTTACGCTCCACGAAAGCCCACTTCACGCTCTCTTTCCAGAAACGCGCGCGAGCTTCTGCGAAGTAAGTGGCAATGACTTGCGACTTGAACACTGGATCTTCGACGGCGTTGGCAACAGTCCAGAGTTTGAGGATGACAAGATTGAAGGCATCGTTAATGCGAGAGACCTTTGCGGATATGTGTAAAGTGGAGGTATACAGCCAGTCCAGGTAGATTTGCGTAGCCTCAGCGTCTAGCTCAGACTCTAGGTCTAGCTCCTTGGGTAGTGACTCGTTCTTCCAGCTCGCACGACACATCGGACAGGTCGGGATTGACTCCTTCTTGAGACTGGTAGTCGATGAGCGCTTCCAGGCTTCCATGCAGACTTCGTGGACATTTTGCCCGCACTTGGAGCAGAAGGAGATGTCTCCTATCATAGCGTTGAGAGTCTCAGCGCAGACGCAACATTCATCAATGCTGAAGATGGGCTTTCGGTTTCTCTGGAGGCGGTCTTTGAAGAATCGAGAGGTGTTGCAGATGAGGTCTACGGTAAACGAATGGTGTTAGTATGTTGGACTCCTGAAATGGCTTTATGTGTTGTTACCTTCATGTACAGTGAAGCGGCGATCAATATTGGGGGCCTTGAAGCTTATGATTCTGTTGCCCACACTGCGCCATATCAGCAAGTTACATGTGGTATAAGAGGGACGGAGTGACGTACATAATGGGCCCCAACTTCTTGGTCGCTCCTCGAGATTTAGTGATGGTCATCTGCACAAATGGTGATCTTGTAGAATGAGAATGTTGTAAGCTGAAGGGCACGGAAGACACGACCTAGATAGAAGTACTGCAGACACGAGAGGGTGAGAGCCGGGCCGTGCGCACCTCGTCATGGAGCGGTGACGGTACCTCAAGGTGAGAGAACCGCCAAGAAGCATTCCAGTATCCGAGCAAGGCGAGCATGACAGTCGTTTTGAAGGCAGCCAATACGTTTTCCGAATAGAGCGAACGTTATAGTCGTACCTGCACCTTATACAAGAAAAAAACTGAACAGGTCTGCAGACTACATTAATACAAGAACTTGCAAAGCAGGTGACCTAACTTTTACGCAGGCTCTGATTGTGTATATTTGTCCTAGGCTGGCGTGCCCGCGAAGAATTGTATATCTCTTGTGTGTGAATGGATCAGCCGACGTGGTCGAGAAAGCCCAGCCGGATGACAAAGACATCAATTGATGTGAGACATGATACTCCATGGCGCCGATCGAAAGGATGAAAAGCGTAAAACAAACTCTTCAAATGGGTATTCTGCTCATCACCGTCCTCTGCTGGTGACTCCAGACACGGTATACATCATAAGCTATGTAGCTTTGTCATAGCCAAATTCCACGCCGTCTTCCAACGCCGTCGAAATGCCGCCAGTGCCGAATATTACGCGTTTTCTGCTCAGCGAAAGGCCGTAGACGATCTGGTCCTATACGCCAATGTACCACAGCTCAACGCCCATGACCTCGAATTTCTTGCCATCGTCACTAAGGGGCTCGTTGCCAAACGTCGGGCACGTATCGGAGACGCCCTTTTCGAGGTTGTCGTCTAGCCATAGGCCATAGTGACCGTCACTGCGACACCGTCAGTCCACTGAGTCCTTAATGATAACAACACGCTGCTACTTACCCGCCGCCAACACTCAGGTAGCTATGCTCGCAAAAGATCATATAGTCATTCACCCCGCTGTAGGGGAATGCCTTGAATCTTATTCGTTCTGGCGTGCTCGCACCACTCTTACTGGCCCGACCGTTCTGTGGGGGTGCTAGCGAATCGCCCTTCCTCTTCGGTGAAGATATGGTTGTCATTCGCACAGCGTCCGTCGTATCTTCGGATGGGGGTGGTGGGAGGTTCATCTGCAGGTCTGAGAAACCTGAGAGTATGTGCGCGCGCCAGAGGAAGCATTCGCCGTTGCCGTAAAATGATGTGGAGGGCCGCGGTGCGTCGGAGAGATATGCGCCGAAGATCTATAGCGCTACGTAAGCATTCGCCCTGGGGTTGTCCTGACGTTCGCAAACTTACACCTCCGCTGCCGTCTTTGACCACTAGTACAAAGCCACCTCTCTTGCCCAGATAGTCTTCAGATTGCTTGTATAGTGTGCCTAAGCTGACACCGTTCTGTTCCAGACTATATGCCAGACTCCACTCATCCACTAGTTGTAACCTTGGTGGAAGCAGGAGCCGGATCTCTTCAGCAAGCGCCGTGCTTAGAAGCTTGCCCTTCTCTCGCATGTTGCCTCCCCATCCTCTCAGACTTAGCGGTGTCAAGGGAGGCGGTTGGAAAGGGCTCGCTATCCGATGTGGCGGCTGGTAGACCGAATTCATATCTGATGTGGTGGAGGAGACAAGGTTCGCAAATGTGTGTGAAAGTGAAGATGCGGTGGACTGCAACTGGGCTTGTATGTTGCTTGCGCTGTTACGGTTGCTGTTGTTCTCCGATCTCGATTGCGCGTCTGATTTGGGAATGGCGTCCGTGTTCAAGCGTCGCAGGATGCCCGAGACTGCATAAGAGACGGGATAGGTGAAATATGAGGACGAGCGGTTGGGTGTAGAGCGCTGCGATGGCGGTGAGGTTTGCGACGAAGGCGAGCGGAACGGGGAAGAGGACGGGGTATCTGGTGGGTACGACATGAGCGGCAACTAATTGCGATGGGAGTAATGTTCCTGAATTAATGTGGGTCGCGTGTTGGAGGTGGTGTGCTGGGGCTGTCGCAGGGCAGAGTAGCTGTGACGTTGCGCAAAATTAGTGGGCTGACAGCTGCTTGGAGCCTCACAACACCACCAGGATGGGACGTGGCTGTTACATAAGCAGGCTTGTGGTTGCGGTGAATGCATATCCGAAGGCTCTGATGAGCGCATACTAATACAGGACATGTCGGCGATGTATGCTCTGTGATTGCTTCACCCTCTGGCTCCGCGACGTGTAGCTTGCGGAGCCCTGACCGCTTTAGCTTGCTAGCGTGTCGCGCGAAAGCTTGATCTCCGCTACCCGGTAGGGCTGACCTCGCGTATTCATCGTGCATTCAAGCCAGGATCCCCATTGTCAGTCGAAAACTCGAGGATGTTTGTGGTTCAGATAGTAATGCTCGGTCCTGGCGGTGGTATCTCTGCGCCGTGATAGTTAACATGTGTCATCCCCGCGACCCAGAGTCGCATTTCTCATGGCATGCATCGGCTCGAGAAAGTAGCGAGAGTTCCATTCTTGATTGAATGCTACTAGTGTCGGCATCTCTACACTCTCAAAATGAAGCCCCAGACGGTCTATGTAGTCTCGGCGTCTGCCTCCTTTGTCGCTTCTGCGAGGTCTCGATCCAAATGCTCATTTCCCGCAGCATCTGCGTCTTCTTCCCCGTCGTCTCCGTCGCTCTTAAGCTTAGCACCTTTTCTTTCGGGCATGACCGCCATGAACGCCTTGCCCCAATCCCCAAACTCCATCCACTTGAGCATAATCTCTAGCACATGGTTCGTGACCAATACTTGCCGGCTTTTCATCTCAAGGTATTCGCCAATAGGTAGCTTTGCAGTCTTGATCCCACGGTTCACGGCGCGCTTGTGACATATGCCTTTGTGTCGGTTCTTGTCAACCAGTCCACCGATAATGTATGTACTGTTGGGCTTCAAGTGAGTTAGAACGTTGTCAGACTCAGATGAAAGATAGACGACTTCGCCTTCCTCTGCTGCAGCATCAGGTTGTTCTTGATCGCCTGATCCAGTGGCTTCTGCTGATGTCTTCAAGGCGCCGAGAACTTCTCCCCCGTTTGGCCCTGACATCCACGCCTTCGCTTTTTCGGAAACCTCAACGAAATCTTCTTCGAAGAACTGGAACCCCTTCCAACTCGTGTACTGCTTTGCTAGAATGCCATCGAATCGCTCCTTCATCTTTCCACCGAAGCTGCTCAAAGCTAGATGGGTCCTGAAGTTCGCCTTTCGGTTATCGCTGTAACACCTCGTAATCTGAAGTCCCAAGCTCTTGAGCTCGTTGTCAAACATCAGCTCTTCGAAATCGCAGTCGAAGATTACTGTTATTGGTACTTGTTTTCCAGTTGCCTGCCGAGGAGGTCGCGAAGCTGGCGGCCTTGGTCTCTTGCCATTCTCGTCGGTAGGCATCTGCGCCCACTCTTCTCGCCTTCGCTCTTTCTTCTCTTTGACTTTCTCTTTTCGCTTGAGTTTGCGATCTTCGCGACCGGCTTCCCAGCGTTCGAGCCGCCTTTGCTTTTTGAGCTGGTTTTTCGATAACTTTGGCTCCGCATTCTCACTCCCAGCCGGTGTTCCGACAGATTCTACGGCGTCGGCTTGATTGCTGTTTTCCGCTGCGACAGGTAGTTGTTCGTTTGGTGTCGGAATGGCAGGTGTTTCTGCCACATCCTCAACGCTATCCGCATGCTCTAGCTTGCGCAACTTCGCAGGACGCTCTTCGGAATCCATCTTCGAATGAGGTTTCGTCGGTTCGTGAAAGTCAAGGGTGATGCCTCCCACCCACTCAGCGTCGACAAAATTATGCTCACTCACTTGCTAGCGCGCCAAGCCAGATCCCTGTCATCGCGGGTTCCCGAGCTCGAACCTCACTGCACGTCTCCGCATCGACGACAACTTCGAATACCCATTGAGCCACGAATAATCGCCCAACATGCCGCAGGATATGCCGCCATCGGGCGGCTACAGCCCCGTACAATACAAGCGCAACCTGCCCGTACGAGGCTTCCGCCCCGCCGCATACCTCTTCGGAACCGCGGCACTCATGACCTACGGATTCTGGAGAGTCGGACAGGGTATCAGAGAGCACAAGTACGCGCCTGCCGTCGGGAGGAGACTTCCGAGTCTGGAGATATATGAGCGAAAGTGCTGACAAGTCGCAGCGAACTCGCGCGCGAGAAGATGTGGGCGCGGATACACCTCATCCCCGCGCTGCAAGCCGAAGAAGACCGCGATCAAGTACGAAGGCACCTCGCAGATAAAGCGAGAGAGAAGGAGCTACTCGGCACAGAGACCAGGGTCTACAACAGCGACAGGTATGGTTTGAAGACTTGGCTTTGTAGACAACTTTGGCTAATTCACCATGGCAGATTCGTTCGCCCTACCTTTGCAATCACGCCCGAACACGAGACGAAATAGACTTGCATACCGCGCTGGAATTGTACATATAAATTCACAAATCGTTGGCAGGCTAAGGAAACGCTGTCTCCAAATGATATCTTTCGTTGTGTTTGAAACTGTGACGCGACGTACATTCCGAGGCTTCAAACGGTGAAATGTCGCTCCGAGAGAGCCGTTGCGCGTATACATCCCGAGATAGGGTGGTTTCGAAAGTGCTGAGGAGAGGACACCCTGTGATAGGCTTCCAAAAGTGTGGTTCACAATACGTTGCGATTCCTTGGGTTCCACTGGACCCGTGAAAGTGACACCCCACCCATTGTATCGTGCACTCTCCCGCGCGTCGAAACGCGCCACCTGGACCAGGCAGTGCGCCTTGTCGTCAACTGCGCCCAGCGCCTACAGCCCTTCCATATTTCAACTCTACTAACCCTCCCAACCGTTCGCTGTATCTGTCCATAACCGACCCTCGCCAGCCGGCGCAACCTTTGGCGACGACATAGCGCAATGCCTTTCATCACCAACTTGTTCGGTAGCCTGAAGAATGCGACGCCTGTCGATACAGGCACCTTGCCACGCGCAGATGACAATGGCACGCCCGATGGAGCCGACGAAGACTGGGATTTTGTAACAGCGCACGAAGCCGGAGTCGTCTACCACGACCGTATCACGATCCTACTTGGTACCCATCGAGAGACTCGTCACCACATCTTCATCGCCGACATGCCCAGGTCTTCTAAACTCCTGAATCATGTCTGCACTCTCGAGCCATCACAACGACACTTGCATCTCTCCCTCCCCGACCTCTTCATGGTGAAATTATATCTCAAATCGCAGTTCACAACCGTCGACTCGCTGGCCATCGAACATTCTTGGTCAAACATCATCAAGCTAGCCATCACTGCCGATATCTTCCAAGACGCCTACATGGGAGATAAGGCCCTCGCAGCGCTCACAAAGAGGGGCATCTTCGCCCTCGAACCCAACAACGCGGTGTTGCTGTTCAAAGAAGACGACTTTTCACTCGCCCGGGAATATCAAGACAAGACGGGTGACGGGAAGAAGCTGATAGAGACACTTGACAAGGTTGCAGAGAAGGGTGCAGAGAAGCCTAAGCCGCCCGAATTGGAGCTACCCAAGCCTCAAGACGTGAACTCCATGCCCGACGTCTACAAGCGGAAGAGCGAGGGCGCAAGATTCGGTAAGAGTGTATTAAGAGGGCTGGGACAAGGCACCGCAAAGAAGGGAAGTGACATGGATGACAAAGTGCATCCTACACGGCAGCCCAGCGTTCCGCCAGGTGTGGAAGCGTTGAAGCGTGGCGATGCCAGCAACTTCACGTGGCCTGACAAGAACGTGAAGAAGTGATCTCGGAGCCTTCAAAGATATGTTGGACGAAGAAAGCTCTACGCAAATGTCACGGTCACCGCTCATGGATTCAAGGCCCCATGAAGGGAGATTACAGCTGTTTCATTGAGAGACGTCAGTTGGGGAATTAGACTAGTCGTCCGTCTTACAATCATCACTATGCACTGCCCATCTACATCTGCGTATGACGTGGTAATCATCCGAAAACACACCTAGGCCATCTCCTCTGTGCATCTGGAACACAAACACGGCCCTTCAAACCACGGCGACAGCAAGTCCTGCCTCTGCTCCACTCGTACACCACCAACGTTTACATAGCTGCAGAACAATTCATCTCCCATAGTCACTGCCTTGATTGCGAGAAAGCGCACAGTCGTACTCCCATTTTCTCTTCTCCACTCCACGTTCGGTGCGCAGCTGTGATTGAACAACGGCAGATGAGGTGTGATTTCATCAATGAAGCCAAGCCGGTGGTCCAAAGAACCAGCTTTGTTGTTGGCTAGACGCGTCCAGATGGAATGAAGAACCTCAGTATCGAAGTTGCGGTTTGCGAAGACATCTACATCGAGTTGCTCTAAGATCTTGATTGGGATGATGATGGACTCATTCAGGGTGAAGACATCAAGATGATCTTTGTTGGCTAGAGGCTTGAGACGCGCAATCAGCGGGTGATCTAACGGTGACTTTTCAACACCAGCTTGAACGCATGTTGCCAGCAATCGTAACATGAGGAGAGGTCGGAGAGGTGAGGCGTTGTGCGTCAAGCCTCTAGCGGGTGCCTGGAGCCATTCAAAGTCTTTACCGCATAAAACTCTATGGCAGGTTTTCATCGCGAGGCGGAGACATTCGTCGGAGCAGTAGCTATCGGAACAGCACGTGGCTCCCTTTGGAGCATCCGGTAAACGCGCATAGCAATTGGAACAGGAATTTGGTGGCGGGGTGCTGCATACACCGGTTGCGGTACGATCTGTAAGTATACATTCGCCGGCCCTTATGTCGCGAGCCGCAAACATACCCAACATGTCTTCGCCTGGGTCTTTTGCCAAGGTACTTCTACCAAGAAAACATGGTGCGTCGTTGCCAGTCTCACTGAGCTCCTCGTTTACCAACTCAATGAGCCCTGATGAACGCGTCAGATGGCGCTCAATGGTCCATGGATATTCTACTGTAAGCACTCCGCCATCTCTTACTCTATCTTGCACCTCATGAGGTGTGCCGCTAAGAGCCCTTGCAGCCTCCTCTTTTCGCTTCAGAAACGCGCGCAGGACTTCAGCTCTCTCTGTAGCCTTCTCACACCACAAGGGCCGAGCGTGCATTATCGACTCTTCCAGCATCCCGGCTGCGTCCCATTGACAATGACAAGCTTGAAGAGCAACTGCGAGCAGTTCATACACCGATTGTCTGAGATCTTTATTGGCATCCGGATCGCCTGCTTGCAGTAGTTTGGCTTTGTACATGTCGCCGACTGCGAGCTCAGGGAAGTTGAGCATCCACATGCGACGGCCACGCTCGAACCAGGCTTGAGGATCATATGGGCGATGTTGAATACGCTGATTGCAGGTATCGAGAGATTCCAGGATTTCTCTCACTTGACTAGGATGTAGTCGACCAGTTTGCTGAACAGTTCCGGAGCGGTAGATGGAAGGCACGTAACGCTGCGGCGATGCGGCATCCGTTGTGTCTGGACGCGTTGTACTCTCTGGGGTCACAGGTCTCGCATGTGTATCCATGGTGGTATCAAGAGCGCTGACATCAGTCTGGAATGAAGGTGTTGATTTTGCATCGCGATCGAATTGGGCCGCCCATCTATCGCCAGCTTCTTAGGGGACGTGCACAGAGGTAGACGATGTGATGATGTCTGACGTCATCGTGAAGAGGTGACGGCTCACCTCGGCATGCATTATCTCCCATCATAATTGACATCAAGAGATCTAGCGGGATGGAAGAGCGCTAAATTCTATCTGAAATTTGATGAGAGTTAAGCCGTTGCATTGCAAATCGAGTGACCGTGACGAGCTCGGATCTACATGGAGACGTACCAGCGCAGCATTCGTCAGCAAGTTAGAGTCATTACTTACCTAACTACCTAAAGTACCCCTTAAAGTTATTGCAATTGGATTATTACGAGACAAGCGCGCATACAAAAAGATCTCGCCCATGGTCGCGTCTCGCTTACCTCACCAAGGGACCCTTTGTTTACCTAGGGACGTGCGAGGTGTTCCGAACCCTGCAAGTTTCATCGATAAGAATCCAACAAGCCCCTTCCCCGCTTCCTATGTCGTAACAAGACACAGGTAGCTATCAAACACGACACAGTCGAAGTATATCGTGCTACCTTCGCCATGACGTTAATCCAAACCCTACCTGCGGAGCTCTTCGACCCAATCCTGAAAGTGTACGTCGATACCGTCCCGCTCCACGAGAGCTTTCGTGCTCGCGCCGTGTCTCGTAAGTAGTTACTCGATTGCTTCGATAGAGATCCGAGCAAGTTCATATTAATTCTTCAATTTGCATCGGCATTGTTTGTTCGCGACTAATGCGTCTTCAGGGACGTTTCGAAATGCGATCGACCACGGCGGCTGCTGTGGGAAATATCGAAGCTGTCGATCATTTCATAGCACAAGGGGCGGACCCTCTGGGGTACACTTCTGGCATACTCACTGGCCCAATCAAAGCAGCTGCAGTATGTGGCCACACTTCAATGGTTCGCAAGCTTGTAGAGATTGCGAGACAGGATTTCCCGACTCTTGGAGCGCGGGAACGTGACTGGATTCTCGTCACGTTCGAGACGGCGGTGTGTCATGCCATGAAAGCTGGAGACACGGAATCAGTACGAATGCTACTAGAATTCTTCGTCACTCGCCGTAAAGCCCGAATCCCGGAGATTTGGAAAAAGTTGATTATCGATGGAGCACAAAACGGCAAAACCGAAACCCTCGTAACGATTTTGAAGGACCATATCCCGAAACGCACTCCAGCGGATCACCACAGCGATTTGCAGTACGCGTTAAAAGAAGCTTGCGAAGCTGGACATTCCGAACTCGTATGCCGCATACTTGGTGGCGATTTCGTGCTTTTAAATCGAAATCACCTAATTCAACAAACATCGCTGGAAGCAGCTCGTTACGGACATCGAAAGTTGGTCGATGTCCTCAGAAGCCACGGCGCCCGTATCGGATCACAACATCTCGTCGAAGGTATGAAAACTTTTGCAGACAGGTCAACGACCCACTTCCTTATGACCCGCCACCTGGTTGATGCGGGTGTTCCAATAGACGCGCAAGTTCTTAAGCAGTGTGAAAGTCAGGCATCTTTTGCACTACGTGCAAGACACAAGATGAAGGAGAGCCACTTCTGTCTTACTGATGGTGCCATGGTAACCATCTTGATTGCGAGCGAAGCAAAGCGACAGGGCTTACGTGCAGAACTCAAATCGTGCGGCAGCATCAAGCTTCTACTGAGGCTAGTGCTTAACGGGAAGATTGTAGTTCCTCCTGTGCCGCTGGATTTCATGAAATTAGGGGTAGAGGTAGTAGACTGGCTGGCGAATGAGAGTCAGCCAGCGGCGTCTTGAATTGGTGGACATGTTTGCGTCACGAGTGAGCCACTGCATATTTGGCTCGTAGAGTGAAGGCTGCTCTCACGAAGTGAGTAATGCATTTAGAAAAGACAGTGTATACATACAATGCCTACCCACGCTTCTTCTGGCTACCGCTTGGTGATCGTCTTCTGCTCCTTTGCATCATCCCTCATCTCCTGCTTGATCTTGCTGATTATGCCTGCACCGCCATAGATCATAGCAGTGTATACCTGTGCCACACTCGCTCCCGCATCGAGGATCTCTCTCGCCTGCCGACCATTTGTGATGCCGCCCGTTGCGAATATAATCTTGCGTGGTGCGTTTGGTGCTGGCGCAGTCCTGGGTGTAGAGTGAAGGGTCATTGTAGGTGCTGATTCGGAAAGATCGTCGACGTTGGAAGAAAGTTGTGTTGGAGACGGTTGGTCGAGATCGAGCGTTGGCTTGGTTTTGGAAGACCCGGTAGAGGGCTTGTCGTCTGTGCTCTGGCCAGCGGTTGGCTCGTCGGTGTGTGCTTCTGACGGTGGTGCAATGTGCTTTGGGCCTTCGTCGAGCGCTTTCCTGTACCTGCTGACAAGCGAGAGTGTGCGCTCGAAAGTCTGGGGACCTGAGTAGCCTCCCTGTTCGAGAAGCAACTTTGCTTCTGATTGGGGAAGTAGGTAGCCCTTCGGCAGTGGGTCTGGTCGCTTCTTCGTGGTGTTGCCAACGATGACACCATCCACACCGGAGTCCCAGACTGCCTCACAGATGCCTGACACCTGCTCTTCCGAGTCCTCATCGGGGCTGACTTTGACCATAACAACAGGCTTTGTCTTGCGGTCGATCTTCTTGACGGCGCCTACTACTCCGGAGAGCAACCGCGTCAAGGGCTCGACGTTTTGGAGAGTGCGAAGACCAGGTGTGTTGGGCGAGGAGACGTTGACTACTAGAATGTCGGCGTACTTGCCAACATGGCCCACGGCGGTGGCATAGTCGCGTACTACAGCATCGATGTCGTTCTCGGAGGTCGTCTTGTTCTTCGCAACTTGCACAGCCATTAGACGCCCCTTGAGCAGCGAGCCCGGTGGAACGCCAGCTTCACCGTCGAGGACCTGGCGTTCGGCGTCTTCACCTAGTCCAAGGCCAGCGTGGTATGCGAATTCCCTGACGCGTTGTCGTAGCCGTGAGGCGACCAGCTCGGCGCCTTCCGAGTTGAAGCCGTAGCGGTTGATGAGGGCGTTCTGGCTGGGTATCCTGAAGACACGGGGCTTGGGGTTGCCCTCCTGTGGCAGCAGCGTGACAGCTCCCACCTCTACCACTCCTGCTCCGAGCTCGAACAGCGGTGTCGGTATTTCGGCGCCCTTGTCAATGCCGGCAGATGTTCCAATCGGGTTGTTCAGCGTATGTCCAAAGACTTCGACAGCCAGATCACCCTGGGAGTCAGCCACGCCGCGTTCCCTAGGATTCAGGCCAAAGCTATGCAGCACCTTGAGCATATGTGTTCCAGCATGATGCGCCTCCTCGCCATCTGGGTATATTTGTCGTAGCGCAGGCACAACAAGCCATTCGTGGATACTTGCGCGCGTATCGGTGACGTAGAGGTAGCCAAAAGTACCACCGAGCGTCAGGAGCGTGCCGTATACGAGGTTCTTGGTACGGGTACCAGCCGATCCAACGTTGGTCGCGGTTTCCGTGGCCGTCGTGGCTTGTCTTCTGGGGTGCTGGAACGGGCGATGTGAGGGGCGGCAGCGCGGTATCGATGGCCGTACGCGTAGAGCACGCATATTTGCGGCGGAGTTCATCATCATGGGTGTGATAGGCAGCCCATGCGACACTCAATGGCTGCACAATTGCCTGGTCGAGATGGCGCTGCCGACTTTGAGCCGTGATGAAGCTCGGAACCAGCCAATGACGCGGGCTTGGCACCAGGTACCGACACCGCGTTTCCTACATCCTCTCCTTCCCTACACAACCTAACTTTGTGGTCGTATACGACACATCTACAATGCAGTCGACCCTTCTCGCATATCCCGCTCTCATTTGATTTGACGTCTCGCCCCTGCTTATGTGGCGCATACTCGTTTCCCAAGCATGATCATCGTACCAATCTCAACAGTCGATTTCAACAACGACTCAAGCTTTATCGGTCTGGTCTTCTCACGGGTCACCTTTAGAGGCCTCGTTTAGTAGGCTGTAACTGCGGATTATCTTACTCCGTCAGACGTTCTCTGGATTTGATCTCACAAGGGCTACTGATACCCCAGTCTTCATCATTGGCCGGACACCAGATCTTATTGGGATGCTCAATCATGAGCCATCGAGAAGTCCATCCCCAGCTTGATCTGCTCTTAGCGTAGAGCTTTCCGACACATTTCTTCGCTCCCCACAGCGATATCCCGGCCTGTTCATCTATTAGATTGCTCAGAGCTCAAGAGCCGAACAACATCCGGTGGTACGGGCACTTGCACGGAGAAACTACCATCTCAGAGAATACTTGCACCAATGGTATCAGCCATGCTCGCTGTTAGGATTATTCAGATTACTCCATGCGTATAGTCTGTAGGATGATACCTACTTGCGGGGCGCAACGGTCCCACCGTACAAGCTTTCATAAAGCTTGAGTATCTTAGCTTTTCTCCACTGTTCCTTACTCTACAGGACTCTGTTCGAAGTCGAGACAATGATTCAGCTCACTTTACTTCATCTCTGGCTTCTCCTTGTACCAGCGCTTGCTGGTATGACCAAGACTGGCACCCTCTGCACCGTCACTCCGTCCGGCACCAAGGATGACAGCCCGTTCATCATGGACGCCTTCAAGCAATGTGGCCAGAACGGTCAGATTGAGATCATGAAAGGTGATTATACCATCGCCAAAGTCATGGACGTCCTGGACCTCAACAACTGTGACATCTCCATTCGCGGCAAACTGACTTGGAGCGACGATATCCAGTACTGGGTCCGCAACAGCGTTAGTGTGACATATTCCCAACGAAGTACAGCATTCCGTCTGGGCGGTGAGAACTTCACTCTGCAAGGTCACGGTGAAGCACTCTTCTTTGGCAATGGGCAGAAGTGGTACGACGTGAACCGTGATGGGAGCAACATGGCCGGTAGGCCCATCAGTCTGACACTCTGGCATGCGAAGAACGTATGGATTGATGGAATTACTTGGAGGCAGTCCCAGTTCTGGTATGTCTCTACAACAACATGAGGGACCATAGTTACCCGTTCCAGAGCCTATTGCTAACCGCACAAAAGGCATACATTCGTCGCCTACTCCCAGAACATCACGATGACAAACCTTGACATGAACGCCACTTCATCCTCCCAATGGGGCACCGTCAATACTGATGGCTTCGATAGCTGGAACTCCCAAGATATTGTGCTCAAAAATTGGGTCGTGACGTGCGGCGATGTAAGTCCTCATCGATCTCGCGTCTGTGCTATACCTAATCTGTTCGAAGGACTGCATATCGGTTAAAGGCAACAGCAAAAACATCCATGTCAAGAACGCCACCTGCTACGAGTCTGGCGCCATGGTAATTGGCTCAATGGGTAATCCCACGAACGTTCCCGAGACGGTAGACAACGTGCTCTTCGAAGACATCACTGCTATTCATAGTTCCAACGCGGCCTGGATCAAGACATACCCTGGCCAAGGCCATGTGAAGAACGTCACCTTCCGCAACATCAAGTTTCAGGACGTCAATCAGCCTATATACGTCTCGCCGTGTATCTACAGCTACCAGAACTGCGATTCGAGCCGCTTGAAAATCAGCGACATTACTTGGGAAAACATTACTGGTACCTCGAGATACAATGTGGCCGCGGGTATCTACTGCAGTCGCGGCGCACCTTGTGTAGAACAAGAAGAGATGTGATTGTTCTATAGAAGAGGGAGGAAGCCCTGTATAAATAATACTAGGGCGACGCTAGTGCTAGCGTGGATGAATCACGTGATAGGATCCTAACTAACAGCCCCCCTAGAACCTATTATAAGGTGAACATATAAAAAACAAGAGAGAAAAGAAAAAGAAAGAACTAGTTACTAAGGACGGGACTGCCTTAAAGTATTATACTATAGTAAGAGTAGTCCGCGTTAGGGTTATAGGCATCGCTTAGCTGCTTACTATAGCAGGGCTACTATATATAGCTATCTTTGCCTTCGCGCGACATAGTTCGCTTAAAATGCAGGTTAGTCTAGACACTGCTAAACAAAGCAATAAGCTTCTCCTCCTTGCGATCCTTAAGCTTCTTCTAGTACGTCTAGTGCAAATAGAAGTTTGTATATTTATTCTACGCCTCTTTATACTCTAGGGTTATGCTAGAGTTAATAGCGAGCTACTTAGAGGCGAGAGCCTCTATGCGGTTAGCGTCTTTGTATAAGTCCTAGAGAAAGAAACACTATAACGCGATGTTCTTATTAATATTAGATATGTAGAGTAGAAGTAGTTGCGTGCAGGCAAGAGCGTCTATACAGTCGGCATCTTTGCGGGAGTCTTAGAGAAAGACAGTCCGTAGGGCAATGTCCCTACCCTTGTCGGACATGTAGGCCTGTAGCGAACACGTGAACGCACTAAGAGCAAGCTAGGTAGAATACTGCGGAATAAGGCCGAGGGTCTAGCAAACAGCCTTAAACTTCGTTGAATTAAGTAGCTTTATAAGCATGTTAGCAGGATTATTCTTACCGCTAATCTACTTAATTAATATAGTACTATTCTAGACATAGTCTTAGAGAAAGTAGTAGCGTATGTTAATATGTTTACTATAGTAGTAAAACTTAGAATTCTTAGAAAGTTTAATCGCAGACTAATTGTTAATATAGATTAGAACAGTAGAGAAGTAAATGCTAAGGCCTAGGTTATTAATAAAGTCTTTAAGCCAGATAGCTTCCTTAACGGCCTCGCCTAGGGCGATGTATTTGGCTTCGCAAGTAGATTGCGCGATAACTTTCTATTTAGCGGAGGCCTAGAAAACAGAGCTGTTAGCTAGCGTAAATATGTAGCTAGTAGTAGAGCGACGTAAGTCCTTACATCCCGCCTAGTCCGCATCTACATACCTAATAAGGCGCGGTTCCTGTCTAGAATATGTTATGCTAACATCTTGCGTTCTCTTAACGTAGAAGTAGGCGCGAGTAATGCCGTCGAGATGCTTCTAGAAAGAGTTTGCGTTATAACGTCTGTAGAGAGAAGCAGCATAGGCAAGGTCGATATAAGTTATAGCAGGCATATAGTTAAGCGAACTAAATATCTAGAGGTAACGCTTCTTAAATAATAGAGCGGCATCTCTATCACTATTAGAAGTGCGTGTAAGCTTTAACTAATAGTCGCAAGAAGTATTAGTAATAGAGAGATTACTAAGGTTATACTAATCTAGTACACGACAGACATACTCCGCTTAGTAAATCTTTATAGTGCCGTAAGCATGCTCAATGTGCATTCCTAAGTATAGCGCGTCCGGATTCTTAGAAGTAATAATAAATACCGCAGCAAGTTAGGCTTTAAACAGATTAATAATATTATTATATAGAGCATAGATGCGGATGTTATTAACGTGCACGGAAATAATAATTGTGTCTGTAATGTGCACGTAGACGCAAGAATCGTAGAGTAAGGTTTGAAAACTAATATCTGTTAGCTTCTTAGTAAGCATCTAATACTACGCCTAGAGAGACTAGATAAGTCTATACAGGGACTTCCCTAGTAACTAAGCATGCCCCTTAGAAAGCACTACAGAAGAGAGCGGTATATAGTACACTTGCTCCTTAAGTTTAGCATTAAGAAATGCTACGTAGATATCTACCTACGATATCTTCTACTTAAGGAGCGCACACAGGGCAAGCAATATCTAAATAGATGTAGACTTAGCTGTTAGAGAGAACTTCTTATTATAATTAATGCTAGGCCGCTATTAGAAACCTCGGGCGACTATACGAGCCTTAAACTTTGCGATATTACTAGTAGGGGTAAGTTTAGCCTTATAAACGAATTTAGATAAGATAGCTTTAGTGCCGTAAGGCAACAGGACGACCTTGTAGACATCTTTAGCAAGAAGAGAATCTAGCTTAGTATTAGTAGCCTAGTGCTAGTCTTTTGCTTAAGGTGTTGTTATAGCCTCCTTGTAGGAACGCGGTTCTCGTAGAACTAGTGTAGAAATAAAGGTATGTAGCGTAGGCAAGTTATCGTCTAACGGCAGGTCTTGATACTAGGGCACGGTGTAGGTAGAACTATTGTTAGGGCGTGCTATACTAGAGACGTTAGAGTAGTCCTAAGGCAGACATAAGAAAGACATAGCAAGGCTAGCGAGATTGTACATGTCTTTATTACGCAAGCCTTTATTAAAGTTGTTAGAGACGTTACAGAGTAGATTAATGTGTCTATGCAAACGAGAGCCCTTATACTCTAAGTTATAGATTATAGTAAGGTCCTTATTGTCTTTGTTAATAGAGTATGCGGCGATTTCTTTTGTAACGTAGGTACTAGAACTAGTGCGCATACTGCATACCTTTACCTTATACCGCCTGTAGTCTAGAAAGATATATTGCCTGCAGAGGTAGTAACCTTAAAGGCCTATACAATTCTGCCCTAAGTAGAGACATGCTATATAGATGTTAATAAGAAGGTTATCTAATTTGCTGTTAAAATATTTAGCCGTCTATGTTGTATTATTGTCGCTAAATTAAGTATAGAGGTAGGCGCGTGCATCTTAAGAAAGTACTCTAGAAGAAGCGGCCTCTGTGCATTAACGGTAGAGTGTAGCAAGGTTACAACTCCTGCCTAGCGTTATGCAAGCTAGGCATCGCTTGTTGTCTTTGTTTGCAGAGAGAATGCACGTTCGCTGTTAGTTAATATATACATTGCATAGATTAGCACTGTCGCACTAGACCGCGAATAAACTACCTTTGTCTCTAGAAGAATGTCTACCGGAATACTGTGCACGTAATTCCTAGCATGTAGTATATTGCTCCTCGCGAGGAAGTAGTTAAACGACTAGGAGAGTGACTGGAACACAGTTAAGCTAATTATAAGTAGAGATACAGACATCGCATAGGCTATTAGGTAACTAGCGAATGCACTTAGTTTTACAGCTTTTTAACTTACATAGGCGGCATAGAACTCGTGCTTGTTGCTGTTGTTCCGCTGTGCTTAAGATGCAGCGCGCCTTGCTCTTAGTATAACTACGGCATTTGCTGCTTGCGTCTTTATAAGAGCAGTTAGCGCTAGTGTCTAAATATCTAACGCACAGGGCTAGTTAAATAGCGTCGTGTTTGTCTAACTTAGAAGTTTTATCGAGTGCTCGTCCCGTCGCTAAGACGGTGTCGTTAGGGACAGGAGTTAACAGTATTACGACGTCTACACTGTACGCCGGAGTAGCTAGAATAATAACGTTATTATCGCCGCTCGCGTAAATAGAGGTAGAGAGGACAATAATAGTGTTATTACTAGCTGCGTGAATAGAGGTAGAGGGAACAACAACGTTGTTACTAGTAGTAGAAGTGTTAGGTGCAATAGGTAAAGCGTTCCTAGAGGGTAAAGTAGAAGCGGAGGCGCTAGTAAAGTAAGGCGATACCTCTAGTTGCCTAAGCGAAGACGCCTTAAGTTGCTTTTGCTTCTCCTTACGTCGCGCATTCTTCTGCTGCCGACGCCGCAGGCAGTTGTAGTTAGACTAGGTCTAGTAGTTGCAATCTCTGTTCCTCCTAACGCACTGTTTACACGGATCGTTGTTAGTATTAGAGAATTATGCGCACTTATAGTTAGAACGTAGGCATAGGCTATATGCTCTATTGTTATTAATAGGCTTATACACCCGCGGTAGTTTAGGTAACTCTAACTAATTAATTTCCGCACTAAATACGTTAGTCGTGCTATTAAAAGATATAAAGACAATATTAGCGTTGTATAATTTAGAGTAGGAAGAACCGTTAGAGTTATAGGCTGTATCTAGGATAGAAGGCGGCACAAGAGGCGCACGATTATTAATGTAAAGCCTATAAGGCTACACATTATTAAAGCTGGTAGAGTTGTCGACCTAGGTAATAGTAACACGCTTTACCTCGCGAGTGTTAGACTGCTATACAAGACAGATCTAGTCGCTTAGAGCGCATAGGAAGTAAGTAAGATAACTATAGAGATAATAGAGCTTAGTAATAGTTCGTAGCGCTGCGAGCTCTAGAGGAAAAGTAACGTACACACAAGCACCCTAGGCATTATCTCTAGCTAGGTTAGGCCTCCTGCTATAGAGTGCTTTATATAGTGTCTTTAGAAAACAGAGAGCTTTAGAAGGAGCTTAATTCTTCTTATTAACTAACTTAACTATAGCAAATATCTAGAGGCCTTTAGGCAGCGTAGTATTACAAAGAGTCTCCTCGTTCTAGTTTACAATTCTCTAGACTATAGAAGAGGTAGGTGTAAAATCCTAAATTATCGCGGCAGCACACTCCTGCACTGTATAGTGCGAGCGTTCGGCAGCGCTAGCCTAATAATAGGTATAGAGTACACTAGCTTTAATAGTGATGCTATAAGCAGTGCAGTAGTTAGTAATTGCTTATCGCACGAACTCGTTATCGTAACAAAGACGTACAATAGGACAACTATGTTTATTAGAGAGGCGTCGAAAGGTGTCTAGAAGGAGCTAAGCAATCTCGCTCTTAACTTTAAAGAAACTGACCTATGTAAAACAAGTAGCGTTATTAATAAGAAAAAGTGCGTAGCGTTCGCCTTTAAGACTAGGAACGGGATACGGTCCCTAGGTGTTAATAGTGACTAGTTCGCTAACATGTTCGTAATGCTAGTCTGCAGAGTCTCTAGGAATCCTGTAGAGAGCGCGCGTAGTAGCGTAGACTAGGTACTAATCTTTAAGCTTAGCCTAAATTTGCTTATTAGTAATAGCTATGCTATCACTAATCTTAGTAAGATAGCGCATATATAGGAGAGAAAGATGCCCTAGGCGACAATACTCTAACTATACTAGATTGTTGAAGTTAACGGCGGCAGCTGCGATAAGGTTAGAGGAACAAGTTATACTTAGAACATAGACATTAGCGTTAGCGTGCAGCAGAGCCTAAGCAATTTCCTTATTATTGTGTTCGCGGTATAATAGTATACTGTCCTTTTAATTAGTAAGTGTGTAGTACCTAGAATTAGTATTAATAAAAGAAGACACAGAGAGTAAGTTGCAGCGGGCGTTAGGCGCATAACGGACGTCGCTTAGCTAAAGAATAAGACGGGAGCTATCGCGATTAGTAACAACGAACTTAATATCGCCTTTCCTAGTAATCTTAAGTTGTAAGCCTTGCTTGCAGGCTCTAATATGCTTAGTGCAGTGCTTAAAATAAGAAAACAGAGAGAAATCGTTCGTAATATAGCGGGAAGCACTGCTATTAAGAATCTAGAAATTAGACGCAGGAATAGTAAGAGGAGTTGTAGCTATAAACGTGCATGTATTAGAACTATTAACTATATCTAAACCTAATATATACCTATTAACCTTACAGTTAGCCCCTCTTATATAAGTAAGATACCCGCAGTTCTAAGAGAAATTAGCGCTAGTTATAGGTGTAGAGTAGGTATACATATAGTTAAGGTTTAGGCAGTTAATGTTAAGACAATTAAAATTAGAGGTGTTCTAGGGCGAGAAAAAGTCGTGCGCAGAGGCAATTATGTAGTTAAGGCAGTTAGAGAAGAATACGTTGTTATTGTTGTTAACAAGAGCGAGGTCTGCGTTAGAAGCAGGGGCAGACGAAGTATCCTTACAAGCCTTCTTACGATAAGTAGCCTTAACGTAACCTAGCTTCTTGCAGAAGGTGTATATAGGTGTGTTAGGTTTACCTATATAACAGTAGGTGTCGATAGAGTAACTAACGTTGCCGCAGTGCAAGCACGTAGGTAAGTTAGACTTATTAGGGACGTTGTTAATAGGGCGGGTATTGCGCTAGTTAGTAGCAGAATCTTCGCGAGGGTGCTTATCCTTTAGAATAGTCTACTTATCTTTATTATCGTTACAGTAGTTAAAGAAGAGGGTCTTATAAGTCCTAAAGACGTCGGCAGTAATAAGAGTACTATAGTAGTTAAGCTTCTAATAGTTTAGGAAAGGGTTATACTAGCAAGGAAGAACTCTATTAATCTTGTTAATAAGTTAGTTGCGCGATATAGTTCCGCTAGCGTTATTAAGGTTGTAGTATAGGCTCTTATACTAAGCAAGAAGAGGCCTAATAGCCGCAGGGTTAGTTATAGTAATGTTGTTAAGCTTAGTTAGAGCGCGGTCTACTAAGATGTCCTTAGAAGCCTTGTTGTTAAGCTAGATAGCACTATACGCAAAGTAAGGGTTAAGAGTGTCCTCCTTGTTAAGTTTACGCTAAATCTATAGCTCGATAGAGGCATAAAGGAGGGCGATAGCAGAGCGTATAGCCTTATTGTGCTTTTCCTACTTCTAGAGAGCGCAGTTATAGACAGCAAGCTCGTTTACAGTGTTAGTTAAGATAGGAACTAGTATAGCGGTGCGCAAGTTAACATTAGACCTAGAGCGTGTAACCTAGGGGGCGATATAGGAGGGAAGATTAGGCTTCTTAGGGTTGTTAACAGTACTATTATAGTGCGCTATATATCTATAGATAAAGCAAATGTTGATAAAAGCCTTAGTCTACTCGTGATAGTTGTTAGGGCTAGTGAGCTTCTCGAAATCCTTACCTAAGGCGGCGGTAACGCTGTTAATAGTAGACATTATAGTAGATAAGCAAGTGTAGGACATAGGGGGGAGAGGGTTTAAATTTGTAGCAGTTAGTGCGCTAAAGGGTCTAATAACTTAGTCGCGCGATAGTAACGCTAGAGAAATCCTTATTGCGCGACTATAACGCAGAGTAGAGTAGTAGCTAAATCGCGCGTAGTAGCGCAGGGGCTTATAACCTATAGAATAAGAAGAGATGTAATTATTCTATAGAAGAGGGAGGAAGCCCTGTATAAATAATACTAGGGCGACGCTAGTGCTAGCGTGGATGAATCACGTGATAGGATCCTAACCAACACCTTGCACGGGCTTGAAGTTCAAGAACATCGATATCAGGCCGAAAAATGGTGGTACGGCGAAAATACTTTGTTCCAATATGAACAGTGACAGTGGGTTAGCTTGCACCGGTACCTGCCCGGCAGGTTGGAAACAGCAGCTGAGCGGCAATGCTTGAACTTGAGTATTTAGTTCTATGTGCAGGCCGCATGCGCCTAGGCACTGCCACTTCCGTACAAGACGTCCAGCTCCTTCTCATACAAATCTAGCAAAGCTTTTTTCTGCACTGTTCCCTTCGCCGTCTTTGGGAACGGCTCTTTTACAGCCAGTATCATGTCCTCTCCCACGCGCGCATAAACCGGCGAGCTCTTGTTCACTTCCTCTACCGTATCCCAGATCTCATGCAAATCCTTCCCATCTGCCAACCTAACAATCAACGAGGCTTTAGGTCTTCTCGTCCCTACCATTGCTACCTCCGCAACCGAAGTATGACTTGCTATCCTCTGTTCTGCCGCCGTAGGGAAGAACTTCTCGTTCGTCAGAAAGACGAGAAGATCATCAGCCCGGCCGTAGTGTTTCCATCGCTCAGGATCTTCGGGATGCTTTGTAAACAAATCGCCAAGCCGCCTTTCTTTTGCGTCTGGGAAGATGGAGAAGATGGGTTGTACATAGCCGCCGTGCTCGTTCCCGTCGTTGCGGTGCATGACAGCTTCATATAGAGTGACACCGTCCGTGGAAGCAGAAACAGGGTCGAAGCGGATATTGAGAGCGGGGTGAAGTGTCGTATACTCCCAGTACGCAGATTGCACTGAGTTTGCATCTTTGCGACGAATACTGGGCCAGACGCCGAGTTCGGTCGATGCCATAACATTCAACACAGACACCTGCGCTGCGACGAACTCACTCGCATGACTACTCACACTGCCGCCACCCCAGCCGATTTGTTGCGTTCTCTGGCTGAGTCTCTGTAGGACTTCTGGGCTTTTGCTCAGATACTCGACACAGGGTGGCACGAGTGTCAGGCAATCGACACCGACGCCTCCATCCCTTGCGGCGATGATGTCCAAAGCGGCTAGTGCGCTGTCCACACCCGCAGCTGGTGTCATCCATGTCGGCGGGTAAATTGGTGTTACACCAAGCTGCAGTGGAAAGAGGATCATACCGATCATACCGCTGGCGTGGAAAGGCGGGAAGAGAAACATTGCGCGCATGCCTCGCCCGTTCGCTGATCCGTAGAGAAGCTCTTGCTCTAGTTCGTAACCTGGTGGTGCGGTGAGATACATGGTTTGGGCTACACTGTTAGTCCACTCGTGTGTCCAAAGGATGGGTTTGGGAAAGCCCGTTGTGCCGGATGTATCTGCGTTTGGTTAGAGGTAGCATGGTCAGGCGGGAGCGAGCGTACGTACGGAGACAAACAAAAGGTTCGCGGGAATTTTGTTGATAGGTCTTGTTGTAAGGATACGGCTCCGCTTTTGAGGTGAGCAGTTGCTCAACACTCGGTATCTGGAGGGTCTTCATATCCTTCATTGACAGAACGTCTTTGACAACTGGTATCGGAATCTCAGACTTTAGCATGGCCTTTTCGTCCACACTCTCAATCAATTTGACCAGTGCTTCAGCTCCGTATCTTGGCGATGGAAAGAGCATCTATTCTCGTCATTAGTCAATTCAGCCACTTTCAAGACACTCATGTCGGAAGACGACTTACCTTGTATCCCGCAATCACACTTCCCAGACATAATACCGCATATCGTATGTCGTTCGGTCCCATGTACACCAAAGTTCGTGTTCCATCTTTTTCCTCTTCTTGCAGCTTCCCGATGTTCTCTTCCAGCCACCACGCGAAAGCAGAGACAGCATTTGCTACTTCAGCAAACGTGATCTTACGATATCCATCCTCAATCTTGTGCGGGTTTACCGGAAACTCTGCGTACGTCGCGGAAGGATATCGAGCCGCGAGTTTGAACAGTGTGTTTGGAAGAAGTTCGTTAGTGGCCTGTGGCCAGGGAGCGGGGCGTGTTGTATCCATCATGTGTCGCGATAGGTGCAAGCAAGGCGAAAGAATAGTTGTTGATGATCGAGCTGTTCAGTTATTAGATCACAAGCTGCGGAGTATCTCAACTCCCCACCTTAACCCGTCTTTTATCTTACATCGGTGTACCCCATCATCGTGCGCCCGAGACTAGTCGAAATACGAGATCCTGACCGGTTGCCACATGTGCTTTACGCCCCATTGAAGCTTTCCTAGCGTATGTGACGCAACTACGGCTTCACAATTTGGGTTAGAAGCCAACTTAGTGTAGTCAAGGCAGCCAGCGATCATAGGCTGCAGGCTGCCGAGGTTGCTACAAAGTAGTGTGGAGCTTAGCAGGCCAACGTTGGGCCCACGTAAGCGAGGCCCGTCTTCGAGATCGACCATCCGAGCTAGACGCTTGAGCGCTGCAAGTCCAACTGAACATCAGTGTTGGAAAAGGAGCGCCCTGGAATTCTGGGCGTCAGCGCTTTCGTGGAACTGGTGTGCCGAGGTTCTTGGTAGAACGCGTACCATTCCTTTTCCACAGCAAGTGTCCCATCAGGAATGTGGCATCAGGAATGTGGTTTCAAGAATGTGGTTCCAAAAACGTAGTTTCAGGAATGTGTCGTCAAAATGTCAGAAGAGAAAAGGAAGGAATACATGTGGCTGTGGGTATCGAAATACGACCGCTTCAACAACGCTCAATACTCGCTGATGATGCGTGTGCAGGCACAAAAGACGACATTTCCAACAACAAACGCCAGCCGATGCAGATATGATAATCGTCCGCGCACATTGATTGTGGGGTCGACCTCAAGCTGAAGATAAGTGCGCCCAGCGCGCATCCGAATCTACCTCACCCTCCTCACTACAATACTGTCAGCGCACATCCTCCACGCTCCTAGGCTCTCTTTATTCCTCCTCTCCACGTACCTGCCATAATACAAAGCGGACCAATGAAGTCTCGCAAACCTACCAATCATAGACCCACCCAGAATTTGCGGTCATGAACTCTTCACATGCCTCCTTGAGGGCGATGTTTGGTCTCAGCTCGTTGATGGTAAGAGTCTCTCTCGTCAGCGGGTCTGTTGGACTGCGTTTGAGGTGCTCAATCAGGGTAGCGCGCTCGTACGATCTTCCATTCTTAGTCACGACCGGGTCGTGCATAATCTCAAACGTTATGCCATCGACGAGGTAATCCGGGACCTCGCGTTTCTGCTGATGCTCCGGGTCAGAAATCGCGAATGCAGTTCTGAGGTCGTCACGCTTCTTCTCGAACTCTGTCTTTCGCTCTGCTTTCTCTTCCTGTCCGTCCGAGCGACTGGTTTCCCCGGTCTCCATACGTGCTTCTATCTCATCCATGTCCTTCTTGAATTCTGTTTCCAGCATCATTTCAAGGTCGGAGAGCAGATCGCCACGCCGCCGTATCCTTTCTCGCTCGCGGATGTCCCATTTGGCTTTCTTGCATTTCAAAACGAGAGCGGATATAGTGGCTGCGTTGGAGGTTTGTTGCGCGGAGGTGGTACATAGTTCGTAGGCCATGAGGGCTGAAGATAGGGCTTCGTTGGGATGATTAATCGCGAGTTGAGCTTGCGCTATATTATCATCAGCCTGGGATTTGACGTGCAGAGCTCGCGCAATGGTTATATGGCGACTGTCGCGATCGACGCCCCTCTGTAGGGAATGGGGGCATACCCAAGTAAAAGAATGCCTTCATATTGTCCTTCAGGAGCTCGATACTCCGTATACAATCATCTATGACTCCTTCCCATTTCTCCAACTTTAGCCTCGCATTTGCGCGGTTGGTGAACAACAGAGGGTTGGCGGAGTTCTTCTGAATCGCCTGCGAATACAGCCCCTCGGCTCCTTCGTAGTCGCCATTCTTGAAGCACTTGTTGCCCGAGTTCTTCAGCTGCTCGGCGGCATATTCGTTGCCTGGCGGAGGCATAACGGGGTAAGTGAGCGAGCGACGGAGGGGGTAAGGCTGAAGGTTAATCGACGGGAGTGAGGGCGGAGTTAAGCTTCAATGATTGGTAGGGCCGCGGGGGTGGGGCGCTTTTTGTTGCGCCTCGCGATGGAACCTTCGAGACGATGGATACGATGCTGAGGTGAGCAGTCCGGAGTCTTCGGATGCGATCTATGCTGTACCTGCAGAAAAGATCTCGGCAGTCATCGTAGGGGCAGCAAGCATCGAGCACGATAGCATGATGCAGGCGCGTTGTAGGCGCCACGTTTGAGTCGCGTGCACAGCCACGCTACGATCATGCAAGCGAGACCCTGGGACAGTTGTCGCGTGCTGTGGTCAGTAACAAGACAGCCGGAGCCAGACAAACGCAACCACAGAATAGTAATGCCATTCGTACATAATCAACATGCATCAGAGTATCATAGTGAACCTCTTCTGTAAGAATATGTCCTGAGTACACAGGCCATAACAAATCAGGACGCTAGTCCACCTAGTGGGGCACCGCTTCGGTTTCTCCTGTCGAGTTCACGAAACCCACTCCTTGTGTCTTCCCTCCAGCCTCGCCCTTGGAATCCCTCCTGTCCTCTTTGTATAGATTGGGGTAGCTTCTCTGCCGCCGAACCTCACCCCCCTCGTCCGAGTCGTCAATCCTGTGCCGACTGGGCGGCGCACTCCTCTTCCTGAATCTCTTTACATCATCCTCGCTCTCGACACATGCATCGTCGGCTTCCAAGATGGGGCTCCTAGTCCTTCCCCTGCTGCTGCTCCTATTGCGTGCTCGCCCCCTGAATGTATGATCGGGCTCAGCATCACTGCGCCGTCTGGTCTTCTTCTGGTCGGATGTAGGCGGAGAGACGGAAGACGTCGGAGACGAGGGGCGGTGATGTTTGCGGTGATGCTCTCGGTATCGGGAACCGCTGTTGCGATCGTGGCCGCGAGATGGTGAGGATGCACGGCGTGGAGAATGCTGTGACGACTGCCTACGTCGCTTGAGCCGGCCACGCTCTTCTGCGTCTGCTTCTGGTTCGATGATGGTTGGAATCTCTGTCGCGGTTGTCTGTACGGACACTGATGTAGCCGGTGGGTCCGGCATTGTGTTTGCAGACATTGAAGATGTTGCCTGGGTGAGGTTTGGCCAAGTTCAGCTCAGCTGTAGAGTGTGAAAGAAACGCCAGATGCTAGCAGGTCTAGGCATATCAGACCCGCAAAGTAAGAGGGGTGCATTAGTTCACGCCTGACGCAGACGGGCCGTTTGGATGAATGATGGCCTGGGCCGCATGTGAGCAGTCGTCCCAAGCGTCAGATGTGAAGCGTAGGGTAGGTGCGACGTCATACGCCCAAGCGCCATCACGCGCTAGCCTGGGGGTGGAACGATGCTTTGTGAGTGCCATCGTCGTCGCTTCCACGACCAACACCACAAGAACTACACATGGGTTGCAGACGCATACTCATCTGATACCAACCATATGATCTCTTTGTTGCAGCCATCTCAAATTTCCACATCGGCGGAGAAATGATCTCCATGCTCCTTGCAATAGTCCATCAGTCTGTCCACAGTCAACAGCGCTCATTCAACACCATATCTAGGTTACCAATAGCTGACCAACTGAGTTAATCTGACGACGATAGTATCAAATTCGGAGCAATGAAAATATACGGGTTCATGGCTCGGTAGTCCGCACCTCGAAGACAAAGATCACCATTCAGATAGGCACTCGACTTGAGAAAACAGGAACACAGTATAATAAAGGCTAGTATTGCCACGTATAAAATCCTCGCTATGCAGGATATGAAACCCGTTTTGTTAAGATCAAAAGCACAGCCTGGGTGGAAGATGAAAGAACACACCCATAAACACCTGTCCAGCGCCCAACGCTTCTAAAATGCGAATGCACAACTCCACTGCTTTTCCTTCTACGCATCATGCTGCTGCTGCAACCCGTGATGTCCCTTCTCCTCGCTCTCACTCTCCCTCGCAACAGCAAAGCTCTTGCGCACCGCCATATCCGCTTTTGTCTTTGTCATTAGCGCATCGCGGATGTCCTGCTTGCTCCTTCCGGCCCAGGACTCGAAGTTCTTCTGGCTGAGCGGCCAGATGGGCATGTTACCTGGGCGGCGCATGAATTCGGCGGCGGCGGGAGGTGGTTGCGCGGTGATGGTGTCGATGTCCATTTCGAGTTCTTCGCAGTAGGCTTCGAGGGGAAGATCGTTGACGTCGTGACCGAAGGGGTTCTCGATTTCGCGACCGATGGCTGAGAGACCGATGCTAGAGATTGTTAGCGTTGATCATGGGAAGTGGATTGTTTGAAACTTACATGATGTAGGCGGCGAAGATGCAACCGGGAATGGTGATCCAGCGAAGGTCATCCCACAGTTGGAAAGGCAACATCATAACGTAGACCCAGGTGATTTGCGAGATGGCGATGGAGTAGGCGATAGGCAAAGGAGTCTGGAGAACACGATCCATACCAGTGAGGGCCTCGTTGAGCTGAACAACACCGGTAATGGCTTGGTTCTGGTAAAGACCGACCTTGAGCGTTTCGTTGTCGATGATGCTGTGGACGTAGCAGGAGAGATGGTTCAGGATTTCGAGAGACAGGTTACCGAGAGGCTTCTTGGAGCGCTTGATCCTCTTGCGGGGGTTCGACTCGGCGAATGTGACGCCGAGGTATTCACCAACAGCCTTGATCTTCTTCTTGTCGCCTGGCTTGGGGATATCGAGCTCAGCAGCGCGGGCAAAAGTGTCCAGGTACTCAATGCGGTCGCGGAGATCGGGGTAGTCGATACCAGGCTCAAAACGGAGCCTGTGCTTGACAGAGCAGGCAAAGGCGTTGAGAAGGTTGAGTGCAGAGAGCTTGTTGAGAAGATCTTCCTTTCCGAGGTCGCCTTCGCGTTCGGAAGTGTGGTACCAGATTGTCCTTGCCAAGTTTTGGCTAACGAAGATCAACTGACTCCAGTACTTTCGGCCCTCGGTGTAACGCTCGTATGCGGTGCTTGTTCGGAAAGAAATGGCAAGACCAACGACGAAACCAAGAACGGTCAAAAGAAGAGTGCTGACTTTGAGCTCGAAAATGAATTCAGAGACGCATGTGATGAGGGTCGACCAGAGAGTTACTACTGTGAGTGGTAATATCATCTTAGGAAAGACCGAGCCGTGCATTCGCATGAAGTATGGCCATTTGCTGTGCTTGGACATGTCACGAGGACCGATCTGTTGATTGTTAGTAAGATGCAAGGCTATCGGCTATCATACTGGAGAGAAACCTACAAAGTAGTCTTCAGCATCTAAGCTGCCGTTGGTTACCCTTCTCGAGGGAACCTGGTACGTAACAGTACGGTGTCGCCATGACCGCGGTGATATGGGGCCCTCAAACTCCTCTGCTGGCTTGTTCGTGCCACTCGATGAAGGTGGTGGTATCTCAATATTATCTGGGCGAAGCGTCTTCGTAGTCGAAGCATTAGACGCCGCCATCTTGTCCGTAAGTATCTGATTCAGTGTAGCAACCGTCCAGCAGTTGAAGTGGCGTTAAGCAGAATGCTCTTGAAAGGACAGGATATGGTCAATGCGAGTGAGCGAGTGATGTAGATGGAGAGCTGGTGTATCTTTTGTAGAGACCGAAAGCAAGGAATGCTAAAGAAGATGGGGAAAGAGTGTGATAAAAGCAAGAGGTAGGTGAGGTAATGTGAGTAATGAAGGTAAGCGAAGACAAACCACTCCCGTCAGGAGTAAAGATCTCCCACCCAATGTTTAAATATAAAACACGCGTATCTGCACCTTCGCACAAAAAAAATCCTCGCAAACCCATGGCGCCCACGGGGATTCGCTCCCGCACCTTTGGCAGCGCTATCATGGTCTAACATGCGATCCGCGACACACGTTGGCATGCAGGGGCCGTCTGGCACATTGTGCCCCTGAGCCAGATGGGCGACGGTCTGGCCAATCCGAGTGTGGGGTGCAGTGGAGTCTCTTCGTAAAGTTGAGGATGGCGACGAATGACGGCAGGGGCGCAGCTTGAAGCAGCAAGGGGCGACACGCGGAGCCCTGTTTCACGAAACGTATCTCGCCGTGCCAAGCACGCCACTGGACGTATTGAACGTTGGTGTAGTCAGCGATGGTCTGCCTTACTTGGGTACCTATCGTCCGACTGTAGTCGCGCGTGTGCGGGGCGCTATCGATAGCGATCTCCATAGGCTATTGCTGGCGTAAAGGTTCTCGCATGAAGAGGGCATGCTGGTGCGGGCTCTTCGTGTTCGATCGACAAGACCTTTGTGTCAGGAAATGTTCACGTCGAAGCCCGGCTGGCAGGTCTAGACTAGGGCGTGCCGAACCGAGGCTAAGATTACCCCTGACAGCATCGCACCAATGGGCGTGCTCGCGAACGATTCAACGTGAAAAAGCCTCGTCAGCAATTTCTAGAGCATCGGGAACACTGCTCGGGCGTGCAATTTGGCACATTGGCATGCGACGAGGCCGTGGCAAGCTAGCCATTACGCCGCACCCGTAGCGACGCGGAACCGCGAGCATACCTAGGTAGCTTGCTTTTTGCCTCTTAGAGACCCATGCGCTGATGAACCCGCCCAAAGCATGTGTCAGGTATGTCAGGTACGATGTATGTGCATTTACACAAATCCACAGAACGGGTTTTGCTTCATGGATTGTACTTCTAGACACATCGAAAGCGCACAGAGCCTTCACCCAGTCGCTTCATCTCCGGCCGCTCGTTCTCACCGCTTCGAGTCACTTTGACCAGGAAAGGAAGGAAAGCCCTTGACTATTTCGATGGCTGGCTACCTCCTCGCAATCCGCCTCATTTCCGCTCTCCCTCTTTCCAACTCGATGGCCAATTCTCTTGTCTTGAATGTCTTTCCATCAACGCAGACGCGCACTTTGTTGATCTTCTCTAGCAGCATGCGATAGTATCGTGCCTGGTAATCCACCGTGTTGAAGTCATTTGCAGCCCAGAGTTTGGCCCAGATATTGACCAACTGGTCACGTATTACATCTGTCCAATTCTTAGGGAATTCTTGTATCAATGTCGTCGACAGTGATCTTGATCTGTACATGAGAGGTGTACCATGTCGAGTTCCTTGAGGTAGCACGTTGAGGACGACTTCGTCAATAGAAGCGATTTTTCGACTCTTAGAGATGGGGTCCGGGCCGTGCTCAAATATGTGCCTGAGCGCTGCACACACTTCCCAAGCTGTGCGGTTGTAAGGAGCAAGCTCAGCTGTTACATTCGGCTCAGATATTCTGATGTCCACCCACAGCCGCTCGATGGTCGTCGTGTATGCCTTGGATACGGGTACTCTGCTACCCAGGCCTGTAAGGTGACTTGTGATGGGAGCAAGAAGGAATGATGCCCAGCTCGACAAGACATTAGTAAATGACGCGTTCCCGTCGTCTTGCTCCCTCCGAAGATCCTTTCTTTTTGTTGTGACGAGCGGCGCAGAAAGCCACGTAAAATGATATGTGCCGGAAACTTCAAAACAATCCATGCATGCAGCAAGCAGCCCTTTCCGCCTCGTTCTCTGGATAATTTGCATCATCTCCTCATTCACTTGGCGGTTGCACGCCAGGAAGCTAGCACATGTAGGCGGTCTCCTCTGTGATGCGATTAGACAGCCAAGTGAGAAAGGCGATTCAGGCTCCTGTATGCGGCACCATCCGGTGTCTGATCTGGTATCCTCTAACGATGGACGCGGTCGGCATGATAGAAGCAGCTCTGTGTATATAGCATCGCGCAATTCGCGGGGCAAGTCTAAGAGCTGTACCATCATGAACCAAGGCTTGCAATTACTACCACAGTGTCCTAAATATTTTGAAGCTGCTGGAGATGTAGGAAAGGTGATGCGACATTATCTCCAATGAGATAAAGCCTCGCTTGCCGCCCCAGGCCAAAATGTGACCGAATCCGAAGTCTGGGGTAATACCAGGGTTGTGTGATCGTTTCCTTTCTTCTGTGACGGCGAGTCTGATGGCGTGCCTGAGGCTGTTTCAGAAGTGCAGGTACACCTTGCGATAGCAGGGGAGACTATGTCTGAGGCGCGTTTAGGATGAGCGCAAGGAAGTCGTAGGACCAGCAGCTGTAATGCAAAAGATCGAAAGTGCTTGGATGACTGGACAGACTAAGGGTTGTGATGCTCAAGTACCAAGTGATAGGATGGCTAGTGTGCGCTGATGTATAAAGGCACGGGGCTCCGGATCTTCCATAGGTACGTGGCGTCATGCTTGGCACAAATCGTCGGACCGTAGAGTTCGATGTCAGCAACATGCCGATACATCGACTAGAGTCAGTAGAGTAAGCACACGCCGGGTTAATTCGGAGCCGCACCAAGTCACAGAGATCACAGGCGCACTGATCGATGTATATGTTCATTGAAGGACAAAGAGATCTTTTTATTCCGCAAGAACTCCCGCTAGCAACGCATGTGCTATGCTGATCTAATGTAATTGGACGAATATCACGTTAACACTGCCTTGTATTGTAAGGCAAATGACAGAGGTGACTGGGTCAGAGAAAGTTGTGAAGTAAAACCGACATGTGTCTTTCAACATGCGGATCAAAGGTATCACGTTAAACCTGCTATGGCACGCAGGACAGCGGTGACTAAAAGAGACGGGTACCTACGACTCTGCTGGAGCCGGAGCAGAGTCTGTAGACTGGGTCGTGGCGGGAGCCTCTGTCGCCAGAGCACGGAAGCCATCGGTTGTGATGTTTACAGCACCAGCTTGCACGAGCTGTACACATGTTAGCAACTAAACGGAAGCCTTTCTCTAGAGGGACAGGACTCACAGCGCGGCTCAAATCATCCAGAAGATCCTCAGGATCCTCAATGCCAACGCACAATCGGATGATGTCTTCAGGCATGTTCCTTTCCTTTCTGGTCTTTTCGTCAATGCTAGCGTGGCTCATACGGCACGGCATGCTGATGAGGGAGTTGACGCAGCCAAAGCTGACACTGATACCCCATAGCCTTGCGCTCTCTACAATGCGCTCACTAATGTTGACATCGCCAGTCTCGAAGGACAGCACTGCGCCAGCGCCGCGTGCCATGCTCCAATGCAAATCGTACTGTGGGTGCGACTTGAGACCGGGGTAGCGGACCTTGAAGCCGTGGGACTCAAGGAACGTGGCAACACGCATGGCATTTGCTTGTTGCTTCTCCATGCGGACACCAAGGGTCTTGATACCGCGCAGTAGCAACCAGGAATCGAAAGGCGAGAGACCACATCCTGAGGCATTGATGGTGAAAAAGAGGCGATCTCCGAGCGCGGAGTCGTTGATGGCAATGACACCTGCCATGAGATCGTGGTGACCGGACAGGTACTTTGTGCCGGATTCGTAGACGATGTCGGAACCGAGATCGAGCGGGTTGAGCAACATGGGCGACATCATAGTGTTGTCGACAGCGACCACGGCGGTAGGGTTCGCGGCGTGGGCGATGCTAGCAATGGCGGGGATATCGCAGATCTTTATCAGAGGGTTCGTGGGCGTCTCGAGGAGCACCATGGCCGTCTTGTTGCTCACTACTTCGCGTACTTTCTCTGGGTTTGTGGTGTCCACGTGGTGCACGATGATGCCGCCATGTGTCGAGAGGTACTTGAGCAGTCTGTTTGTTCCGCCGTACAGATCGTCGCCGGTCACGACTTCGTCGCCCGGTCGTAGCAGGCGGGTGATGACGTCGAGAGCGCCCATGCCAGACGAGACGACAAGCGCGCGGTTGGCGTTCATGATCTTGGCAAGGTGACGCTCGAGATGTGTTCGCGTAGGGTTGCCGGATCGTGTGTAGTCGTACTCGCCGCCGCCTCCGGTCGCGGACTCCTGCTTGAATGTCGCGGACTGCGCATGTTAGCCTTTTGGCCGCCACCTGCTACCCGAGCGAGATTCGAGTGTCGCATACCTGGTAGATGGGCACAGAGCTGGCATTGTACTGGTCGCTGCTCTCCGTGTAGACCAGCTCCGTCATGAGGGCATACTTGCGGCCATTACGGGGCGAGCTGGGCGCGGGCGATGGCGGGAGGTTGTGGCCGTCGAGGTCGAGCGGGACGGCTGCCTTGCCAGCGGCATTGGCCTTTTTGGAGCTCTCTCCAGCCATTGCGGTGGTTCTGCGTCCGCGTTACCGGCTTGATTGAAGCCGGGTGGCGGGGCTGCACGGGTTCCAGGTGTCGCGTTGAGGCGATGACGAAACCGTTCGATGTAGGGCAAAGCAAGATCAGAAGCGAAGCAGTCTAAATGTCAGAGGGCTTCGGTTCGGGTGTACGAGTGCAGAGGTCAAGAGTGTCACAACACGGCATCAAAGACTTGTGCACGGCTGCGTTAGCCCGTCGTGTGGGGAGTCACCGCTGGAATTGCGCCATCGACAACAAATCGGCAGTTTTCCCTCCACGCTCCGAACATCGCCCGCACTATCTCGCCTCCGAACTACGGGCGTCGTGGGCCCTTACCCCGGATTCAGACAAAGAACCCACAACATTGCGCCTGTTGAAATTACCTGGATGCTTTTGACTATCTGATTATACGGGTATACCTAATGTGACAAAGCTGGCCTTATAACACAATTACCATCCTCCCCACCAAGCACGCTGTGCGCCAAAACCTGTTCGCCGTACCAAATGCCTGACCGTCCCACAAGAGCTCAAAAACCGCGAGAGCGTTGAATCCAACGACACAAAGAAATCCAGTCCGAAGCAACCATAAGTGCGGAAAAAACTCGATCATCGGGGAGTAATTGCAGGGAACGCCTTCCTCACATGAAGGTTCATCTTGAACTCGAAGATACCTTCCTCTGTGCCACAATACAGAGTCCGCCCATCCTGGCTCATGGCGAGTCCCGCCGTCCGTACGCCTAGTCTTGCGTCATGTGTCGTTCGGCTTGAGCCTCGGAGACCTAGGCTGAACTCGTAGGATTCAAGAATAGGCTGGCCAGCACGGGTGATGCGAAGACGTTCACGTGCCTGCGTCAGTTGACGGATTCGACGAAGCTCGCTGCGAAGCTCAGGCGCAGTAGCATGGCTGTCGGCTCCAGGCGCATGTGCGTTAGTAGCGCGGGCTGTAGCGCGGTCCTGCTCAGCAGCCAGTGCATCTTGAACAGTGCGCCACGCTTCATCTGTCGAAGCAACTAGCTCGTTGGTCACGCGACGCGCGTGTGCCGGCACCGCGTTTGGTGAGCGGGTAAGGACAGAGTCGGTGATATTGGTAAGGGCAGCTGGTGCGTTGACTGTGCCTTCGTTTATGGACACGATGACGGAAGCCCGGCGGTGAGGTGTTGTGCGTTCTTGGAGCCAGTTGCGTGAGTGAGTCTGCCCAGTCCTTTCTGCCATGAAGCGAGCCATCGCATCGGCCACCTCTCGAGCTGTAGGCTCCCTGCATCTCATCAGTCTCACATTACCGCAGTAGTCTATGGGTCACATACGGTACAGTGTTAAGTCGCTCAGAAGTTGTGTAGTTGATACTTCGCGGCGTTACTTCCTGCTCATCCCGAGCCTCTTCGGGTTGCCTATGCCTTGTCCGCAGAGCACTAAGTACTTGCCTTTCGCGCACGGTTAAGCCAAGTGGATCGTTGTCCGACTCTACTACACCCAGCCGTCGATGTAGTCTCTGTCGCTCAGTGTCAGTTTCAAGGTATTCATTCGCGACGTTGGCGGTCGTCGTATTGCCTTCCCCATCTAACGCGCGTCGATACCTCCGGATCAGATCCGCTTCTCTGCGAAGCTCATGCATTTCCGGACTGAGGTTGAGGTCGAAGTCAGCTATCTCGACAGTCTCGAGACCTTCCTCTTTCGGGTCCAATATCAGGGTTTGCTTAAGCTTGAGGCCAGCTCGCAAGTCGGCAATGCACACCCTGCCTTGGTCTTCGCTCCAGATGAGGAAGTCCCACGGTGCTGGCGAGAAATGCATCGTCCGAACCGCGCCGGGCCCAGTTCGGCTGTCCGGCCTAGTAGAACTTATCAACTGTAGGATCGCGTCTTCACCGTATTCGACAAGTTTTAGCAGTTCGATATCAAAGACTGTGATGTAGCCGCATTCTGATCCCACTGCACAGAGACGTCCTGAGGGGGACCAAGCTGTAGTAAAGTAGCCGTCTGCATGGGAATGAGCGGGCCGATAGAGGTTTACTCTGTGTAGCTCCGTCCACACAGGAGGCGTCGACTGCATCAGCCCCTCGCGTATCTTATTGCTAGGCTTCCGCGAGTCTGTACGTTCGAAGAAGAAACCAATGGGGGCGTCACCGACAGCCACGAGCATTTGGCCATCGGGGGAAATGGAGGCATGGTTCATTGCGAATTCCAGGTCGATGACTGCCAGCTCCAGATTCTGTGTAAGAGAGTATATGCGCACCGTCTTGTCGTTGTTGGTAAGGACTGCGACGACATCATCCTGGCCATTGCCTTCAGCCGGCAGCTTGTGTATGGATATGGAGTTGACGATATCGGTTCCAATCTTCTCGAGGCGTACGCGCGAAGCTGCACCTAGTATGGGCGGTCGAGGCAGGCGGTGCTGGAAGTCCAAGGGCAACGAGGCGTCGACGTCGGAGGGATCCGTTGGGGGGAAGCCGGTCACCTTGATGGCGGCGAAGTTGCCATGTTCTTCTCCCCCCACGCAGACGTAGCCGTAGCCCGAAGCCGTGCAGCGCGCTTCCCAGGGCAGTGTAGTAACGTGGGCCTGTGTTCGTGTAGCCGCATTGAGACAGTAAACGGCAGCGCCACTGGCATAGTAGACGAGATCTGGTTCGGGGCACGAGATGAAGTGGCGCAATTGATAGTGTCTGCACCCGTCAGCATCGACCCATGGTATTGCAGTGTCTGGCTGGCGCTCACGCGATGGGGATCTTGGTCGGGTAGTACGCCTTGTGAGCCAAGACAAAGGTCTCCGTGTCTCTGCTCAGGAAGTCATCGACGGCCATAGTTTGCGGTCAGGCAGGAGAAGGCCGCATGTCTCTGCGATGCTGGGTGGAGCCGGTGAGGCTCAGCGGCAGCAGCAGGCACTCTACGTCACAGTTGTCTAAGCGCAGAAGGCTAGAGGTTTTGACAGGAGGGGCTGCAGACAGGTTCGAGGGCGAGATGCAGCGGGTGCGTAGGTTCTATGTGGGCGTGGGTTGGATATGTCGTAGGGCGGGCTGGCAGAGTCGCCGTGTCTCGCGGTGCTCCAGGCGTCACCATGGTCAAGCATCTTCCCCACACGCGAGCGAGATGCGCCAAGCCCTGAGCACCGCGACGCACGGCGAGGGCCATGACACAGAATGCAGAGGCCGTCATCGCGTCATCCACCAGCGTCGCCCACTGGCAAAAAGTGCACTTCGCCTCATCTTCCGGAGTTAGGTCGCATGCGCAATTGTTCGTAGCAACTCGGAAGCACAGACACTTACAGCGGAACCTCGGGCGGCGATTTTACACCAAAACGAGCTAGAATCTTCTCCGAGAATTTTGTCCATCGTCAAAGCTTCCATCACTACATCATATATACCATCACCCTCCCACCATCCATCTCTACACCCAATCTTCTGTCGCTTGCATCCCCTCCCGCAGCGTCTCTCACATCCACAATGCTGTCCTCAAGATTATCACGGACTGTAAGCAATTGCATGCATCCAAACATACTTGACATTCTCTGACCTCATCATAGTTTTTGCCGCGTGCGGCTTCGGCGGCGCGACGCACACCCGCCTTCAGGGCCCCCGCCATGTTCACGCGCGGGTACGCTGAGGGCGGCGAGGAGAAGGTCAAGGGCTCAGTCATTGGTATTGACTTAGGTACCACCAACTCCGCCGTCGCTGTCATGGAGGGCAAGGTCCCTCGCATCATTGAGAACTCCGAGGGTACGTTCGTCTAGTTTTTCAGCCAAATTGGCCATCCCACTGACTCAATCCACAGGTGGCCGCACAACACCATCCGTCGTCGGTTTCACAAAGGAGGGCGAGCGTCTCGTCGGTATCGCCGCCAAGCGCCAGGCTGTCGTCAACCCCGAGAACACTCTTTTCGCTACCAAGCGTCTCATCGGCCGAAAGTTCACCGATGCTGAGGTCCAGCGCGATATCCAGCAGGTCCCATACAAGATCGTCCAGCACACCAACGGTGATGCCTGGCTCGAGGCCCAAGGACAGAAGTACTCGCCTTCCCAGGTCGGAGGTTTCGTCCTTGGAAAGATGAAGGAGACCGCCGAGTCCTACATGGGCAAGAACGTCAAGAACGCCGTCGTCACCGTCCCCGCCTATTTCAACGACTCCCAGCGTCAAGCCACCAAGGATGCCGGTCAAATCGCTGGTCTCAACGTTCTCCGTGTCGTCAACGAACCCACCGCTGCCGCTCTCGCCTACGGTCTTGACAAGGCCACCGACAACGTCGTAGCTGTCTACGACTTGGGTGGTGGTACATTCGATATCTCCATTCTTGAGATCCAGGCTGGTGTCTTCGAGGTCAAGTCTACCAACGGTGACACTCACCTTGGAGGTGAAGACTTCGACATCACTCTCGTCCGCCACCTCGTTGACCAGTTCAAGAGGGAGCAGGGTATCGACCTGAACAGCGACCGCATGGCCATCCAGCGTATCCGTGAGGCCGCTGAGAAGGCCAAGATCGAGCTGTCTTCCTCCTCGCAGACCGACATCAACCTGCCCTTCATCACTGCCGACGCTTCCGGTCCCAAGCACATCAACACCAAGCTCACCCGCTCCCAGCTTGAGAAGATGATGGACCCTCTCATCACCCGCACCGTCGAGCCCGTCCGCAAGGCCCTCAAAGACGCCAACCTGAAGGCTACCGACATTTCCGAGGTCATCCTCGTTGGTGGTATGACCCGTATGCCCAAGGTTACCGAGTCTGTCAAGAGCATCTTCGGTCGTGACCCCGCCAAGTCGGTCAACCCCGACGAGGCTGTTGCCATCGGTGCTGCTATCCAGGGTGCTGTCCTTGCTGGTGAGGTCACTGACCTCCTCCTGCTCGATGTTACTCCTCTCTCCCTCGGTATCGAGACCCTCGGTGGTGTCTTCACCCGTTTGATCAACCGTAACACCACTATCCCCACCAAGAAGTCCCAGGTCTTCTCCACCGCTGCTGACTTCCAGAGCGCTGTCGAGATCAAGGTCTACCAGGGTGAGCGTGAGCTTGTCCGCGACAACAAGCTCCTCGGCAACTTCCAGCTGGTTGGCATTCCCCCGGCCCACCGTGGTGTACCCCAAATTGAGGTCACCTTCGATATCGACGCTGACTCCATTGTCCACGTTCACGCCAAGGACAAGTCCACCAACAAGGACCAGTCCATCACCATCGCTTCCGGATCTGGTCTCTCAGACGCTGAGATCGAGAACATGGTCAAGGACTCTGAGCAGTACGCTGAGCAAGACAAGGAGCGCAAGAACTCCATCGAGGCTGCCAACCGCGCTGACAGTGTTGTAAACGACACTGAGAAGGCTCTTAAGGAGTTCGAGGACCGCCTCGACAAGGCCGAGGCCGAGAAGATCAAGGAGAAGATCGCTTCCATGCGCGAGTTCATCTCCCAGAGCCAGTCTGGCGAGGGCTCTGCCACCGCCGCTGAGATCAAGGAGAAGACCGACGAGCTCCAGAACGCCTCCCTGAGCCTGTTCGACCAGATGCACAAGGCCCGCTCCGAGAGCCAAAACCAGAGCGAGCAGCCTCAGCAGCCTGAGGGTGAGGGCGAGAAGAAGCAGTAAATGCTTTGATCGTTCAGCACTGGTTTTTGTCTTTCTTGTTGATCGCTTCGTTACGTCCAAAAGTAGGCGTCTTGCATCCTGTCATGATTGGTCTGGTTTAGGTCACGTCTAGACGTGTACATGTCCCTGCACATGTTTGAGCATCTCTGTATCATACTTTCCGACGGTTTCTCTTCTCACATTAGCGTTTGTTTTATTACCCTTACGGATCCTTGGTACACGTCGGAATTAACGAAACAGTGATATCCTCTGGTGGTCAGGACACGATGTGGAAGGGATGATATAATGGTGGAGTCATGAACGTACCATAGTCTAGAGATGCGAGATGGTAGCACTCCGCTTACTTCTCCGCTCTACAATCTACGATTTGAAATGTTCATGCTACCGTCCTTACATGTGCGCCAATGTCGTGATCGAGTGTTCACACAGCGAAATGTACATGCCAGAAATCTTGGCCCTAATTCGTAGAGAGGTCTACCAAAGTCGGAGTGCTTTCGATGATAGCCACACTACGGGTTTACTTGATCTTCTCCGTGCCCCGCTATCTGAACCTCGGGATAACCTCATAACGTCGACCCGCTAAAGTCTTACGTCATAGCCGACCTTGCAACCGTTGGCTTCCGGCCTTTGACTATGCGCGAAGTTGACTTCAGATTGAACAGCCTCTTCCTATGACTCCATCTCACATTGCAGTCAAACAAGGTTTCCTCATTGCACGTGGGACCAACATCACTAGATTGATCGTCACCAAGTCCATACACTGTTCATTGAAGTGCTCTCTGCTTTGTACACCCACCAAGATTAACCCATCTGGTACTCAATACCGACGCCCTTTGAGCATTCGGCTCAGCTCGACCAAAGCCAAACCCAAGATGACAGACGCAACGAACCACCCCCTCTCCGGTCTCTGGCAACCGACGCAACTCCAGAAACTACACTACGGCGCCGACTCAGTCAAACAACATCTCCTCTCATGCCTCCCGAAAGAGTCAAGCAAAGCCTTCATCATCACCGGAAACTCACTTGCTAGCAAAACGCCTCTGGTGAAGCAAGTCGAAGAGCTGTTGGGAAGCAAGCACGCCGGCACCTTCTCCAAGATCGGCGAACACGCACCTGTCGCCCAACTCGACGAAGCTACCGACCTAGTCAAGAAAGACGAAAGCATCGATACGGTCATCTCTATTGGCGGTGGAAGCCCGATCGACAGCTCCAAAGCCATCAGCTATCGCCTGAACGAGAAAACGGGGAAGTATTTATACCACATCGCGATCCCCACCACGCTCAGCGCAAGTGAATGCACCCTAATGGCTGGCTACACGCAATCCGACGGTGTCAAGACGGGTGTGCGAGCCAAGGAACTCGTTCCTCATTGCGTAATCTACGATGCCAAATTCGCTCTGCATACCCCCGAGCGCCTGTGGATGTCAACAGGTCTCCGTGCCATGGACCATGCCATCGAGCTGCTATACCATCCCACCGCCACCGAGATGCCTGCCAGATGGTTAACGCTACAGTCCGCGGCCACCCTCTTCGACGCCCTGCCAAAGTACAAGCAAAACCCCAAAGACGAAGATGTCATCACAAAGCTCCAACTCGCTGCTTTCGCTTCCCTGGGCTTTTTGGGTTACAACATCAAGGGCGGTCTAGGCCTCTCACACGCTCTGGGGTACGCACTAGGTTCTCCTTATAGTATCCCGCATGGCATTACTTCCTGTCTCACTCTCGGACATGTGGTCAAGCTCAAAGCTCAAGACCCCGCTGCAGCGGAGCAAGTTGCTCGTTTGCTTCCTTTTATCGGCGAATCGGCGTCTGGTGATGCCAAGGCTGATGCGGAGAAGGTAGGTGATAGGGTGCTGAAGTTGGTGAAGGATCTGGAGCTGGATAGCGATTTGAGAAATTACAAGGTGGGCAAGGATCAGATTCCGGTGATCACTGAGAGAGCGACTGGTGGGCAGAAGGAAGGTCAGGTTTATGATGCTGTTGAGGGACTGGTTAAGGGGTTGTTTGTTTGATTTTGCATTTACTTCGCCTTCTCTACCCTTCTACCCCCCTACGCCTTAGGCGTTCCTCTAGAAATTAAAAGCACGAGAAAAGCCTTTCACGTTCACATGAAGTAAACTAAGCTTTAGCGGCACGAACCGCATTAATCTTTCCAATCAAGAACTCGCCAGCCTCCTCCGCGTCATCGCCATAGCTGAGATGAGGAAGTAGAACAGCCCCTGCGAGGTTACCGTCACAAACCGTGTCGCGAACGAGCCCACCGCAAAAGATTCGGAGCTTGTCGCGGGGGAAGTTGGGGATCTGCTGGTTGTCACGGCGGTTTTGGGTGTCGCCAAAGGTAACGACACCAGCGATCTGGTTCTTGACACTGGCGGAGAGATCCTCGATAGCGCGGTGGTTGACTGCTGCACCTTGGCTGCGGTCATGATCAGTCTCTGAATTAGTTGGAGAAAGGGCTGAACATACGAGTAGCCACCGCAAACGATGACAGCCGAAGGGCATTGACTGTTGATGTCTTCAAGAATGCCGCGCATCTCGCGCTCAGAAACGAGATCGGTGCCGCCGGGCAGATAGTTGGTGGAAAGCAGCGCTGCATAATCGACGCCCTCAATAGCCAGGTCGTCACCGTATTCGCGGCGCAGCTCATCGCCCAGTGGCTGACCGATGATAGAGCCCTTTTTTCTCAAGTTAAACCAAAATACAACTACCCAGCCTTCGGCTTCCTTACCATGTTGCCCGCTTCGGTAGATCCTCGAGCCCAAACAAAGATGACATCCCTACATCCGCCACTGAGCCGGCTGGAGAACTCATTCTCGGTCAAGCTGGTGCGGTCAAAGAAGATTTGACGTGTCGCAACCACGGCAGACCCCGAGTTGGGGAGCGCGATAGGCGTGGCAGAAGAGGCGATGGCCAAAGCCAGGATGGAGATGATGGTGTTCATCATGGTGAAAGTAAGAGCGAAAGATGTGTTTGGTAAAGAGACTACGGCGTAGAAAAGCGAAGGCGAAGGCGAACAGAGAGAGCGAGAGTGATTGGAAGGCAGAAGGAGCTCGTTGTTGAAGCTTGCCGGATGGTTGTGAGGTGAAGATGCCTCATACTTATACACACGATTTGCTCAATCCTCCTTCTGATCCCACACTCTCCTCTCTCCGTGAATGATCCCGTCTCACCATCAATATCTTGGTGTATTCCAAGTGCAGTTCGCCGACGTTGGTGCCTGAGCCGAGGCAACTCTTACTCCTCCCCACCACCCAATTAGCTAGAGCCTGAGGAGACTCTCTTCAAATAGCCAAGATCATAGTATTATACCAAGACACGGGGAGGAAAAGTAAAGCCTAAGATTAGAAGTTGGTGTGTGAGATAGCAGATAAGATACAGGGCCTGTCCGAAACCTCACTCCTGGTAGTTCTGGACTGACCTTGGAAGACTTTGGAAACACCAATAGCTGCTCGTAGAGTATTCGACGCACCTCGGCAACTTGTTGTGTATGATTGCATGGCTCTTAGATCGTCTGGGGTGCATCGGCAATTCGACGCGAACGAGATCTTTTCAAGGTTGGATTCATCGGATTGTGTCGCAGGTCCTTGCGTCTGATCGGGCTTGGCTTGCCGTGATTGAAAGGTAGGTTGGGATTGTCGTCGTTTGCACCCGTCCATGCAGAAAGACGTGGGACCACGGGATTAGGCGTCCCGCTACGGCGATGAACTGTTGCTTACTGTAGCCTTTGCGGTTGCAACCCACAGCCATATCGATACCTCAGGCATGTATGTACTCACCTCATACTGACGGTCATTGCTTTCGACCTAGACAAAAGACGACTGTATTTAAGATTGATGATCTGTGGCCGTAAGCAACTCGAAAGAACGCAATTGGTGTAACGCGCATGATATTACCACACATTACTGTCAAACGTACACAACTCCCCATGATACTTCATTCCTGGTCTTCAACTGGCTGCAATCATGCCTCGGTACAAAAATCGAATAGATTAAAGGTTCACAAAGCCAAGAGGATGTTTTGTGCAGATGATCGCAACACCATCGACACCCTTGTCAAACATGTCACAGTTGCCGAGGTCCCAGTTCAGCCACCACAGTCATCCAATCTTTCAACGACACAATGCCACTCAACCTTGTCGTATCTTCCTGTGACGTTTGTTAGGGATGGAAGTAGCGTTCGAGATGGGCGAACTTATAAGGCACTGTAGTCTCCTTCCAAGATGCGTGCAACAACAAGTTCTACCAGAGCAGATCAAGTTCACTGCCCACGAAGATGCGCTACACTTCTATTGCTCCTCTTTTGGCCTTTGCATTCTTTGCCACCTCTTCTGCACAAGAGGAATGTCCCGAGCTGCCTAATAGCGGTGTGGAAATCGGGGAGCCGGTTCCAATCGTTCCTGGCGATGTCCCCAGAGGATGTTCCGACTACGAGATACTCGTTGGTGAGCTGCAGTTCAATGACCGCAAATATCTACCGCAACATTGACCATGTTGTTAGCTCGCGGTACCAGCGAGCCTAGCTTCCCAAAATACGGCGTCATCGTTGGTGACCCTGTTGTGAGCAACGTTTCAGCGGAACTGTCTGGAGTACAGGGGTATCCGGTCCAGGTACGATATCCAAGTATTGCTTCGAACATAGCATCACCAACTGAATTCCTTGCAGTACCCAGCCAGCTCGCAAATCATTTCTGGTGGAAGGCAAGGCGTCGATGACATTGTTCAGCGCTTGACCGCGCAGTCTTCCGCCTGCCCCAATCAGACCTTTTCTCTGGTCGGCTACTCGCAAGGCGCAAGCATCATGCACCGAGCTGCAGACAGACTGCCTACTTCTCTGTTCCCCAAGATCAAGTCGGTTGTCATGTTTGGAGACCCAAATTTGAGGCTGGGCGTAGTTGGAGATAAGTTCCCCAATGGTCTGAAGGCAAAGGTGCTGCAGATTTGTGCAAAGGGCGATCCTGTAAGTCTATCAATCGTGTTGTACGAGGGTGGGAAACCGACCATGCTGACCATGAGATGTAGGTCTGTGACTCTGGGTCCTGTCAGTTCTATCACTTGACCTACATCCGTCCTGAATACATTGAAGGGGCCGTGACGTTTATCGCGAGGGCCTTCAAGGGTATGACCCTCTAGAGCGGTACTGTGGTTTAGCAGTCTGTATGGTTGCTCTGATATATCAAGGCATTTTGAGTAAGTATTTGGTCCTCCAGAATATGTAAGATTGAGAAACAGAGTATCGAAGCAGGTGATATACATATGTATATAATCTGAACCGGAGTGGTGACCTGCCAACGCCAACACCAACCTAACGCTGAATCGAAAAGTGATGATAGCAACCCAGAACAGACGTCGTTTGAAAAGAGCGACACGTGAAGTGGATGCCATGCCGCGAAAGGCGTCTTAACTAGCAAGTTCCCCAATCACACCGGCCACGTAGCATAGTGCCGAGGCCCAGATGGCCGTTTTGACTATACCCGTTGCTTTACCGCCCCTCTTCTTATCTTTGGTCGTTCGTCCGCTCCGGTCTTGTTCTGCGCTGCTCTCTTGATTACTAACTGCTCGCTCGGCAGCCTGCCTGCGCTCAGTGAAATCCTTCTCAAGTTGCTCTTCGCTCTCTTCTGGCCCAACGTAGCCGGTAGGCGAAAGGCGTGCCGTTCCATCTATCGGATTGATGTAAGTTCTTTCTCCTGTGATGCCAGCGTCCTTGTTCTGCTCCATTGTGGTTGATGGATCGGCCGTTTGGAAGGGTCTGGTAGACGCTGTGGAATTGAGACCGCCGCGCAAGACGAGCAAATACTTGTTTGCTTTGACGATCTCAAGACCATTCTCGATGTACGGAATGAACTTAGCGGGCTCTTCGAGAGTTGATAGCGCTTCATGTAGCGGTATCATAGGAGGGGCCTTGTGGGGTTCCGTTGTTGTAGAGGTGGTTAGCGAAAGCTTGCCGCTGTGCGGATCGTGCAAAAGGATTGTATACATCGTTGGTGAGCCCGGTTCTGGCGAATGTGATGATGCGCCTGACTGAGGTATTTCACCAACAGCATCGTCAGTGCTCGGTTTCGGGTCTACAGTGGCATGTTCGGTCGTTGGAGTAGTGTGGCCAGCGGTAAAGATTTCTTGTGTAGCTTTTGGGGCTGCATCGATTGCTGTGACTTCTTCTCCGCGCACGGTATCTGCGGTAGTTGTGCCACTGGCGTGATATGAGGCGTCGTCCATTGTAGGATCCTCCTTCAGCATGTCAAACTTCTTCACGTCATGATCTTCAGTCAATCTGCTTTCCTTAACCGGACAGGCCGGCTGCTCGTGATCAGTGGCGACAGGACCAGACCTATCCTCGTTTGAGTTTTGCATGTTATCAGCCAGTTCGTAGTCGTCACGTTCGTGGGTCACCTTCACGTCGGCCTCTGTTGCGCCTATCTTAGATGGCGTTTCACTCTCTAAGCTCTCCAAAACGGGTCCGAACGGTCTAAACAGGCTGTGTGCAAGGGGTCCTCGCTCTTCAAACGATTTGCTCGGTGTTGCCTTCGGCATACGCGCGTATCCATCATCTGAGAGTCCACGCATAGCGGACTTCTGTGCATCGACCTCATGGGCGAGACGCTCTTCAGCAGCTACCTTGGCACGAAGCTGGGCTTTGTCGGCATCACTCATAGCGGAAGGCGCCTTAGTCTGAGATGACTGCTCATGGTCCTGCGGAATTTCCAGAGCTGGGGAGCCGGGAAGGATTTTAATGTCCTCCCAGAGATGTGGAGCCACGCCGTAAACGAGCATGGCACGTTCCAGCAATCGAGCTAGGGCCATCTGTGTATCTCTAAGAGTTAGCAGACTGTTCGCAACAGCTTTGTAGTTTGCGAGCATGCTCTGATCAATTCCCGGGTCCTCGAGCCGGGCCTGTAGACTCCAGATGAGATAACGCGTAAGGTGAGCGTTTTTCTGGGTAATTTTCGACGCAATGCTTAGGCGCCTTTTGAACGCTGGTGAGGCGTTCTTTGTTGCGTCCGAGTCGCCGAGATCTTGGAGCAAGGCGTATGCCTTATTAAGGTCGTTGTCTGTGCTCTGGTACCGGAGACGCAATTCTTGAATTGCCCTTACTTTCTTCGGCGTCAATGAACGAAGCTTTCCGATTTCTGAGCGTTGTCGTAGAGTGTTGATAGCAGAGTCCAGGAGGTCCTCATCCGCTTTCATACGCCTCAAGAGAGGTTTAGATGCTGGAATGTCTGCCTCTAGGTCTTCGACCACTTGCTTCATCGTCGTGCGACCCTTGCGAATACGTGCCAGGATCTTGTCGAAGAACAGGCGGGTTTTCTTCGCATCCGCTTCTTCGGTCGGGTCTTGCCAGAAAAGACTAGAGAATCTTGCACCGCTTTCTTCAAGCCAAGACTTCATCCGTTCGACGCTCGACTCCAACTGGCTTTCGTCTGCTTTGTATGGGGTTTCGTCCATCTTTGTAGTTGTCCTGGGCTCACTGGATTCTTGTGAATCAAACGAGATCTCTGGCCGCTGCATTTGCCGTTCGATTCGACGAACGTATTGGTCATTGATGATCTTGGACTCAAGCATCGGATCCATACCGGTCTTTGCCTTGGGGGTGCTCTCGAAAGTGCTCTCCAATCTAGCCCGATCCGCTTTTCTACGTTCTTCGTCCAGGACCTTGCTCCTTCTTGCGGCCATGTTCGCACGAATCTCGTCCGCACTCAAGAAGTCCAAATCGTCTTTGGGCAACTGGCTCAAGATTTTTGACGTTGACCTCACAGATGTGACGCTGCCTTGGGTACTAGGAGTCTCCTGCGGTGGGATGTGTTCTTGCGTGGAAGGTTGCTTCGTACGTCGAGGACCTGAGCTTGGAGGAAGCGGCGGGAGGGTTTCCTGCGTATGTGGTTCTGAGGAGAGCTCGTGGGCCCCGTCAGCTGAGGATGCTGGCATTGACGACCCGTCGCCAGCCTTTGCCATGGGTGCAGGGTCGGCATCAGGCTTTGCTACGACGTCCTTTGGTATCCTCCTTTGCAGTGTGGTCTCTCTCCAGCTGCCTGTCTCCGCCGTGCCGTGTCGTTGCGCGTCTTCGTGTTCGGGCTTCTCTGTCAGGAAGCGGTCCATAAAGGAAGGTTCTCTACTGGGTGCGGCCGTGCTGGATTGTTCGATCTTCTTAGCCGCATCCGTTTTCGTTTTCGCAATGTATTCTTCAAACGACTCCGTGCTCTTCGGTCGCGTCGGCTGCTCGTGTTCGTAGTCCTGCGCTGTAGCACTAGATGCGCTTGTTGTAAATTCGGCCGATAATCCTGAATGGCGGCCAACAATCTTGACATGAGATTGCTCTCGCGGCCTCCTGAGATCAGAGGGTGACTCAATGCCAGTCGAGTCGTCAGGGAGCAGTCTTGCCCTGGATGACGGTTGGGGGAAGTGTGATTCTCTTTCCCTACGGATATCGCGCTCTTCACTATCGATCTTGACCCGTCGCGGGTAGTTCGGATCGATACTGCCACTCTTGCCTTGCTTCGGCGGCGAAGCGTTGTCGTCGTGGCTCTCCATCTCTCTCAACATCCACTTAGGAATGCTATTGGCAAGCCATTCCCAGTCTTTGTTGCCCTTGCCACTCAACCTCTCGTTGCTGGCCCCGAAGATGGCCTCGTATGGATCATTCATGAGTTTCCTTCGCCATTGCTGGTACTGCTCTAGCTGCAACCATTCCAGGTTGGACATGCCGGATGGACGTTTGTTGCCATTGTTGTCTTCGTGCTGTGCTGACTTGGAGGGCGTGCGCGAGAAGCACCGCGTGCGAAGGGCCGCGTCGTCGGAGCGGAGGATGCGTTGCGCATAGCGTTGGAAAGGAGCGAGTGTCGGGTCCCGGCGCCACCAAGTCATGATGGAAGCCGTCAGGGGAATCAGAGGGAGAAGGGATGCAGGAGGTAGACTGAGAGTCTTAGCTCTGTGGCTTGTCAGAGATGGAGGATTACATGATTGCAAGTACAACATACCGTGATACCTATCGCAGGTCTGCTGTCCAAGGCACCGACAGCTCCTCGGAGCTGAGCCTAGGTGAACGGATAGTGGTTACATCAATAGCCGGACAAATGGCGCTGGGAGTAGTGGCGCACTCAAGGGACGAGAGCAGTGCTGTCAAGAGCATGTAAATTGAAAATCAAGAACAGCTAGAGGGCGATGGAAGGTCAGGCAGCCTCCAGGGAGTGATGGCGTCGCCATATCCCCGCGTAAGCTCCGTGCCGCTTATCATGTTTCGCGGGGTACGTTCCCGCGTGATCGCTTGTTCGCGTCACCATTTCACTGGTCCCGGTCGTCCAGAACGGCCCACGCCACATGAGACGCTTTTCCTTTTTGCTGTAGATGGTATTGCTGATAGGGTCGTTGTGCGTAGCCTTCGGTTGATGGATATCAGTGAGGCTTGACGCGTACCAAGTCGCGTCACGACGCCGATAAGGCGATAAGGCAACAGCGCTACGCCCTATCGGATTTCATCTCTGGGGAACCTTTCACTCTCAGTACCAAAATCGCGATGGCAACTTTCATTCAATACTCACGATCCTCAATTGCAACGCTGACCACAGGTTATCAATAATAGTATCGTTCCGAACAATCTATCTACAGGTTTCAAGATCGGCGCGCATTCATCATCCCCGTCTCGGCGTGGCACCCAATGTACTCGAAGAATTGCTGGTCCGGCTCCAGCACGTAAACCTCATGGAATAGCCGGAGAGACAATACATTGTTCAGCTTTTTCGCATACATCAGGAAGCCTCCGAAGATGTTGATATGCGTCTGGTGGCTTTTACTCCAGTATTCGAGCGACGCCAGGTCATTGAAATAGCCCAAACCGAACGTTCTTTCACTGTTCGCCACGAACGACTTTGAATCCACAACATCCCACAAATTCATCGCATAACACCCAACCTCGCGCCCTTCATCACGTAGAAATTTCATGCCCTCGATGAGCACCGGATGCATTGTATCGAGGTAGAGTTTGCGCTCTTCTGGTAGCGTGTCGGACCAATCCTGGCCCGATCGAATCACGCACAGATTGGGCCTGCCAGATACACGGACACGTTTTGAGGCATCTGCATCATCACTCGAGCCATTTGCGGTGCCATCCTTAGACCACCATCTATCGCCCTCGAGTTTGTTGTCTTGAGCAGCTGCTAAGCGATCCCGCATGCTACCCCAATACGCGTGTTGTTCCAACTCGCCTGAGATCCTCTCTTGCATGTTGGCCGCTCCTTCTGGATTCTCAGGGTTTGAAAATACTGTTTCAAAACGATCCATCGTTGGACACAGAATCTCCTGGAACCACCCATGCCCATCTTTTTCCCTGTCTGAACTCTGCCACCAAGTATCGAACCCAGATTCCTGCTGCCAGCTGCTGTGCAAGTCTGCGCTGCGCCAATATGCAATCACAGCGATGCTATAGGCACCTCTCTTGTCGATTACGGAGGTTGTTCCCCAAAACGACGGGCGCTTTGACTGTGGCCCTCTACTCACGAACTCCTGAAGTTTGGTAACGGCTATGCCGTCGTTCCCGGTAACAGAGTCGTACTGCGCTCCCATCATGGCCATGACGAGATCATTCATTGTAACCTGGAATCTGGAGCAATATCCAGGGAACGGCGGAATGTAGTTGGACGGCGTGCTAACTGGGCATGTTCTCTCCCTGCGATGGTGCTCTGGAATTGCGTCCTCTGGCATCTTCAAGACTTATTCGAGAAGTTATATCGGATCTGTGGGGAAAAGATCCGTCGCACTCCTCGTGCCTGGGCGCTGTGTTATGAGAGGAGAAGCCACAGGGCACCGTCTATCGAGTCTCAGCTAAGGGCAAGTCTTGCTGCCCGCTCCTCGCAGTCCCGTACAACGGCACGGGACGCTGTGCAGCAAGGGCCTCGGTTCACATGTGTCTAGGTGGGGCACTGGACAAGGGTCGCATCTCGCGCTAGGCCTTAGACCTGGAGTCTGGATGTGCTCCCGGCATCAATTTTCTTTTGTGCCTAGAGAAGCCACTGTACTGACAGTGACGTAGTATTTGCGCATATGCGCTTCTGCAGCACTCTCAACTGGGAATTTGCGAAGCTGGGTACGAGTTCAAGATCCACATTTGACACAACCCTATCTGCGTGTGCCGCGCGCCGCTAAGGCATGGACCGCCAGGTACGGCTGAAGGCTGTATGTCAGCCAGGCTCTTTCCCAGTCTCGTGTCCAACTATATCTTATTACCTTCGGACAAGATCGTAAAATGTCAAAAAGCAATTCAACAACCAATTGCGCGACGTTGCGATAGGAATCGGGCCGTTAGATCTTCACAGCGATCTTGGTAGCCAGCACCCCGAGATCACCAAACTACCACAAGGATGATCATTCGAGGAACTGCGGCAACTTATTGTGCCCGGCGGGTTTCTCATCCGAAAAGGCACCCACACCAATCGCTTTGCACCGTCATGGGTCACCTGCGCCCGATTGAAAGCCTCCACTCTCGTCGTGTATCGTATAGCTTTCGTTTTTCGGGCATTCATTTTTACAATGATACTCAATGTTAAGGGCCTTGCTGCTCGTCGTACCCTGATCTCGCGCGAGAGGGCCCTCAACTGTCGATGCTTGTCTCGCCAGCATGTCTAATCCCTTCACGACTGAAGCATGGACCGAATACGCAATTGGTATTGTCGTTATAATACTTCGAATTACAGCGCGCTGCTGGCAGATCCAACTACGTTGGGATGGAGATGATTACTTCGCCGTACTCTGCGCCTTCTTCTTCACCGCTGAACTTGTCATGCTGGAGCTCATCGGCCAGAATGGCTCCATCACTGGAATGAGTGACGAACTCGCGTTGCAACTTACACCTGAGGAAAGCCAACGTGTTACTGTGGGTAGTAAATACCTTCTCGCAGGGTGGATACTATATACAACCCTGATATGGTGCTGTACGTAAATACTTTGGTAACGGAGCACTCGAGGCCATGTGGTCATACTAATAGGCTGTTACCACAGTAAAGGCTTGTATGCTGTTCTTTTACAGGAGGCTCACGTATGTATACTTTACAAATTTAGATTGATCCCCGCTGATAGCAATAGGCTCAATCTCCAGCAACATAATCTCGTCAAGATTACTGGGGCAGTCTGCCTTGTAGCTTACATCGCTACTATCATCGTGTTCCTCACACACTGTCACCCTATCCATCGACTCTGGCAAATATATCCATATCCAGGTGATGACTGCGCGCTCAACATATCCAAATATCTGGCGTTGGTCGTTACAAATGTAACGTGGGTAGCCCTAGAAGTGAGCCTGTCCACTTCTGTACCATACTTACAATCATCCAGCACCGATCTCATGATCTTGTATATCCCGCTACCTCTACTCTGGAACGTCCGACTACCTTTAAGAAGGAAGCTTCTGTACGGAGTCTGGTTATGCACCGGTGTTTTCATGATGACAGCAACATTGCTCCGCTGCATCCTGTGTCTTCAAGACGTTTCCCAGATCAACGTTGGCACCATTTGGTCAATCCGCGAAACAGTGAGCCTCTCAAATTTTAAGGCCACTAGGACCTTGCTAATGTTTGCCATAGTTTGTCGGAATCTTAGCTGTCAACGCACCTATCCTCAAGCCCTTTCTCAGTAAAGCCAGGAAAGCTATGTCATCGATCAAGCCATCAAACGAAAATTCGGGCCAGAATTTGCCAGACAGCCTTCGTTTGTCGCATGTTGAGAGGAAGGGCAAAAGGAGGACTGTGCATGAGATCGACAACATAGACATGAGCATGAATGGAAGCGAAGAGCACATTGTGAGACAAGGAACAGACGAAGAAAGAGCGAGCAGTGATGTCAATTCGAGAGATGAGGGTGATGCGGTTTAAACTCGGCATTGCGTGCAAAGCATGATCTAGCGCAATGAGTCATGAGCCTGTCAGTAGAAGCTGACGCATGGTATAGGTACAGCGGCGACGCTGATCAGGCTGCTGCGGATCTGTCTCTGTCGTGGCACCAGTGTTGCCAGTAGAGTGGTCTATCATCAGATCATATCTACTGCAACATAACGCACCATGCGAGTGGTTCTGCCCTGATCATCATCATCGGTGTGAGAACAGGTGCTGCATCAGCCGCAAGACTACTTTCCAGTGTCGGTCGGCAATGAAGCCCAATACAGTCGGGTGGTGAAAACCCAATGGCAGGCCAGTTCTAGTGTTGTGAAGCATGGAGGCAGAATCTAGGTCATGTCATGCAAATGCATGTACATGATAATAATACACTCGCGTGTACCCAATATGCTCTAGCTCAATTCTCATCCTCCAACAGCCTCCTCTCTTCTTCGACAACTTCAGCTTTCTTATCATCCTTCCCACTCGACCTCTGCAGACTGACCGCAATCGCCGCTCCGATGATAAACACGGCTCCCACCAAGCTCTCAGCAGGCGGCGTAGTTCCCCAGATCACCTTCTCGACAACAAGCGCGAAGACAAGTTGCAGATACGTCAAGTTTGTTGCTCTTCCACCTTTCTCCCTCTGCAGGCCTTCCGTCAAGAGAAATTGCAACAGAAACCCGAAGAGCCCAATAATGGCGATCAATCCCCACTGACCGAGCGTTTTGGGCATGACGAAATGTAACGAAGGGTGAACCAGGATGAGCACGAACGAGGCGATCGTTGCGATGAGAGAAAAGTAATTCACCGAGATGAGCGAGTGGGCGCGCTTGCCGATCACTCGGATAGTTGCGTAGGCTGTCGAAGCACCAAGCGTGCCTAGAATTGCGATGAAGATTGCCAGAGCGCGTTGCTCGGCGGTAGTTGACGGTAAAGGCGCATGTCCGTCCGAATCATCGGCTATTGGCCTTGAGTGCGCAGCGGGAAAAAGCCATGGTGGTCTCGCGACGAAGAGAACGCCGCAGAATGCGACGAAGCTGCAAAGCGCTTCTTTCCACGTAAATGGCTCGCGTAACCAGATGAAGCATACAATGGCCGTCATAGTTGGGATTAGGAACGTTATTACTGTCGCGTCGGAGAATTCAAGCCAAGACAGAGAGTCTAAGCGTTATTGTTAGCTGTATTCCTGTTCAACCATCATGACCCACCAATGCAGGTCACAATCTTATACGGATTGGACCGGGAGGGATTCCAGAGGGAGTCAAACTTACAATACAGTCCAAATAGACCGACAAATCCTGCAGTACCTCTCAGTATGAGCAGCCCTTTGATGCCTTTCTGGCCGAAAGGAAAGTCAGGCACCGCGTGGTACCAAGAGTAAATCGAGCAGATGATCGTCGTGCACAGCATGCGGATGAAGATGATTTGCAAAGCGTGAAACTCGATGGATGGGTCATTCGCGAGCAGTTTGGCTGCTGTGTTCATCTAGTGCTCATTTGTAAGTGGCATGGTCTGCGGCATGCAGTCATTGCACACAAGAAATAAAACTTACGACAGAACCGCATGTCTGTGCTAAGAAAACTAAGAATAAACCGAAATTCCGCCTGTAGAATGACTTCAGACTCTGCGATATTTTGCTCCATATTCCTGGCGGATTGGCTTCCTCGTCCGTATCTTGCGCAGAGCCTGAGGCTGCAGATGGCAGGCGTGGCAAGAAGTTTACCCTTGAGCGTCCTGCGGACGGCGGTGAGTCGGCTATGGTGCCATAAGACATCTCGAACCTTTTGTCGAAATGTTCGCGATTGCAAAGTTGAAGTGGAAGGGCAGAAGCCGTAGCAATGCGGAGCAAAAACACATGGTCCGGTGACCCACTAGTGGGTCTCTCATTCGGCGGTAGCCCGTGTCTAGCCTTGCTTACTTCAGCTAGAATCTTCTCACGCATGCAACAAGACTGCGAATGTAATACCGATCACAATATTGCCGACATGTTCTTGAGATTTTTGGGAAGCAAGTGCAGTTGCAAGTAAATGTGTGAATAAAAATGAAGACATTTAGTGTTCCCAATATATGTACAAGAAAACCAACTCTCACGTACTACCGAACCTAACCAGCATCTTTCTACAAGACGTCGGCCTAGGAAAGGTACGCTGCATCAACCCAGCTCTTGTAGTCGCTGCCCAGAACAGTGGAAGGGCTAAGGGCAGCCGAGAGCTTCTTTGAGAAGGACGCCCTGGTACCCTTGGATCCATCACCAGTGTTTGCGTACTCGGCATATGTGACCTTGTCAGTCCTGGGGTCATCGGTATTCCAAACTTTCCATCCTGCGGCATTGATGACATTAGTCATGCTAGTCTTCTGGAACACAACACGAGAGAAATTCCTCCAAGGACGGCCGAGGTAGTAAGCACCCGCGCTCACCGTGTTACCAGGAGCAGCAGCGATCTTCGAGTTGTTGATGACATAGTATGAGGGATTGGAATCTGAATCGCGACCGTTGGCAGTAATGTAACCCACCGACGCTGTGAGAACGCCCAGAGAGCAACCATCAAACCATGCTATGGCCTTCTGGCCGAAGATGAAGTCAGTCGCTCCTTCGATGTAGGATTTGGCGTAGACCTGGCTACCCTGCTGGGCGAGGATGGTGTCTTGGTAACCCTTGAACTGGCATCCGTAGTAGCCTTGCTTATCAGCATAAGCACTAAGGGCGAGAGCTTGCGAGCCCTGTCCGCGTGTGTTGACCAGGTTGATGTTGTAGACCTTTAGGTTTGGTGTCCAGGCGCGGAGAGTTGCAGTTTCGTCGTTGTTGGGGGCGTCATCTTGACTTTTGCCCTGGGTGATGGTCACGGTGTTGCCGGTGTAACTACTAGTGTCTGTCGTTTCGCCGTACACCGTCAGGGCCGACTTGAGCGGCTTGATGTAGACTTGCTCCTTGTATGTGCCTGCAGAACCGAGGGCATCAAGTCAGTACATGTCTCACATGGAGTTGGTACAGCTAGAACTAACCTTTCGCGATGAAAATGCATTGTGCAGCCGTACTGGAAGCGCTCAAAGCATCAACGGCGGACTGAACAGTTTTGTACTTTCCGCTACCACCCACAGCCAGACATCCAGAAGGAGGACTTGTACGTCCAGCCCGAGGCGCCAGCGTCGTTGGAGCTGCGACAGCGGATGCCGCGAGCGTGAGCACGAAAGCGATTGATGGGAGCATTGTGGACAAAGTAGGACAGTTGAAAATGAAAGTATAAGAGTGAGTGAATGTAGAACTTAGCCTGAAGGCGCGCAGTATGCATATACATATAATAACTTCAGCATGCCGGCTAAGCAAACTATATTGGCGGACTCCCCGGGTCTGACCTAGACCTCCGAACAGCCGCTTAGTGAGCTACGGGGACGTTTCCCCGCTATGAAAGCTGTCGAAACGGGCGAAGCAAGCCATCGGAAAATTGATGTATGCACCCCAGACGGTGAATCTCTCATCGCGCAACGACTGCGCATGTGCATTGCGCCGGTTGGTGGGAATCTTGTTGCCGTCCGTGCGTTGATTTGGTTTGATTGTAGCGTGTTACAGAGGGCTGACGGAGGCAGTATTGAGGTCCGAAGTGATGCCGCGTGCGCATCGCATTACTGATGGTGTTGAAGCTGACGCGTTGTTGGGCACCACGGACGCGCCTCCTTCTTGCAGGTCGAGGTTTGTGGGGAAGGATCCTGCGCAGGGCCGTGCGTTGATCACGTGAGCTGGTGTCGCGCTAAGAGGCCCGGGATCCACACGTTCCAAGCCCAGCAATTCATTCATTGTGCGACGCTGAGACCAATCTTCCGCAGACCGCGCTTTGACATCAGTTATTCACTTTGGGTGCTCTTGGTTATCAGTATCTGGTCATTCTTTCCCTCGCAATGGCTCCATCACACACAACTGGCAATAGCTGCCAAACAATCGACCTCACAGGTTCCTCACCAGAGCCGGAAGACATGCCCCAGCAACGACCACAACAGCGGCCACAGCCAAGGCCGCCCCAAAGACTAGTTCAAATGTACCTCAAGCCCGAGCCACGCCCCTACGGTATGGCAAATGTCGGGATGGAAGCTAGGCATCCGATGGCTTCCGCGCGAAACCCTGTAGGGCCACAGCAGGCGCGCCCTATCCACCCTGAGCATATCAAACAGATCATCGAGACAGCCGACCCGCGCGCTGTGCAAAAGGTGCTGCTCGACCTTTGCCAAATGTCACCGGCCTTTTCCGGCGCCCTCGTCCGTGGACTTGCGCCTCACTCTGCATCCGCCCAGAGCCTGATCAGCCAGCAACGGATGCAGTCGCATCAGCCCAAGGTCAAGATTCAAGATGAGGATGATAGCGACGAACTCTATGAGGCGGCGAACAGAAACCTCGTGAAGCCTACAGTTCCGACCCCAAGTCACAACAGCTTGCCTGCACAATCCCGCGAGATCAGCGGAAGTCGAGCTACATCACGGCCTCATGGTTCTGAGTTCGCATCACGAGTGAAGCGGGAGCCACGTGAGCGCTCACAGTCAAGTTCAGACGGCGACATGCACCTTCCTGGAGCCTATCCACGCTCAACCACGTTACGCACGCCAGTCCGGAAACCCTCAGGCCCATCTTCCTCTGTCAATCAAACCCCAAGGCTGTTAACCAGAGACACGCCACGGTCAGCGAGCATCAACACACGGCCTGCGCCTTTGATAAAGACCTGCACAGTGTGTCACGAACAGATAGTGGACGTGAATGCGCCCTGCGTTTCTCATTCTGGGAAGAGGTACAGGCCACCGGGCGGGTCAATAAAATGGGACTGCTGTCAGGCAGACATGGACGATCCCGGTTGCGAGTTCAACGGGCAACATACGACTGGAGAAGAGCTCGAAGAAGACGCGTTGGTACAAAGGAAACGACCAAGTGCGTCTCCGGTTCCAAGTCGTGCCACACAAAAGAGACCCAGAGCATTCTAGCGAAACTGCTAGGGGTTTGCCAGGCAGCTGGTCGCTCTTTGCTTACAGCGGCACGCAATAGATCCACGCAATGGGTCCTCTTCTGTGATCGTTCCTTTTGTTCTTCAGTTCCAGTCGTCTTCGGAAGACACTTCGCACGTCATTAGTTCATTGCTAGAAGCACAGCGTAGGCGTTTCGTTACTAGGCAGCATCGATATGGCTGCGGAGATCTCAGGCAGCTGCATTACAAATACTTGTGTCCGTTCTCGATGAGCATGTGCATTACTAAGCCTGCGTTGCCCTTCCTGATCTTCACGGATCTGGCCTCGAAAACTCCACCATTGTCTCCAGGGCCCCAAACTGTTCACCTTCCCATTATGGACAGCAATTACTCCCGTCGCTTCTCGTGTTCCGGTGCAGGTCTATGCTTCAGGAGACTGCGCCTCACCGTTGTTCTGAAACCCATACACATCCCTTCCATTCCTTGATCTGATGGTTATGACGCGACGGCCACTATTTCTGTTGAGTCACTGCATGCAAGAAACAAACCGACCAGGTCTGCAGATTGCATCAAGATTAGAATATGCAAAGTAGGTAGCCTAACCTTAATGTAGACTCTAGGGTGTTTATGTTTTTCCTAAGCCGACGTGGAGCGCTCAAAAGGCTAAGAGGATGCTACGAACTGATGGTCCTTTATGCCAATCGTTCATCCGTGGACACGTCTCCAGTAGTCTTCGTTCTCAACTCGCAGTGAGCTAGACAACGACCCTTAGTATTCTGCAAGTGTTATCATTACAAGCGGGCAATTTGTCAGTGAATTAGCGGATGTTGCTTGACCGTTATCTCTACGATGCCTATTCTGACTCGTTCCTCACGCGTGACGTCATGCCAAGTGTCTTGCCTGCATTATCATCGACGCGCTAACCTCCATCTCTCCCACTTCTGCACCCGCCGTCAGGACGCGATAGACATGTAACGGACATACGCACTTTGCGTTCCAGAAAACACGATACCAAGCCGAAGATGCATTGGTATAAAGCTGACAGGTTGCCTCATGAGCATTGCCCCACGAAGTCCGCGCGCCGCACATCATGAAGGCCGCGCTGTTCCTATCGCTTGCAGCTCTTGTCAGAACGAGTACAGTTTTCCAACTCAACTCTACGTCGTATTATTCTCCAGATCTTACCGCAGCGACGCTTAGCTTTGGCGACCAGTCATGGGCCAACGTAGAGCCTTTGCCAATCACTTATCTGACCTTTTCGGACCCTAATGTCACCGCGGAGCTACTGGAGTTCACGATATCCTCATTTCTATCGCACGACGATGTATACTCGGAATCATTCCTCCATACACTAGTGCTTGGCGGTTCAAGCACTCTTTCAGACAATGCACATGCATATCTTGGCTCGATCGGGTGCAGCATGATCTACACTGCATTGGACGCCGGCGTAGCATCCGGCCCATATCTACTTCACCCATCAAAGGCTATCACCAGAGTCTACCGGTTGTATTGGGATCACAATTTCGCTTTTGTGGAGTCGGTCACTGAAGGTCAGAATGGGACTTTCCTTCCTGTCACAGGTCTGGCGTTGACAGATGCCTACGGAGCTCTTAGTATCGCAGTGCCGTCACGATTATACTATCCAGCACCCACAGAAGACAAGCCTTTGTCGGGTAAACGCCTGGGCGTGAAGGATATTTACGACCTGAAGGGTATCCGAACGAGCGGTGGGAATAGAGGCTACCGCGACCTTGTGGATCCTGCTCCCGAGAGCGCGGCAGCTTTACAAAAGCTTATCGACATGGGTGCGGTGGTGATTGGAAAGACAAAGACTACCCAGTTTGCGCTTGGGGAACGACCAACAGCCGACTACGTGGATCAGCTGGCACCCTTCAACCCTAGAGGAGACGGTTACCAGCATCCCCAGGGTTCATCAGCCGGTTCTGGAGCTGGACTTGCATCGTATGACTGGATGGATATTGCAACTGCCTCCGATACTGGAGGCTCTGTTCGCTTACCGGCCATGGCAAACGGCCTGTTTGGCATGCGTATCACCAACGCCTCACTGCCACTGAAGGGAATCTTGCCCATCTCAGCAATATTTGATACGCCGGGCGTACTGGCTAGGTCGGCGAAGCTCCTCCAAGCAGTGCATAGGAAATGGTACCCAGCCAAGGAATACACATCCTACCCTAAGCGCATCATCTTGCCTGATCTGTTTTGGCCTACAGTCAACAGCACGAGTATGCCTATATTTGATTCGTTCATCTCACAGCTAGCTACTTTTCTTGACGCCAATTTGACAACGTTCAACGCCAACGCCAGTTTCAATGCATACGCGAACATCTCTGAAGGCATAGCATCCTATCTCGGCTCTACATACTCCAACATTACCAACGTGGATCAGTACCGCGACCTTGGTCTACCTTTTAGGGAGCAGTATATTGCCAAGTTTGGTAAAGCGCCCTACTGGAACCCGCAAACACGAGCGCGATGGAATCGGGCCGCGACCTTGCCGACCTCTAGCTATACCACTGCTATGGAGCGCACGCACACCTTCCAGACATGGTTTCGAGAGACGTTGACGCCATCATGCGAGTCAACGTTGGTGCTGTATCCTATGGGCGCCGGTACGGAAGACTACCGCGACATCTATACAGCCGCTCCAGGTGGTATATTTGCTGCTGGACTACCCGGCAACCAGATGTCAGTTCTGGCTGCGCTACCCGACTACACAATACCGATTGGCGCAAGGTAAGCTTGACTGTACGAAGTGCATATAAGACATATACTGACTTCGTACCTCTACCATTGCAGGACGTATGTCAGCAGGGTTACTGAGAGAAACGAAACGCTCCCCGTTACTATTGGTATGGTAGCTGCGGCAGGTTGCGACCACATGCTCATGGATTTGGTTGCTGAACTTGCCGAAGTTGGAATAATTACGGAAAGTGTCAAAACCGGGTCTAGCATGTACTAGGGAAAGCAGAAATATACCCATGGGGCTTAATACACCGAGAACCCGAAGTACGTGCCCGTACGAGCTGCGCATTCAACAATCCCACATCACAAGACCTGCACTCATTGGTTTTGCTGTGTGCCATGCTTTCCTACCGTCCGAACACATCCCCGCTGTGATTGGCGGACTATCTTTTAGGACCCTGTCGATCACAACGTCTGGAGTAAATGAAGAGAGTAATCCAAGGTGTCATTCACCAGCAGCGCGCTACGGACTAGCTAGCTGATCTCGCCGCCTCTGCGCATGCCGCGTGGAGCTTTCATATTACATCTCTTTTCCTTCAGTCTCCGACATTCTTCCTACCCCGTGTTCTTCGCCTTGAAGATGATCTTCTGCACTGTTCTGCCCCTGCTAATATCCTCCGTCGCCGCCCTCGCTTTCCCAGGCGCAGAAGGTTTTGGGCGAAACGCTGTCGGCGGTCATGGTGGCACTGTCTATGTTGTTACAAACCTCAATGATAGCGGTGAAGGGTCTCTCCGCGAGGGCGTTTCCCAGAGCGACCGCATAGTCGTGTTCTCGCTAGGTGGTTTGATCAAGATTAAAGAGCGCATGGTCGTGGCCAAACGCGTGTCTATCCTTGGGCAAACAGCGCCAGGCGATGGTATCACAGTTTACGGAAATGGGTGGAGTTTCAGCAACGCCGACGATGCGATCGTCCGGTATTTGCGCATCAGAATGGGAAAAGGAGGAGATAGCGGAAAAGATGGTATCACGATCGCAGAGGGAAGCAACATGATTTTCGACCACGTCTCTGTCTCCTGGGGTCGCGATGAGACCTTTTCGATCTCCGGCAACGACGTCGGCAACATAACCATTCAAAACAGTATCATCGGGCAAGGCCTGCAAACACACTCGTGTGGCGGGCTGATGCAAACGAATCTCGGGAGTGGTATCAGCCTGTTCCGCAACTTATACATTGACAACAAAACGAGAAACCCGAAAGTCAAAGGCACCAATGACTTCACCAATAACGTGGTGTACAACTGGGGTGGAGGTGGAGGATACATCGCTGGAGATTCGAGTGCAGCAAGCGAGGCGAATATCGTTGGGAATTACTTCATCAGCGGGCCCAGTACCAGCGTCACGGCGTTTACGCGCGGGAATGAGAACTTCAAGGGCTACGTTGAAGGCAACTTCTACGACTCTAACCGCGATGGCACGTTGGACGGAACGGAGCAGGGTGCATCCTCCAGCAACTACGGAGGCATGGTTATCCAGACGGCCAAGTTTCCCTTCCCAGCGCCCGAGAAGACTCTATCGGCGGAAGATGCGCTGAGGCTCGCCGAGAGTTCTGTTGGTGCGAGTAAGGTGCGCGATGTTGTTGACACGCGACTCATTGAAGAATTGAAGAGCTACGGGAAGACGGGTGAGCTGATTAGTGACGAGAATGCTAGCCCCATGGCTGGGCCTGGAACTATCGACGGTGGAAAGCAGTGGGCGGATGCCAATGGAAATGGCATACCTGACGACGTCGAGGATCAGTTCTCGGATGTGGAAGAGTGGGCTAATAGTTTAGTACCAAGCGGTTACTAGATAGCAAATCGCATTTGGCAGCGTGTATCGCAAAAGAATGACTGGGGTTCTTTGAAGTGGTTTGGTTCATGAATCATTTATTGACTATAAAGAGTGTGTACGTGAAGTGAAGAAGGACTGAGCATATGCCGATACCGAGAACGCAGCCTGGCTGATAAGAAGCAAGGTTTTATCCTTGCATCAAAGCCTCTCTCCTAGCAACCTATGCGGAAGCAATCTGAGCCCTCAAGAAGATGGGTGCCTGTACAGCAGCCTCATCCGAGTATAGGAGATGCGCAGGTGTGATGATGAGTGTTCCAGTGCAGACCAAGTCGCCAGTCTCGCAGTAGACCCTAGTCTTGCTGGTTGGGAAGCCGGGGATTCTTCCGCCATCTGAAACGCTGTTACAGACTGTTGTATACTATGTTGAGAGAAGGAAAGAGCTTACTTTGAAGGTTCTTGGTGTAGCCAAACAGCACTACGCCCTTGATCTGGTTCTGTACAGCAGCACTAAGACCAGGAATAGCGTTCGACATGACGGCAGCGCCTTGAGAGTATCCACCTGCAGTGATGGGCGTGTTGGGGCACTTGCTCGCAGCAAGGTTGAAGAGACGTTGGGCTTCGCGGATGGCGGCTTGGGAGGTACCGGCTGGAAGCGTGTTTTCCGCAATACCAGCAGTGTATGGGCCGCCTACACCCTGAATCCAGGTAGTGGATGCTCCATATGCGCTTTCGAGAGCGCTGGCTGTGAAAGGACCAACTAAGGCGCCCATGTTGCCAGCTTCAGTGCTGCCTCTTGCAAAGATGAAGATGGTTCTTGGGCAAGCAGCGCTACTGCCGCTCTCCAGCTCATTGCGAGTAGCGCTTGACTGGCGAGCTTCGAGTGTAATGGGCTGGGGTGCATCCGCCGGCGCAGAGGCGGGTACAGCGATTGGGGAAGAAAGAACGAGGGAAGCAAAAAGAGAAAGAATGGTGATAGATTTCATATTGACGATTGTAGTAACGATGGGTAATGCCTGGTGGCTCTGAAGAGAGAAGTAGTAGAAGGAAGCTGGAAGTTGGCTGTTTGACTGTGCTGTGGTCCTTCCCATACGGGTTCCCTCCTTCCCTTTATGTTCCTCTCAACATACCCAAGATACTGGTTGCAAATCCACATCCTTCGCGCCTACCTCGGTATTGAGGCTGCCTAAAATCTTGTAATGCATCTCGAATAGTGGTTGACGGACGTTGACTCCCCAAAAGAGCGCTGTGACCGTTCTACCAGGTGTCACAACAATCCGAGATACCCTTGGCGTTTCTGCTCTTACCCCCATAGGCAAGACCTTGACTTGAAGAGATCTAGTGAGCAGATGCAGAGCCTTTGAGGTAATAGAGCAGAAACGGCTACAGTGGTCCGAAGTATTGTGACACCTGGTAGTCCTTTGTCTCCGAGATCGAGATCTGGTATTTGGCGTTGACCCTCGAGCATCTGACCAGTAGGCATCATGTTTGGATCTGAGCTTCCTCGGCCCAGGAGATGGTGCCTGGGATGTTATCCTGGGCATGCATGTCCGGGAGACATGGATAGAGCTGATGGTGGGATGAACTGGTCGCGTGGTAGTCGGACGAGGATTTGCTGCTAGGTTCATCGGACGCTATTGGACTTTCAGGTCAAGCTCGCGAATCGAAGCCGAGGCACGGTTGAATCTACATGGATGCGATGAAGTCCTGGCCTGAGTGGGATGGAAGCTCGTGATGTGGGGTACATACACTGGAGCTCTCTTTCGCGGGAATATACCCCGCACATCCACTACGGGAGCGCGCTAAGGCCCCCAGAGGATGTGTAGCGAACGGTGTCGGGGCAAGATACCCGATTCTGACGTTTTCCGTCTTTACAGGCGTTGGAGGTTTTGGTGTTGTTTACCTCGCTCCTGTAGGCTAAGGGAAGAACGGCATGAAGGATTGGTACCTTCCGCATAGGGACACCGTGCATACAACGCATACAAACAATACTCAGATCATCTCTGGGTTGAAGGATTTAGTTTAGGCAGTTCTTCCAAAAAGAAAGGGAGGTTATCGGATTACGGCTAAAATACCATGCCTGCGTGGGATATCCCGCGTCTACCCACAAGCTAATGTTGCATCAAAGCAGCTGCCGTATGTACCTTGTTGGGCGTTCTGGTTCGTCGCTTCGGAGGACTCAGCGGTACGTAAGACAGAACCCTGGCGCTGGCGCATCCCAGAATGAAGACGAACGCATAGAACGCCAGCAGATTCTGAAATACGGCCAACGTTGTCACGCCATAGATCAATGTACACAACGGCCAGAAGAATTCCGATACGTATGTCCATACGTGAACTGCAAAGCGACGAAGACTGTTCAAAGACATTTGAACGTGTGCTCGATAGGCGTGGAGGTACTCGATTGTCGTTGGAGGCGCAAGTATTCTGTCCCAGTGTTCTCGTCGCGCCTCGTGTGTCCATGTACGCACGCCAAGAGGTCCGGCTGCCCTAGTCTCGAGAAGATATCTCCATATAATCTTCAGCTGCCTATCCCAGCTATAAGGCTTCTCCTGTTGCAAGAATCTCTCCCATTTCTTTACAGTATTGACTGCCATCTCTTCGGTGACCTGAAACCATTCCTTGTGTGCTTTGGACTCCTTATTCGCGCTGACGCGCCCGTGATGTTCGCAATGGAATGGTGCACAGCAGTTCTCCAGGTCGATATGCACAAGCTTCTCTAGGCGACCACAATGATCAATCTCGTGATCTGACACGTGGATCACACTGGGCAGGAAGCCACAGGCTCTTTCGTGCTCAATGATGCGGTCTCTATAGGCTCGTTTCGTCTTTCCGATCTTGTAACCTCTGGATTTGTTGTTTGGGTCACATAGAACATAGATGACTCCTTTCCGATCGCCAGGAGTCGGATTCTTGAGCAGCTCTCCATACAAGCTGTCGTGGGTAGATCTGGCGGTCTTTGGGGTCAGGACTGGCGAGAAGCCATCGTGCTCTTGATGAGGTTGCTGATTCGCTTCGGCGTGAGAGGGTGATGAGGAATACCGCACTTCCGATGTTGATAGTCCATCCACTTCAAGACCTTGACTACCATCACGCCGTGGACGCTTACGTGCGATGCTGTCATGAGAAATTCGTGCGGCGTCATCGATGATTTGTTTTGGGCGTCCGATAGAGTCAGAGACTATTCGGGACGGCTGACTGGAAGACTTTTCGCGAGTAGTTAACGCAGCCAGGCGTTGTGATTGGGGGATGGCTTTGCGAATTGGTGAACCAGTAGAGGTTAGGGTGGGGTCGCTTTGGGTATCCATGAAGCGCGGTCTGGGTGGGGGAGGTTGAAATGACTTGACTTGTGAACTGGTAGGTATGTGCCCTGTTTCCAGCTGCGAGTTTTTCCTGAGCCCATTTAGCTTGGAACCCAAAGATTTGTCAAAAGATGTATCGAGAACCATGTCTGTAAGCAGGATTGATAGATGAAAGACGAAGTAGATGATTGATGTGCACGGAGCGAGGAATTTGGGCTGGATGCCATTTAACCCTTTGCGCTGAATTTATCAACGCGTTGTAGGATTACTTCCCCAGCAGCTGCAGAGTTCGCATGAACAAACGTGTGGCGGTGCTGAATGTCACTGCTGTGCCGAATGCTTGGATTGTTTCGTAGGCTTCATAGCAGCCTTGCATCGGCGGCCGAGCAGAACAACACGATGAGCACTCTTAGCTCCTAGCACTATGTCGGTCTTTTTGTTAGCATCGATAGCAAGACTCGCGAAGAATCGCTGTGTGCAGCAGACCAGTGATGGACGCGTTGGTACGGACCCAGGCACACTTGTTACCCACGCGCTGCATTCCACGTGCAGATGCAGCGGCTGTGCCCATCCCACAGTTACTACGAACAGCTAGTGCGGCTGCCTGCGGTATCAGAATCGCTCCTGCTGTACGCAAAGCTGCGGGTGTCGGAAGCTCGTAGCCTTGCTGCCATCGGAGCGATGTTTCCGCGAAGCAGCAGTCGACGGCCATGATTCGCTATTTTTCGAGGCTGGTTGCGCCCGAGACGTTTACGGTGTTGTGGCTGTGGCGGTGGTTTCTACGAAGAAGCAATTTGCTGTGAGGGCGACAGGAGGCAGCGACGTTTCGCGCGTCATCACGCGCTCCTTGGCGAGGGATCACAAAGCCGAGCCGGAACAACAAACGCAAGGTAATAGCACCAAGGTCGTTGGGAAGCAGTCGTGCCTCATACCGCATCTATCTCTGGGTACTTCCGAAATTTGTACCTTTTTGTGGCATCTTAGCGCAGACGCGTCGGGTACGGGCAAGCAGCGCGATGTCATCAAGTTGTACATCCACTATAGTTTGACCGGTGACGATGTCCGCGTTCTCAACTGTTTTCTGGCGCGATGACGCGTTGATACTCTTCGCGCAGCTGCCAACGGCGCAATGCTTTGATCGGCATGCATCTGTCGGTTGGCGAACTGCATATGAGGTGTAGCTTTGGTCTCACTGGCTGGAGAGAGAGGTCGTGCTGCGATACTATGATGCGTGCAGATACCTCAATGGTTCCTCCGGCTTTGGGAACAAGGGATGTGGGGCGCGCTAGTATTCCCGGCGTTAGTCCGCGTTCCGAGATGTCGCCTCAGGGCTTTGAACATGTTCACCGACACTCGCATGCTGGCCCTTTCCTTTCACTGATGCCTAGCAGAGTTGCGTAAGATCTCGTCTACATGCTATCCTCTGCTCACCCAAGTTCACATCAGCTGGGGCTAAAGTGGAAGGAAGTGTTGTCCAAGTAGGTGCTGACGGGCATCCGAAAACGGTGCATGTCATGGCGTCCTTCCAGATTCCACTATCATCGGCTCCAACATTTTCTGACATACCACCAATATCGCACTGCCATCGCATTTGGGTCAGTACGGTCACTTACACCTCTTCTGCATATTGCTGATCTCACCAGAATACGGAAGCAGCCCGATTCACGCCATGTGCTCTGCCATTCGTAGCAACAATTCCAGCCATACTGGCAGCATTGGTATTGCTGAGATACTCGCTGCAGATTGCAGACGGCTACTGGCCGGGATGGACAAAGCCGTTCGTACGCGAGGAAAAGCACAAGTCGGATGAATTGGAGACACGCTCTACACCGCAGCCTCTGAGCAGCACGTTTGGCCTGCTAGTCCTAGCTACGGTTGGACTTACATTCCAAATCCTGAGCGCTTTCTTTCCCGTCCGACAATCGACGGCATTTTATCCCGCCATCGCATGGGTACGTACAATGTGACGAGCTTGTGATTATCGATTAACAAGTATTGCAGGCCATCGTGGCAGCAATTATCGTCGTGGAGCGTCCTAGAAGAGCTTCATTATCGTTGTTGCTTCTCTTCACGAGTCTTCTTCTCGAACAGCTGGTCACACTAATCCACAAGGAGAGCCCACTCCTGGCTAAAGATGTTCCTTGGATCGTCGCACCCGTGGCGGCTGCACTAGGCATCGTTCTGGTTCTGAACATGCCTCTCCGAGACCCAAGGCTACCTAGGAAAGACATTAGCCCAGCTTTTGCCACTCCCACGGTGCAACTTAGGACTCCCGAGGATAACTTGACTCCTTGGCAATACATGACAGTGTCGTGGATGGAACCATTGATCAAAAAAGGCGTGACACGTCAGATGGAAGACGAGGATATATGGGATCTTGGCTGGGAATTCAAGCACGCGCGGCTGCACGAGGCATTCCGAAAACTACAGGGTTCGGTGACAAAACGAGTCTTTATTGCAAACGGCATGGACTTAGTTTTTACGACTGTCCTCAACGTTGTTCGGATGTGCGCAAGTAAGTGACATTCCCCATGTTGCTCGAGACGAATCTAACACTAGCAGCTCTACTCACCCCTGTCCTTCTGCAGCGGGTCCTCGCATCCATGGAAGACAAGAACAGCAGTGCTACGATCACCTACGCCTGTATCATTCTCGTCTTGAGACTAGCATCTGCCCAGCTTAACATCTTCAATCTGTGGCATCAGAGGCGGTCCTACGAGAGATGCAGAGGCGAGCTCATTACCATGCTGTACGAGAAGACTCTGCATCGTAAAATTTTGGGTGCGAAACAAGACGTCAAGGAAGATCAGACGAACGGCCACAGTAACTCTGAAGCGGAGGAGGCGGGCAACGAGAGCAGTAGCAGTCTCGACAGCACGCGCAAGGCAGCAACCGGAAGCTGGCTACAACATGTGGTCGCTTCTGTCCGATCTATGTTCACAAAGAACATCAAGACACAGGTCAAAGATGAAAACCAGGCTGCATCGATGGGCAAGATCCTCAATTTGATGCGAAACGACGCTTATGAGGTAGCACAGCGCTTCTGGGAGTTTTCTGATATCGTCACTAAGCCTGCAGGTGCCATATTCGCGACTATACTAATATGGCGGATGTTAGGTTGGGCGTGCCTACTTGGTGTTTTGGCACTGGGTGCTTCACAGCTCCTCAACATCGTGATCGCCCGCTTTCAGGTCTATTTCGAGAAGAAACGCAGAATTGCAACCGACGAGAAACTGCAACGTACAAGTCAGTTCATAGAGTCCATCCGCCATCTGCGCTGGTACGGCTGGCAAGGCGCATGGTTGGAGGGAATCCTTGAGTCTCGTCAAAAAGAGATGCATCTTCGTGTGGTCAACATCATCTTCTCGACATCGCTCTCCTTCATTCTCCGCTTCGGATCGGGACTGTTCCCTGCGGTTGCCTTCTACGCTTTTACTAAACTAGCCGGTCAGCAGCTGCGCGTTGATCTGATCTTCCCTGCTTTCGATCTATTCAATCTATTAGAGTCGTACCTCAGGGCGCTTCCGCAACTCGTTACTACCGTGCTCAATGCATACGTTGCAATGGGTCGTATTGAAGAGTTCATGGCCGAGCCAGACAAAGAAGAGACGGATGTAGTACCAGAAGGGTCTGCTGACCTCGGCCTTCACAATACATCTTTCGCGTGGCCTGGGGTTGACCACGATGTCCTCCAGGATATCACGTTATCTTTCCCCCCAGGACTGACCGTGATATACGGAGAAGTCGCTGCCGGTAAGACGGCGTTGCTACAAGCCTTACTTGGCGAGCTTGACATCACAGCTGGTGAGCTAGTGCGGCCCGATCAGGTAGTAGCATATTGCGCACAAACGCCATGGCTCCAAAGCATGAGTATTCGCGATAATATACTTTTCTCCTACCCTTACGAAGAGGGTCGCTACAAGCAGACCCTGGAAGCGTGTGCCTTGTTACCTGATATGGCAGAGCTCAAGCACGGAGATCTGTCTAATATTGGCGAAAACGGAATTGGCTTGTCCGGTGGTCAGAAGGCTCGTGTAGCATTGGCTCGAGCTGTATACAGTCGCGCAAAGGTACTTCTTCTTGACGATCCGCTATCCGCCCTTGACCACCAGACGGCCGAATTCATCGTTGGCAAACTACTAGCTGGGCCATTACTCGATGGCAGAACGACTATTCTTGTCACACATCGAACAGAACTTTGCCACGGTATCGCGAAGCAATGGGTTCATTTAGAACAGGGCAGAGCGACTCTTCGCGAGCCAAGCCAAGTTGAAGACGCGAATGCACTAAAGCGCACCCAGACCAATGATACTGAGTCAGAGGAAGACGCCAAGAAGCGAGAAGAAGAGCAAGCAGCGGCTGTACCCGACAAGTTTATCGAAGATGAACATCGTGAGAAAGGTGGCGTCAAGTGGAGTGTATACTGGCGCTACATTAGAGCAGGTACGCTGCGATGGTGGTCTGTTGCCATTATCGTCATGGCCCTCTTCCGTGTGCTGGATGTTGCGCAGACATGGTTCATCAAGTCGTGGGCAGAGAGTTACAACGAGGATGAGCACAAGGGTATCTTCGACTTCCTGCCTCCAGCCGCAGACAACGTTGTTCCATGGCTCTGGACTTTCTTCGGATTTGTCTCCGCAACTGCCATACTTTTCTGGTTCACAAACCTCATCATGTTTGGCGTAGGCTACCATGCCGCCAAGACCATCTTCAGAGAGACCATTGAACGCGTTGCACATGCGACATTCCGATTTTACGACGTAACGCCAGTGGGACGACTGATGAATCGATTGACAAGTGACATGAACACCATCGATGGCGATTTGAGCACTGCCTTCATCGTCTTCGCATGGCAGATCATAGGCTGGACGAGTGCTGTCATTATCATCTTGTCTTCGACACCAGCATTCCTAGCTTTCGGTTTGGTGCTTAGCTGCGGATTCGTCTACTACTTCTTCCGTTTTCTACCAACGTCGCAAAGCCTGAGACGGCTCGAAGTAAGTCACTCGGCCTCAATCAACATGTCCCCTACTGACTAGATACAGATGGTATCACTCTCACCGCTCATGAGCAATTTTGGCGCACTTTTGGAAGGCCTCACAACTGTGAGAGCTTTCAGCGCGCAACAACGATTCCAGACCCGTGTCATCGAGGTGGTCGACAACTTTCAGAAGAATGATCACTTCTATTGGTCACTTCAAGCATGGCTTGCGCTTCGCTTCAGCGTCATGTCGGCTAGCGCTACGCTCGTTATGACCCTCATCGCTGTCTACACCCACATCAGTCCCGGACTCACAGCATTTGTGCTGATTACCGCTGGCAAATTTGTCATACATACGGAGTACATGTGCAGGATCTACGGAACGCTGGAGATGGACTTTACCAGCGTCGAGCGTGTAGTTGAGCTCCTTGACATCGAGACAGAAGCACCAGGTGTTTTTCAGCCACCCGCACACTGGCCTACCTATAGTGGCGACATCGAGTTCGATGATGTGACCATCCGATACGCAGAGAACCTCGAGCCTGCGCTGCAGAATATCTCTCTCAAGATCCCTGCAGGATCCAACACTGCAGTCATCGGGCGAACGGGTTCTGGTAAGTCTACCTTGGCGCTCTCCCTCCTTGCCACCATTGCTGCAGAGAACGGCAAGATTTTGATCGATGGAATCGATATCTCTACCGTGGACAAACAAGCGCTTCGCAGTCGCGTCACTTTCCTCGCGCAGGAACCAGTCCTCTTCCCCGGCACCATGCGCAAGAACCTGGACCCGTTATCTGTTTACTCCGATGCGTCTTGTCTATCTGTACTGCAGAAGATTGGCGGTGATCAATATAATTGGATGCTCACAACCTCGATAGAAGGGGGTGGCAAGGGTCTCTCACAGGGCCAACGGCAGCTTGTTGGTCTGGCCAGAGCCATGTTGAGGAGAAGCCCAATACTGATCATGGACGAGGCGACGGCCAGCATTGATTTCGAAACCGCGCAAAGAATACAGAGCGTTCTTAGGGAGGAGATGAGGAGCAGTACAGTAGTCACCATCGCGCATCGACTGGAAGCAGTCAAGGAGGCTGACTATTGCATCGTGCTTGGAAAGGGCAAGTTGGTCAAGGCTGGCAAAGCCGAGGACATGCTTAGGGAAGGCGGCGAGTTCCAGGGTATGTTGGCGTAGAGGTATAGGGGAAGATGAATCCGGCTTGCAGAGATTGTTACAATCAGGTTCGGTTTATAGTTGGCGTTCTAATTTCGACTAGAGGAAAAGTTATTGACATAGACTACTTGTATCGTATCGCTGTTTTTCAATTCAACGACTTTCTTGTCGTTCCGTCTTCTTTACGACGTTACTACGTTAGGCAGTTGTGATTACATACTGTCGATGACAGCAAATCTAGGCCGAGGTCTCCCGCTCTTTGTGGTTAGCGTAGTCGTGATCGCAAGTATGGAGGTGAAAGTGAACATACGACCGTTTGCAGGTCTGGCTTTCCAGTTGTAGATGTTCCCAAATAGGAAGCTTCCAGGCAAAGTGTGGATTGCGGTAACTTGACTGTCCTTGACGGTGCCTGACGGTCCTCAACGCTGCTCTTTGCTGCTTACTGATGCGATGTCGCAACGAGATCTTTTTGTGTAAACCACGACCTGCCAGAACCAAATCGAGTGTGTAGCATGGGTCAAGCCTTGTATTCTTCTTCATGTCACGGTACTCTCTCATGCAAGCACCATTGATTGCGGACATTCAAAAAATGATTGTCGCTGCTGAAGCCGGATTCCGGGTCCAGGCATGAGGCTTGCGTGGCACCGCCACGATTTGCGTTAGTCGGCAGGGATGTGGGATGAGCGCATTGGTCGCATTTGGGAAATCGCAGACGCCGCATGTTCCGCGCCTGCAAAGCCTCGCAAACCTCAGTTGGTTTTCATATTCGCCATTATTCAGCATGCGGTGGCACCCGAAGAGCCCTTCCAGACTCCCGAACCATCTTGAATCGCTACTGCGCCTCTGAAGCCGCCCTACCACGATCCGGAGGTGTCGTAAGCTCCGCAACCATATAGCATCATGCGGACCCCCGAGATGACTGCCAACACGCAGTCAGACAGCAATGCAACCTCTCCAGGCGACCACGAACTCGAGGTCATGGCGGACAATAAGCCCAGCCTCCCGGTGGAGGAGGACATCATGCAGCTGGCGCGACTGGGTGAGATTGCGGCTATACAGAAACTCTTCGACGGCGGCAAGTTCGATGCGACATACAAGGACGAGCAGGGCATAACACCGCTACATGTGGGTATCACAGAGCATTGGAGCATGTTCCGGGGCTGACTATGAGTAGTGGGCGGCTATCAACAACCACTACGCGCTCTGCCACTTCCTCATCCAGGCCGGCGCGCCCATCAACGCAAAGGGCGGCGATGCTGTTGCGACACCCGTGCTCTGGGCCGCAAAGCGCTGCAACTACTACATCGTCAATCTCCTCCTCGACCACGGCGCCGATCCGCTCCTCACCGACGACCAGGGCTTCAATCTCCTGCACAGCGCAACCCTCGATGGCAATGTGTACCAGATTGTCCTGCTACTACACCAAGACATACCCGTGGATATCGCAGATCCGCAGAGTCACACCCCGCTCATGTGGGCGGCATACAAGGGCTATCCGTCTTGCGTGGACCTGTTTCTCCGATGGGGTGCCAACGTATATGCGACGGACGACCAAGGCTTCACGGCATTGCATTGGGCGCTTGTCAAGGGCAGTCAGGGATCGATACAGAAGCTGCTCGAGTACGGAGCGGACCGGTTCGCCAAGAACAACGACGGCAAGACGCCAGAGGTCACGGCGCAGGAGATGAATACCACCCGGCAATGGCGTCGCGCTCTCATGGAAGCTGGCTTCGACAAGAATGGAAACGCGCGGCAGTTCCCCATCCCGGGAGTGAAAGACACGAGGTGGTTCCTGAGCCGATTCATCTTCTTCTGGCCCTTTGCCATTCTGTTCGTTGCGCTTTCTCTTGTCAGCCATCTGCCAGCGTTTCTTGGTATACCATTGGCCGTGATTGTTGCGTACGCTATGCAATGGGGAGCGCAAAGGTTGTTGCGCTGGGGTCCCTCGAACATGCGAAGCATACATCATACTGTGAGTCGAGTGCTCAAACACATGCGCCTAGTCGCTGACGAGCTTCCAGCCTTTCCTAGCCGGTATCTTCGCTGGCACGCTTTTCTGGGTCGGTGCACGGTGGGCAACGACTGTATCACCATGTAAGCCATCTTATCTTACACACAGATATCTCGCTAACACAAACGAGGGACGATACGAACGAACTTCCTTCTTAACTTCCTATTCGCGGCGTTTTACGCATCTACGGCCTATTTTTACTTCTTCACTATGACCACTGATCCCGGCTTTGTGCCCAAGTCGGCGAGCAGAAGTGCATCCAAAGCGGTTATTGATGAGCTCATGGAGCTACGACAATTCGATGAACATCATTTCTGTGTGAATTGTATGGTGCGGAAACCCTTGCGCAGTAAGCATTGCAAGCGCTGCGAGCGCTGCGTTGCGAAGAGTGATCAGTAAGTGCTCCACGTAGGCAGTGAGGGTGGCACTAACCATGACAGCCATTGTCCGTGGGTTAACAACTGTGTGGCGAACAACAACCACAGACACTTTGTTTTATACGTACTGTCTTTGGAGCTGGGTATTGTCATGTTCATCAGGTTGGCACTTGCTTGTAGGTCATCACACCTTGATTTTGCACCATGAAGCTAACTGAAGCAGACTTGGAGATACGTGACGCACCCACGGATTACCCCAAATGCGCCGTCATCTCACCGGAACTTTGCAAAGTCCTCAACAAAGATCCTTTCACGATTGTGCTCTCAATATGGGCAGCTTTCCAGTTGACTTGGGTAACCATGCTTCTCTGTGTCCAGCTGCTTCAGATTGCGCGGAACCTCACAACCTACGAGAGCATGCGCGGTCATCTCCATGGCGCTACACCCGCAGATGCACTCAACTCCTTTGTTACGACCGGCGACACCAGTCAAGATGTATCTGGCGGTGCCGGCAGCGCACCAACGAACGGCTTTGGCTCCGGCCAAGACACGGGCGACATCCCCCGGCGTCCTCAGCCCAAATCCTCCATCTGGGACCAGTGGAAGCGTCTCCTTGGAATCGACACGTTCCTCACCATCGCCCTTCACGGAAGTCAAGGAGAGCAAATACGGCGGCAAAGAAGAGGGAATCCCTTCTCACGCGGTATCGTTACGAATTGCAAGGATTTCTGGTGTGATGCCAGTCCAATGTTTGGCACGAAGGAAAGTGGTTATGCGAGGCTTGGTGGTGAGCGAGTAGATTATACAAGGCTGTATGAAGTGCCAAAGATGAGGTATCAGCGGGGCGGAGGGGGTGAGGGAGGGAGATATGAGAGCGTAGCTGTGGAAGAGGAGTCATGATGATGATGCAGACGGTAGTAATGTTAATGATGATGAAGAGTGTGAAGAAATATCTGCGTATAGACACGTGCGAGAGTTTCTCTGTACCATATCGGCTACTAAAGTGTTGCCGAAACCCTTGCAGCTTCAGCCATGCCGGAAGCCAGAAGCCGAGGGTGCAGCGAGGAAACTCCCCGCGCCACCCTAAACAACCCGTCGTGGGTCGCGCACATGCTCGACGCTCCACAGCCCTGCTCAGCTCCGTCGCCTGGCGTTTTTGCTGAGCTTTCTTCTCCGCAATGCCATAAATCCCACTTGTTTCTTTCCTTACTGTCATCGTCGCGAGCTTTTAGGCTGTGCGCCAGATGTCGAAAATGACATCATCCGAGGCCCTGAGAGGGTTGAGGACCCTTTCGCGGTGCGCTGGCCCGGCGCCGAGGAGCATCGCGGCCGGACAGAATTTGGCTGTCGACAGCAGAAGAGCGCTATGTACGGACTGCGCAAGGAATTCGAGAGCGACGAGCAATGCGCGAGGGCTTGTTCTGGCACGCACGAAAAAGCTGGCGCATGCTCCGAACAGAGTTTCGTTTGCGCCAGTGGGCCGCAGAGGATACGCACAGGTTGCGCAAGAGTGTACGTTCGGCCATTAGTAGAGCGGCTGCATGGACCGAGTGCTGACCTTGCTAGATGCACCGGACCAGTCTGAGCAGACCCATGGGCCCATGGCCGAGTACGATGTGCGTGTTGAGTCCGGACGACTGCGAGACGACGAGCACCAACGCAACATCATCAAGAACCTGCAAGATCTCCACGACATGCTGAAACCCTACACGCAACCGCCCGTTCAACAACCTACCATCGAGTCCCTACAGCCGCCCAAGAAGTCGTTCTTCTCCTTCCTTACGTCGTCCAACTCCGCGGGGTCGGCCCTACCACCTATACCCGATTCGCTGCCAAAGGGCATGTACATGTTTGGCGATGTTGGCAGTGGGAAGACAATGATGATGGATCTATTCTACGACACTCTGCCACCGAACATCAAGAGGAAGACAAGGATACATTTCCACGCGTTCATGCAGAGCGTACACAAGGATCTGCACAAGATGAAGATGCAGCATGGGAATGATATTGACAGTATACCCTTTGTAGCAGCGGGTATAGCAGAGCGCTCCTCCGTCCTCTGCTTCGACGAGTTCCAGTGTACGGACGTTGCTGACGCTATGATCCTGAGGCGATTGATCGAGAGCCTGATGGCCCACGGAACCGTCATTGTCACGACGAGTAACAGACACCCGAACGACCTTTACAAGAACGGAATACAAAGAGAAAGTTTTGTGCCCTGCATAAACCTTCTCAAAACGCGGCTTACAGTCCTGAACCTGGATTCTTCGACGGATTACAGGAAGATTCCACGGCCACCAAGCGGTGTATACCACCATCCTCTAGATACATCTGCACAAACGCATGTAGAGAGATGGTTCCGCTTCCTCGGCGATTTCGAAAACGACCCCCCACACCCCGCAATCCATGAAGTATGGGGAAGAGAGGTCCGCGTGCCGAAGGCCAGTGGGAAGTGCGCCGTATTCAGTTTTGACGACATCATCGGACGCGCTACGGGAGCAGCCGATTACCTCGAACTCACGAGACAATATGAGGCGTTCATCATTACAGGGGTGCCTGGAATGAATCACAGGTCAAGAGACTTGGCGCGGAGATTCATCACCTTTATAGATGCCGTGTACGAATCAAGGGTAAGCGAGATACTGGTAGCACAAGACCCTATAGCAAAAGGCTTGTGATTGGAGTATACCATGCTAACGTAAATCCAGGCCAAGCTAGTAATGACTACAGCCGTTCCCCTAACGTCCCTCTTCCTCGACCAAGCCGAACTCAACGACGCGGTAACCGCTACACAAAAGGCTGGGAAACTTCCTACCACAGCCTCTTCTTCATCAAAGCCGCCTGCCAAGTCTGCGCAAGCGGACGACCACGAAGCCATCTCGGACGTAATGCGCAATCTCATGGACGACCTTGGTATGAACATGGACATGTTGAAGAACAGTAGCATCTTCTCTGGCGATGAAGAGAGATTTGCATTTGCCAGAGCTTTGTCGAGACTAAGTGAGATGGGAAGTCAAGAGTGGGTTGAACGCGGACTGGGCCTTGAGAAGAGAGGTGGAAAGGGAGAGATGGAGGGCTGGCAGAAGGTTAGGAGTAGATGGAGAGAGGATAGCATGTAGGCGTGGATGCTTGCAACATGACATATTCTGCCATGCTTTGAAGCTACCATCATTCCATTGATCTGAACATGACAATCTTTATCAAAGCTCCCAGGCGAAAGCTGGTAAATGTTTGGCGCCCAGCGCTTGTGGTGGACTTTTCTGCGGGGACATGCATAGAGCTAGAGTACGCCTTTGAGCGAAACCTGAAACCTATACACAAGTGGGTGTCGTCGACAACAAGTCACTGTAGACCCTTAGTATCCTAATCTGAGAGCCGCCGGAAGCGGTCGATGTGCTCTTGCCTTTGAGACTCCATTGCTGGGCCGGAGAGATCAGAAGAACGATCAAAGGACAGTTTTTCGATCTTGATTCCAAAACATGTCAAGATAGTCGTGATCGACGCGTCTCCTTGTCCGATAATACTGCGATGTGCGATGCGGTGCTTATATCGGACGTTGGGCATCTGTACGTGTCAGGCCACGAATCGTCATCATCGTACCAGTGGATTGAAATATCGAGATGCCGTGGTGGTGAGCAGTCAGGCATTTTTGATCGACCCGGTTCATTTGGCCGAAACCTGCGGAGCCGCGGTATGGCCGACATTCTGCTCGCTGGCACACAGACGTGATCGCCTCGTGTTCGCCAATATTGCTAGTTTCCAATGCGATTGTCGGGCGGCAACGTTTGCGGTCAGATTTCGTTTCCTAGACAAAGGCTGCAGAGGCTAACGAAGCACATGTTGCAACCACGCGGTTCCTAAAAGTAGCGTGGCGGAAACGGCGGAGGCGGCAAGTATCGCGTGCAGTTTGGCTGTGGCTGAGGTGCTGCAACGAGAACCATGTCTGGAGCATGTCTGAGCACGTCTGAGCACGTCTAACAATGTTGGCGGTGAAGGTCAAGGCAGCCAATAACGCAGGCTGCGGGAAGCGTCCCAAGTCACATGGACCTTGGCTGTACGTCATGGCCGCGACGCTAGCATTGGTAGCCGCGATATGCACGACCGCGGGCCAGCGATAACCCTCCTTCCTGAGCACGCGCATTGTTCGTAGTAAGCACATGTTTGTGCTGCCTCCCCAACGTGGATATGGAGACTCCACATCCCGTCACCTGTCCTTATCGTGCATCTGCAGCGTCGTGGAGACTCAGGGTGTTGGTGTGGAGAGAGGGTCCTCGTGAGTCTTGCGCTGAACAGACTAGTCATCAGAGGCTTGGTATCGATTACAGGCTGCGGCGTGTGATATAGACCTTGCTGCCTCTCCAACACCCCTCTTGCTCTGTTTGTGAGTATTCTTTCCAAGGGCAGACGGCATGGTCAACTTCACTCCCTGGCGGAAGCCGCAACCAGCGGAGGCGAGTGCTGAGAGTTCGACTGCCACATCCACCACACAAGAGAAGGATACCCCACGGCCCAAGTGGAATCTGGGGATCCTGAGCGACCCACAGACGGACGAAGTGCCTGGTAAGGACGCTCCTGCACTATGATCGATACGCGAACAAACAATTAATACCTTCTTCACAGGCTCCGTTATCCTTCTGTCCAAGACGCACAACCGCAACGAGCCGCTAGGACTGCAACACGCCCACGCACGCACATCCGCCTCGTCGCTACCCACCACACAGCGCCCCCAGCCCCTGCGAACTGCCTCGCATGGCTCCCGCCAGTCGTCCCGTTCGCGGCGGCCCGAGAAGAAGCGTACAAAGGACGGCCGCTTCATTCTGGACCCTCAGCCCGAGGATTCAGCAAATGACCCGCTCAACTGGGCTCAGGTGCGACGCGACCTCGCTCTCATATCGCTCGGCTTCTACTGTATGGTCGGAGGAGGCATGACGCCGCTGTTGGCTGCTGGCTTCAACGACGTGGCTGATACATACGACGTGACGATTCCCCAGGTGGCCTTGACTACAGGCCTGTACATGTTGGGACTTGGTCTCGGCAGCGTCGTTGCATCACCTACTGCCATCTTGTTTGGCAAGCGACCCGTCTACCTGGGCGCAATCATACTGTTCACCATTTCCTCGATATGGTGCGCCGTGTCGCCGAACTACGCCTCACTGGTGGTGGCCCGTATTGTCCAAGGCTTTGCCGTCTCTCCGGTCGAGTGTTTGCCCAGTGCTACCATTGCCGAAATTTTCTTCCTCCACGAAAGAGCGTATCGCCTGGGTATCTACACACTACTTTTGCTCGGCGGAAAGAACCTGATTCCCTTGGTCAGCGCCGTTATCGTGCAAACCCTCGGATGGCGATGGGTGTTCTGGATTACCGCCATTGTGGTCGGCTTCTGCTTCTTCCTCATCTTCTTCTTCGTGCCCGAAACATTCTGGGACCGAGCACCTAAACCAGCCAAGCGACACACTCGCGCCCGCAGTAAGAGTCCAGGAAAACACCATGGACATTTCCACCTGCCAAATCTTCATCATAAGAAGGCCACAGACGGACAAGCGCAGCACGTATCATCAATGCCAGCGACGCCCTTGCCAGCATCGCCTCTGGCGGGACCTCACGAGCAGCCTGCCAAACGCCACAAGAACGCCCATGTTGGATTTGCAGAGCCGGATCCCGATGAAAAGACTGGACACGTAGATATGGCTGACGAGACTGTACGCCATGCAAGTGTTCCGCCAACTCCTCGCTCCCCGATGAGCATTCATTCTACCCCCGGGGAGGACCCAAGACACGACTACTTTGGCCAGCTCCCGGCAAACTTGGGGTCCGACCCTGAGAAGCAAGACATTCGAGCTGACAGCGGACACCCGCCGTCTGATCCTGCTGCCGCGGATCACATCTCGGAGCAGCTGAGCATTCACTACACCGACTACTATCGTGATGCCCCACCAAAGTCGTACCGCCAGTCGCTCAGACCGTGGAACGGACGTCTTGTCAAGGACAAATGGCTTCGCGTCGCGGTCCGCCCCTTCATTCTATTCGCCTATCCCGCAGTGCTTTGGTCGTCGCTCGTCTACGCTCTCGCTGTTGGTTGGCTGATCGTGCTTTCTGAGTCGGTTGCCCACATCTACCGCGATACCTCGTATAACTTCACCCCGCTTCAAGTGGGTCTCGTTTACATCTCGCCTTTCATAGGTGGCGTTCTTGGTACGGCAGTGGCAGGTCGAGTTTCCGACCTTGTAGTACGCTACATGGCGCGCAAGAACGATGGTGTATATGAGCCGGAATTCCGTCTTCTTATGGCGTTGCCAATCGCAATTAGCACTGTTATTGGACTTATGGGCTTCGGCTGGAGTGCAGAAGAGAAGGACAATTGGATTGTCCCTACCGTCTTCTTTGGCGTCATCAGTTTCGGTTGCTCGCTGGCTAGTACCACATCGATTACTTTCGTTGTGGACAGTTACCGCATGTACGCAGGCGAGGCACTTGTCACGCTCAATTTCTCGAAGAGTAAGTCGCTCCTCAACATCACTTTGAGCATACACATGCTAACGCACCTTGACAGACGTTTTACACGGCTTCATCTTTTCCCTCTTCTTCCCGCATTGGCTTGAATCGAGTGGTAGCAAGGATACATTTTTGGCAATTGGCGGCATTCAGTTAGGATGCATGTTGTTCAGCATCCCTATGTACATCTACGGAAAGAGGGCACGCATGTGGACTGTCAGGAAGAACTTGATGGAGAAGTTTTAGAGGTATTCGATAGATTTGACTATGCGAAAAGATTGGATATGCAACAAGCAATTGTCTTCTCCCGTGAACTGCGAACAGTATTGCCGTTCGTCGTGCGAACATCTTGCATGAGGATGGTAAAGTGCCTGCATGAGGTATGATTTCTGCCAATGCCAATGTGAATGTATTCTTGCTCATCGCAGGTACGGCCGGATACAGATCGTGCCAAATCCAAGTAAAGAGAGTTCTGCTGATGAACTTTCGTCATCCTTCAAACCTTGTAGTCTGTTGTTGTGCCTAACATGGACATCAAATCGATACCTAGTACACCGCTCGTTGCTTAGACGACGACGCTTCGCCCTTGGCGGCGGGCAGTATTTTGCGCTCGACGCACCCTGCGGCCCCCGCTTAGGCTACATCAAACAGCCCCTTCAACACCAGATTGAACCCTCACACCGCCTATACCACCGTTTTTGGACTTGTTAGATATCCTTCTTGTCACCAAATAACTCGCACATACACCTATATACACAATGGTATGTAAAAGACGTTCCTTGCCCCCGAAACTCGGACCCCGCATCACTCGTGGCTTCCACGCTATCGTTGGTTGGCCGCGGCCAGGTCGTCCCTGCCCTGGCGAGCGGAAAATGGCAGCGGCGAGTGGCCGCAACAGCACAGCGCGCGTGCTTCACTTTGTCGCACATGGTGTCAACAGAGCCCCTTCACTCCGGCAGCAGCAACACACCAACCGCACGCTTCAACCCACAACAACAACCCCGCTACTAGCAACTTGACAACACACGAATCGAAGAGCAATGGATAACAGTAACCAGGCCTCCACAAACTACCGCGAAGCTTTCCAGCTCTTCGACAAGCGCGGCAACGGCCGTGTCGACCGCGGCGCACTGGGCGACCTTCTCCGCGCATGTGGCCAAAACCCTACACTGGCTGAAATCGCCGACCTCGAGCGTGGTGTTGGTGCAGACTGTACGTATCTCCACATGCCCTGACTCGCCTTCCCAGGCGTCTCACCCCCGCTGCATTCGGACTCCAAGGCTAACGACTTCTCCGCAGTTGACTTCGACACCTTCTCCAAGATCCTCAACCGCCCCGGCGGCTTCCGCGAACCCTTTGACATCGAAGAGTACATCCGTGGCTTCCAGGTCTTCGATAAAGATAGGAGTGGCTTCGTCGGCAAGGGTCAGATCAAGTACATTCTGACCAACTTGGGCGAGAAGATGAGCGAGGAGGAGGTCGATGAGCTGTTCAAGAGCACCATCGATGCCAGCAATAACGAGGTGGACTACAGAGGTGAGTCTTCACGTATCTACATACACTGAGAGTGACATTGGCTAACCCCTTGCTACAGAGTTCGTCAAGACGATTGCGGAGAACTAGGCTACGGTTCCTGCCGTCCTTGTTCGTTTCTTCGTCACCATCTTCTTCTCCTACATTAGGATTTTACGCGAGCATGTCTGAAACGGGTCACGGTTTTTTGCATGCGGATTACGTCGGCGTTGGAACTGTCTTAACATGATATATATACACTTCTTTGATATCTGCACAGTAGGGCTGCAGGGCATGGGAGTCAGATAGCTGCGAGCAGCGAATCAAGATGCACAGACAATATGATAATAAGTCGAGTAATGCAAGTCACGCATGTGCAAGTGAGAAGCTGTTGTAAACAGGGAATGCAACTCTGTTTTTGGATCCATAAGGGACGCTGTGTGCTTATAGACATGTAGGCTTCTTTCCTCCTGTAGCATGAGAAGCCTTGCGCGTTCACCAATGGGGTATCTAGATGTGAGAAGGGTGAGGAAATAAAAACGTCCCGCTGATCCACGCGGCCAAACTCCGAGCGACATGGAAAAAGCAACCGAAATCAATAAACGCCGAGACCCAGATTCGTCAGGGTAATCGTAATCGTGGTTCCATAAATTCTGTTGAGAAGCACTGTGCGTAATCCCCAGGGGGAAGAGTAGCGGAAGGTGGGGAGCCCCAGGACTCAACGGCTGACGGATCCGCCCTATGCCTTGACCTGAGTGACATTGACAGTGCCCATCCCTGCGCCGCCCACTGCGGATGCAGATGCGGGTGCGGTAGCCGTCTTCCCCATGATCATATCGCTCGTCTTGACGAAGCCACCCGGGAGAAGGAAGACGTAGTCTTCGCGCCTGCCGGACCGATCGACGGAGAACTGTTGCCAGTCTAGCTGGTAGCCCACGACCAGGTTGCACCGTCCGCAGCGCTGTAGATAACGCTTCTCGAAGCCCTCGTCGCTGGTTATGATTTCAGCTTGGCGATCTTGTCGGGTGGACAGGAGGAGGCCGTAGTGGTCTTGCGAAGCCGCGTTTTTGTTGCGACCGGAAGTGGGCGCTGGAGGCAGCGGCATGATGTGTGCAGCATCGCGCGTGTGTTGGCGTTTGGGTAAGGAGGGCAGCGGTGTGGTGGTTGCGAGTAGCAGATGGTTGCACAGGCAGTGGTATGTGTAGACTGTGTTGCTGGCCTGGAGGGAGATCTTCTCCTCAGGAGTGGGAGAAGGCATGGCGAAGTAGGCGCGGGAAGTAGTGGCGATATCCATCGTAGAGGTTGTGTGTGAGTCTATGGGAGGAAGGTGAAGTGGACGGTCCTGGAACAGGCGTGTCGGGGAATTTATGCTTGTGAGCAAGAAGCGATGCCGAGACCCTTTATATAGTCGCCTAGAAATGATGCGCGGTACCGATCAACGGAACCGTGGTTGGATGGATACAGCGAGAACGTGGGCTGGCGTATGTGGTAGTCGCGCTATGTAATCGAAGTGGAACGTGGTGGAATATGCTATGTCCGATTGGAGTTGAGACGGGCAGAAAATCGGAGGTCCGACCCTCTTATAGCTGGAGCGAAGGAAGGTCGACGACGAACCCTGATGCTGGTTCCTACGCTTGAGAACCAAGCGTACGTGGTGGGACTGTGGGGATCCTTCCTGTCTCGTCGTGCACAATGTAGGATCGCCGCCAGTGCAGAGTGCCAAGTCAATCAATAGTAGCTTGTCTGTGCAAAGGCAGAAGCGGGTGAGGCGGAGGCGGAGGCGTGTTTGCGCTGGAGGGTAATTTGTTTGAAAGCCGGGCCGGGCTCGAAACCCTATGCTCCAGCCAAGCTCAGTTATGAGACCCTCTTGGCGTGTCCTGTTGGTGGAGTAGGCGGTCCAAGTAAGCTAAGCTTGGAGTCAGAGGGTGCTAGCAGAAAGGTCTGAGTGAAAAGGGTCCACTAGGCGCTCCACAGTAGTAACGGGAATTGATAAGAGCAAGCAGTGCAGGTGGGCATGGGCTTTAGGCAGAGGATGTGAGATTTATAGTGCCATAGGCGGCCGGCGGAGGAGGAGTAAGGGCAGAGGGCGTCGGCGGCGTCATTGCAGATTGCGCGGACAGCGGCCAACCCCACGATGCGGCGTCGGCGTCCCCACGGTGCTGGACGTGCGTCTGGGTGTGCGAATCGATGTGTAGCACCTCAGCACGCGTCGCATCAGTTCGACGCGGATTGCGCCGCCTGCAACTCAGCATGTGACACGATATGAGATTGGGCCGAGAACGGGGCCCTTTGGTCGCCTCGCCTCGAGATTCCGGTGTAGCGTGGGCGCTACGGCGGTGGTGGGGTGAAGAGGTATGGCGTGCATGGTGCATGGAAGCGCACGAGGAATGTTCCGTGCGCCGTCGCCCGCTGGCGCTGAGTTGAGACTGCTTGGCGCCTCAGTGCCTGCGACGACGCTTAGACGCCATCTGAGGCGACACACGGGGAGGATGCCGCTCACCAAGGAGGTCGTCAAGTTTGGCTCCTTTGTCGTCACCAACCAGGTGCGTTGTGCCTGTGCAGCCGCTGCCGTAGTCGCAGCTGAAGCTAACTCCATGTAGGTCTTCCACCTAACACGCCTGTCCTTTGCCATAGTCAACCTCAAGCCACTACTGCCCGGCCATGTCTTGGTTTCGCCGCGTCGGGTCGTGCCACGTTTCAACGATCTATCCGTTGCCGAAGTGCAAGACCTCTTCCTGACTGTACAACGCGTGTCCCGCATGGTGGAGCGAGTCTTCAGTGCCTCGTCTCTCAACATCGCCATACAGGATGGCGTCGATGCAGGCCAGAGCGTGCCTCACGTTCATGCACACATCATCCCTCGCAAGAAGGACGACCTAGAAGAGAAGGGTGGCACCGATGCCATATACGCCATGATGGAGAGCGAGGACGCAGACCTCAGTAAGCAGCTAGCCAACAAAGAGAGGGCAGCTGGGGCAGGTCTCGCTGAAGAAGAGAGAAAGAGTCGCTTTCCTGCTGTGGACAATGATAGCCGCAAGCCCAGAAGCGACGACGAGATGCAGAAAGAGGCCGAATGGCTGGCAGAGGAGATGGCCCGCGACGAGCAAGCCGCAGGGACTGCATAAGATGGCCAACGCGCTGTCTAGGTGGTTTGTTCTTGAACCGTCATGCTATACTCGGAGATTATATGCATCGCAGCTACTGCAAGCAATGGCGTCCACATTGGACTCAAGCCTTGCCTCATACTTGCAGATGATGGATGGTGCATATGCAGACGCTTGCAGTTCAGAACAGTGTGCTTGCAATAAATGAGTGCCCTTCATAGACCCAACACCGATAAATCCTGGATTTGTCGTTACGCAGTCATCCCGTCTCCTTTCTTCCCGTCCGCTCGCTTGAGCGCCGTCATACTTTCGACGCTTCCTCGTTGTCGAGAAACCCTACATAGCCTTCGAACGCACAACGCAAAATGGCCTATTCTGCACGGTAAGAAGCACACCGGGATTCGCGTCAACATCTGTACCTTTGCCTGCGGCGCAGTCGCGTTTGCTTCCGTTATGCAGGAAATCTTGGCGCTGCAGCCTGCAGCCTGGATTGCCGCCCCAACACCGCGCCTTCTACCGTCGTGTATATCACGCTACCACTGGTAACATTGTCCTCGTTCCTCGTGTCTTCAAGGAATAATCCTTCAGCAGTCGCCCCAGATCACTTCGCTCAAGGTCGCGGGTTCGTTAGAACTCTGGGTCTTGGCGTAGGTACCCTTTGCTGTGTAGTACCAAGGTACCGCTCAGTCGATAAGCTGATCAACTTCAAATTGTCGGCCTCCTGCGAATATTTCAAACCATCGCTCACGATCTCAACATCCACAGGTCGTCGTTACAGCAAAACAATGACGTCCTCTAATACCGACTCAGACTCTGATGAAGTCGAATTCCTACACGAGACATACAAGGGAAAGGAAGTCATTACTCTCCAGGACGAATTCGAGCATGCCAACGACACTGAGCAGACGTCTCGCAACTACTCATCACCATCTATGATAGGCTTCCGCCTGCTCGATCTTCCCGCGGAACTGCGAATCCACGTATACTCGTTTCTGATCCCATACAACATGGAAATTACATTCGAGCGGTATGGATGGTCGAGTAGCAACGAACCCGACTGGACCACAAATGCCTTCCGAAAGGACGAAGACGTCTCATACAAGATAGGAAGCAATCCATATTACAAAAACACAAAAGTGCGCCGCTATAACCATTTTACGGTCGAGACACAATTATTCCGAGTGAGTAAATTCGTCTCCAATGAGACCAAGTGTAAGTCATCCCGTTGGCTCGTATCATTTTGTACTAACACTTCCAGCGGTTATGTATGGGTCGAATACCTACAACTTTACTGTACATGGAAATTCCATGTGGCCAAAGTCACTACGGGGCCCGTTCGTCTTTGGACCTCTCGGTCATCCCGATCGACTCCCTCTACTACGTAACCTGCGAAGCATCCATATCGACGTAATACCCGATGTCGATAGCCACTGGGCGGTTAAGCGTCAGCGATCAAGACTTGAGTATCTTGTCGAGATTCTGAAAGAGCATGCAGATGACACCGACCAAAAGTCTCTTTTGCAAGATCTGAAAGTTGATTTCCAGCTCGTCTCACAAGACAAGATGAAGAGGATGCTGCGCGATCGTCCTACCTGGCAGCAGGTCGTAAAGCCTAGTATTCCTGAAGACACTGGGAAGTTCATGTTCGGTCTTGAAAGCCTGGCATCCCTTCGGGGTATCAGAGACGTCGAGATCAACGGACTACCAGAGTGGTACACCAAATGCCTACAGCTAGCTATACAGGGCAAGGGAGGAGACATTCAAGAGACGGACTGGCCGCTCATGGAAGTCAAACGTCGTGCGAATGGGAAGCGCAGGTCGTCGAAGAAGTTGTTCGTCTCGATTCGCAAATGGCATCAGCCAACGCTGGATTGGAAGGAGTTTGCTGAACGTAACGACATCACAACCCCAGCTGACATTGACAAGTTCTGGACAGACGAGACGTAGACTTGGCTGGTGTGCATGCTTATCTTACTCAAACAACGAGGCTATGTACACTAAGCTCCTGTAACAGCGGGGTCTGAATCATGCGATACATTGACACAGACATCCTCAAGACGCGTGGGTGTATCAGCAGGAAGATGAAGCAGCTCGTTGCGCTCATGGTCATATATGATCGTACAGCCTCGCTAGGCCATGTATTCACAAGTTTCGGTGATGATGGTCCTGAAAAGTGACAGTATTGACCGATTCAGCTTCAATGTAATGATGGAGTTAACAGTAGTTGGAAGCATTTGAGGGAGGAAGCTCTGCGGATGACGATTCACATGTGACACAGCTGCTGCATCGGCTTCGTAGCTGGCATGAGTAATACCTGAAGAGACCACGTCTTTCAACAGCTATTCCATCGCTTTTTGGCCTGCTTGAATGCAGAGATGACTGCGTGTAGACGTGTGACTCTTGCTGTCTTACTCCATCCATGAATGGTACCTACAGGTATGTGGCTTGCCCCACGTTTGCGGCTTGATTGGCTGGCGAGCATGACGCGAACTACGACCATGACCTAATGACTCCTATCGCGCCGCGGCCTTTATCGCCATCTGTCCCTAAACACATGCTCACTGGGTAATAGACTTCTGTCTCCTTGTCCTCTGTTCAGATATCTATCTACTACGATCTCGTAGCATCTCCCTTTGTTGAAGCCCATCCCTACCACGCCTCCCGTAGTTCGCACCCTCAACGCCACCACAATGGCCGTCGGCGATATTCCCTCAAGCCCTCAGCAGGCAGCTGCCCCGCCTCAGCCCATCGACATCGAAGCGTGGACCGAGCAAGCAACGGTTGCGCTCAGCTCGGTGGCTATATCCACCCCTGGTGATGCGCTTCAGGGTACCTCGGTTACGCTTGCGATACCGCTCGAACATGATGCGCCTGCCGCTGCCGCCCACCCCGTAGGTGCCTCGGCAGCTGCAAAGGAGGGTGGCTACTATCATCGCAAGGAACCACTCCGTCGCGACAGCTTGAAGAGGCGTGAAGCCCTGCTCCGCGGCAAAGAGGGGTCAAGGCGCAGGCAGCGTTGGGAGAATGGTACGTTGAGGGTCTGCCCCTCCCCATTCCGCTGGAGACGCTTCGCGCATCACGACACCATCTCCTGATCTTCTCATGCACTGCGATAATTCATCGTTCAAAGTACGCGTCAATTGATTTCTAGCCAGATCGCCTCCTAAACAACCCCTACGCTGAGCCTCCGCTGCCGAAGGACTGGGAGGTCCATCCTACCTACACGTCCAAGAATGTACCCTACTATCTCGCTCCGCTCTGGGACGCCGGCCTCAAGCGCCAGTCCAACGAACGCAAGACCGCCGCCGTCGCCCAAAAGTCCGCGACCAAGACTGTAGCCAACAAGCCCACAACTCCCGGTGTCGTACCCAAGGAGCTGCGCGAGAAGCTGAAGCGATCACGCGGTGCCAAGGGTCTGCTCATGGACCTTGAAGGCGAAGTGCGCAAGTTCGTAGAGGGCTGGGAAGAAAAGGAGCGCAAGGCAGAGCAAGACGGCCTACCTGCCGATCCGGACAGCGAGGACGACGAGATCGTCTTCGTTGGAAGGAACGGGCAGATGAACGATCTCCGCTCGCCTACAGAGGCTGAGGCTATCAAGAAGGAGCTCATGCTCTTTGAGACACCCGAGGAAGACGTTGGAGGCAGCTTCGGACGTTGGCTCGTACACCACATTGGGGTCTACTATGGCTTGAAGACCTGGAGTGTCACTGTTGGCAATCCAGCCAGGCGCGAAGCCTATGTTGGCCTAAAGGGTGCGAAGCTCCAGGCTGGCAACACTGGCAGCCAGGTCTGTGGCACCTTGCCTCGACCGCTCTATGGCTTGGTATAGCTTGCTCATGGCCTCTTGAGCTCCTTCAAGATCTGTCGCGCACTCCATGTCTGTTCATTTGGTCTGCTTCACTCATGTACACGGCATGTACATGATTCTGTATCTCGGACTCACACCTTTTCATGATTTTTGTCGCCGCTGCGATTCGCATCTGCATCTACATCTGCATATAGATGGATGGGCCGTAACTCTTTGAATCACACATCATGTCCTTCTAGGAAGCTTGACTGAACAATTAATCGTGTTGCTGATGCTATGCTCAATTGGAAGTAAGGCTGACCCAAAGCTCGGTCGCGTAGCACAAAGCAGGGCCAACCTCTTAGCTCGGCTTTGTGCTGTGCATGCACACATGAGTCGCGAACGTTAGGACCATGCTACGTGCCCTGACTCTCTCATAGACTTGTTCTTCTAGGATCACACAATGTTGTCAGTGGCGTTTATGCGTTACTTCGCATAAGAAGATCGTCTGCAGGAACGATCCTTCCGATGTAATTCGTTCGTCATCGCATCGAATGTCCTTGTCGCGCAACCCCATACCTGGACAACGTCCCGCTTTTGCAGGTGGCATTACATTCCACAAGACAAGAGTGTTCCTATCGGAAATGGATCGAACATCCTTCCAAATGATAGTCGAGAGGGGTGGTCTTGGCGGATATGTGAGTTGAGGTCGTACTTTATAGTCGAAGTCCTGTCTGGTTGGTAGAACCATTGAACGCGTATGTTCCGACTGTGTTCCTTGAAAGCTGTCAATACGGGTCGCAATAGTTCAAAAATGGGGGTCCAGAGGTTGAGTCGGATGTTTCTCTGGGGCAGTCGGATGTAAAGGTGGAAGTCGCGTTTATGAACGATGCGAAGTAATTGGTCAACCATGGCCTGCGCTTCGGCCGGGCTAGCAACAAGGTCCTTAACGGGGACCTCAACAATCAGTCCTCTCAGTACCGCTGTAGGCTTGAGACCAACTTTGAAAGCATCTGCAGTGAGTAGCCGGATTGCCTCAGAAAGCGTCGTTGCGAAGAGGTGGCGGTAATTCGATCCTCCAGGTACCATCTTGTACCACATCTCCAGCGCCTCGCGCGCGGTCTCAATTCCAATGTAGGACTGTTTGATGAAGTGTGGAGCTGCTTTGTGTCCCATACATTCCTCCAAAGTTCCGAATTTACAATAGCAGTCTTCCTTTACAAGGTCGCACAGGTGGCTCCAGGACTTGTGCACAGGAGCGGTTGCGCCGCCATTCGCGCTCCAGAGCTCTTCATAGATCATTTCGCGTATCTCACGTGGCAAGAGACGTTGCATCTCATCGCAAAAGGCCATATTCCAAGCTCGACTGTGAGATCTTACAGTGGCTCGCGACGTCCTTGGAAGAATGCGTTAGTGTGTTGTATGTTTGAGAGCGAAAACAATGCATTCTTCCACATACTTCGCGTATAGAGCACGCTTCTCGACCAGAAGCCGCATTCTTTCCTTTTTCAATTCTTGAAGCTTGTTGTTGATGGAACTTGTCTGTTGCATAGCCCTATTTGTAGATCAATCCATGTACTCGCAAAGGTGAAGGTAGAGCGTACTCTTGTAATTGTTGGTACGTTCGCCATGCATCTTCCTTCTGGCGATTCTGCTTGCACCTGCATGCACTCATCTTGTTCATCTGAAGTAGTGACCACGACAACGTGTGAATAGTATCTAGGAACCGGGGATGTGTTTGACCAGACCGAGAAAGATCAGAATGTGGGAGAGCAACGTTCGTTCGGGAATCTCAGCTAGCCATGCGGACGCGGCTCCGGGATGAGGGTAAATAGGTCACCACTAGGGCATTGTGTTAGCACGTACGCCCTACACCGAATCACATGTGCAGCGACAGACGCATGCATATACACCACATGGAGTGCTCGATGTTTTGGAGGATCATTAACAATACGTTGATTCATGACTGCAAAACCGCTGGCTGTTCGTGCAATAACTACGAAACATCCATGTCGACGGCGGGAAGTAAACGTTGTCCTCCTTCATCGCCGCTAGTCAAACTTGGCAAAAGCAAGTTCATACGCCAGAGCAAGCGTCATACGCGCGTGCTGAAGCATATGGTCGAAGCTCAGATACTCAATCTTATCTTCGGTTGTGTGTATCTTGTTGTCGCTATACTTGAAGTCGGACTCAATGACGAAGGCTGACGGGTAGCCGGCTTTGGACGCGCTGGCGTGATCTGAGCAGGCGTAACCGCACTTGGTCAGAACATACGGAATGCCACAGTAGACAGTGATGATCTTTTTGATGAACTCGGTGAGACCGGGGTCAACGAAGTCAGTAATGACACCAACAGACTCAGGCTCGCCCGCGTCCAGCGTCTTCTGGACGTAGCCGGTCATGTCCTGCTGAAGCATAGCCTTGACCTTGCGAGCCTCCTTCTCGTAGGACTGGAAGATGGCCTGCGATCCCAAGAGGCCTCCTTCCTCAGCAGAGTACCAGTGGAACTCAATTGTGTTGTCTGCCTCGCCCTTGAGGATCTCTTCCGACTTGAGGAGTACGCGCAGGGCTTCGAGGATAGTTACGGTACCGCTGCCGTCGTCGTCGGCGCCTGGGGCGGCCAGGAGAGCTGGGAAGAAGAGGTTGATGCTGTCCTGGTGAGCGCCGATGACAATTGTCTTGTCGCTCTTGCCAGGGATGGTGGCGATGATGGAGGACTGGCCCCATGGGTGCGGGAACGCCTTCACGGAGGCCTTGACAGCGCCTGCATCCGCAAGAGTCTTGTTGACCTGGCCAAGGAGCCATGCCGAGCTCTCGACTCCGTATTTGGACTTATAGTATCGCGTGTGGAAAGAGGTGAAGGTCTCGAGATGCTCGCGCATGTTGTTCTTCTCCAGCTTCTTGAGCAGGGGAACGATGGTCTCGTTGTGTACAGGCTTTTCTGGGAACTTGACGCTCTCGGTCTTGAACCGGCGATCCAGTGTGCCGAGCTCTTCATTGTGCGTGATGTCGAAGAAGTTAATGTTTTGCTGTAGCATGTCAGCGGCAGGCTCCACATCGTCCACTGTCGGTGCCGGGTGGCCATACCTTGCGTAGCTCCCATTTCTCATCCTCTGTAACCCATCTTGTCTCACCCGGTGACAGCTCGATGAGATACTCGTCTGGCTCGATGATAGTAAGCTGCGGCTCCTGCAGGACCGCCTGGGGGTCCTTGGGATGCGAAAATGCAGCTGCAAGGGCTGCAGTGTACAGAGGTAGTAAGATCGTCGTTGACTTCATGTTTGCTGGAGTGTAGATGGTAGCAAGAGCTGTGATAACGTCAATGGCAGCTGGCACGGTGGCTGGGTTGACGCGATGATGCCGAGATAGCGGCGGAGCTGTCCTGTTTCAGCCAAGCGCGTAGATCATCCGTCACGAGGTCACGCGTCCGGATCCAACCTTGGAAGGTTCTTCGAAGCCAGCTCTTCATACTTCACGCTGCATATTCAGCGCTACTTCAAGCACCACTACTATCTCTCTAACAACTAAGCTACAAGTCTATGGTATCAATATCTTCTTCCGCGTCGCATCTATTTGCAACCAGCCGCGATCAATCCCACCCGTGCACACCCGGGCATCCTTCACCTGTGATCTGCCAACGCCGCCACCAAACAACTGGATCGATTAAGTCACCATAGCCACCCACCGACCTGTTCAGATGCGCAGAAGACAGAATATGCTGCCTCTTGACGTCGCACACAGTTCGTGGTTCGGACCCGGAAGCTTTTGTTTTTCGGGTCGAGTTTGTGGAAATGACTCCCTCCCTACTGTCATGGATTGTGCGCGCGCTTCAGGTTCTGGCGAGGGCGCCTGGTCTGCATGTGCCTCTACCTGTTGCTTTTGTTGCTCATTAGGCTTCCCAGGAGCGCTCTCGTGTTTCAAGTTGTCTTGCACTTTCCTTACCGCTTTCCGAAAGGCTTTTGCAGGATTTGGCTGCTCCATTTTCACCCATTCCAGTTGACGTACAGGGATACCCGACGTCTTGCAGGCGATATGCAATTGTCGGGCAAGCTTGTCAATCCTGACGTCGTCCAGGTCTCTCGTTCTCAGGGATAGTCTTAACAGTAGGGAAGACTTCTCGGCATCCCGTCTCTGGAATGATGCGTCTCTTCTGGTGTTGGGATTGAGGCGGTACAGGTCGATGTTCCGCGTGAATCGTTGGAGGCGATCCCATGTGAGTGCAGCATTGGATGCTCGTTTAGTGTTGATCCTCTCCCAGAGCTTGATGACGGAAAAACTCTCTTCTTTAGACTCCTCGATCAGTTCTTCGAGCGAGTCACAGAAGGCCGTAGTAAACGACTTCTCCCCAGGCTCATTCGTGTAGCCTTCTAATGTCGATGCTGCCAACAGCTGGTATGCTCTCAGCTCGGTGCTTCTACCCTTGACGGCTGCAGTACTAGCGCAACAGCAGTCTAGGATTGACAGCACATCAGCCGTGGCAAGGGTGCGTAGAGGCTCTTCTGCTTGGCCCCAGAAAGCGACTGGTGCGAAATTACCGGAGACACTCGATCCTTCTGTCCTACGCCCTGTCAGCCTCGCGCAACTGACCCGGGTCTATTCAACTTACGCGGATAGCTCCAGGTTTCGGACGTTGCCATCAACAACTTGGCTACCGTGTCCTGTGTAATAAACGATGAGAAGATTGTCCTCATCATCATGTTTGTGCACATGCTGAAGGATCTCGAGGTTGAACGCGACCTGGGGGTTGCGAGTGTTCTTGATATTCGCGATTGTGACCCCATAGCCAAGGCCTTTGGAGAATAACCATTTCAGCCTCTGAACCTAGACAGCATGTTAGTATCAGTCTTTCGTATTGACGGGCAGTATAAGTCACCTCCTTGTTGTGCCCGTCTTTGAACTCATCGATGCTTTCATCCCACCGGAGGATGAGCACTTCAACCTTACGGTATCCATTCGGTATGTCGAGCGCATTATTGGATGTTTTCTGGAACAGAGTTCGCCTTTCCGCTTCACGCTTGAGTGCCACTGCATCATCGCCAGGACGCAGCAAGGCTCCGCTTTGGGCAACGGTAGGGGAGTTTTGACGTGGGAGGGTCATTGGTGCAGGGCTTTGACCGGCATTGACACATGTTGCGTGCACCTGTCGTACACCGGACGGGCGTGAGGCTGTCATGACGAGAAGGCTTCAACTACTGGGAGGTACAGCAGGAAGCCGTGGCCTTATTTAATCCTATCGCGCACTTCGCTGCGGCAGCCCCAGTCGTTGCAAAGGTCCTCGTGTGGCTGTGTACATCCTATTCAGCGCAATCGCCCATCATCTATGTTGAACAGCTCGAACACATGTTCGTCTAGTTTACCTATCGGTTTGCCTTGTTACCTATTGGCTTGGGGAACCTTGACGCGACCCCGCTATCGTCCTCCGGCGCCACCACTTGGTTCGCCAACCGCAGCGTAGGTCGACCCTCCTCTACGACCCAACGCCTCACGTTTGATTCGACAAACGGAGATCATGCGGCTCAAATCTTGGGTTGAAGGCCCATCAGCTTGTGAGGTCTATGATTACCCGCAGGATTGCCTACATAAATTGCTTTGTCTTGAGGCTATGTTATAAGAACAACGGCAGTACATAAGTCTGCCTTGCTGCCTCGCTGTCTCGCTGCCTCGCTGCCTCGCTGCCTCACCATCCGCAGACTAGAGAGTCTGTACACAAGACGATTAGGCTTTGACACGAGGGTACTGAATGACTACTATGTCCTCCCAGGTAGGTCACACGAACCCCTCCATCCCATGTAAGATCTGAGTGGCTTCACGCTGACCGGAGTCCTCCGCGTTCCCTTAGGACACAGTGACGGAGGGCGAGCGGAAGAAAGCCAACGTGGCGCGGGACGAGAATGCCGAAGAAGTGAGTCGGCCCCTGCGCTGCTTGTATCGAAAATAAGCTGACCAGTCTCGCAAAGCGTGAACCAGGCTTCAAAGATGGAGAAAAAGTCAAGATGAAAGTCACAGAACCAGTAGTAAAAGGCGGCACGAGAACATTCTTCAAGACATTCACGGTCGCTGCGAGCCAATGCCCTGTTAGTTCGTGGAAATACCAACTTTACTATGATGGCGTATTGCACGCGCAAGGAGCCTGGTTTCCCGAGGATGACTTGAGGGCTGCTTGAAAGTCCTCTTCACCGGAACGCTAGCGTTTCCCAATGAAAAGGCCTGCTTCCATAGTCAGCTGTCAGATCTCAGCCTGATGTAACGACCACATTGTGTTAAAGCTCCAGTCTCTCTGCGGCTTCTGTCAAGCAATTTTGCCCATCTAATGAAACATTGCGTGCTTTTTTTTTCAATATGCAGCCCTCCACTCCTTTTGTCGACGTTGAAAAATGTGGATCGGATAGCTCAAGAGATGCTATTATCGACGTGGACATCACCAGTCGTGCAGTCACGCTAGTGAACAAGGAGGCAATTCGTTCGTGCTCCGCCTCATCGCAAGGTCTGATGTGCGGTATTAATACAACTGACTAGGTCCAAAATTGTCGCGTGCACAGATCGACGCAGAAATCAAGACGACAAAGACCATACCGTGTAAGCTCCGCCACTCAACTCAGCCTTATTCTCATTGCTAACTCTTTAAGCAGTACAGGAGTACCCAACGGGCTACCCCCTACAAGCGGCTTTCCAGTCGAGTGAATCCAGCTGGTCCATCTATCGCGGGTTCAGTTACCTACACGCTCGCGTCATACTCGACTTGCAGGACGAGCTACGTTGTTTGGAAGAGGATTTAGAAGAGGTAGACCTAGAGAATGAAGGAGAGGATCGGCTGCGGTCTCGGAAGGACGATCTTAGGTTTGCGAAGGATCAAGGCATAGTCAGCCCTCGTGCTAGCCTCCTAGAAAAGATCAGGAGCAAACTCGTGAGCTACGGTCGGTTGTTCACCGTTTCGCCTTGCATCACGTTTACTAAGTCTTGCATGTAGATGAGATTCTCGTCAAAACTAGAGAGCTGAACGCTTTCCAGCGGCCATCCAACCGCGACTACCGCAGCTTTCGCACATGGTTCTGGAACAAGAAGCCGCTTAGCTACGAGCTAGAAGAGCAGTTCATCAAGCGTAAGGAAGACCTTGTTTCACTCCGACACGGTCGCGAATGGTCCGGTTTCGACGGACTCATCGAATCCTGCATCCAGAGGGTACATTGTCGCCTCGTCCAGGTGAGTCGTTCCCACCCTTTGCAGATGTGTGCTAAAAGACAACGTAGAGGGTATTCGCAACGAAAGAACTTCGCGACAAGACGAATGACGAGCATGTTCACTACTACTCTCAGTCTCGCATAAAGAAGCTTGTTGGGCTGATCATTACACTCATCATCTTTATCCTCCTGGTACTCCCGGTTGTTGCCATGTACAAGCTGACATCGGTGGGTGATCGTAACTCCACCTTCGACGCCGTTGGGATTCTGGTTGTGTTCACATTGCTATTCTCTGCTGCCATGAGCTTGCTCACAAAAGCGAAGCGACATGAGCTTTTTGCAGCCAGTGCCGCATACTGCGCCGTCCTGGTCGTTTTTATCAGCAATTTCAGCAATGATGGAAGCCGTCAAAGTGGATGAGCCCGTTTAGACAGTGGGAAGATGAGCAGCTAAATTCCTTTCATTTCTTTTGTCACGGATTTATCTAGGATGTGCCTACTGAAGGGTTATGCTCGATCCCTGTGCCAGGTGCATTCTACGCGTGCGCGATGTAGATTATCGTATAGGGTATAGTCATGGGGAAGCTCTTTCCAACATGTGTTCCAGTGGTAGGCAGTAATGTAGAAAACGCATCAGTCGCCCTCGGTGTATTCTTCATCCAGGTCGTCTTCGATACTGGCTTGTAAACGAATAAATGGTTGAATACGCGGCTCAAATGGAGTGTTATGGACAACGGGCTAACTCCGGGGTCGCGGATTGCCAGCTGTCCAACATCCATGTCGGCGGCAACGTCATCACCTCACCGTGCGATCGACTTATCACATCTACTAGTGATGTTTGGGTACCAATATTTTTCTCAATGCAGGTATTAAGCTTACGCGTGGTGTGATTGTGTGCGATGCGGGGGACTTTAAGTCCGGGTGACGTCTTCCTAACTCCGGGCGAGGAAGCTCACCACCTGGGCAGATTCTTCGGGTGCCTAGGTATAAAGAGGAGGACAGAGCCAACGAGCCAACGAAGAAACGGTGGTATCTTGTCCAAAGATATTTCGGATCGCACCAGTATACGAATTTGTATGACGACACCTGACACAAAATGGCCGACTCTTCAATCGTCTTCATCACGGGCGGCAACACTGGCATTGGGTACGAGACCGTAAAGGCTCTGTATGCTTCACCACAACCGCACACCATCCTGATGGGTAGTCGCTCTCTCGAAAAAGCCGAAGATGCCATCTCCAAGCTCAAAGGTGAAGTCTCAGAGGCCAAATCAGATGTCGTCCCCATCCAAATCGACATTGAGGACGATGCGTCGATCGAAAACGCATTCAAGAACATCGAGAGCAATTATGGTCACATTGACTCGCTGATCAACAATGCCGGTATGTGCTGTTCTCTGTCTCTCCAATGCGGCAGACTGATGTGTGGTAGGCGGATCTTTTGATGGCATCATGCGCAAGGACCCTAGCCCCAAAGGCATTCGCGCAGCTTGGGACAGAAGCTACTCCCTTAACGTCACTTCCACCCAAGTAGTGACCCATCTTTTCGCGCCCCTATTGATAGCCTCCAAACACCCTAGGCTTCTCTTCGTGACTTCTGGTCTGTCTTCCCTCGAAACCTCTTCCAGTAGCTTCAATTCCAAGCTCATGAACGCACCGCCGCCAAAGGGTTGGCCCAAGCCACCATCCATGGCCCAAACAGCTTATCGCTCGAGTAAGGCTGGGATGAACATGATGATGCTAGACTGGACACAAAGTCTTAGCGTCGATGGAGTCAAAGTCTTTGGCATCAGCCCCGGATTTCTGGCTACGGGATTGGGAGGCATGGGGCCGGAAATGTTGAAGAAATGGGGTGCGGGCGACCCAAGTATTGGGGGCGTGTTCATCAAGGATGTTGTGGAAGGGAACAGAGACGAGGATAGCGGCAAAGTTATCAACAAGGATGGTGTGCAGCCTTGGTAGCTGCGCTATCTGCGGTATGATAGGCCGTCGGCTGTCGCACAACATTCGCAGATCTACTATTCTCGGTATCAGTCCATGGTTTGCTAATTTTCAGCCCCCAAATGAAGACGGTCCCTATGCCAGTATTGTTTTCATGGGAGCACCCTTTCATTCTCTGGGGCTATTTTAAATCGACCTTTCGTGCATGTGTCGACTCCTCCTCCGTCTTCGTGTTACAGCATAGCTTATAATAATATGCATGATGCTGTGTATCCAGGGAAGGCTGACCCATCCGCAGGCACCATTGTCACGGCGTCCAAGGCCTTTGACCCTCATGAGCTGAAACTCGATGTAATTGTGCGGTGAAGAAGCCTCCCAAGATTTACCACTGCATTAAATCGCAGGTAATGTGGAATATGTTGCCCATACAGTTGACGTCTGTATCTTCGTGTGGGAAAAGCAGTGAGACTTTCGCTGCTCAGCCTTGTGCCTTCGTCCTCTTATCTCTCCGCGTTCCCCGCCCCCACTTCGAAGAGCACAAACCTATGATCTTAGCTCTGGCCTACTACCCAATACGGCTAATGCTATCATCGCAACAAACTGCGCCTCGTTGCAAGTCGCTTCTACCTTTCCAATGGTTCGTTCTACACCGTGGAAGCATCTTAACGACAAGTATGTTCGCGCAACCGCTCTATCAGACGCTATCTCGTCCGTTAAATATAGAAGAGACAGCAGGTAGCAGAGTTATGAGCTGCATTGCGTACTTTATCGTGTTCTGGCGATGCACAACTCTTTACAATCTGCTTCGATAGCTAGACACATACCTTCCACAAAAACACTGTATACTATTACCAATAACCTACTTCCAATCGTTAACAAGACCCTGTATATCTATTGTACATCTCCAAGATAATATTCGTCACCCTAAAACGTCACCTAGATACAATGGCATCCGAACACGAGTCAGTTTACCTTGGAGTCTGGACAAATTGGTCTCATGGCTCGATAGCCGGCCTCACACTCACGACTACTCTTCAAAATGGCGGTCTGCTCATCGCTTTCCTTGCGCTGTTCACTACGTTTACTGGAACCTGTTTCTGGACCATCGTCTCATTCGCCATCCATCAGAACATGAGCCGAAAGATACCACAAAGTGCATTATACCACCAAAAGCAAGCGATACTTCGCAACTCCGAGACCAGTACAGCGGCTTTATGGAGACTATCAAGAATGTCTTGGGCCTGGCGGAAGGTGGTGGTTCCGCCCGCTTTACTCAGATCGGTGTCATTACCACTAGTCCTCAGCTTAGCGACCTTTTGCGCTTTCAGCACAGCCGGAGTATTCTCTTCGCGAGTAGCCACTACGAGGGGTGGCGAGGTTCTTCTCGTTGGTGACAGGTGTGCTACGTTGAACAGTTCCCTGTTCACCGGACAAAACTACCGCGTAGCTCAATCGTATATTGCCAGTAGGACCAGAGCGAGCGCCAACTATGAGTCAGTTTGCTATAGGAAGTCGGGGTCAGCAGATAGCTGCCGCAAATTTGTCCGAGATACCCTCCCTGTGACGGTCACGACTGGCATTTCCTGCCCCTTCCCGGGCAAAAACAAGATATGTCATTCTCCGACAGCGGCCCTCCGTTTGGATTCCGGGTTCCTGAATAGTCACTCTGATCTAGGTATCAATTCGCCACCTTCCTCAAGATTTCTCTATCGAACCGTTAACGAATGTGCCCCAATACGCGGCGAGGGGTACACATACAGAAATTCAACGCAACCCCAGTGGAGTGTTCAGTTCCTGTATGGACACTATAATGAAGGTTTCTGTGAAAGCAACGACCTTGAGTGCACTCTTCAGTTTGCTGATGCGAACACTCATCGAGGACCTTTAGGAAGCGAGTACTCGGTTTCGTAAGTCCTTCTCGTCGATCAAATACTTCTACAACTAAACATGCGTACAAGTGCCGTCACACGCTACAACGTTATCAACAACGACGAAGTCTTTTCAAACGATGCCTGGCGGCCAATCCAGGAACTAGAAGTTCCTGACGCAGACCTCGGTGTGTACTTCCTTCAGATGAAGGATATCAGGTATCTCGAACCCGTCACCGACTTATGGTTTGAAGCTCTGGACAAGGTGGTCAACCGCGGTCAGAAGTTTGGGAACCTGACTTCTTACGCTACCGAGCTGCCAATCAGAGCACTAGCATGTGCTCAGCAATACCAGTTTTGCCGGCCATCCTTAGAAGAAGTCGAAAACTGTACGCCGCTGAATGGCATATTTGAGGCCACAAGAATAGCCTCCTCAACACTCTTTCCACAGCCCAAAGATTCTGAGAGATTCCTTTGGTCCTTACGCGCCATCAGGGATATGGCCGGTGGCTTCCATGAACTCGTCAAACAGCTCAAGGGCGGATCGCTTCTCGCGAGTGATTATGTCTCAGATAGTGGGCAAGGTGGTTTACCAGACAATCAGTGGGAGCTGGAGCTGGAGCATTGGTTCAAATTCACGATGGCCGACTTACAAAGGGCCATACTCGACCAAGCGACCGGTCCAGTTGTCCCAGAGGCTGTGCCATTCTTTTCAGCGCCCACGTCTCCGGAAGCACGAGCGCTCTGTGGTAGTCAGAAGATCCGAAGTGATTCCTATACTTCGTTCAACGTACTCGGTCTTATATTAATGTTTTCCATCGGAGGCCTGATTATGCTTATCGCTGCCTGTCTACCGTCTGTCACTGCCCGGTTGCAGCGGAAGAAGCCATTTTCCAGTATCGAGTGGGTCACAAACGATACACTGCAGCTACAGCGGCTTGCACACGAGGCTGTCGGAGCCGGACAGTGGCAGGGCGCATGCAATGATTATCCGCGAACGCGAAAGGGAGATCTTCTGGCAGTAATCGATATGTCCAACAAGGAACACCCTGTGCTCCGAGCTCCCGCAGCGGTCGAGATGGTGAAGGATGCAGAGCAAGCCGAGGAATTTCAGGACGATGAACGAGGTATGGAGGAGCAAAGAAGCGAAGGAAGCGTCGAAGAGCGAAGCGAGGGCCTCAATGTGGCAGGTCCAAGAGAGCAAGGAAAGGCGGAGTCGCAGAGGAATGACTCAATCCACGAGTCTTTGCTGAGTGTCGAGATCCCGCGCGTCTCCTTGGAGCTTTCACATCGCTTTGCCGCTGAAATATGTTAGTGTTCTTATCAGAATTCGATAGATGTGGGAATCATGCAAACCCAGAAATGACGCGCTTTCCAGTCAGAGAGCACCACGAAATCTCATGGTGTGAGCATGCTGATAAACGCAGGAGCAAAACGGTGCGCGTAGCAAAGATGCCACCAATGCAAGCGCAGAAGATGACGTGACGCGTGCCTCGGCTATAGAGCGTTATCGATAAGGCACCCTCTAGCCTGGTACCCTTCACCATTACAATGCAACTCTTTATAAGTAAATCGCATACCCTCCAAAATATAAACCATCCAGATGCCGACCACGCGAGGCCAAAAGCGCGACGCAGAAATGGAGGCAGCCCTGAAACTTTTTTTCTCAAGCCCGCGCTTTGCGGTCGCCGGCGCGTCTTCCGACCCACACAAATACGGACATAAGAGTACGCTAGAATATCCTCTCCCAGTGCTACCTGGATCCTATCATCTCTAACACGATATCGCAGTATTCGCTTGGTATCTCCAGCACTCCCTCCCCGCAACGCCTTTGAACCCGCGAAGCCCGAGTGTTACCATCTTGAACCGTGCTCACGCCACCGTGCCCTCGCCGACTGCTCTCCAGGACCCACCAGCATCCAGCTACTCCCTGTCAGTGATTACGCCACCTACAGTGACGAAGCAGTTGCTCAAAGAGGCCAAGGAGGCTGGAATTCCTGCTGTATGGCTTCAGCCTGGAAGTTTCGATGCCGAAGTTCTAGAGTACGCGAAAGCTAACTTCAAAGCGGCGATTGGCGGCAATGGTGGTAGAGGAGGAGAAGGGTGGTGCGTACTTGTTGACGGAGAGGAAGGGATGAGGTTAGCCGGAAAAGAAGCGTCGAGACTCTAGTACCGCGAAGGTCGACCGAGTAGGATGTCTTGCTTCTTAAGCTGGCTGTCCGAATTATTACGATAATGTTTACGATCGATTGAGATGTACTACAATTCATAATAAGAACATATCATGTATTTGGCTAAGTCAAGTTTGCCATCCCACGTCTACATTCATTGTCCTTCAGCCTTTCCTCCACGAACTCTCCGTTCCAAGCCAAGTCTCAAACCCCTTCATCTCCGGATTCATACTCTTGCACTCCTCAATATCCGCGCCAAATCCCTTCTCGCGAAACCAATCGAACATGTACCCAAGCTCTTTCGACATCCAGCACAACGCCCCGGCGACAGATCGGTACGTCATCGGAAGCTTTTCACCCGTCTGCTTTTCGAAGATTCCCTTGAATTGCTGGAACGAAAGCGACTCTCCTGCTAACGACATACCCTTGTTTTGGTATACCGGAGTATCGTGTTTGAGGAACGCTTGAGCGGCGAAGAACCCAATGTCACTAGTACTGATAAGTTGTAAAGGTTTCTCCTTTGGCAGCTTGATTGCCCAACTCGTTGTAAACACCTTGCCGAAGAAATCTGGAGTCAGATTCTCGTAAAATGCCACAGGTCGCAGTACGGTATATGTCATGTTGCCTTTCCTGGATTCGGAGAAGAGGTGTTGCTCGATATTATGTTTCGTGATGAAGTGGGGGACGGTTGTCGGATCCGAGTCTGATTTTGCACCGCCTCGATCCGCGGAAGAGAAGACGAAGTGCGATACACCGTTCTTGATAGACGCATCTACAAGGTCCTTTCCTTGCTTCTCCTCATTCTTTCCGAGCGCCTGTAGAAGATTCAGCAAAGCTCGACTATCATTGCTGGAAACATGCTCACCTGAACACTAAAGACTCCCCAAATGGGCATCTTGGTGGACTCTCTCGCTGCCTTGAACATCTCGTCGGCTGTATCGAGGTTTCCAGTGATGAGTTTGATCCTCGACGACTTCTTTTCGAGCTTCTTGGAGGATGACGACTGGGCGTTCCGGGTGACTGCTAGGATTTCGTAGGGTGCGTTCGCTTTGAGCAAGGCATCAACGACTGAACCACCTTGTTTACCAGTCGCACCTGTGACGAGGACTGCTTTGAGAGCCATTGATGGCTAATCGGATGTTATTTAGTATGGTCAGGAGAAAGAGAAGAAGGTTGCGACTGTGTTCGATTGAGAGTTGAGTGATTCTTGCATCTTTTATGGACACATCGTTCTGCCATGTCTATTCACATATGCGAAATCCAGCTCTGCTTAGTATTGCTCGTACACATGGTGTTGCGCACCGCGACTGTGCGAGTCGGCGGGTTGTTCGCCCGCTTCTGGCAGCAGCTGAGACGAACGCCGCTGATTGGTGTTCGGCCTTCCGAACAGCGAAGGCGAGGCGGCTTACGGGATCGATCTGCCCAACTTCTATCCGGTCGCAGCTCCGTCGCATCGTTCAAGCAATGGATGCATCAATAATTGAGTGACTGTTCTGTGACTGGTCGCACATCCAGACGCGGAAAAGGGTATATATCTGCTAGCAAAAACGATCTCAAGTTTCCCGACATGGCGCGCATCGCATCACCAAGCCAAAGACATCTACATTTCCTTCGCGACGGCCTCCAGGGACTCCTTGAAGATGTTACAAGCCTGGCTCAACTCCTCCTCGCTGATGGTGAGTGGCGGAATAAACCTCAGCACGTCAAACACCGAAGTGCTGAGGAGAAGCATGTCTCGCTTGACGCATTCCTGCACAATCTTGGGTGCAATTTGTGGCTGGCTCTGAGCATGTTGCGCAGCAGTATTTGACGAGTCGCGTTGCAGTTCTGGGTTTGCAAACTGGACACCGACCATGAGACCCGATCCGCGAACATCTTCGATCAAGTTACCGGCCTTGGTGCCAGAAGCTTTGAGATCACGGAGGAACGAGAAGATCTGCTTGGAGCGCGCGGCGACATTGTCCAGGATCTTCTCCTCGTGGAATGCTTTGACTGTGGCTGTTGCGGCGGCGCATGCGACTGCGTTACCCGCATATGTGCCACCCATGGATCCTGGTTTTTGGAGATCCATGAGCTTCTTACTGCTCGCAATACCGGATAGAGGGAACCCGTTCGCAATGCCCTTTGCGAAGATGAGAATGTCTGGTCGTACGCCAGACTCCTGCACGAACCACATGTGTCCCGTGCGGCCCATACCAGACTGGACCTCGTCAGCGATGAAAAGGACGTTGTGCTCGTCGCAAATCTGCCTGACGCCGTGTAGGAACTCGGGTGGTGCCGGGACATAGCCTCCCTCGCCAAGAACGGGCTCCAGAATGATAGCTGCGGTATCTGCGGGAGACGTCTGCTGCTGCAGTGTAAGCTTCAATTGAAGCAGTGCCTGGCCCACGAGTTGCTCCTTCGGTGTGTCTGGAGACATGCCAAACTGGCTGTAGTATGGAAATGCTGACGCAAAGACGCCACCCATCAGAGGTCCATGACCTTCGCCGTAGATAGTTTTAGATCGCGTCATCGAGGCTGTCGCGTTCGTGCGGCCGTGGTATGAGCCCTGCATGACGATGATGTTCGGCTTCTTCGTCGCGGCACGGGCAAGTTTGACGGCTGCTTCAACGGCCTCTGCACCCGAATTCCAGAAGAAGACGGTATCGAGCGATTCGTGGGGAAGTATCGGAATCAGCTCTTTAAGAAGAGCGATCTGTGCGGAGCTGAAGCCAATGTTGACTTGGGCGTGTGTGATCTTGTTGCATTGTGCCGCTGCGGCAGCGCTGACTTTGGGGTGGCAGTGACCAAGGTTCACAACACCAATGCCGGCCGTCATGTCAAGCAGCTTGACGCCCTTGTCCGTGGTGATGAATGTGCCCTTTCCATCTTCAAATACATGCTTGGTGAGGCGGCCAATGCCCTTTGCAATGTGCTGTTCGCCAAATGCTGCTGTATCCATCTCGGAGGACGCTGGTCGTGTAGTAGAGAACGGTCGTCGAGGTGTTGGGGCGTGTCGCGGAAGAGTGGGTACGAGGTTGCGTGGAGCTGACAAGTAGCGTCTGGACATCGTGGCGGCCTTCATTATGTATCGTGGGGATTGTGCTACTGCTTTCGACTGCCGTGTAGGTCAAAGTGGTGGGGTTTCGGGTTGAGGCGGCCTGACGTAGCTAGCACGCTTATCGCCGAAACTAGACGCCCTACACGCGTTCTTATGACCTTCACGATCATTTGCGACGGCCAACAACTCACTCACTTCGCTTCTACTAACTTCTTTAGGTAATACAAGAGACCGTCTGCCAAGACTTCTTACTCAACGACAAATTATCTACACGCCCCACACGCCTGAGATATTGTCTAGTAATCGGCCTGCAGCTGTTGTTTGAGCAGAACTTTCCTGTTGCTAGGATAATACTGATGCCTCTATCGAGCCAGCGGCAAATACACAACCACACATAGCAACTACGCCGAGGTGCACTATCTGGGCGGACTACATAGGTCTACGGTTCCCGTTCGAACGTAGAACGTACGATCAACACAACCCATGAGCTTGGAAGACACCGAGATCTCTCTGGTCTAGCTGGTGGTTCAGATATGAACCTTCTCCGCAGCCGTCACACGTCTATCCTGCACTTTTCCACGCCGGCTCTGATAAGTGTACAAAGTATATCATGAGTCTACCGCGTTCGCTATCACTACCTAAGACTCGCGCTCATTTCACTATGTTCTCATCATAAGCAAACAGTCTCAGACGTTGCTTCCCTCCTTACGATCCCAAGCCATAGGCCCCGGGTCTCGAGGACCTCCAGCAATGACCGAAGTTACTGTGAACTTCGTCTCCTTTATGATATTCTTCTGAGAGTCTCCATCACTATTATCGGCCTCGTCGTTGTCGCCCAAGGTCTGGAAGGTGTCCATGGCTATCACGCGGGAGCGCGAGGTGGGCTGCCGATTGTTTATTCCAGATTGGTATGCTTGTCCGCCAGATGCAGCAGGAGTATTGGAGCCGGCAGATACCCTAATGCGCAGGGATAGGAGAGGGCGAAGAGGAGGTAGCGAACCGGCGATGAGGCCAATGCCGACTTCGGTCAAGGACCAGAAGCCGATTTTGCCCGTACTGTACATGAACTCGCCAGGGTCACTGTAGAGTGTGAGGTACTTGAGGCGGACGATGGTAGCACATGAGGCACTGAGTCAGGATCAGTTCTTGATATCATAGCATGAGGGATCGTCAAGGCCTTACAAAGAAGCGAGCGCAAGCATGACAGCAACTGAAGCTTTCACAGCTCCCTTCATCTGGACATTCCAAAGCAGAATAGCCGGCGTGATCGAGAGACTAAAGTCCGCAGTGATCTCGATGGCCGAGTAGAACAGACTGACGTTGGTATTGAGCTGAAGGTTGCAGGTGCCATTAGATTCACCCCATAGCGTGTTGATCGGATGGCCGGCAAAACGTTAGCGACGATATTTCCTACTTGTGGAACAAGTCAACTCACAGATGTTTGCAATTCCTATGCAGAAGACTAAAGCAGCAACCATGGTAGCACCAATCAGCGCCCATAAAGCCCACGTGAAGAAGCGACGACCAACAGCGATGCGCAGAAGCGCTACTGCAACACTGATCTTGACGAACATGGCGCTGACTGCGTAGAAGTACTCTGCGATGTAAAAGAGCTGAACACAGTGAGTGCGGAGTCTATAGCATTTCGTAGATAGGGAGTATGTACCTTTGTTCCTTTGGATATTGTCACCGTGGGCAGCTCTCGTGCGAACTGTCCAGAGCCATAGTGACAACAGACGATGCAAAGAGCAGCTGTCACTGAGAAGAGAATCTGCAGCGAACTATCAGTTGGCTTATCCCATGCTGGTGGTGCTGGGTACTTACAGTTCCGACGAGCATGAAGTAGTCATCCATGCCCCACGCTTTCCTCCACATCCGTACCCCGACTCTCATAGAGAAGACGATCCAACTCAACACGAGCAATATGATTGCGCAGTACAACAACGCCACTCCATCTCTGGCCACTTCGACAGTCGTCATGTTCCTTGCGTAATGTAGACAACCGTATCAGAGATCGAGAAATGAAGCAAGCAGATGACGAACATGACACCGGTGGCAGCTCGCCGGATGACATATATTGGACGTTTCATCTCTACCACTGTATCACAGGAGAACCCCAATTTTCTGTCGACTCATGTCGTGGATCGTGAGCCGTGCAAACAGGGCCCTCGTGTTACGTCCTAAGGTCGCGGGCGCTAGACGTAAAGGGCTTCGTCTAGATCGGATCTAATGTGTCAACTACCCGCGGAGGATGCCCTCGGGAATAGTTTAGTGTATAGGACTGCCGCGTGGTCCGAATTGTTTACGTTTTCTCCGACACCTTGCCTGTGGAAGCGAGCATCAATGGAGCATGGTCCCACTATGGGCTGCGGCGTCGTGAAGATGAGCTACCCGCATCAAAGAAGCCTTATGCGTACCAGACTTGCTATCCATCTAAATCGTCGAAGTACCCGCGAGGCGTTGGTGACCCCTAGTGACCGGTACATGGGTGGCAGGTGTCGTGATTTTCTTCCCCTGTCGGGCCGTTGCTAGCTTAAGTGGGTCTTACAGCTGGTCCGCCCATGGACGCGGTTCCAACACTGGCCGGCGCCACGCTCAGACTGCCTGATTAGAAAATGTTCGTCCCAAGACGGCAGCAAAGTTGGGTGGTCACCTGGTTCAGGCGATTACCATCGCGCTTCGTATCTTGACTGATAGATGCTCAGTCGCGCGAGTGTGTTGCGATGTTGATTGAGCAGCTTCAAGGTCGCGGTTGGGTTGCCACGAGCGGAATCCTTCCCTGCGGATGAAAAAAACGGGCCCCGTACGAAGTCCCTCCCGAGCTCGCTGTGTTCCTTGTAAATCTCCGGCAGCTCCTCAGATTTCGTTTGAGATGATGTTTCTGGGCCCAGAACACGGGTAGCCTCACAATGCCAGCCCATGACTGTTCCAAATCAGTGCGCTCTTGCATGAGCTCGAGCTGATGCGCCGGGGCCCCGATTATGTCTGCATATTATCCTCTTCCTTTCTGTATTTTGCTGAAACTTCCATCTGTTTACTCTCACCATACCTAGCTCCGCCATGACATCGTTCCAAATCCAAGACTCTGACCTGACGGGCTTTCAGGGCAAAGTTGCCGTCATAACAGGTACCTTGATTCGGCCCAATCAACTTTCAGGTTCCAGAACACTGACAATGCCGTAGGTGGGTCGTCTGGTATTGGTCTCGCCACAGCAGAGCTACTGCTCTCTCTAGGCGCACTAGTTGTGACTGGTGATATTCAGGCACCACCGGCGTCTGTGGCTGACTGTCACTTCGTCCAAATCGACGTCAGGCGCTGGAGCGATCTAACGAAACTATTCAAGGCCGCGAAAGAAAAGCACGGTCGTGTTGACTTTGTGTTTGCGAATGCTGGAATTGGGCCACGCGCAAATTACTTGGCTCTCGAAGTCGATGAGAACGGTGACCCCAAGGAACCAAACGATGACACCTTGGACATCAATCTGGACAGTGTTGTCAGGACCGTGACACTCGCTACCCATTATCTGAAAGGCCAGGCCGAGGGGGGGTCTATTGTCATCATGGGGTCCAGCACCGGCTTGCATCCCGTCCGAGCAGTTGATTATTGTGAGTAACAAGTTCGTCGATCACGTTTGAATCTTCCACTAACAGCACGACTCAGCGACGGCCAAAGCGGGTGTTCTAGGCTTTGGTAGGAGTTTCGCGCTGTTGGTGAAGGCTGCCGGTCTGCCTATTCGCGTCAACACTCTCGCCCCTTCATGGACGGCAACTCAGGTCTTGCCCGATTTGAAAGGTTTGCTAGATGCGGTTTCGCACAACTGCCAGTCTACTTCAGTCGTTGCCCGAGCAGCGGCCTACTTGATGGTAGACAAGTCTCGTCACGGAGACCTCATCTTTGCCTGCGACGGAAAATACACAGAGATCGAGAAGGCTGTGCTTGCGCCAGCATATGCGACTATCAAGGGAGACGGATCAAGCGACGATGATGTCCTGGCGAAGGTCTTGGCGCTGGGTAGCTAGACATCCGAATGAATCAACGAGCAAATTCTGAAGTATTGAAAACGGATTTGACATGGATGATGTGAGTTGAACGATTGGAGAACCATAATCTGGAAGGGGGACGAACCCCTGCCAAGACTGTGACTGCTATACCCCTTCGGGTTAAATCGTCACTAATGATGTCATGCTGGCCAAAACCGAAATCACTTATTCCCGAGGTCTGCTGTGTTTCTGCTTAGGCATGAACTACTATTTGATGTGACCGTCACGAGCGATCCGAGTCTAAACACACTGACTGTAGTAATCGCCGTTGGCTTTGCACGTCGACCCACTCGCACAGCCTGTACATCCACTATAGGTTTTCCCGCCACACTGCCCATACTTCGCAACTTCGCATATGGGCGCAGCTGGTACTGTGGGCGTAGCAGATGCGCTGGTCATGATGGTAGTGGGGGAGGCTGTGGCTGTGGGTGCAGTGGTGGGTGCAGCAGACGGCGCGGGCGCAGAACCGCTTCCATCCCAAACAGCAGGGCCAGGGACAGGATAAGTGGTTGCTTGCTTGGCTTCAGGGGAGTCAATGTTGAAAGCAATGCCAGGCTCTGTTCCAGTGTAGGCGCCCGGGAAAGAAACGAGCGCTGATGCGGGAGGAGAGGCTGTACCCGATCCTGTCACGGTGAATTGAGCGCACTCGGGATAGACTGGAGAGTATCAGCTTGAGCATCGGTATGGCAATGTGAAAAATTGGCTCACATTGCGGGTTGTTCGCCTGATGTACAGCGATGAGCTCATGACGGATCAAGTAGTCACCTGCTGCAAGTGTAGCCGGGATAGTGACTGTGGCATAGAGAGTGTCGAGGATGGCATCACCTGCTGCAGAGGTAGAGGTACGAAGTCAGTGTTTGTCTCACATGCACTTCGTACCCTCACAACTTACCCCAGATGCCGGAGTTTTCAGTCCCGGATATGAGGCCTTGCTCATATATCTTAACTACATCGCGGTCCTGTTAGAGATGTAGTCCACTTAAGGGATGTGTACTTACACCACACTTTACCAGCTCCATCGAAGCTGTCACAAGATCCCGGACATTTGGCCATGTATACAAGAAGAGAAGTCGGCCTGTGAGTCCATTGCTTCCAGTGTGTCTTCAATTTGGCACCAGCGGCAATGGTGCCAGTCATGCCTGTACCGAGAGCGCCGTTGTTGTTGCAGCGGATGTTGACTGTCTAGAATAAGTGAGCTTTTGGTTGATGTACGCTTTTGTAGGGTCGTACTGAGAGATCTTTGATGTACATGGGGTCGTAAGTCGAGTACTGTCGCTGAATGGACTTTTGACCTGAAGCTGAGTTGTACGGTGACCATCTTGGAATTGTCAGTACATGGGAAGAGTGCGTGTGAGAAGGTGATGTACCCTTGGTAGGTTGTGTCTCCTACAATATACTGATCGACTCCTCCATGAGCGGTCGCAGTTGCAACCAAGGAAGCAACCGCCGTCAATGCCGTGTAGAACTTCATTATGATGTTGTAGAGCAAACTAGAGGGACCGATATTAGATAGCAAGTCGATGCGCAAAGATGGGCGGTGGTACAAGCAGAGAGTGCACCCTCTCATATACTTTCCGTTTGCCCCCGTAAGCCACACCAGCGCGTATCGCGTGAGGAAACCGGGTATTGTGTTGCCTCATAGAGGCAAATTCCCACGCGTACCATAGATTGATGTGTGATAATAGTCCATATGCTTGGTCCGTCACAGCCGCATGGCATCTCGACCTCTAGAGGAGTTTGTGCGACCGGGCCAGATCTGAGGAATACTGCATAATCCGATCAATGGGCCAATGGTGCGAAAAAGCACGTTCGACTTTTGTGGTAGTCTTAACGGAGCAGACAGCCGTTGGGGGAATGCATAGATGAAGTGCGCAGGGGTGTAAATAGCCGGAGGTCACATTTCGCGGGGAAATCGGTAGCGTGTGCCCATGACTTGAATGCTTGTATATGAGGTGTGGGTCATCTATAATTTAGGATGATCTTGATCACACATGGCCGCTGCTTGTTCGACCCTAAGATATGAAGCTCAGAGCTTGAGTATCTCATCGGGTTCGTTAGCGACAGCATCACAAGGGTTGTGAAAATGGGCTGCACGCGCAAAGTGTAGCAAAGACCTGAGTGTGAAAGTATTAGTATACGGTACTGATTTAAAGAGCCGCTGGCTGGAGAGAAGACCATACCTCGCTTATGCATGGGTGGTCAGAACACACTACGTCACGGTGGGGTCTGCTATGTGTGGTCATTCAAATGAATCGTGAGATGTACGGAGCGCCCGGTCAATATAGACCCATCGAATACGCTGAGCCGAACGAAAACCTGGTCGAGGGCCTTAGCCATATGTATAGCGTGTCAGCTCCAGGCTGGACCTGCTCGTTTGGCGCAACAGGAACTGTGAACAGTGGGCATGATTTCGTAACAGCATATGTCGTCTTCTTCGCTGGTAGAAGCAGACGAAAGGCCAGATTGGAGTGATGGAAGGATTGTGGAGCTAATCTGGTCGCCTGACAAGACGATAGAGTGTTCAATAGCGTGATGCATGGATGCCCACCGTCAGATAAGCATTCACATCTCGCGGGACGCTATACTGAACATAAAGTCAGGATGAATAGATGAAATCTGATCCGAGCGCCAGGTCCGGAAAGAATTGCTCAAGCACATGGCAAGCGCCTAGATGTATCGCAGCTGTTGCCCCGGGTGTGCTGAAGCTGGACTGTCAGTCGCTGTCCATGTATTAACAGAGTCGTGAACCAATGTGCGAGAAGGAATTGATAATAGAGAGAACACTTTTATGCAATACCTAGTTCCTTCACCCGTAATAGTGTGTTCCGAGCCACTCATATGTGCTCAATAGCCAAAATTGCAAGACAAAAACCAGAACGACAAAGGGCACGAGAGCTCAAGCCGAGAGGTACGCAGACCCTGCCTTTCCCACTTCCTCAGTAGCCAGTAGATGCATCGCACCATATATACCTTTTGGTGAGATGTCGAAAAGATGTGTGACATCATCGGCCAGATTCGAAGCTGCTGTAGATCGCAAGTTTCCAACCAGATGCTCATTTCCCATAGACAGTCACCTCGTCTTTTGTACCAGGCATGCGCCAGATCGAACTACTGTAAGTAGCAATTAGCGTTGCGCTCTTGGAGCGTGACAAGGAGCTCGTAGAAGTCCTTCCTCCAGTCAACGCACTCAAGGTACTCCCACCAGAGGCGAAGTGCAGGCGCCTCATCCATATCAGACTGCAATCGATCAGCTTTGAACTACTCATACAATTCAACATGACTTACCGCGTCAAACGCCTCAAGGATAGACTGCTTCTTGATCATAGCGGTCTTCATGTTGGCCTCACGCTCCCACTCACGAAGCTCTTCAACGTACTTGCGCACGTCTTTGGTCAGTTGCTTTGTGAGCACAACCTCCTCCTCAGAGTCAACAGTGGTTTCGTGATCCGGTGCAGCGAAGAGACGGCCGCTGTACTCCGGCTTGCGAAAGAAATGCTTCTTGAGTTCTTCGGTAACCCACTTCTCGCGCGTCGATGAGGTGAGCTCTTCAGCCCAGTACTCCTTGACGTATTGAGGTACTCTAGCCGTCATGGTGTCATAGTCCAGCTTATCCGACCAGCGTGTCTGCGAATAATTGCCGTAGTACATATAGCGCTTTCCGACGAGAACGAACATGGGCACATCCTCGTACGAGTTGGAGTCTTCGTCAAGTAGATCGCCGTATTCTTCTTCTGGGGCCTTGTTGAAGAAGGCAGTGAGCTTTGCACCGTGGTTGCCAGGCGCCTTGGGCAGGTAAGGCTCATTCTTCGGATCGAGCTGGTAGTATGTACGATTCTTCAGCATGCATGGACCCTTGCCTGAGACGAAACGCAGGCCAGGTGACCAGGAAGCTCCACCCAAAGTGTTGGCGAGGAAGTCAGGATGGAACGTGACGGTGGCGTTGCCTGTGGAAAGTTGACCGGAGAACGCGGGCAGGGTTGTAAGATGGTAAGGCTTCCACGCTGCATCCAGAGAAACGCCTTCGATGGACAGGGCGGGATCTTGGACGGCAATTAGTGGTGAAGCAGGTGGGCTTAAAGCAGGTGTGGGGATCTGCTTGGAGACGACATCGACTTGATGAGTGTTGGTGGTGCGGGTACTTTGTCCTTGTCAGCTTCAAGTAACTCCAAAACTCGTCCATGCATCTAAGGATACACTCACACTTGGCCATTGGTAGACTCGAGCTTTTTACCTCGCAAATGCGGAGGCAGAGATGTCTTGATTGTACCGCTGCTGGTGTCGCTGGAAGTCCTGAGATGGGGAGGTGTACTGCTGTTCACCTTTTGTACGTCAGCGCCACCGTTTACAGATCCCTGAACCTCTTCCTTAAGTTTCTCCAGCTCGATCCCGAACTCTACGGCGCTTTGGTGTGATTTCTGTACATCCACCTCTTGGAATGGGCCAACATGTACCGGCCAACCGCCCTTCTTGAGCTTGTCGACGGACAATGAGAGGCCATGGTACAACTCTTGGAGAGTGTCGATGTCTGCGCGTATCTTTGCATGCCCCTCTTCCAGGTTGAGAGTCCTTGCCTCCAAGTATGGAGAAGAAGGGGTGCTCACCTGGCTGGGCGCGCCGTGCCGAGAACCGGTTGGGGCGAAGTTGTTGGCCGCGGGATTCATCGTGTAGCTGATGTTGCGGAACCGCTGCGAGTGTTGGCCGTGAAGGACTGGATCGCGATTAGACATTGTACTACGAAAGTACTAGACTTCTCCAACCAGGATGACTTGTAGCTCTGGGGTACTCGGAGTTGTTGAGACTGCAGGAAATTGTCAGCTTGAGGTGGATCTAAGAGTAAGAGGCTCAAAGTCTTACCGTAAACCGATGTGCTATCGTTGTGAGATGGTGTGATCAAGTGAGACGTGCTGGAAGTTATATGCTGGGGACATATAATATAGAAAGGAATGGAGGAGGGACGGTTGGAAACCTCAGAAGACTTCTTTATATAGGCCGCAGATGAGAGTCGTGGATCTGGGAAACAGAGGCGGTGGCATAGCGGCAGCTCTCTGCTGTCTCAGGTAAAAGAGATGAGGTTGCGGTGATGCCGGGGTGGTGGTGTCTGCAGACGAGAATGAGGTGAAGTTCATCCCATCGAAGATACCGGTAGGACATTCAAGCTTTGTGCCATTGCGTTGATCACGCAGAATCTTGGGAAGTGTTTGGCACTATACACATTCCCCACGGCGCTGGTGGGATGTCGCTGGGCACCAGACATGTCACGTCTTACCGAGAATGTGGTTGCTGCTTTGCACTCGAGTGAAAGTTTATCGCAGGTTCTATCCAGGCCCAGAGTCGACGTGGGCGTTACTGGACTCTCTAAGAGTTTGATGCTTGTCAAGCACGTATCATCTACCTACCCTTACAGTCAGACTATAGCACTAGCTTCGCGCCTCGACTGTGCTCAGAATTGACACGGATTTATCTCAAGTCTAATACCTACGCATTGGTCCCCGTTGGGTATCGAATTGAGCTAATCGTGAGAGGCGGGTACCTCGCTTCCGAGCTCTTCCCGACTCCGTCAACATCTTCTCTTTCCCCATGCTCTGGCATCCACTCGCAACGACGTCGGCAAAATTTCCTGGTTCTGTGGCCCTTCGCTTATCGTGGTTCCAGTCTGGCTCTTGGTACCCCACGCTCACGAGGTCGACGACTACGCTGCAGAGATGCGCGTCCAAAGGCCAATGACTACAAGTCTTACTTTCCGCCGAAGTGCTGCTAGATGTTGAAGTCGATGGGGCGCGTCAGAAACGCGCAGCTGCGAGGTCAACTGTGGTTTCACGGCCCGAAGTCCGCTCTCTTCATATCAGGCGCAGACTCAGGCATCAATAGGCCTATGTGCAGCATCGAGTTGTATCTGCGAGTCGTCGGTCGGCGCACATGGACAAGTAGCTGGTTCCGACTCGGGGTGCACTACGCGCGTGACCGGGATTGATGGTGAGGGGAAGCCGCGGAGCGACACGCGACGTACGCGACACAGCGTGAAGCAGGCGACGGCACCAGGCATGCTCGTCGATTCCGTCGGAGGGATAGAACGACAGTTTTGTTCAAAGACGAAGTATCATGGGACGAACATCTCGTCGAAATTGGGAGGAGCTCGCGGTAGATGGCCTAATGCAGGGGAAGGGGAAGGAGGACCCTGACCGAGAAGCGCGCCAACGTCATTGCGCGCTTGGGCCTTGGCCGTCATTTTGCTCTCCATCTCGCTGGCGACCAGCACTCGACCACTGCATGCTGACTTTGGCCAAACACGGACAGGCCCATCTACCTTCAGAGTAAGCGCCAGCATCGTTCCTTCTCTGTCAAAACCCGCCATTGGTCCTCCAGCATGCCGCCCAAACGCACCCAAGCCCACGACGAGGCGCACACGTCGCTCAAGGACAAACTACAGAACCTCCAGGGCTCGAACGCGCGGGGCGGTCGTCGCAACGGTGGTGCCGGCGCGCTAAACGGCAGCAGCCTGAAGGAAGTGGACAATGCCTCTACCAACAGTGGCCAAACGTCGACCGATCTCAGTTCGTCAGGAAACGTTCGTCGCGCCCTCACTCTTTCCCCCTCACACGCCTGCGCCTTCCATTGCTAACACGCCCTCGTCGCAATAGATCAAATGGTCATCGCAAGACCCCTCCGTTCTCCAGGGCTACCGTAGAGCCTACCGACTCGATTGCCCGTCAAGCTTCAAGAACCCGCTCAGCCACGTCGTACTGAGCCAGGGCATTGGGCGCATGTCTCCCACCATGGCGCGACCAAAGGGCAAACGACGTGTTCAGAAGGACCAGCTGGGTATGGCGGTCAAGAAAAGCTTCAACTCCCAGGCTGTGACAGAGAGCGACGTGATTGTCGACTGGCTCTACAAGTCGAAACACCAGGGTACGCATTGCGAGCATACTCCGATACCGTGACTAGGCTAATTCATAACACAGACAACGAGTTCCGCGTGCGCTTCGCACCCCAAAGGAAGTGACTGGGTCACTCGCGCCTATACATCGCTGCATTTTCGACTTTCTTCGACGATACCCCTCTTTGGCACGATAGCCACCACTTTTTTTTTTACACACGACATGCAAGCATTGAACAGGAGTTTGGGATACTGGGCATTAATGAACAGGGAAGGGTTACGCATCACGGCTTGGTTTGACCGCGTAGGTCGGTCTGATGTCCACAAACGACCCCGAGCATGGAACATACAGAGATAAAGGATGATCGGCAATGAGCATTTGATAATACCAGGAATCGGACTGGGTGTAGCGGATGCGCCTCGGTGCGTCGAGCCCATAGCATGTCTGCCTGCCATGTGCGTTCCGCATGGCGAACAAGGGCAAATGGCAGAGCTAGTGTCAGGATATGCAAGCATCAGCCAGAATAAATACATCCATTCGTTTATCTATGCGGGCGCTTTGCTAAACCGTAGTCGCGTCATAGTAAACTCTCGAAGCTTCGACGCGCTCTTTGCCGAGGGCAGCCAATGAAGTTGCGTCACCGGCCCGTGCCCGCAAAAAGTTGTCGATTGTCGGATTATACACCAGAGGTCGAAGCCCATAGCGAAAAGCAGTATCAAGACAGTCATTACTCACCTCCGCACCGTTTCAGGATGAGCTTCGCTGGTCCCATGCCGCTCAAGGCGGTGGCTCCCGTGCGCATCGCCGGCTCGAGGTCCTTCGCCAAATGTCAACGACGATGTATAGCGACGCAGGCCTCGCAAACACAATCGCGGAGACCGTCAATCGCACAGAGGCAACAACCGCACAATGCGCAGTCAATACGAGTACGTAGCATCTGGTTTCCCGCTGTTCCGAGTTGAGTTACTAACACAGCATGCACAGTTCTTCCACGCCTCTCCCCCGTCCTTCGCCATGGCCGACCCGTATCAAACCCTCGGAGTCGGTAAGAACGCATCCGCCGCGGACATAAAGAAGGCCTACTATGGTATGGCCAAGAAGTACCACCCCGATACGAACAAAGACGCCGGTGCGAAAGAGAAGTTTGCCGCCGCACAATCCGCATACGAAATCCTCTCAGACGCCGAAAAGAAGAAGGCCTTTGACTCCTATGGCGCCGGTGCTTTCGATGCGAATGGCGGCTTCAACCCTGGGGCTAGCGCTGGAGGCCCGGGAGGAAACCCGTTCGGAGGAGGAGGCTTCGGTGGGTTTGGCGGGTTCGGTGGCGCCCAGGGTGCGGGCGGATTCCAGGACATTAATTTCGAAGATCTGTTCGGAGCTTTCACAGGTGGACGACGAGGAAGAGGCGGAGGCGGGAGAAGGAATCCTTTTGAAGAAGAGATCATGGTTGGCGACAACATCGAAGTACAGACAAACATCTCGTTCTTGGACGCGGCCAAGGGTGTCAAGAAGGACATACACATTACCCCGATGGCAGAGTGCGGGACATGTAGTGGCAGTGGCTTGAAGCAGGGTGCCAAGAGAGCAGAGTGTAAAAGCTGTGGGGGTACTGGACAGAGAGTAACGAGCATGGGCGGGTTCCACATGAGTGCAACTTGCTCATCCTGCGGTGGATCTGGATTTGCGATACCCCGGGGCTCGTCTTGTGGCACTTGTGGCGGCGATGGAGCAGTCAAGGAGCGCAAGACCATCACCATTGACATCCCTGGTGGTGTAGAAGATGGCATGCGATTGCGCGTTAACGGCGAGGGAGACGCACCACTCACGGGCCATGCCATGTCTTCTGGCACCATCCGCGGCCAGAGAGGAGATCTTTACGTCCTCATTCGCGTAGCAGCTGACTCGAAGTTCAAGCGCAATGGTTCGGACATTCTTCATACAGCCACCATCCCCTTCACGACTGCTGTACTGGGAGGAGAGATCAGGGTACCTACCCTCGAAGGTGAAGTCAAGGTCAAGGTCCCCACTGGATCTGGAACAGGTGACCGCGTCACATTGTCTGGCATGGGCATGAAAGTACTCTCCGGCCGACGAGGCGCCAAGGGCGATTTGCGCGTTGAGTTCAAGGTCAACATGCCCAAGTATCTCAGCGTCAACCAGCGGACCATTCTCGAGATGCTGGCAGACGAGATGGGAGACAACAACGCGCAACGCGTCATCAACCCTGGAAAGATGAAGGACCAACATGGCAACAGTGTTGGGAACGATCACTCGAATGAGGGCTTTTTGAAGAGCGCATGGCATAACCTGACTGGGCAACATAAGCACCTGGACCCAGAGGAAAGGCGTAAGGCGGAAGAAGACGAGAAGAAGCGAGGATCTGGCTGAGCCTACGTTCATGATATGAGGACACGTTGTATAATAAGGCGGGCGTACGGGACGACTCATGCGACTCATGTTATCATGTTTGCAGCAAGACGATTGAGAGCATTCAAGGCGCATATGGAGACTGGTTGAGCATGATGTATAGAAGTATCAGTATTTGGCCTCTCGACTCAGGCTTGTAGAATATCACGCTGTTTATGACGCACGAAAAGAAGCCCAAGATGTTTGCGAATTGAGGCACTCGCTAGCTTCTCCTACCCAATATCGCGGGCGCGTAACCAAGGCGAGACTCTCGGCCTCCTTGCATGGTCATTGGCCGGCGCGAGCCGCACAGCTGGGGTCGGCTTGAACGTCTCGCTGAATTTCCGCGACGGTGTGACGAGCTTGAAGAGTCACATATCGATAGCGGTCTGGCTCGCGTGGCGTGCTGGAGGTGTGATAGGCGAGCGTGGATGAGGAAGTCGCGGCTCTGGTGTTGCTTATGCATGTGCCTGCGTCTTCCCCACCAACATCACTCGCACCCTCCGAGCTCACCGACGACACCAAACATCGTCTGCATTGTTACCACCCGGGCATTTAAGCTTTCGCTGTGCCGCATCACAATCGTTCCCAGGACTCGGATTGACTAGATCGTGCCCCATGCGGCTGCTCACCCGCCAACGATTGACTACGTGAACGAGCTACCCGACCAACGCATCGTCCCGCTGTGCATGTACACTCTCGCGACGTCATCCGCTGCGTGAATGCTCTGCTACTTCGCGAGCAAAGCATCGACATATCCATCCCAGAGTACTAGGCACGCGCATTTGCAGCTACTGTTCTAGCGCGCCATCCGAGGCCCACGACAGCCCACTTCCCACGTTGTCGCCTACGCCATTGTCGCCGATCACCACACCCGCGAGCCCAAGAGCCTCCCCTCGCGGCGATACCTCTACAGAAAGCGCGCCCAGCGGCGGCCTCCCCAGCGCACCCTTCGCCCACCATGACGACGCAAATACCCATGATCTCGGTGCCCATGAAGCAGACCAGCGAGATCGACTGGATAGCCCCGCTGAAGCAGTACATACGCGCCACGTATGGCGACGACCCAGAGCGCTACTCGGAGGAGTGTGGCACGCTGAATCGCTTGCGTCAGGATATGAGAGGCGCTGGCAAGGACAGTGCAGCAGGCCGGGATCTGCTCTACAGATACTACGGGCAGCTGGAACTGCTCGACCTGAGGTTTCCGGTGGATGAGAACCACATCAAAATAAGTTTCACATGGTACGTTGGCAAACGGGAAGGAGCACCGGAGAAGCAGACGGATTAGGCAAGAGTACGCCCAAGACTAACCAGCGTCAGGTTCGACGCCTTTACACACAAACCAACCTCTCAGTATTCCCTCGCATACGAAAAGGCCAGCATCATCTTCAACATCTCGGCCGTCCTATCTTGCCACGCCGCCCACCAGAACCGCCACGAAGATGTTGGGCTCAAGACCTCGTACCATTCGTTCCAGGCCTCCGCCGGCATGTTCACCTACATCAACGAGAACTTCCTGCACGCACCCTCGACCGACCTCAGTCGCGAGACTGTCAAGACTTTGATCGCCATCATGCTGGCACAGGCGCAAGAAGTCTTTCTGGAGAAGCAGATTGCGGACGGCAAGAAGGTCGGCTTGCTGGCAAAACTTGCCAGTCAGGCCGCTTTTCTGTACACACAGGCAACGGAAGGGGCGCAGGAAAACGTTACGAACGCTGTGTTCGAAAAGGTCTGGCTATTGGTTTGCCAGGTGAGAATATCACAGCATTACTTGCTATCAAAACTAACGGTCGCGCAGATCAAATCGCACCACATGGCTTCGCTAGCCCAGTACTATCAAGCTCTGGCTGACGATGACGCCAACATTCACGGCGCAGCCATCTGCAGGCTACAAGTCGCCGAAGCGCATGCCAAAGACGCCAATCGAGCAGCCCACAGCTTCCCCAACAACGCGCCAGCCAACTCGAACCTAACTTCAGAGACTGGAGGCATACTCGCAGAGATGACGAAGAAACACCTAACCAACGTTCAGGAAAAGCTGCTAGAGTTTGGCAAAGACAACGACTTCATCTATCACCAAGGCATTCCGAATGAAGCGGCCTTGACACCAGTGCCCAAGATGCCTGCGGCCAAGGCGATACCCGTCAGCGAGTTATATCAGGGTCAGGACATTCAGAGAATCATCGGGCCAGATATCTTTCAAAAGATTGTACCTCTAGCCGTCACTGAATCGGCTAGTCTGTACGACGAAGAGAAGGCCAAGCTTATACGGGCTGAGAGCGAGCGTGTCGAGGTCGCCAACGACGAGATGGCCGCTAGTCTCGACTATCTCAAGCTACCTGACAGTCTCAATGTGCTGCGAGGAGGCATGGACCAAGATATGATGGTGGATAACGACTTTCGAAAGTGGTGCGAAGAGCTCGCTGGGCATCAATCATTTGGCCCTGCGTTCGAACAACTGGAAAGGGACAAGACCGAGATAGTGAACTCTCTCGATGCCAGTATGAAGCAATTAGACATGGAAGAGAGTGTCTGCGAGAAGATGAGGTCCAAGTACGGATCCGAGTGGACACAGCAACCTAGCTCGCGGTTAACCTCGACATTACGAAACGATATCAGAAACTATCGAGGGGCAGTTCAAGAGGCGAGCACCAGCGACGCACAGCTATACAACACGTTTAGGCAATGTGAGGCCGACTTTGACGAGATGCGTTCAGCTGGTGAGACAGATGAAGCCGATGTGTTATATTCCCGGGCTATGGTCAAGGCAGGCGCAAGCAAGGGCAAAAGCCCTAGGCCAATGGAAGGCAACCTTATCGACGATGACATTGACGAGGGTCCGTCAGTCACCGATCAAATAGCAGCCGTCGAGGATATCCTACGGAAGCTGAATCTTGTAAAGAAGGAGAGGACGCAGATACTGAAGGATCTCAAAGACAAGGTACATGGCCGTCGACTTCCCCTCATAACGTATACTGACTGAAACAGGTTCACTCTGACGACATCTCTAACGTACTCATCCTCAACAAGAAAGCCATTGCGAATCAGGAGTCGCAATTGTTCAAAGCTGAGCTGGAGAAGTTCAGACCACATCAAAATCGTATACTGCAAGCCAATCATAAACAAGCTTCGTTCCTGAAAGAGCTGACCCGGACTTACTCCGATCTGCTGAAAGACAAGCGTGTGCGATCTGAGCAGAGCAAATACGAAGCCTTCTCGCGGCAGCGAAACACAGTTATGACGAAGTATCGCAGAGTGTATCAAAGTTTCAATGACCTCGTCGCTGGCTTGATGCGCGCCCAAAGCTTCTACACGGAGATGAAAGATACCGTGCTAAGTCTGCAGAAGAATGTTGAGACGTTCGTTAACAACAGGCGGAGTGAAGGCGGACAGCTACTGTCGAAAATTGAAGAGCGAAACAAGACACAGGGTGCAGACCAGGAACAACAACGGATGAAAGACCTTATGGAGAGAATGTCCTTGGAGCCTTCGGGTTCGCCGGTGTCACAAGGTGGAGGTCGCAAGAAGAGCATACCACCACCACTGTCTTCTACACCGGGCTACCCGTCAAGTTCGGGGGCTGGCCATCCTGCTTATAACCCCGCGGCTTCACCACCAGTCACACCGCGCTACCCGATGACCACAGGCCCAGGGCAACAATACATGTCGCCACAGCAGTCCTATGGTCAACCTTCGAACGGCTACAACCAGCAACCACCTCCGCGTCGAGAGAGCTACCAACAACAATACCCTACACATCAGTCCCAGAACTCTCAGGGCTCCTCGGCTTACAATCCCGCGGTTCACAACCAATACAACCCGGTCTCCCCACCGGCACATCAACAATTCTTCTCCCCGCCACCTGCGCAGCATCAGCAGCATCAGCAGCATCAGCCATGGGGTCAACCCCCTCCAAACCAGCAACAACAATGGGGTGGTACACCTCAGAACAATCTACCACAGGGTTATGTTCCACCGCCACCTCCCCCGGGACCGCCACCGAGTCACAATCAGCAAGATTACAGTCACTTTAGCCAAGGAGGGTATCCGAATGGACCTGGCGGATATGCGAACCAGCAGAGGCCAGCGCAAGGACAGAATGGCAATGACCCATGGGCAGGGTTAAGTGGCTGGAAATAAGGAACATGTAAAGCGAGAGAGAACCTTGTCTTGGCGCAGGTCATTTTCGATTGTTTGACAGTCTCGCTGCGCAGAGTTGGAGTTAGTTTACAGGTTCAGTTCATTCGGCAAGGTCTTCTGAATAGCGGACAGTGGATAACAATTGTGTATTGCCAAGGCAGGTGTAGATAGTTGGAAACATCAGACATGCGCAATCAGCTTTTGGCATAATTCCACACTGAGACGAAGTCTCGCAATCAATGCTCTGGGTATACTTAGCTCTTTTGCGTGTGCTACTATGCCTTCACTGCGTGTTGCAGCTTGACAAGCTATTCGCCCACAAAGTCATACACCATTCTCACCCTCAGTTCCTCGCCTTTGTTGTTGCTGATCTTCACGCGTCTCGTATGTCTCCTCTCTCCATCAACAACCTCGAAACCCCAAAGATGACTAGCCTCCCACTCGCCCTCTTTTTTTCCTTCTGCGTGGATCAATTTCCCGTCGCCATCTCCTTCGATCCAGTCACCCTCGCCCTCATCAACTACGCCCGTCTGCCTCCCTTCTTCAACACTGACCCATTGACTCCTTCCGGCTACCTCACCAAAGAAACCGTCCTTATTGGTACGCCACTCGTAGTCCAACGTGTACTCTTCGGTCGTACCGGGGATTTTTCCGCTTGTGATTGACTGCGCCATCTTGATGTGTTGGTTGTCGGGCTGGCTTATGTTCAGATGGATGGATGCTGCGGTGGCTGTCTTGCGGACTAGGACGTTGACGCCTTGCAGTGCGAGGACTGAGGCAAAGTCATCGGAGCAGGCTTTGTTTAGTTGCCATTTGCCGGAAAGGGACTGTAGAGATTTGTTTGGGGGCGCAGCCATGGTGTGTGATACTCAAGATGGATGATGGGTTCTGAGATGTTCCTCATCGCAGTGAGATGGTCGACTACGGAAGATGATGCGAAGCGCCATTAGGGTGTGGGATGGTGTCGTCACCACCTGCATTGCCTAAATTCAGTCTCTTCTAAAACTACTCACCTTGTTTGTTGCGTGTCGACATGGCTGCTGTGCAGGTTCGTTTCTACGAAAGACCGCTACAATTGAGAGGTATGGATCCCAGTATGTTGGTATATTGGTGGCGTGTCGAGTTGCACTTCCTTCCCCCATGCGGAGAAAACCGCCTCCGCTTCTAGTAAAGCTTCTTTCCGCGGCTCTGGTCATCCCTCACGCACGACAATATCACCACCAACACAATAAAGCGCGCGCCATCGGGTCTGAGACATTTCACCAGCGAACAAATATGACGAAGACGGCCTATTCCAGGATTACCCTGCGTTGCTCCCAACCTTGATGGGCCGGTGTCACAGCAAAAGTGCCCTTGACATCATCTCGGACAATGCGGCATCAGCAAACTCTTCGTAAATGGTCATGCCCGTTACATCGCCCCTTGTTAGAGGGCATACGTACGAGGGAGGGATAAAGGTTGCGAGGTATAGTCGCACTAAAAGTGGCTTTGAGCGGCGATCGTTACCAGGCTAAATGCTGTTGGACGCACAGCGCTGCGGCTGAACACTGACGAGCGAGTTGGCCCTACCACCTACCCACATTGACATCACACCAACAGGCATCATGCAGCGAGGCGCAGGAATACTTATACAGCTTCCAACGCGTCAATTATCGTGGGGCCATCCACCGGCAACTGCATCTTAATCCCGCATATTCAAATCTACATATACATCTTTCCAATAGTCGTTGTCTAGCCTTCGACTTCGTCAGTAAACATGTTGTTCACTTCAACCACAATCCTCGCTACGGCCTTCTGCTCGCTGGCGTCCGCGCTACCTACGTCGAACACAGTTCCTCGGGCGGGCGGCCCTGCGATTGTACCTATTCCCTCGACCTGCACCGTCACCGACCCTCTGCCCACTGGGTCAAATGCATCTTACATACCGTCGCCGGCTGCCCACGACGACATCCTCTACAGCTCCTACTACCCTTCCTACTCGTCGAATACAACCGCCATGGCACAGCAGTGCCTTCAACAATGTTACGGCTACGGATACCACACAGAGTGCAAGACATCATACTGGGCAGAGAACGTGGTAGTACCGGCAGGGTACTATGGCACAGCTGGCGGACAACTAGAGACGGCCTGTTTGATGTTCAGCAGAGCCTTGACCAGCGACGACTTCGTCGCTGCGCCAGAAGGCCAAGGTACCGGCGCGACGGCCGGTAACATTGCTTGCTGAAAGCATCACCTATGACGACGGAAGTTTGTTTCCACCAAGGCCTGTCGATTAATGAGAAACGATCTGAAACATGACATTTGGGGATTGGCGTTACGTCACGGGATAAACATGAGGACATCGATGCGGAGACGGTTTCACATTTCTACTAGGGAGGGCAACTAATTAATGATCTTAGACTACTACGTAATAATCCTCACACTGTTCGCTCACATCAAGATACCCCCCCAAGGCTGTGATGTCACTCCGTGGTTCCTAACGTTCACCGACTACTAGAGATTAAGTACTACAGAGGAAAGATTCAGTATGGTTCGTTGACAACTTGACCTATGTGGTTAGTCTCTGGATACGATTACCCACTGGTCGCTTCCTCTTTCGGCGAAACCATGAAGTAGCTCATCGATGTGGTCGCTTTGGGAAAGAACGCTTCCGAGCTAACATCTGTTGACAGCATCCGCGTATGCGCCAAAGCTGGTACGCCAATACTAGCAGACCCCCAACACCGGAAGCTGTTCTGGACATCAAGTTTGCCGATGTCGTCATTCCCATCCTCAAATTAGCGAGGTGGTATCGTGCGGCAGAACAGCTATTTTTGGGGTGATAACGGTGCAGCGCGATTTCCCGTCGTGCAGGAAATCGAGTGCCGCAATATTCAAGCTTCGCGGGATTGTTCAGTACAAGCTAAGGACTCAATAGATACGAGCTGCTAGTCCACGGTTGCCTCGTCTATTCTTACCTTTTCGCTATTACCGTGTTGCCTGGACATGGCAACATGCAAGGCGCAATTGTGGGTGGGGCAAGAGCGATGTGGGAGGGCGAGCGGCGGCGACTTTGGGTTTGGCGTGATGCGCCTTCATCTGTCGCGTGTGAGGGCTTGCATTTACGAGGTCACGCTCGCGTCGCGCTTTGGGTGCATCGCTTGACATTTGCTCTGTGTCATACGCTGGAAGCGCATATCGTTGAAGTCGCGAGCTGGACTTGGCATGGTAAAGTACAGCGACGTCCCAGGATTATGGTAGTGGGTGGTCAAGGTTAATGGGGCGATATCCTTGCCGGCAACATTTGCTTGGTGAGTGACAATCGAGAAACGCCCTTGGGTTCTACATGATGATTGACTAAATGGTGCAAAGACTTACTGCAACATCTTATCCCTCTAGAAACCAAACTGTAAGAAGTTGGTGGTTTTGGGGGCGACTGCGATACACGTGCGTAGGCGTTCACCGAGATCGAACACCCGGGTACCCTTTCCGCCACGCCTGATCTAGCCCCATAACACTATAAACGAGAGACCTCTTCTTAAACCTCAAACTTCAAGATGCACATCTGATGGCCATATCAGGAAGTTCTTAACCCGCAAATAGGACAAAACTCTCAGTGCCGTCAAATACGTAGCATGTCCAAATCTAGCATACGGCCACTTCACTGCGGCCACGAAGTGAGACGACTGGGTACCGTCGGGCCCTAGCTTTCCATCCTTCGGGCTATCTGCCACAGCTGACTTTCCCACGATCAACCCCCGGGTGCCACAGTGAGATTTTGGGGCTGGTAAGAGATGAGCATACTCCGATCGGAGTTTCTGCGACGTTCATTGGCGGCATTGCGGAGATGTATAGGTAATTTGGCTGATGCTGACGGGCCGGCTTCCTATATCGGCATTTCAGTGCTTCAATTCGGAATTATGGGGAGCGATTTGGGGCTGTTGTCAATCACAGGAAGCAAGTATCCGGACGATCGTATTCACGTACGCTCGCCTATGGCCAGGAATGGGAATCACGCAGGTCTTGAAGGGGCTCAAAGCGCGTAGGCGAAGTCCGTCTTACAGTATGGTGGGTACAATTCCGTATTAGGTACTATCTACGATAGATTGGCCGTAGCTTCGTGGGTCTTGACCATGTAGCGAAGGCTAGTATCAACCAGTGGTGATCTTCACACCCCTCGTTGGAAAGTAGTTCAGAAATTCTTGGTGGATAGGGTTTTGCAGACGAAAAAGTAAATGTAGCTGAAAGACACCTGTAGGCTAGTGCCCAATGAACGCTGGCTTGAACGCAAAAGCAAAATGGGTATAGACAAGAAGCGAAGTTGAAAAGAAGAGAACGCAGTGCCCGAGCATCTTTAGCCAACGAAATGCTAGGATATCTCTGTCTTCACGGGTACCGTACCCTTGAATTCCCCATGTAGTATATCCAGCAGCTTGCGGAGGGTATCCGAATTGCTCCCTCGCCTGCGCGTGACCGTACCCTCATCATCCTCACCCTCCGCGTCGTCGTCCTGTGTAAGAAGCTCGATGGTCTTTCGAAGCTTTTCGTAAGCCGCGTTAAGCTCCGTATGCGATACTTCGAGCTTAGTGTATCTCTCGTTCAAGACCGCAAGCTGCGCTTCAAGATCTCGGGCGTGCTTCTCTTTCCGCTCTCGAAACGCACGTTGAGCGGCACGATTTTGAGCCCTTCGTCGCTGTACACATGTTAGCATTAGGTTTATTTGTGCGATATAGGATACGTACCCCTGAGGTAGTGTGTGTTCGTTCGGCTGGCGCGGGCGTAGGCATAGTCCCGAACGTAGATTCAGCGTGCTGCAGTGGTCGAGGACTGCAGTATGGACTGTCGTGATCGGATCCGAAATCGGAGGGTGTCATTGGCATGGGATATGATCCAAACTGCATAGGTTCATCGACGATGTGAGGGTAGTAAGCTTGGTGAATAGGTGCAGGAAATTGGTCGTATGTAGATGAGACCTTGAGCAAGTCAGTTTTGTAAACTAGGGGAGTTCAACATAAGACTCACAGGCGATCCGCTTAGACTCGGAACTTTGGAGAGATCGGGAGGCATTTCGAATACGGCTGGCTGATGTGTTGGGGCAATGTAGTTTCCCTGTGCCATCCAGTAATCGAATGAGTGAGAATCCATTGTGTGTGATTTGCGATTGCAGATAAGTGATGACGAGAAAGTTGGTAAGTCTTTGCGCAAGGCAGAATGGTGTATAGGAATGAGCGATTGTTCTTCTTGTGATTAAGACTTGTGTTGGAAGCCGCTGCTGAGATAATGTGCAAGTGTCGTGTCAGTTCAAGTTGAGATACGTGTGTGGTGGAGATGGCTTACACAACGGTGGGCAAGCTGAGATCTTATACACTGTGCGGACGTCGCGCATGTCTCCTTCGGAACCGCGTCGAGTCACATGAGATGGCGGCCAGTGGCTTGAGCAGGGATATCTGACCATGCAATTATGCCCGCGAACAACCCCAACGGCCATGGTGGACCCTGAAGATGTGGCTTTCAGCGGAATACGTGCAGAAGATAGCTTGAATCGCATGCTCATACAGCTGCTACCGGCACACGCGTCCGAAGCACGGCCCACCAGTGCAGCAAGCACACCAGTTGTTGTTATTCTCGTCTTCGAGTGGTTCCCAGAGTTACACCAGCCATGGCCGCGAGACAGGGGTCTGCATGGAGGCGTGCGCTTTACTCTTTCAAGTCTTTGATAAAAAGATTAGTACGCATGCTGAACTAGCTGCAACAATTTGCAGCCAACCAAAGACACGGTATCAAAGTAGTTCGCTGTCGCATTTGGTGACAGTCAGAGAGGTGCCTGGTCTTGTCTTCGAAGAAAACCACCCCACTTGAGGATTATCGTCCCGCACAAGATGCATGGTAGGGCTTGATCTCCAGAAGCTCGGCAGTCCTTGGCTGTGATGAGATATCTTGAACGATCAATCGAACAACATCCGTAGTGAGGGGCTCACATACCTCAACGTAGACGCTCTGTATTGCGCTGAGTCTAAGGAGCTTGTCTACGTGACGACGTCAGAGCGATGCACTGACCCAAAACTACGTTCAGCTGGGCTGTTGAGCCTTCGCTTCCATTGCGAGCCTTGGGCCGAAGTTCGGTCGTAGTGAAGTGTCGTTCGCGCTAACTGGGAACGATGTAAAGTGCATGCAATTCTGTCACCGCTCTTCCTCGCTCGCTGCGAGAGTACCGACACAGGGGCTATATTGGCTACCACCGCTATAACCCGCTACCATGTGTATTGCGCCCTTCTGGCGAGAACAACCATGTCGGGCCTTAGCGCATTCGGATGCGCTACGACATTCAGGTGCGACTATGGAAAAGAAATGGCTATTGTGTGCTTCGCTAGCTTGATACACAAGAGCAGAGCGTGAAATGGGCTCCTTCACATGTCTTGTCGTGCATTCGAAGGAAAGCAGGTATTCGCAGGGTCGGCAGGCGATCGGTGAGCGTCGGGTACAGCTGCCTGGGGGTGGCCGAAAAAGAACCCTATGGTGGCAGCACGTGGAACGCTAACTGAGCTGAAAGTCTACCTACGTAAGCGCGCTTGCCATGACTTATCAGTAGCCTTGTCCATGAACATTCCCAAGCGACCACCATCTTACATCAGGGAAATGCTCGGCGACGTAAGGTGATATATACTCACCGTATGCATCCGAGCAGGCTACAGGATGCAGAATACCTATGTCTGCTGCTCGAAACGTTATCGATGCCTTGCGCCAGGCTGTGGAGAGTCTCACCTGGCTGGTATGGTGTGATTCTTACATTGCACGACCCACGTGGAAAGAGACAGCCCTACGGCGTTCTGCTGTGACTACGCTGGACTACTTACCGAAACCAGTAATTCTGCACTTCCAGCGTGGCGGCGCACTAGTGACGTTCGCAAGAGGGACGCACCGGCTCGGGCTGCCGGTCTGGAGCTGCTTTCGCGAAACGAGCCTGTAGGCTGAAGAACCACCGCCCGCCGTCTTACGCATCCACCGGGTCCGCATGGGGCTATTTGGTCTAACCTCGTACTAGGATTGCCAGCCGATAGATCCTCAAGCGAGTCCTGTATCTTATCTGATGGTCCTTCTCCCGCCACATTCGCTGCCGTCAAGCATACTCGTTAAAGCCTGCGCCGATTTGGTCTCGGCGCTGCAAGTCATTAGTGTGCCATCCCTAACCGGCAACACAACCTCTCTGCCCCGCTGCTGACACACCTCGTTCTCCGCAACATGAATCTCCAGCTTACACCCTAAACCCATGAAACTTCGAGGCTATCTCACCGGCTAAACGGTCAGTAGCGGGAGATGAGATCAACCTGCGAGTTGGCGGACATAGGCGAGTTACAGGCCGCTTCACTGCATCCGCATCGGGGTACAGCGCACCAAGAAACATACACAACGCTAGACCGAAGTGTCGAATGTTAATGCAAATACTCTGCATTATCTACACAGGATAGATGAGGCTGTCCAGTAGCAACGTTGGTTTGCCATGTTTCGCTCATTCCAAATACCATAGGACGTGTGACATACAGTTAGACGACCTCTGTACCACATCCCCGTCCCAATGCTATGGATTTGGATCAACTATCTCAGTCCAACTCACCTTCTCACTTTCGAGCCATCTATCACGATCCCAAAGCGTAGTAGCGCAGAACGCACGTCAGGGTCCAGCGCTTGTAGATCCTGGCGGACACTATCAGCCCTACGATAATTATCGCTGCTTTTAGGTCCGCTGCCTTACCAGACCCTACCGTTCAGATCTATCGTACGATTTATAGCCATTATCATGCAATGCTCAACAAGTGACGGGGAAGACAGATGATCGCCGCCTGCAGCACGTCTGCCCATCTATCATCTAGAAAGAGCTTTTGATAATGTACCAGTAGCATCATGTACGTTGATACCTGCAACAGTCTGGAAACATGCATACGCTCCATCTCCTCGTTTAACAAGGGCCGGTTATCAGAGATGCTCTTTACTCAACACAAGCACAAATTAAATGGTTAGCTTTATGCGACATTACGCATACTAACGACTCCTCTTACTATCCATCTTGATACCTACAGTCTTGAGTCAGAGCGGGTCCGAACTACCACCGATGACACCACTGCCACAATGCTGACTGCATACCCGTATCGCGTAAGCCGTCCAGCACCAATCATATTACAGCCTGCACGCTTCGGACCCGATCCAAGACCGTTCCCTTTCCAGAGCTCAACGGACATGGTCTCACATGTGTCAGTGCGTCTTCTACGGGTCTTCTAGAAGGTGACTGTACCTCAGCTTCGACGTTGCGCAAGTCTTGGGGGAAGTCTGTGCACCGGGGCTTCATTGCGATTTGATGGAGGGCTGCATATACGAAGTGTTGGTACGAGAAGCTTGGTGATGCTTCGTTGGCAGTGCTTCCGGTTAACGAAGTCGCCGTGATCGCTCGATGACTACAAAGCTTGTACACCTACCTAATACCTCCTCTGTTCCTGGATCGGAGGTGATGTCACTGAGTGCAGACCTTCACGCTACGTCACTGCTATGAGGCAGCGCTAGATACACTGGCTTATGTGATATACACCTTCCCACTCCTCATTCATCTTTGTACTCCTCGATAACTAGCAAGAGTCTGACTAAACAGCTTGTGACTTCGTGCCCACGCTTGACATTCATCTTAGCATGCAACGACGAGCATGTTGCTGTTTCAGAAGATTCAAGTATAGTTCAGGTGTGGAAAGCAAGGTCTTGGAAAACAAGGGTATATTTTCATATCTAGATGCTATATCTAAACGCTTTACTCTTGGAACAGCTCTTCCGTTGTATGTACTGTTCCTCCTAAAACACATAAGAAGGGATAGGACACGTCACGACACGTTGCACGAAATAGCTTCGGTTAGCAAAAGATGGCTATGGATGGGGTATCAACATCAGGGCGTTTACGCAGTGCATGGTGCCATCAACCTGTGCGAGCCTCGCGATCATAAGCGAAGCATCACAAACAGGACGAGTGGGCGCGGAGGTATAGGTGAGATATCGTGTGCCGTGAAAGGGAGTAGGTGCATGGAGCAGAAGTTGACCGATGGGAGGCTTGGGCGCAAGGTCTAAATCCGGCGATGGGTTGCAGTGGATCCAGGCGGATGATGGTGTTCTTTGGGATGTTTTGCTAGGGCCAATGCTGCGTAGGTTGGTCGCTGTGGAAGTCCAAATCCGGCGAGGGCTGCGTGGTCCGGATGTCGCATGGAAACCAATGTGGAGTGGTCGCAACGGCTTGCTGCTTGGAACTGGTTGTCGCAAGGCGAGTCGACAACTGCTTCGGATAGAGTCGCTCGTGTTGCAATGGGGCTTACCTTCACATTTCACCTCGACACCACTCATCTCCATGTGGGTCATTGAAGTTGAACATCTTGGTGTTCGAGTACTATAGATCATTAGCAGGTAGATGTCCCAAACTCCTCCCATTTTGGGTCGCTATAACGCCATATCGCTATGCATGACAGAAAATATTAGAATGTATACTTTAGAGTGTCCAAAGACCGCTGCGTCGTTTGCCCATGGGGTAGACCAGAAGGGCAGCCATGAACAACCCGACAGTGATGCCGATAGCAATCTGGATCATGGACGCAGCGACATTGAAGACGATGGCATTGAGGCTGTCGGTGGTGGTCTGCGCTACGTCAGTAATGTTTTCGTAGCGAGATGAAGGATTGCTGACGTCGGTCGATGTCTCTGCGCCCTTGATCAGAGCTGATGCTGTTCGTAGGGCAGAGTTGATACTGCCACTCGACGCAAGAGAGCCCGGAACTTGGACGTATACTGCGGGTAGGAGGACGGCGGCTGCAACTCCATGACGTAATCGGCTATACAAGTTTGCCAACACGCCGATAGTGAAGGCGCCAAATGTGTAGGCGATGGGGGCAGACGACGAAAACTTCAAGCCAGCGTAGAAGTTGACAATGTAGCCAGCAAACGCGATGGTTATCATAGCAGGCATCTGCTTGTACTTGGCCTGTACCGTGAAGGTCGTGAAGAAGACGTAGAGTGGGACCATGAGGAAGTTCCAGTATGGGTTCATTGGATCCTGGCACTGGGTCGAATTGGTGGCGTTGGAGTCTATCGCACCATATATAGCTGTGCCGACAGTGATGCCGTATCCGAGAAAGAGCGAGTAGATAATAGCGAAGACAAGGCGGATAGATCCCGGTACGATAGCACGAGACTGGAGCTCCAGGGCCGAGCTGAGCACCAACCATCCGGGAAGGATTAGAGCGATGGCGCTCTGCGCAATGGCCGAGAAACAGAAGAGGTTCCCGTTGTTGATGCTACCAAACGCCCGCGCAAGGAAGCTCATGAGGATAGTCGCAGTGATTTCGAAGACAGTGCTGTATGTCTTGGACAGCGGGGCGATGACAAGCTGGAGCAGCCCGAGGACAATGCCGAGTACGAAGATGACGGGCATGTCGATGGGGCGGGCCTTGAAGAAGCAAGAGACTGCTGCACTGGCAAGACCGTACATGAGGACAGTCAGCCAACGTGGATGGCGATCCTTTGCGTTGATGACCTCGTCCAGGCGGGCAAGAGCCTCGTCCAAGCTGATGACGTCGTGCAAAACCTCCTTGTAGATGTCGTGAGTGTCCTTCAGCTTGCCGAGGTTGACGCCTTGATCGGTGCGAACGATCTTGACTTCAGCGGTATGGGTCATGCTGTCATCGAAGGAGATGATCATGCACCCAGGGATGTAGAGGAATTGGGAGTTGATCTCAAGGACCTTGGCCGTTGTCGCAAGGTACTCTTCGAGGCGATGTGTGGGTGCGCCAAAGAGCATGAGAGCGCGACACATGCGGATGATGTACTGCTGTCGCTTGAGGATGTTTGCAACGTGTATCTTGATTCTGGCATCCTGGTCTTCCTTTGGCTTCAACACCTTGGCAATGATTCCTCCACTGCTACTGCGCTTGTGATAGCGCGGGCGCAGTGGGGCGTCTTTCTTGTCATCCTTGGGATTTGCCAGCTTGGCTGAAGCGCCAATGAGAGTCGCCAGCGTCTCTGTTGACTGCATTGGCTTGTTTGCGTTGTACCATTTCTTCTTCGATGGGGTGCTGGGTCCTGAAGAAGAGCCAGGTCGCGACCTCTGTGTGGGTGATGTCTCGCTGGCTTCGGAGGATGTATCGGTGTAACCGCGCACCGGTTGCTTGTAGGCTTGCAGGAGCTGGTAGAAGATGCCGCCGTTGGTGTTGCCGGTGACAGTGTAGGCGCCCTCGGGATCCACTTCGCTCACCGGCGGCGCGTTGTGGCTTTGTTGGCCGGTGTGGTATGCATTCCAGAGCTCTTCGGCGTCGGTGGTGTGCTCGTTGGTGGTAATTTCATTCGACCCGGATTCGCTGATGCGGGTGTAGCTCTGGACGTGTTCTAGGGGCGCAGGGACTTCGACGTTGGCAGAGCTGTTGAACCTGACCCGCGTCTTGCCGGTTGCTTGCTCGGGCTGCATCGAGGGCGAGGGGTACGTGGGCGGCATCTGCTGCATCTCGTGCGAGTCGACGTGCGTGTGCTCCGACGAGTTGGTGGTCGAGGGCTCCATTGCGGCGGGTGCTGCGTAGGAGAGGGGAGCGCTGTGCGGTTGCTGTGCTTACGGAAAAAGAGGAAGAAGAGATGAGGGCGACCGCCACATTGGAGGCGCCATGAGACTTTGAGTACTCCGGCTACGAAGGTCCGGCACTTTGCTGTGCGTAATGGTCCTCGGACCGCAACCCAAAATACATTTGCGTTCGGTCGCGACCTGGCTGTGGATCCGAAACATAGGGCCGCCGGGTAGAAGCGATCAAAGGGGTCGCCGAAACGGGAAGCAAAGCTGCAAACTGGAGCCCAAACGCGTCGTGACTGTGTGAGCCATGATGCAACGCCAACGTGCGAGAGCTGCGAATGTGTCAAGGAATCACTGCCATTGGTCCGTTGCACGACTAGACCACGCCCGCTCTATCCGTGCCATCTTTGAAATATGGATCTTTGCATCAGCTGCTAAAGGATGGCGCGCATCCCCGACTCAACATGTCAATCCCCATGGGGCGTGCGCATAAGCGTGCACTCAATTCCTCTGTTCTTTGGTGCTGCGTCGAGTCATGGTGGCTGAAAATTTATCGTCGTTTGACGAATGCGAGGTTGTGCGAATGCGACATTGGCTTCAGCCTATGTCTGAGCTAGCAGCACCATTTGGTATATACGTTCATGTGCTGGCATACTCCTCGTTTGCAACCTTCACAAGCAAGTACCCGCTGTCTCTCATCAAGTTCCCACCATGACGCGTGTCGGGTTCATCAGCCGCGGCCATCCATGACACTTCCTTTGTACCTTCCAGAGATACATTAATATCGTCACTCGCTCTCCCGTTGAGCCGACGTAAGAAGCTTGCTTGTAGCATACAGTCACCGCGCCTTTGCAATGTGGCCCCGGCGTCGCAAGGCATCATTGGAAGCAGACTCAAGCCAGCTTACGCCAAGGCCTAGGTGACATATTGACTGAAGGTACGAATCAACTCACAATGCAATGTGAGAAGAGGTGAGCTGGTTGCGGCCATGTCGCTGTCACAGTAGTCAGACTCCGGCATGCACGCCCTACGAGCAACATGTCAGTGTAGATTAATCCTTCCCAGCCTACAGTGAAGACCAGCCATTGCATTTATCTGAACACTCCAATCACGCTTTTTCGATCCCAGTCGCATCAATAAACCACGACAATGGACCAGTCGCGAAAGACGTGCGTAACGTACGTGGCTGCCGACTGCGGCTCCATCATACCAGGGAAGTCCAGGGCGGCTGCGGCTTTCAAAACGGTCGACATATACCGCAGACTGGTCGAAGCGGGCGTAAACGTTATTGACATCGACGCAAGTCAATTCCCCGACAGCGATGGCCCGGCCCCGGGACCGGACGTGCTCGATGGAGAGGTGACCTACAAGCCCAGCCCCTTCGTACCAGGCGATATCCGCAACAGGACGGGTAATCTGGAGCTCCTTCGCAGAGTGCGCAGGAAGATGTCCGTAAACTTCCAAGCGGAGCCCAGAGCATTCCAGCTAGTTCTTGGGGGCGAGTGCTGCATGCTGCCAGCCATCCTTTCCTCTGTCAAGCAAGAGTACCACAATTATACTATGGGTCTTGTCTATATCGACGCGGACACTGATCTGCACTCACCTTTGGACGATGATTGGATGGGCTATTTTGCAAGCATGGTGAGCAAACTTCAGACGCAAGATGAACGTGAGCCAAACACTGATTTCGTACACTTCATCTGCAGACGATGACGCAGCTCATGGCGCGGCCCGGGGCAATTAGTGACGAGTCAGAAGGCACACGAGACCCTGTACTCGCTCGTGAGAAGCTCTGCGACAGTAACAACACAGTTTTCTTTGGCACAAACCTTCCCCACCCGGGGAACAAGCCGAAGCACCTAGCATATCTGAACGACGAGCACTTCAAAGTTATCTCGTCAAGAGCGGTGGCAAACCATCCGGAAGGACGTGCAAACGAAGCATTGGAGCACCTTGAGCAGAACAAGGTTGAGGCTATCTGGGTGCATCTTGATGTTGACTCCATTGATCCAGGCGAGTTCCCATTGGCAAACGTCCCAAACTTTACAGGTGTGGCATTTCAGACGATGATGCAAGCCCTGACAGTACTCATGGCTAGCACCAATGTCGTTGGACTGTCCATCGCAGAGGTCAATCCAGATCATGATCCTGACCTTGCCATGACGACGATGCTAACCAAAGAGATCGTGAGTATGTTTGCGAGAAGGGAACTGGGTCACTCATTTTGAACGGTCTGGAAATGCGGCCTGAGCACACGAGACCTGGACGTAGGCTGGAAACAAGCGGGTAGGACCATTCATCTTCATAGCAATCCGGCGATTATCTTTCCTGGCATCGTCTATCGTTTGGGCTCGTACACACAAGCAACCTCCTCGTACATCTCCCCATTTACTACCAACCTGATTCTACCTCTCTCTGCAAAACCTGCTTTCTGATAAAACGTCTGCGCAGCTTCGAGAGTACTGTCCAAGTACACAGGCACCCCTTCCTTCTCGCACAAGTCCATGCCCCAACGTAGTAGCAATGTACCAATACCCATTCGAGAATAATCAGGTGATACGGCGAGCCACATAAGATCTAGACCTCCAGTTAGTCCGCATCTCAGGTCATGCAGAAGCACGTAACACCACCTACCATAATGCGGCGTATGCCCAATAACTTCATCCGCAGTCTTTTCAGCGGCCGCTAACCAAGGCTTCAACACATCCCAATCCGTGCCCTCCGGCAACTTCCAAGCTGGTAGTTTCCAGCCCTGCTCTTCGGCCTTGATCGGATGGTAATACACTGCATAGCCTACAGTCTTACCTTGCTCTTCCCTCACTTCAGCCTCGTCCGTGTGTTTGGCGACTAGGACTGTAATTTTGGGCTCTTTCATGTCAGCTAAGATTTCTTCTTCGACGCAGCCCTGGAGTGCTACCCATATAACAGGGGTGGGGTAGATGGCTCGCATGAGGACGTTGGAGCTAAACGCTTGGACATGTAGGGCGGCGATGTCGACTGCATCTTTGGGCTGGGCTGGGGATATGGACACGGGCATTGTGGTTGATGTTTGGGCTCAAGGAATGATGCTTCTGGGTCAGGGTTTAGGGGGGCGATGCACAAGGTCGTAGCGTGCATATGTGAACGTGGTCAAGTTGGATTTGATGGCTGAGGCTGGAGGGGTCACATGGTTTCTGTCAGCCTCGTGTGACGTATTTTGATGGATCTAGAAGCAAAACAATTAGAGCAAGCACAAACAAAATGCAGTGGTATGGCCCAACCTTGCTGACCAAGTTTGCCCGGGCAGGGGAAGAGAGTCGTGTGTAGTCCGTGGTGCGCTAGCATGCAGGTTTCTACCTTGCCCCTGCTCTGTTCTCATATCTGTGCGCATCGGGAAGGCCCGTTTGAGGATGGAAAAACAAATTGCATGTTGGCTGACACGAACTGCCTGTTCAGCAGCGAGAATTTAAAGGTTTGAATTGGAGGGGTGGATGGCTACTCGACCACCAGAGCCCATTGCGAAGGGCCGTGAGATTTGTTTTCACCACCACCGCGCGCCAAAAATCTTGGGCGCAACCTTGTCCTTCTTGTTCTCGGAAACCAGATCGATCCTCTGATGACCCTTTACATCCACGGCAAGCGTCTCGTAGTCGTAGTCATTCTGACTTGGTCTCTTGGTCAAATGTACATGTACCACGCCCTGTCCCAACGGCCCCTCGACGTAGAATCTGAAGCGCAGATGCTCAGTGCCCCACTTGTCAGTCTCTTCGGTACTGCTAAGGTAGCGATTGCGCGCCCATCGCGACCAAGAGCCTTCACCAAAAGCAGCAATTTCGGCGCCTGGACCCAGTAGTTTTTGGCATCGGGGGTCTTGACGTACAAGTGTCGTTGCGCGGTTGAAATAGGCAGTCTTGGAGGAGGGGCTGAAGACATCCGAGAAGAGAAAGTAGCCGACACCGCCCTGATACAGATGTTAGTCGCCGCTTCCAAAAGTAGACTGGTGAGGGGAAGCTGTACAGTTGCTACTATGCCCACCAGGACCACTACAAAGTTGAAGCTCTGCTGGGTGGTCCGCACTGCCTTTTCGCCCGGTGACAGATCAGACCATCGGACTTGGCCGGTGTCGCCGGTCAAAGAAATCGACTTTCTTTGCGGTTTTGGCGTCGGACTGCTCGTCGACGTATGCGTGGCTTGTGCATGGTGGGTGGTGGAGAAGGCGATGCGCCCGATATGCGCTCTGCGATTCGAGGCCCGGATGCGCGGTAAGACGAAGGTTGGTCGAATGAGCGCGATGGCTTCAGTGGGCTTGTATGCGGCGGCCATTGTGACTATGCGTGCGAGTGAAGAGTGAAGTTGAAGGCATGCGATGTGATGCGATCCAAGGATGCGGAGCGGAGCTCGTGTGACGCCGGGCTTGAGGTCGACGCAGCCGCGGCCCGGTTCCTGCATCGGTCCCTACTTTTGGTATCGACACCGCACGCTCTATCAACCTCCCGACCCAGCATTCGCTCTTTGAGCACAAACCCACGCTATCTCCAAAGACGAGCGCACTGGTGAAAGTGCAGCCAAGCGAGCATGAGCGCGAATAAGAAGAGCAGCCTTACGGGCTATCTCCCAGATATCCTCATGGCAGCTGCAGCAGTACGTCTATATCCACCAACGCGCCACAGTCTCCCCACACCCACTGTGCCCCTCACTGCCTTGCCGACTACATGCTCATATCCCCGTAGCCACTAATAGCCTACTTCGTAATTCGCAACCTCCTCACACGCCTCGACCCGGAAGCTCAACAAAAAGAAGAGGCCCGCGCCAAAGCCTCAGCCGCCACACGTAAACTCGACGCCATCCTTACAAGCAAGCGGCGGAAAAGCTACGGCGAATACGACAGTGAAGATGAGGAAGACACAGAATCGAGGCACAGACGGCCCAGGATACAGGATCTCAATTTGAATACCTACGAGCAGACGATTGCCATGGAGGTGGTTGCGCCCGAGGAGATCCCCGTGAGCTTCGAGGGTACGTCACAAACTTGTCCGGGCTTGAGCCGTGGGCTGTGGAATCATGCGCATGAGTGCGCGCGAATTGGCCTACTGGAAGCCTGGGTCGCAATGCAACGCTGACACATTCCAGACATTGGCGGCCTCGACTCTATCATTGAGGAGCTCAAAGAATCCGTCATCTACCCTCTGACCATGCCCCACCTCTATTCGCACTCATCCTCGCTCCTCAGCGCACCCAGCGGTGTCCTCCTCTATGGCCCTCCCGGCTGCGGAAAGACTATGCTCGCAAAAGCCCTCGCGCACGAATCCGGCGCCTGTTTCATCAACCTACACATCTCGACGTTAACGGAGAAATGGTACGGCGACAGCAACAAGCTCGTCAACGCCGTCTTCAGTCTGGCGAGGAAGCTACAACCAAGTATCGTCTTCATCGACGAGATTGACGCAGTCTTGGGGCAAAGAAGAAGCGGAGAACACGAGGCCAGCGGAATGGTGAAAGCTGAGTACGTCTCAATACCGTCCCACTCCACTTGCGACGAAAGTAGGACTGACAATCTCTAGATTCATGACCCACTGGGACGGCCTCGCATCCAGCACCTCCTCCGGCACATCGACCCCCCAGCGAATATGCATCCTCGGCGCCACGAACCGCATTCAAGATATTGACGAAGCCATTCTCCGCCGCATGCCCAAGAAGTTTCCCGTCGCACTCCCTTCAGCCACACAGCGTCACAACATCTTCTCTCTGATCCTCCGCGGTACCAAAATCGACCACCAGAACTTTGATCTAAACTACCTAGTTCGCGTCTCGGCTGGGATGAGCGGCTCGGATATCAAGGAGGCGTGTAGAGATGCGGCCATGGGGCCAGTGCGGGAGTACATCAGGAGAAAGAAGGCAGACGGCACGCTGAGGAGCAGTAAAGGGATGGCACAGGGCGATGTCCGTGGACTGAGGACAGAAGACTTCTTCGGTCGGGGAAAGGGGCTGCGCGAGATGGAGACGGTGGACGATACACGTGAGGAGATGAATGCGCGCGTACGAAGTCGAGTTCACACCACTTCCGAAGAGTCGGAGGAAGCGAGCAGCAGCGACAGCACAGCTAGTGGTGAGGAGAGATTCCGCGACTCGGCATACCAGGGCGCGACCAACGAGGCTGTCGTACAGTAATGACAACGCTGCCATTGAATATCAGTATGGCCTTGTAAAATGTTTGTATATGTTGGAATATCACGAAGACAAGACAAACATACATATGGGTGGCGTTTCTGTGGGCTAGGCATAGATTTAACGAAGGAACGTGATACAACGTCACGTCATGCTACAATATATCGAATCACAACTTTGAATACCATGTCTTTGAAACATCTATATCATTGTATCATTTTCCGTTACCGTACCTACGCTACGTGGAGCAGCCACACATCCAAAGTCAAACTGCAGCTACAACGGATCCGCCAAGCAAAACAACGCTTGATGCAGACGCCTACTTCTCCTCCTCACTTTCCTCGCTCTCTTCCTCGTCTTCGTCTTCTTCCTCATCATCTTCTTCAGCATCGGCTGCAATCTCCTCATCGGCATCATCCGCCTCTACTTCGTCTTCTTGGATCAAAAGGTCCTCCACCGTTCCGCCTTCTTTCTCCAACCGCAGGTACTCATCCCATTCGGGGAACATCTCTGCATCTCCCTCACCGTCCTGAGGCGGCGTGCCAAGGAGTCTAGCAACCTTGGTCTTGTTCTCCTTCTCCAGGGACTCCTTCCATTGCTTGACAAGTCCAGCGGTGGCGCTTGGCTTGTACGTTTGTGAGAAGAGAACAGCCTCGGCGAGGCGGTTGGTCTTGACGAGCAGGTCGATACACGCCTGGACATCACCGATTTGCCAGAGCGCAGAGAAGGCCACATTGTTTGCGGTGGCGTTCTCGGCCAGGGAAGCGAGTTCCCGGAGGCCAGCGGCATCCGAAGTTGCGCTGTAGAGGAGGAGAAGGGAACCAAGGTCCTTGGCCTTGACGAAGCATTCTTGCGCGAGCTTGACATCCCAGTTTGTGAGAGCAGCATCGCCGACAGTCTTCCACTTATGCTCTGTGTCCTGCTCACGAGCAATTGTAACAGCCTGTTCCAGATCTCCAAGGGACAAAGCGAGATCGAATCGGTGTTCGGGATCGGTGGCAACCTTGAGCGCCATTTCCTTCTGGCCCTGACCTTCCAAGAATCGAGCAATCTTGTTATTCTGATCCTTGGGCACAGAGGGAAGGGTCTCCTCGGCGGCTTCAAAATCACCTCGGAGGATAAGTGTCTGGTACTCAACGACAGCCAGAGACAGCGCGAAGGAGACCACATTGACATCCTTATCAGCGACATAGATTCTGGAATCACGAGGTAGATATCCAAGGACGTAGTGAGGCGAGTCGAAGTGGGAAATGGTGTACGTTTGATCGCCGACAAGGTAGTTCAGGCGATTTGTGCTGTTTGTGTAGATGAAGCAATCTCCAACCCAGGTACCGGTACGAACGCTGTTTGTCATTAGCTTGTGGATTCAGTAATGGCTTCTTACAACGTACCTCTCGTTGATATCGCACACAACTTCGAATGCAGACTCGGCACCGTCCTCGTCCACTTCACCGTTTTGCACGGCTTCCAGGTAGTTCTCCCTAGAGTAGCGAAGGACATAGAATGTGTCTTCCGTGGCAAGCGTCACGAGTTCCCCGCTCTCAGACCAGTAGACGCTCTTGGGCTCGACCTCTATCCGTCGAACCAAGGCGCCAGAGTCCCAGTCGAATAGGCCGATACCGCCTTGACCCTTCACACCCAGAAGCACGCCGCCACTCAAGCCGTCAGCCGAGAAGCCAACATTCAGTACACTCCGCTCCTTGAAGTTGCGGAAGATCTTGACGCTAGTAGAGGATTCCCGGATGGCGTAGTCCTTGTCGTGTTCTTTCGAGGCCCAGCAGAAGTCGAGAGCGCTGCCGAAAGCTTGGTTACGAAGAGCAAGCGCAGTGTAGATGATGTATTCACCATCACCACAAACTGCTACGAAACGTCCGTTGGGCGAGTGCAGCAATGACTGTGGGTACAGCTCGGTTGAACCAAGATCCTTACTAGGGAGCGAGAGTCTCTCTGCATCCTTGAGCTGGTCGCTACCTTTGATCACCGAAGTGAGAATGTCGTTGTTCTTCGCCCATAGTAACTTTCCGCTACCGTCCATGCTGACAGCTGGCTCTTCACGTCCCATGGTGATGACAACAGCTCCGTCGTCGAATCCCAGTGCCACGCCATTTCTTCCCTTTTGGTACGATACACACCATGCTCGCTCCAACCCATAGTTCAAGGATTGTTCCAACCGGTAGGTCGACGAGTGCCAGATTTTGATTGTGCCGTCTTCCGATCCAGAGATGATGACGGGGAGCTCGGGGTGGTATACGGCGAAACTGACGTTAGAAGTATGGCCTTCGAGTGTCGCAATCAGCGCTTTTGTTGTGTAGTCCCAAACCTTGACTGTCCGATCATCGGAGGTTGTAAGGAGATATGGCTTGTCCGACTGGGGGTAGTAGTCGATGAAGTTGACACCCTTGGTCTCGTGCGCCTCGAGCGTAAAGTTGGGAGTAGAGCTGCCGAGGGACCATATCTTGACGGTACGGTCGAGACACGCGGAGGCGAATGTGTTGGGGTCTTTGGGATTTATCGCGATGCCCATAACATAGTGTTGGTGGCCAGCGAACTCTTGTACGCCTGCTATCTGTCAGCATATGCCATGTCTTTTGGTATGACCACTCCACATACACTTCCACGACTTGTCCCAGTCCCAAAGCTTTATAGTCATGTCATCCTAAAGCCACATCAGCTTCGCTTCTGCGTTGTTCAGATTTGTTACCCACACTGGCGGTAAGGACGAAAGGTTGTGTTGGGTGGACCGCGATTGCGCGGATGTAATCGGGGTGTGCCTCGAAAGATGTGACCTTCTCGGAGGTGTTGTAGTTGTAGACGCGCAACTGGAAGTCATCGGAACCTGAATGTGCATGTCAACTTCTTTTCCAATAGTTTCGGTTTGCTTGGGCTTTACCAGCGACTATCCAGTTCTTCCTCGCAATGAAGCGACCAGCGCGTACGGGTACGTCGGTAAGCTCGAAGGTTTTGACAATCGACTGTGATATATACGACCAGATGTGGACGTGTCCTGCCTCTGTCAGCACTTTGCCTGTAGCGGGGAGGACCAGCTGTGCATACCGCTGTATAAAGTCGTAAGGATCCATGGCTCGGTCGGGTGAAAGTCTTTGGGGATATTTAGCGGCGAGCATGTCTAGCAGAGCTGCTGTTCTTACCAATGCCTGTAACATGTTAGTGTACGTCTTGATAAGTGTCCATTGAGGCTACTCACCTTTGACACGCTCCGACCGCGCGAAAAGCTGCCTCTATATTCATAGCCGGGTTAGAATTGCTCTTTGCTACTAACGTATGCTGCGGCGCATTGTCGCGTACCTTGACGTCGAGACGCATTGTTGTAGCTCAACTGTGTATTGCGGAGGGGTGGATTATGGGAACGTGGCTTTAGTAGCCAGTCCACAGGTGCGCAGGCAGTCGCGGAAAGAGGCAAGGAAACGTGAACGGGGATCGATGGTATAGAAGTCCAGAGAGGGAGAAAGCCAGTCACGGGATTCGCTGGGGTGTTACTGCTTGGTGTCCTCCGCAATGTGTTCGATGTTCGGCGGAGCTGCGCCAAGACAGCGACAGGGTTCACGCAGCTATTTCCCACTGCGGCAGGTTCGAAAAACCGTCGATAGCAGACGAAATGCGCAACATTACCGCCTCCGCTAGCTGCACGGGGCTGTAGATCCTACGCCGTGTCCACAAGGGAATTACGTTCAACACATCATCTCATCTATGCACGATGCGAGCAGTCTTTGGACATTGTGGCTGCTCATGTGGGACCCTGTGGCTTTGCGCCTGCGTACCTCAAATCACGCAAGTGCATTTATTATGCTCAACAAGTAAGTGAATTCTTCTTCAATTCCGACCCTACAGCTATGTACTCGGAACGACAGCCTCCCCACAAGTAGCCCCTGCGCGCTGCCGCTCATGCATGTACAACGCATAACGAATATATCGACAGCAACCCCAAACCCTCCACCCATGGCATGAAATGGCCATTTCATATATCAACAAAATGACGAGAGGAAAAAACGGTCTAGCTTGACCAAGCGTAGACTGGTATCTTAGAAGTGAAATACAGTGAAAGGAGAATATATGTTAAAGTATAGAGTGAAAGTTTATGTTGGGTTAAGCGAACGTGTCCGAACGGTAGTGATGAGAGATTTGCTTCGCGGCTGGATCCTGAACACCAGCTTGGATGAGGTCGGTGCGACAACTTGTTGTTGATATGGGACAAAGCCGGTCGCTGGGGCGGAGGTGTATTGGTAGGCACGAGGCGATGCCATCCACATCCGGTCTGTGGTACAACGGCGCAGACTTTGTGGGGGAGGGAAAGGGCAGTGATGCTTTAGTTCCAGCCAAGAGAGTTCTCAGCCATGACCGGAGCCGAGATCTGCTGTGTTCGGACACTGCGACCCTGAGTGGTACTGCTGCCTTGGCTGCCGCGACTACCAGGCGTCATTCGACCATTCCGAGCGCCATGCATCCAAGCAGCAGCGCCACCTGGAATTGAACCGTAGGTCATGCGGCTGGTGCTGGGGACAGAGCTCGAGCGCTGGTGGGCCATACGCTTGTTCCTGTATCGGCGAGCAACAAAGAACATGGCTGCACCGTAGGCGATAGCACCGACAATGGCACTGCTAGCGACGATGGCGCTAGTCTTGTTGACAGTGCGGCTGGCACCGATGTCGCCTCCCATAGCACCGCCATCGCCGGAACCACCTGTGGACTCAGCACCTGGTTCGGCAGCCGCATTGGCAGGGCTGTTGTCACCCGGAAGCTTGCCTGCGGGGAGAGGGCAGGCGGTGTTGATCAAGGTCGTGAGGTCGTTCACTGTGGAGTTCTTGTTATGCCAGAAAGCATCGGCGGGATTGCGGAGCTGCGCTGCGAGCTTCGTCTGCAGATCCTGCGGAATGGTGAACAAGGCAAGAGTGGTGATGAAACCCTGGTACTCCATGGTGTTAAGAGGCTTCAGACCGAAGTTCTTGACCTCGGAGGTTGAGATGTTCAAACCGTCTGCGATAGCAATTGGCAGGTAGTGGAAAATTTGCTGCCCACCATCGTTTGCAGACACGAACGGGTAGTTGAGCGGCCACTTGAAACACACTTGGCCCATGAAGCTGTTGTCCGGCCTCTCAGGAGGGACTCCTCCAGGCGGCGCAATCATCTGTGGTAGACTCGAGGGGATGCTGCTGACGGTGGGGCTGGGGGTTGGCATAGTCGAAGCCTCAACGATGATGCTAGTACCAACGATGAGCGAAGTTGCGCTATCGGTAGCGGTCGGCGTAAGGGAAAAGACCGGCGGTGCCTTGCTAGTGGTAGTCGGCAGGGCTGGAATAGTGATTGAAGCAGAGCCCTTGGTGGATGTAGGCTTGGGCGTCTCTGAAGTGGGTGGTGGGGTGGACACAACGACGGATGACGGAGCAACAGAGCCGGTGCTGAAGAACGAAGTGGGAGCATCGCTGAGGGTGGCGTTACCAGCACTTGAAGGATTCAGAGTAGTGGCGGCAGTCGAAGAAGCTGACGAAGGTCCTTCTGAAGCCGGGACAGTGAGAGATTGGCTACCCGACGAAGTTGGAACCGGTGATGCAGATGTGCCGATAGAACCTGTACCAGAAGGAGTGATACCCAAGCTTGCGGAGCCTGAGGGCAGAGCAGTTCCTGAAGATGCTGAAGGTGTGATGCTTGCAGTCTCGGAGGCTGTAGGCCCAACGCTAGAGGAAAGAGCCTCAGAGGCAGGCACGCCAGACGAAGACACAACTTCAGAGGTGGGGGTAGGCACAGCGCCGGATGGCAAGAGTCCTGAAGAAGGAAGGACGCCAGACGATGGTAGAATACCTGACGAGATTGGCAGGCCAGACGACGGGAGAACTCCGGAAGACAGCAAGCTTGAGGGCAAGACAGTCGGGATGATAATAGGACCAGTGCCGGTGGGCAGGGCCGAGTTCAGATCAGACAGGATGCTTGATATAGCACTGGGCACCACTGAGACAGGGAGATCCGAGACAGCTGAAGACAACAGCGAGGAGAGTGCCGGAGGAAGAATGCCGGACGCGCTAGCAGAAGCTACTGAGGTGGGTGCAGTAGATGCAACGCCGCTACCGGTAGGCAGGACACCAGATATGACCGACGATACAAGTCCCGGTAGGTCGAGGATCGGTGAGCTGGTAGCTACAGTTTCCGAAGTAGGAATGGCTCCAGAGCTCAAGAGAGAAGTCGGTGTCGCAGTCGAAGCAGCAGAATCACCAGTGCCCAAAGCCGTAGTGATGCCGATGACAATGCCGGATGATGGCAAGAGGGGTGCGCCAGTTGAAGCAACCTGAGAGGTGGCTGTCGGGACTTCTGATGGGAGGAGCGAAGACAACAGTCCACCGACTAGGCCACCGGATGAGGTTGGCTGCACAACAGTCTCAGGAATACCTCCAGTGGTGCCAACCTCGGAAGTGGCGGCAGGTGGCAGAATCGACGACAGTAGCCCGCCAAGAAGGTCCCCAGACGAAGTGGGCTGAACGATGGTCTCAGGAATGCCTCCAGTCGAGCCAACTTCAGAAGTAGGCACGGCTGGAAGGATTGACGACAAGATACCACCAAGAAGGCCACCGGAAGAGGTAGGCTGAACAATTGTCTCAGGAATACCACCAGTGGAGCCGACCTCAGAAGTAGGGGTGGGTCCGAGTAGCGTTGAAAGCAGACCACCAACCAAGCCGCCGGATGAGGTAGGCTGCACAATCGACTCAGGAACACCACCTGTGGATCCAGGGACGATGAACGGTCCCTGGAAGCTGGATGCGGCAGGAGAGCTAGGTGCAGCAGAAGAAGCAAGAGACGCAGTGGGTGTCACGATAGTCTCTGGGATGCCTCCAGTGGAGCCGACAGCTTGCTGAGATGACTGGGGAGCAGTCGATGAGACTACCTGGGTAGGTTGGACAACAGATGTGGGTACACCGCCAGTAGATCCAATGATTGGGTTGAGAAGCGTTGAGAGAAGTCCACCAACGAGACCAGCAGAAGTCGTTGTTGCAGTAGGTGTGTCAACGGCTGACGACGATGGCTGCACAATAACATCCGGCAGTCCACCTGTCGAGGCAGGGGTGTTTTCAACACCAGGAGGCGTCGAGGTTGGCTGTGCGATAGCTGAAGTGGGCTGCACGATGGTCTCGGGAATGCTACCGGTAGAAGGCGCTGGCTTGCTGTCGACAGCGGAGGATGACGGTTGTACAATCACGTCAGGCAGTCCTCCGGTTGGGGCTGCCGCTGAGCTCTGAGCGATCGAAGAAGCTGGGGTGTCTTCAACGGCGGTCGAAGAGGCCGCAGCTGAGCTTTGGACAGTGGAAGTTGGTGGAACGATGATCTCAGGTAGGAGGCCAGTGGAGCCGAGGATAGGACCGAGAATAGGGCTGTCAGCCTTGGTAGAAGAAGATGCGGCGCTGCTTTGGGCGGCTGATGTAGGCTGCACAATAGTCTCGGGGAGACCACTGGTAGTGCCAATCTCGGCCGTTGAAGAAACAGCGGTTGTTGGCTGAGGTTCGGTGATAGGCTCGGATGTGGTGGTCTCAACAGGCTTCTCGCTTTGCGCTGCTTCGGAAGTGGACGTAGGAGCAGCTGTAGACGATGGCTCAGTGACTGATTCCTGGATTTGGCTTGATGAGCTAACGATGGGGCTCGACGATTCGACTGCAGAGCTCGATGCCGCAGGTGGTGGCGGTGAAAAGACACTGCTTTCTGAGAGAGGTGCGGTAGAGGAGCTCTCTGCCAAAGTGGAGGACAAGGTGCCAGTGGTGTCTACGTCGCTGGTGCTGACAAGCACATCTGAGGAGGAGGCAAGAGCCGATGAATCGGAACTACCGCGGAACAGCGATTCAATGAAGGACGGGAAGTCCATCTGGCGGGACGAGAGTTGCTCAGTAGTGCTGCTGGACGAGTAGCTGGTTGATGGCTCTGGGGTAGCCGCAGGGGTCGTCGCATTGGTAACGATTTGTCGCTTTACGTGCCTAGCGAAGTAGTATCGGGGACGGCCTTGGGTTTGTTGTGGTCCCGGTGCAGGCATGGCCTCTGCTGTCGTAAGGAGCGGGCCAGAGCCAGAGAGACTGGCCAGAACCAGGGCGGCTGCCCATACTGTCGTTGAGCGAGGCATTGTTACGATTATGATGCCTTGTTATGTAGAATTAGATATCTCGAGAGTCTCGAAGGCAATGTACGTGGAAGCCTGCTGTTATTAGCCATGGCGTTTGCAGTGTCAGTATCAAAACATACTGTCAGGGCTATGGTAAACGAGTGTACTTGACGAATGTCAATGATGGGTAAAGAATGGACCTGTCGCATGTTAGTCTCCATGGAGAAAGCGCGTCAGTGAGCTGGGTGACTCACTAGACTGTCGATGCAGCTAGGAATAGATGGTTGCACGGGCGAAGCGATTACTGCGTCGTCGCGATGTTCTCGGGTTGGTCGCGGGACTATGCTGTCATGTTTGACACTGACAGGTACCGGAGAATAGTCGTCGCGTGGGTCTAGAAGCACGCGGCACCGAACCAGGGCCGATCAGAGACTGGTACGCACGTGGATGACAGCGAGCGAGCAGGCAGGCGACAAAGGATCGTAGGAGTGGTCGAGGCACTCTAAGCACGATTCGCAGCGATTGCGCTTTCTTTGTTCCTGAGCAGCGGGTGGCCGTGCGTGTCGTAAGTGGTCAGCGGGGCTGGGACGCGTTTTCGTGGACGGTGCGGTGCTAAAACGAGCGGCGACGACGTTGATAGGCAACGGTCAGATTACTAGTAATTGCGGCGACGGAGCGGAATTGCTTTTGAAGGAGTGGTCGTGATTCGGAGAATCGTGCAAGAGAGCGTGAGGCCTGGGCGACGTGGAGAGCGGTGCTTGACGGTCGGAGGAGAGAGCCACGGGGAGCCACGGGCGGGAGATGCGCAGAGTCGATATATGAATGCGCCCGTTTGGGGGTTGTCGGCGGGTGGTGGAGAAGAGGTCGGCTTGGGGCGTGGGCGACGGGTAGTGAAGAAGAAGAGAAGACAGGGCGCCGGTCAGCAGCAGCAGTCGCCCAAGTGTCCAGGCCAAAACGGCGGCAGGCAGGGGCGAGGGGCGGAAGAGGGAAAGCGCCGTGGGCTGCGAGTCGCCAACGTGTGCTCCCTGCAGGAGAACCAACTGCCCACCACTAGTGCCAGTGTCCAGGACGGGGAAAGCCAGGGTTTCGCGCGGCGGGCCTCTGCATTCGATAGTCGCAAAATAGAACGGCGCTTGCTGCAGAGGGAAGTAGTTCGCTATTGACGTCGCGGGTGGAGACCATGTGAAGGTTATGTGACAGGAGACAGCAAGACTTCAGAGGCGGCGACGACGAAAAGGCGAAGCGGACATTGTGTCTCCATCAGCAGCAGATTGCGCATGCCGCCACGGTGCGCCTGTGGATTAATTTGCATCTGGCCGCGAGGCCCTGGTCGTGCAGACGGCTGTGAGCTCAAACCGCACTAGCCAAGGGTAATATATACCCCGGCTGTGCTACCGTATAGCCCAAGACATGGAGTATCCCTTGCCTACGATATGGCGACTGAACCCTCAATTTCGAGGAATTTGGAGGCGGCCGCCTGCGCAGTGTTGATGTCCATCTCCAGCGCCTTGCTCCCCACCGTTCGATGCGCACGCTGCTGAGGAAGGAACGGCCATCAGGCGGCCAATAAGGGAAGGCCCAGCCCTTGCCCTTGCCGAGCCCTTCATTTCGGCATGACACGGGTCCCGCTCGCATGCGAATGATGATGATCGCTCACCACGCCGCCTCATGCTGCACCCAACCCCGTGGACATGCTTTGATTGTTCGCTCAGAAGCAATATCGCGGCACCTTCCTGGGCCCTGCACACTGTTATTCCAACGTCTCTACCGGCTGACTGTAGGAAACTGCAGGGCTGCGTATCGCCTGCAGCCACCCAATTCCTTCGCTGAGCAAGCCATTTTGCCGGTCTGTGTCCACAGTCATTCCGAAGTGCGACCAACTACTACCGTACCACGCTATCGTTTTTTGACAGCCATGTGCGCTTTGCCTGCATCGTCCAGGACTGTCCTCTCGACGACTCGCCAAAGTTCGTCCTAGGGCAGACGGCTGGTTTCGACTTCTGCTCGCCGCCTCCACGCCTGCGCCCCAGCGAACGACATGAACTTTACAGCGCCCTAGGTTCGAGGTAGCCCCTGTCCGTGGCTAGCCTTCACTTGGACTGCAGCCTCGACGTCGGCTCCTGGTACCGGTACTTTCTGACTGGACTGTCCTTCATCTCTCAAGTCAGCATGGCCTTGACTGACGCCATTCCATCAGCGCCTCAGATGCGCATTCCGTGCTCTAACGTTTCATATCTCTCGGTCTGCGACTATGAACGCCTGCCACAGCTATATTTGGTTGTCTGTCGACGTTCTACAAACATTCCACCTGGCGGGTGCCGAGGCTCGCCTTGTCATCGGGTACTGTGACTCGTTTCAAGCTCCTGCGTAGCACTGTACGAGGAAGGTGTGAATCCAACCCACAGGTCTGAGCCGATCCAATGGTCCAGCCAATGCACCGCGGCATCGGGCTGTCTCCTTGTTTCCTGGGATTCCCCTTTCTGTCGCTTGGCTTTACCATTTGGTCGAGGCCAACATACCCGTAATTCAAAGCATCGCAAGGAGACTTCCGCCGCCACGGTTAAACATGTCGACGGCTGATCTTTTAGATCTGAACAGCATGCACGCGCTTTGCTGTGCTGTGCTGTGCTGGGTGATATTCCAACACCGTGAGACCACCCTTGCCGGCATGCGCTTGAACGTTTCGAAACCATTCCTGCCGACTAGAAGAAGAACATTCCTTAACGATCTGAACATATAGCCCCAGGCCCCGCCTCTGCATTGGGCACGGTTGCGATCGTCATTTTCATGCTATATTTCTGGTCCTATGTATACTCTATGCAGGCTTCAACTGCTCCGGAGTACACAAGGTTGAGGCTGCATTTCACCTTATGCTCGGCTTCCACTGTTGTTTCCTGTCAGATCCGCATGCCGCAGCCTCTCGCAGGGTCGTTGTTTATGGATCTTGTCTCCCGAAACGTGTTCTGTGTCGCTTCCACGAGGATCGGTGGGGCATGACGGCACGCATGAACCTAGAATCTCCATCTCCACTTTGGTGGCCAAGCACTCTTGTAACCTGGGCATTACCGACTTCCAGAAGCCACCCATTGGACTTCTGTATATGGTTTGCACGATATGTGTCTCCGTCTGCTGTTTGTGGAGTGCCACTGGGGATGAAGAGACAGCACGTAAACCTTGACACCGTGTTCAGGCATACAAACAGTACATGTTACATGTACAACGAGGAAAGATGTCTCATGACGTGGCAATCGTTGCAAGTTACAGAAGATCTACGAGAAGAGTGTGTTCGCCTTCTGCTAACCCTTCGTCTCTGACAACTGCTGCATTAACACTCGTCATAGTCCGTCCATTTGCTGCTCTTCCCAACATGCAGAGTACCCACAACCAGGCCCAGTTAGCAAGTATCCTTAGGACGACGTCGCGTCCTCCTTCGCCACAACATACCATGTCATAGTCCCACTAGAGCCATCCCCAGTCACCATACTCGACTCCCCTTCCTGAGTGAATATGCCCACAGACATGGAGCCGCGGTTTGACACGCCAAAGTTCCCGCTGAAGATAAACGCAGCCCTGCAAATACGATGGGTTCGATAGTGACGAGTCGAGGTGGCCTTTCGCAGGGCCATGTGTGACGAGTATATCTGTCGCCTCCGGGACGGTGTTCGACCATACGTCTTCTCCCTGATACTGGAATGCCCAGTTGCCGTATCTCGGTGTCATGGGACTTCCATAGACCTTGACATCCCTGTCCCGAACATTGAGCACCCTTAACTCATTCTCGAGGTATACTACGCTTCCCCATCTGAGGTCTCGCAGTCTGCGTTCATCATTCTCTAGGCTTGCAGGTCGTGGGTTGCGGCGAAAGCACTGATCGAGGAGCAAATCGTGGTTCCCTGCTATGACGATCTTGTGTTGGTGTTGCAGACTGTTCAACCAGTCGAGCTGTAACTGCAGCTCTTCAAATGTGCCGTTGACTGTCAGATCGCCGGCGTGGATCAAGATGTCGCCGTTCGGTACATGCGGCTGCTCGTTGTGCGTATCGGAGATGCAGATAACCCTAACAGGGATCGTAGAAGCGGACTTCGATGTTGTGGACGCGGGCTGTGATATTGTCGAAAGCGGTCGGTGAGCATATAACCACTGTGCGATGAAGAGTATTGGGTCCTTCTGCATACGCTGCCATGCTGATGGCAGCGCGGGCGCGAACATGTTGGACTTGCCAAACGTAGACCGTGTATATGTGGTTGTCATGTTGCAATGTAATGTGTAAGTTGCCGCTGTGAATCATGCTTCGCACAGCCAGCTAGACGCGTTTTCTAGGCAGCAACGAGATGGAGATAGCCATATATGACAGTCGTGGTTGGAGATTTCATGATTGACAAAGATCTATGGTACCAGCATCCATGGATTGATCCAGCGAACCATGACGAACGAAAAATCCTCGCAGTACCATCCAAATCAGTGTTCCCACTTCTCCGCCATCGGCACTATAGCCACAGCGGTCGCATAGTCTCCATCATGGCTGATGCTAATTTCGCACAGTTGTCCATCGATCTCGCTCATATCGATCAGTCCAATTTTGCCGTCAGGCTTCACCCAGGTTGGCTCGAAATCCTCGTAGACCATATCCAAAATCAAGCCCTGGGGCCGTAGCGATTGGTGCTTACTGCGATCAACCGCGGTAACAGGGAGGATCATGATATGCTTGAACCCTCTTTGAACAATGTCGAGGTGTTGAATTGCTTTGCGGCAAGCCTCTTTCGCTGCGAACCTTGTATCACGTAAGCTCCTAGTTGGGAGATTAAGCTGATGCGAATACTCACCTGCCAGCGAGAAATTTGGAGATTACATCTGCCTTCTCCAAGAAGGATTCTTCATGCCCAAAGCGATGCCAAAAGTACTGGCGCTCGTGCTCGGTAAACACTCGCTTCAGGTAGTGACGCAGAGGGCGCAGAGGCTCGCCTTCGCTGCTGGTACGGGGCGCGATGATGGATCGCACTCTTGGGACATGGCAGATATCGGTGCCCACGCGGAAGGGGAACGGAAAGGGTCGCGGTGGCATGGGAAGTTAGATAGCAGCTGTCCGGACTGGGGAGCGTGTATACGCCAAGATGGGCTTGGCAGTCAACACAATGTTGTCACATAGAAAAGCGCAAAAAGTATGGCTTCAGCCAGAGAGACCTACTGCCCTCATGCGCAAAAAGATCGACGTTGGCCAGATTCGAACTGACGCTCCCGAAGGAACAAGATTTCTAGTCTTGCGCGATAACCACTCCGCCACAACGCCCCCGTTTTTGCTGCTACTGCTGCTTCGATGAAAGAAAGTGATGGCAAACATATTATATCCCAGCTAATTGGAGTTTGGACTGTGCGTAGATAAGGTGGGGTGGCACCCAGAAGCCTGCCGTGCCTCCACATCTCCACCCAGACATTCATGATCCCGAACGACCCCACCCGCTTACCGTCTTCGCAGACTGAGAGCTCAATCTTGGTCGATCAAAGTCATCATAGTTGACGTTGGCACCGTCATGGGCGGCAAAAGGCCCGATGTCAAAAAGTTTCGATTGTTCGCCTGATCCCGCGAAGAGCCGCAACGTTGCGTTTCGGACATGAAGATGAGGCGGGAACAGAGAAACTCCCCGCAGCCACCGGATTCCGACGACCAATAATCCTCATACCGCCACGCGTTCCATAGCTTTGATTCGCTTGCGCACCCATTACTACCCGACGCGGAGTACGGTCAACGGCCAGAAGTCTGCTACACGTCAGTCTTGGTACTCGATGAAAACGGCCCAAACCCAATTCAATGATTGTGTAGGTAAGGGGTCCTGGTGCGTGCGACACCTAATCTGGGATCATGGTAGTTGTGCATGGCTGTATGCTTCAAGCTACGGTTGGCTCGCCTTTGTGGAAGTCCGGCCTTGGAACAAAGAGCTAGGGTGCCAGGGCTGATGTGCATGCGGCCATATTCTGGTGAGACGATGCTGATGGGCTGTGGTGTTATGCGGTGATGTTCAAATGTGCTTGGTCTCCTCGGTGATTATTCTCCTACGAGCTCCTTCCATCAGCTGCACCGTTCAGAAGTGCAGTTACGCCTGCGAAACCAGGACTAATGCAGCCACAAACCTCTCCACGCCTACCCGGCGTCCCCATCCTAAAACTAGACTCCAGCGGGCCGGAGTACTCTCGCTGGCGACGCAGTCTCCAGTTCGCGCTGGAATCGAAAGATACTTGGAAATACTGCAATGGCGCTCTACCCATGCCTATGCCAAAGGCACGGCCAGTTCCAGACATCTCCTCAGAGGAAACGAAAGACGTAGAGCCGAGCCTGCTCGAGGAGCGAAGAGCATGGGTTCGACAAGATCGCGAGGTCAAGCTGGACATGTTTCTTTCCGTGGCAGAAGAAGTGATGCAGGAAGTCTTCGAAGTCGGGCCACCCCTACCTCCCATCAACCACACTTCGCAAGAAATGCTGCAAGCATTGGACGATAACTTCGGTGTCTTTAGCTTTTCTGGATACCACCACGCATTCTGCCATTTCCTAAACCTACACATCGACCAGTACGCAAGCATCCAGGACTTCAACACTGAATTCACGACGGTACTGGAAGATCTGATCGACTACGGCCATCCACTCTCCAACACACAAGCATGCAGCGCGTACCTCTCTAAGCTGCGATGTACGCAGAACCCGGGGGTAGCGAAGAAGTTGGAGGAGTTGGACACACTGTCAACAGAACCGGACATCCACGACCTCATGCAAGAGTCACTTTCGTGGCCATGCATCCGCCCACTAGCGACGAAGTCCTCTCAGATCTTCCAGGTGCCACCGGTATCAGAGGAGTGCCGTACGGATAACGGGAGTCACTCCCATGGCGATCCGCCCGGTCTCTCAGATACCTCCACCGTATCGTCGGAAGGGTCTCGTTCAAGGCAGCTATCCATAAAAGTCAACCACCCGCAGTGGGCCGTTACGCGAGCTTCTGACAACGTCGATCCGCAGGACCTGCGTGAAGCAATCGAGAAACTACTCACCACGGGCGAAGCGGATCCTTCCAGTCTGAATTACGATGGGTCAGCGATATCAGCATGCGCAACCCCGGATTGGTTGAAGGCACAAGAGAAGGCATTCTCCAAGCCACTTCCGATAGCAGAGCCACCAGCCCCTACTGAGTCACATACTCTACGAAAGACCGCCTCCGAGTCGCGCGCGCGATCCGCTTCACCACGGCTCCTGTCTCCACTGTCCAGAACCGTGTCGCAAACAAGTCTGACTGTACCAACCATGACGACGCGTCCACACTCCGCAGACACATCAGCCAGGTCATCCCAACACGTTCAGCGACAACCCAGGCCACCAATGTCAGTGTGGAGAGCACCAACATATCCGCCACCAGCACTGTCTGACCACCCGGCTTTCCGAGACAATCCCTTTCTACCCAAAGAGCGTGCGCAATCAGATTCCCTCCTTGTGGACGCGAGTAGACCTGAGCCTAGACCCGACGACTATGAACCACCTCATTCAGCACCACTACCGCACCCATACCAGTACTCGGCTTACTCGTCAAACAGCAGTAGCGCGATAAGCTTGCCCATCCAAGGAACGAATGAGTCGTCATGGAGCTACGGTAGCAACAACAGCGATGACATAGAAGAACACATACTATCGCCCGTCGCATCTTCCATGCTTCTCCCACCCATGGAGGACAGATTTGTTACTATTCAGCGAAACAATGCCCCTCTCCCTCCTCTACCCGTAGACACGAGCGTCCTACAATGGCGCACACCAACGTTCGACGATCTTGTCCCGCCACCGCCCCCGAAGAAGAGCCGTCTGCGTAAAACATCTTCGACTCTCGACATGTTGAAGCGGCTCAGTGGAGACAGTCTCCTGGAATCGAGTGACGAGGTACGGGAACGTGAGGAGAAGAAGCATCGGGAAAAGGAGAGAAAGGGGAAAAGCTGGAGTATTGGCAGTATTGCGAGGTTTACGCATAGCAAAGGGGTTAAGTAGACGCATTAGTTTGCGATAATGATGACTATGGTGCGTATGATGAGAAAATTGAAGATGTGCCGGACGGCTACTGTTCGTCTCACTGCTTGTATGGGTGTTTATTCCTTTGTCGTCAGGTGAACCGCTGGAGCTGTATACCCTATGTGTTGATTTGAACATATCATTCTTTTGTCTGCTATCATGTATGCCACACCGAGTCTCATGAATGTGACTGTCCAGAGACCCTTTATTCGTTGTGTCTGCCGAAGCGATGTATTTGTACAGTCTTTTAAGTGTTAGACCAGAGGGGGGAAATGGCATCACATCCGGATGTTCAATAGCGGACTTTAATAGTCTAGATGAGGGGAGGACTGGTCTATGATAGATTCTCCATCCCAACAGTACGGCTTGGTCGCCGTCTCGTATAATCGTAACACATTAGAGCTTCGGCCAGTCGTGGCTAGCAAGACTCCTGAAAACCTCTACAAGGTGCTATGCCTCCACCCTACTGTGTCTCCCTCACAACCTTGTCGACAGCCTTCGCAAAGTAGTCGACGTTGTGTGTGTTCAGGCCAGCCATGGAGATACGACCGTTCTTGGTCATGTACACATGGGAGTCTTCCCGGATCTTCAGAACCTGCTGCTCTGTCAAGCCGGTGAAGCTGAACATGCCAATCTGCTCTGTGATGTGGTTCCATGTGCCGGGTGTGCCCATGTCCTCGAGCTTGCTACGAAGCGCCTTGCGCATCTCCTTTATACGACCAGACATTGTGCGGAGGTTGTCTTCCCATTCAGCGAAGAGCTGGGGGTCGTTGAGGACGGTCGAGGCGATGCGGGCACCGTAGGCAGGAGGATTTGAGATCTCGGAGCGCTGGAGGATGGCGAGCTGTGAGGCGATGCGCTTGATGGTGGACTCGGCGTCGGATGACGGAGAGGTGACGAAGTGGAAGCAGCCTGCTCGCTCGCCGTACAGACCAAAGTTCTTTGCGTAGGACTGGGCAATGCAGAGCTCGAAGCCCTGCTCGACAAAGTAGCGGATCGCCCAGCCGTCAGTTGCAAGGTCACCTGAAGCAAAGCCCTGGTATGCGGTGTCGAAGAAAGGGAAGTGCTTCTTTGACTTGATCACCTCGGCAATCTTCTTCCACTGCTCTTGTGTAGCGTCGACTCCGGTGGGGTTGTGAGCACACGCGTGCAGTACGATGATGCTGCCCTCTGCCGCATCTTGCAGGGCACCGATCATGCCATCGAAGTCGAGGCCCTTGGTCTTCTTGGAGAAGTAGGGGTATGTCTTGTATTCGAGGCCGACGTTGGAGAAGATCTGGAAGTGGTTGGCCCATGTCGGGTCGGAGAAGTAGGCGGTCCGCTGGCTCTGGGTCTTGTAAAACTTGGCGAGGAAGAGGGCGCCCAAGTGGACGGCGCCGGTGCCAGAGATGGTCTGCAAGCTGGTGACCTGTGTGGTGTGAGCTCAAGTCATGACGTGATGGAGGGGTGTCCTCACCCGCTTCTCCTTGATGGCGGGGCTGTCACCACCGAGCACGAGCTTCTGGGAGGCGGTTGTGAACTCGGCGAGACCGGCGATGGGGAGGTACTCGTGGTTGAGGTTGGGGTCGTCGCGCAGTCTGTCGTCGGCCTGTGGACGTGTAGTGTTAGCCTGTGTTGTGTGGACATGAGGAAGGCGCGATGGCGTACCTTCTTGACGACGGGCAGAATCCAGGGCTTTGCATTGTCGTCGCGGTAAGCGCCAATGCCCAGGTCGACCTTGTTGGGGTCCTCGTCGCGACGGAAGGCAGCCATGAGGCCGAAGAGCGGGTCTTCGGGCGCCTGGGGGACGACATTCGCGTCGAAAGCGGTGGCAGCCATGGGTTCGATGTGGGAGGAGATCTGGGAGAGGCGTGTCTTGGACGAGGTCTGGGGAGGGGTGGAGGAGGAGGAGGTGCGTGAGTCTGGCATGATTACGGCGTAGGAGCGCTCCCACGTTTACGTTTCACCGCTGCCGCTGCCGCTGCCTAGGAAAGGGAAGCCGCGTCCGCCCACGCTAAACCCCGCAGTTTGCTTTTGGAGACGAGATGCGGAGAACCGGGAGGGCCGGCGCGAGACGATGAGCAAGAGATGCAGACATGGCGACGGCTCTCGGCCAGCTCGTTATATAGAGTTGACGCTCGGAAGGTCTGCCGCAGCGTCGTGTGAGCAGGCAAGCCGAGGCACAAGTTGCCGCGCCATCATGTCAGCCAGACAGGCCGTCTCACATGCAGGGCATCACCACGACCATGAATTTCTTGCGATGAACCGTTGTGGGTCTGCGTTGCACTTGGTTCATGTCTGCCCACCCCACATGGGCTGATTTTCCTGCTTCTGGGAATTTGGTCCACTCAGAGCGCAGCGGATACGAACGGCGAGGTCGCGATTGATTCACATGTAGACTGTCTACTAACAACACCAGCCTGTTTTCCTGCACGCTTCAGATGAACAAGTCCCACAAGACAAGTGTCGTGCAGAAGATACTTGTCGCCCAGAACAGCTTCTGTGCCGTGCTGCCCCGCTCCGTCGCACGCTTGAGCTCCTTGTTTCCGCTCCCTACATTCTCCGTCGTATTGAACGAGTCTTCGATGAGCTGGTCAATGTGCGCCGCCTGCATGCTGAGGTTGGACGCGAGCGTCGATTGTAGTTCCGAGATCTCGGTGAGGGACTTTTCGGTTGCGCTGGCTGTGTCAGTAGTCGTTCAGCATGCGCACGTCCGAGTACATACCGAACTTTGTCGAGTTGGTCCTCATACTGCTTGAGCATGTCCTGATTCTCCTGCGCAAATAGCTGGAGCTGCTCGGGGTCGAGCTGATTCTCCATCACCGCGCTCGACTCGTCGGGGTTGTACGTCGGCTTCGCGCGATAGCCTGCAGACTCGTTGCCTGCACTGCTGCCATTCATGCCGCTGTATTCGCTGCTCGTTGGTCCCGTGGTCCTCGTCTTGTACAGCACGCTCTTGCTCTTCTCCACCTCGCGCATGAGCCGTATCTCCATCATGTCGCTCTGGAATTGGCCGCACTGCTCCAGCTGCTTCTGCAGCGACCATATTATGCCCTCTCGATGCGCCTTGATCGTATTTGCCTTCGCCTCCTGGATCTCCTCCTCGACGCTCTTTGCTGTGATTGCCCCGCCTGCTGCCCATCGTCCAAGCGCACCTAGGCCCTGCTTTGCGCGCTTCTTCAAAGCAACCTGCGTCTGCGTTTCCTGCCGTGTCTGCTCAGCAATGCCCAGCCTTTTGATAGCATCGTTCAGCCCGTGTATCGATTCTTTCGCTTGGGCGTCAATCTCGTTGCGCTGCGTGTCGCTGAGGTACTTTGCATCTTTGTCTGCCGACGTCGCGGAGCCGTTGGTTCGCGTGTACTGCTTCCGGCGGGGAGGATGCGCCGTCGAGAGATAACTTTGCCGTATCGACTTCAGGTCCGTGTGGAGCTTCGCAATGTGACCTCGCTGCGACAGTTAGCTTTCACCTCCCCTCGGGTCCAGGCGCGCAACGTGGCCTACAATGCGGTATGCCTCCTTCACAAAATCATCTAGGGCCTCGACACGGAATACATGAGGCTCGATCGGGCGCGCATCGTGTTTGGCGAGTATCTGGTTGAATACTGGTGTGATGTCCATTGTGTTGGAGTGCGTCTGGGCAGCCAACTTGCTCATGTGAAATGACGATGCTCCCCGCGGGAGTGCCATGCTGGTCTTTCGCTTCCGGGCCAATGACGCACCATCGCCCTACAAGGTACTGTGTCTCCTCCACTACACCGGGCTCGCTCTTTGTTTTCTGAGCATGTGTTCTGAGCACCTTCAAAGGTGCATACGTCCTCCCGCAGGAACGCGGAAGTCAGAACAGGTGGATCTTCGAACGTTACAACAACACAACAATGCCCCTGATCAAGAACTGAAAGAACCAGGCTTGCTTCTGGTTATATTTTACATCTCTTTCCCTTGAGTTTTCTAATTGCTAAATTATAGAGTGAATTGGGGACAACAAATGCTGTTATTCTAGTACCTACTTCTGGCTCTTGCATTCTGACCATAGTGTGTCCTACTGTTGACAGACGGGCAATGATGTCCTACTTCCACATCTCTTGCGGATATGTCTGACCATGATCATCTGCCACTCGTCTTTGCCTTTGTCGGTTTCTATATGGCGTGCTACCCACGGGAACCTCCAACGCTCGTTTCGCAAACGTCGCTTTGTCCTTAATCTAGTCCCTCATTACATGGCTCAGCTATTGGTAGTTACCTCAGTATGTAGCTCAGCTGCTGGTAGTACAACCCAACAGCTGCGCGTAAGCTTATACTGAGACCTACCCAATAACACCTTCAGCCGCAAGGTCTCCTTACTGAACCTCGAGAACCCGCTAGCTCTTCTTCGTACAGCCCCAAATAACTTGCTCATCTTGCTCGTCTTGCGACCTACGAACGGACCCAAACCCGATTTTTCGCCTTCCAGTCACTTTCTCGTACGCATCTGGCCCGTCGCCCCTGCCGGTAGCGGCCCCGGATTGCGCCATAGCGAACGCTCCTGCCAGTATATATAACTCAAAAATCTCTTCCAATACCTTTTCCTTCTCGTCATCGCACTCACAAAAGTATCAACTCTTCAACTCACTCATCCCTCAACTCCCTCTGTCACCACATTCCCACCTCTCACCAAAGCCACATCCCCTCAAGATGCGCTCCTCCTACTCCCTCGCAATGGCCTTTGCCGCTGTTGCCGTAGCTGCTCCCGCCAGCCTTGCTGTCCGCGGCGATGAGGGCTGTATCCCGGTCTCTTACACCATCTCCGACTACAAGCTCGTCACCTCTGCTACTTCCGGTAGCGTTGACTTCAACTTCAAGTCTTCCTTCTCTGGAGGCGGCAACGACGACCCCGTCCAGAACGGCGTTCACTGCGGCGGTTCCGGTGCATCTGTCCCCAACAACAACGAGTGCCAGGTCGCTGACCGCCGTCTTCTCTTCGATCTTCGTGGACCTCAAGATCAGGCCTACTACCAGATCAGCCACTCCTGGACCTGCTCAGGGTGAGTCCACTACCACGTTCCTTCACATACGACTACTAACAGTAGACCAGCAACCAGTGGATCTCAGGTACCGCAGTCAAGATCGACTCGCTTAACTGCCACACTGAGGGCGACAAGCGCGTCTGCACTGGTGGACCCCAGACCTTCGCACCCCAGAACGTGCGCAAGATCTGCAACTCGCCTCAGTGCTAGATGGCTTGAGCTAGCATGTCAAATCCGTGGGATTGTCTTTGGTGGCTTCCTTTGATTGATGTAGTGTTGGCGGGAAGGGTATGGATGACTTTGGCTTCTGGGGGTGTTTTGGCGTCTAAACGGGTCTGGCTTTCTTACTAGCTTTTCTTTTTCAGTCATTAGGATACCCGGGCGAAGACTCTACTGCCCAAATGAAGATTCGAGTTCAACGTTGCCTCTCCTCTTATTGGCGTGCGATTATGTTATGTCAAGCTCATGTGACATGGTTGATCATGTTGATGCGACGCGACGCGCTTGATCGCAAATTGCGCCGCCTTCTAGGTTTGAGCTCGGAGTCACTCTATTGTTCCACATATGAGGCTGTTTTGCAGGATTGTGCGGGATTGTGTGTGATTGGGAGGTGGCTGACTTTGCTTTTTGTCTTGTCTTCGCCGCCTCCTACGCGTAGACTTGCACTGCTTGCAGGCGTCAGACCTCAATCAGATAATGCAGGAGGAGGGTTGGAATGTACGAGAAGAGAGACGTGAGAAGCGGATACTCACGTATCGGGACCTTGGTGCATGGTCTCAAATTGTAATAGTCTTGTAAGAAGAGGTTGGGTATAACGCGGAAATCAAAGTTTGTTCATCCGTGAGGTGCTTGCCTCACCTGGCAGTACGCAACTGCTCCATAGTTTTGACCAGACTCCTACGCTTGATGTTGATACTTGACAGAGTTGCTGCCTGGCTCTCAGCCCCATTCGCAACAGCTCGTTCGAGAAACGCCTGCGCTGCTAGCACTTCATGATGAGCTTTCGCAAGTCGTTTGAGTTGTTCTGGAGCTGGACTTGAGTGCGTAGATGGATTCATAGCCCAGTCCGCATGGGTATCCATATCCCCCATTGTGAGATCACTAACCCATAAAGAAATGTGGCCACGGAGTTCCAGGAGACTTGCCTGCTTATCAAATGGCGGAGATGATATGACTTGGTCGAGGCGCTCTGCAATCTCCAGAGCTTGATTAAGTTCCTCCGCTTGAATTGTCGCCTCTTTTGCGGAAGAGTTGTCCGGAGTCTCACTGATGTTACTGTCGACTGACGTGCTTCGAGAGGAGCGCGATTGGTTTGCAACGTCGTCGTGCAGCTGCTGTCTTGCACGCTTGCTCTTTTCGCGGACTTCGTAGATCCACAACGAGAACATGGGTGGGTAAAATGTCCTCTCGTCAACAGCATGGGGTTGCAATTTCCGGGTTGGGTGTTGGATAATGAGACGATTATAATATTCACGAGCAAGCTCAAAGCCTTCTGGAGAGAATCTGTGCTCCATCAGCGTCTGTGGCGTTCGACGCAGCGCTATTTCAGCACCGATGCCCCAGCGTCCGTGGTTACGGGGATCTACAGGGCGCCCACCAGCAACCTGCGTCCGTAAAATCATGCCCCACGCTCTCCCCGCACGCTCGTAATCTCCCTTGAGCAGACAGCAATGCATCAGCGTCGACAGAGAATCGAGATGAGCCCTCTTCTGAGCCTCTGGATGGCCTTGGACGGCACCACCTTTGGAAGAGGCGTGGACGGCGTAGAGGCGTGAAGGCGGTCTGGCCATTTCCTCTTGGACTTTAGCGGGGCCATTGTGTTGTTTGGACACGCTCGCAGGTGCATGGGGGAAGGGTGGTGGAGGGACTTTGTCTTCTTGACTGAGCAATAGGCCTGCGACACGCAGCTGAGCTATTCCAGGCGCAGTGGACGAGGCGTACGATTGGGCTATGGCGTCTGGCTGCGTTTCGTCGTCGGCCTCTAGATCCGCAAGTGATTCATCTTCCTTCCTTTTATCTTTATTTCTTCTTGCCCTGTGGTACTGACTCGCGCGCAACGAGCGTGTCCTGTTCTGTTCATGGCGCAGCTGCGTGGTGAAGTGCTGCATGGCTGCTGATGAGGCAGGACTGCAGGCTCATGCGGCTTCTGCGCTGCAACGGCCCCTGCTCAGAAGGCCGGGGTGCGGCGGTGAGGCTATGCAGGATAGCGGCCACGCACACACACTGAGGGGAGGGAAGGGAAATTGAGTCTGTAGAATAAAGGTGCGGCGAGTGGTTTCAGTAATAGACTCGAGGCACCTGGGCAAGAGCAATCGACGGCGGTAGCCCCATGGCGTTAGCGGCGTGACGAATTGGGAAGGCTCGGCTGCGCCATACATCACCGCCTGCCGCCGCTGGACCTCGTCGCTCTGACCCAAGACACATCGACCGACGACACCCTCTCCGACCGTTTCTATTCTCGAGGCGCGCCTTCCTCGCCGGACGGCCTCACAACATGGGCCAGGCAAATTCCACGGGCGCTGCGGACGCGCAAACACGGCGGCGCTCGCGGCCGCAGTCATGGGCGCCTGGCTTGCAAGCCTCGTCCCAGCCCGACAGCGACACGGTGCCAGAGCTGCTGCAGAGAGCGCCGGACACGCCCTCACGACCGCGAACGAGCACCACCAGACTCTCCAACCGCCTCTCTTCTCATTTCGGGCGCCACGATGCTGGCCCGTCAGCGCCCGGAGATGCCCCGTTGCCCAGTCGCTCGCGATCGCGGCTGAACCGGGCGCGCTCTTCGCTCAGCTCCATGACGGGCCTGCTGTCCAGGCGGCCGCCCATGTCTTCCCGCAACACGGAACCCACGCCCGGCGTCGCTGCAGCCAGCATACCCAGTACCAGCACGCCAAGCCGCTCCGCTCTGAGACACGCAGCAAGCGACCGAGGGCCCTTCCTTCCCCGTGTACAGGTGCCGGAGCTGGGGCTCGACTTTGACCAGCTGCTGCGGAGCAACTCGCAGGGCGAGCGGCCGGACGCACATCGCCCGCGGCCGCTGGTTCCTCTGAGCCCGCTGCGCCGGGATGGGCGGGCTCTCGGTATTATTCCGTCTCAGCGGCGACTTCGCAACATGATAGGACACCCGCGGAGGAGACGGTCACTATGGCAGGATGGAGAGAACATGGACAACGTGCAGCAGCTGCGGCAGGGCGAGGACCAGGCCGACGTGTTGTCGAGACTGCTATCGCTGGCCGCCGCAGCCACGGCAGCCTCACTGGTGGGCGACGACAACCAAGCAGCAACCCGAGACGGCACATTCGATACCTTCTTGCAGTCGCTGCAGAATGGCAGCATAGCATCGGCGCTCCGAGGCAACGAGGACGGACAAGGTGGCGACACTCCGGGAGCCGCCCAGGCGCCCCTCAATTTCTTCAGAATGTTCAGATTTGGCACCGGCACCGACAACGGGCGGAACGATAGTAGTGGGCGCGGTGGCAGTGCATCAGGGAATAGCGGAGCAGAAGGCGACGAGGATGGGGAGGGCAGGATGGTGCCGATAATCATTGTGGGCATCAGATCCATACAACCCGGAAGTGGCACTGGACAGGAGGATGCCAGCATACCGCCCTTCCTTGATGCCCTCTCGAGCTTTCCCACACCTCCGACGTCACCAGGCGATGCCAATGCAAACATCCTACAACCACCACAGAACGGGACACGCTTCAGCCATAGGCGGCGAGCCTCGATGGGCGGCTTCAACTTTCCTTCCAATTACGACAGTCAAAGGCATCACCGCGGCACGCCACAAGAGCACCCTCGGCCATGGTCATCCGTTACTGACTCTCCCCCGGGGCCTCTCCCCCCACCCTCCACGCCCGCGACGACGCTCAACTTCTCAGCCGGCCCATCAGGCGCCACTACACCAGCGACTTCCACCTCTCCTCCCTCGCCGACAATACAGTCCTCGGCACCTTCACGGCGGAACAGCTTCGTCCGTAGAGCTGCCGGCTCGACTCTCGAGCCCACTGCAGAAGAGCCACAAACGCACACCCGCAATGCTCGCCCACGACGCTTGAGCGAGTCGGATTTCACAAGGTATGGGTCGGGTGCACCCCGTAGAAGAGGTGTCGTGGAGCCCGACAACAATCCGGGGGAGGGCTCGAGGAGCTGGATCATATACGTCTTGGGAGGGAGCTACCCAGAGAACCACCCTATTCTTACAACCCCAAGTCTCTTCACCGATTCACCAACTTACGAAGACATGATGTTGCTTTCTTCTATACTCGGGCCCGCCAAACCGCCAGTTGCGAGCGAAGAGGATGTGGCTTCGGCCCCGGGTCTCTTCAGGATACAAGATCGTGTTGGTACTCTTGTGGCCGAGGCTGTTGAGGGTGAGGAGACCATCAGTCTCGTTCCGGGTGCGCGCTGCCTCGTCTGCCTATGCGACTTCGAGGTGGATGAGGAGGCGCGGAAGCTGGTCAGGTGCGAACACATGTTCCACAAGATTTGCATTGATCAGGTGAGTTGGTCTCTTGTGTTCGAGGAGTGGCATATGCTAACCTGTTCTAGTGGCTGACAACAGGACGCAACTCGTGTCCGCTCTGTAGAGGTGAGGGCGTGCACGAAACGGTCAAAGAAGCCGATGCCACTCCCGATGCCGCTGCGCCTGCTGCGCCGCAAGCAGCCGCTTGAACGATTCTCACCTGCAGCAGACCAGGCTCCGCTGTTCCGGCTCCGCTCATTCTTCACATATACCCCTTTCTTATATGATTGGCTGCTCCACCCGGTTTATTGGATACGAAGGATTATCGTATCAGGCTGTTTTCTGTATTTCCTGCAAACTGGAGCGTTCATGGCGTCCACAATCTACCACTTGAATCTTGGCATATTTGGCATCACGGCATCCCAGGGAAAAGGGATGGGGGTTGGACTGTTTTTCGGCGGGCAGCATCTCAACGACTTGCTACGAATCTCTCTTTGTACAGGCGGTAGGATAAGACAGGAGAAGTGATTTAGCTCTGAAGCTACATTATTAAGCAGATATGACCAACTGCTACGCTTGTGCTGAAGGCCTGCCTGCCAGCAGTAATAATGACAAGGAGCGTTCTTTCGGCATATAACTTCTCGGGATCGCATTGAAGGAGTGATACATAGAGAGAGGGGATGCATATCTGCTCACATAAGCCTGCTTCATGTCATGCATCACGTACCATGGCGGATTAGCAGAGCTGATATAGATGCTCGTCATCCGCCCAAGTGCGACGAGTCACCCACATGTTACGGGACGTGTCGTGCCGGCCATTATTCGGTCTTAGTACCCCGAAATTCCCGAACCGTTTCTCCTTACGGTCGAACAGGAGAAGAATTGTACTAGGCAGCGTATAGCTATACGGTGGAACGACTTTGGTAAACGGCGAAGACGCACAGGGCGAGTTTTCCGTTCTGGAACTTGTAGTGCTGACCCGATAGCGTCGTAGGAGTAATCATTGCCGGGGCGGGCGGCCGCCACAACCGTAGTTATCATACGATGCTTGTGGATGGACCAGAACCAGGTCCACACACGCGCATATCAGTGCACACACACCTTTTGACATTTTCACAGCCAGCCGCCGAACCCTCGATCAATAGCGTCCGGGTATTTCTGAATGGGGCGTAGACTGGTGATAGTCCCCTTGTTGATGCTTCCGCGGAGCGCAGAAGGAGTTGCTGATGGATGAACGGCTTGGTCTGCTGTAGCTTGATATAGCCTGCGTGAGGACGGGATAAGTGCAGATACCGGAATGGCGTGCGCCTGCTTTCGGGACGGAGGGACACGTTGCTGATCATACTGGATAAATAGGCTACAACTCGGAATGCGGACGAACGTGTGTATGGATTTGTTATTGGTCGCGCGGAGTCACAGACCCTGCATATCGTGGAGTATGGTTGTATACAAGCTGGGCGGGCGATCTATCAGACGACCGTTGCGTTCCATCAGGAACATAGACGTCTAGCTTTCGCATGCGTGATGTCATATGAACTCTCTCACACAACTTGCTTGGTTGCTGTAGCTGAACACGATAGATTGATTGATACAATCCGATGAGCTGTTCAAGAAGGATTCTTGTGCAGCCGTAAGGATCATGCAAGATTGTGTTTGATGATTCAAGACTACCGCGCAACCTGGGATGGAGTCTCAGGAGCCAGGGTACCGGCTTGTTCCTACAGCAAATCCAGATCCTAGCCAATACGAAAGAAAGACGGACCGTTGCGTGATGTCGTGTCCAGATCCCACTTTAACTCCCGATCCATCTCAGCTACCGGTCATGTAGAATGTTCGCAGGCTCGCATCCCAGTAAGTGCGATCTGGTTGCCAACCCTCGACCAGTTGCAAGTCCAGGGTTACTGGTCCACTCGTTCGACTCGGAGATGAGGTTACCGTTTCGGGCAGGAACAGTGTCTTCCGGTCAATACGGAAGGATTTATGGTAGCTCATGATTTCTCTGAATCTCGCGGACTGCCGCCCATGACTACGAATGGGATATTCCGTAGCCCAGGTCGCCCTTCACATGACAGAGAGATGTGGAGATGATTCAATAGTGCCCAAGGGAGATGGGAATGACGTTGAGACAGAGAACATGGCACTCTGAGATCTCGCAGGGACTCCACTGCAATCGCGTTCGAGAGTGGATTCAGGCCTTGCTTCGTGTCAGCAGTAGTCGTTGCTTCACAGGAAGGCAGTAGCCAGCCATTGGCAATGTCGTCAGCGCGCCAGAAAGCGTAAGATTGACGTCGCGCTCTGCGGGCGAGAGGTTGCGGAGCGTCTTGCAGTCGGTCTAATTGTTTCAAGCTGAATATCTGGCTGTGGGTCGCCGTGGTAGAAACGGGCGTAACCCTGCCTGCTACACGTGGGTCCATTGCCGTGGAATAGCGTACCTCGGACTCGCACCTGCCTGCGTGATGAGTCGTCCAATCTGAATCTGACCTTCCTCTCGACGACGGCAGAAAAAGCTCGACCGTCACCCCACACACTACCTCATCTTCTGCCGTAGCATCCAGCCCGTCATTCGCGGCATGCAAGACGCAAGCCACCGGCACACGCAGGCCGCGTTTGGCATGCACCTGGACTGCGCTGAGCTGCGGCCAGGCTTGCGAGAACGAAGTTCCAAGGTTGGGTTCCGCCAGGCGTTGTTGCACAGCATATCTAGACCTCGTCAGCATATGGGCCTCCGTCGCTGCAAGGCAAATGAGACGCGGCGTCAATCATCTAGAGATCCACCCAAAAGACGCGCCGCGTGCATGACGCACAGCAACTGCACGGTCGCGGTCGCGTCCCGCTCTTTCGCTCGCTCAAAGCTCCACCAGTCAGCTGCAGCCGGATTCGCGATTACAGCATCCGCCATCTACCATGCTGGTATAGGGCAGAACACGACATCAACCTCTGTAAGGTCGGTCTCACTATCTGTCAGGGCCCATGACGATATCAGTCCTGCCCCGCTCCAGTCCCGTTGGCCACTCCTGCATAGCACGACACAGAGACAGTTACCTCATAGTGCCTCCAAAGGAGCCAGTCTGACCGCAAAGGCCATGTCCGCTGTCTCTGTACCGTTTGATCCAAGTGCCGCTGCCGCCTTGCGCCACTAGGGCGACGGTGTGCAGATGAGGCGATCCTGCTCATGCCACTTAGCTCGCACTTTCGCGCCAATCTTCCCGCGGCATGCCAGCAGCATCGTCAACATGCAGACAGCCGTGGCGCCTCCATGCCCTGGGGAGACGCAGGCATCCAAGAGCTACCATTGTCACGGGACAGGGACCCGGGGCTGAGCTCGACGGTGCTTGTACTGGTTAGCAGGCAGTGCCGCCATCTTCTCGAAGCAGGCTTTATTCTCCCGTCAACGGCCTCGTTGACTCAGTGCGAAGGAGCCGGTGGCGTTGGACGGCTGGCTAATTTGAGCCCGACGTCGCTAGCCGCGTTTGTGAGATGAAATATCAAATTGATATTCTTCCTAACAGGCACATTGATGAGGCTTGAAAGTCTAAAGGCTGCCACCGGGCAATTGCACTGCATTGCATCGGCGCACTCGCCACTTCAGGAGAGTGGAGTTCACGGAAAAGTCCATGGATATACCGGCCCTGCCCTATACTCAACGACGCCCATCACGCAGTCCCGAGTAAGGGCACTCGAGTATGTGTGTGCACTAACTTTGACAGCCGCTTCCAGCGCAGCTTCACGTCCAGGCGCCATTCGCTGACGATTGACCTAGCCCCATGGCTTCGTTGAACGCCCCACATGCCTCACCACCTTGGTGAAATCGGGGCCGATGCATATCATGTCCGGCTTTGTGCTCGCCTTCTGCTAGGCTTGGTCCGTCTGCTGCAAAGGCGATCCACGACCTCGCTCAAGCCGTAGTGTACTCGAGTCTATAATCGCTGTGGCAGCACGCCTAACAGTAGTTGACAGGCGGGATCAACGGCGGGGATGTGTCAAATATGGCCTTATACGGCATTTTGGAGCGATTGTTCCGGGCAGACCCTTCTGCTCTCCCCAGAATCCATCCAATGTGGATGCTGGCGAGTGGACCAGTTCGCACGGGGATCAAGAGCGATCAAACCTGGGATCGCAGAGCGCATCTTGCACCGAGCTAATCCATGGGTGCGCGGAAGGCGGAAGCGTTTAGGTGCACGGCCATAGCACAGCGGCCTGGGAGACAACTCAGCGGCTTGCGGCTTGCTTTTTCCCCTTCGCTGCACCCCGGCTTTAGATGCAGACGTTTGATGAACATTGAAACTATCCGTTCCTGGTATTGGACATTGCTTCTTTGGCCGAACTAAACACAAGCCTCCTGTCACGGCCAGGCTCTCACACGACCTATGCCTGCGCCTGCTGTGCTCTCCTCCTCGACGTTGTCCAGTTTCAGTCTCAGACTGGTACTGCACATGCTTCCATCGTCAGCGATTGTGTTGCATTAGATCGGCTTGTTCCTTTGCGGACAAAATTCTGGTCTATTTAAGACGGCTTGGTCCTAGTGCTTGCTGGGGCCAACACCCGCGCGCCCAAATCAGCGTGCATTGGACTAAATCACGGCTTCGATCCTGCAAGCGTGATTCTACAAGTATATCCCTTCAAAATCCCGTACCTGGCGCCCGAGCCATTGTCACACCCGTGGACACGGCGATCGACCTCGGACCCTTGCAACTGAATGACGTTGATCCTTTTACGGCAAGCTTACCGTCCACGGCTCACCAACATTTACCAATACAAACAACCTACACTCCATCGCTCTCCAGTCTTTCCCATCTCTCTCAGGCATGTCTGGATACTATCCTCCCCCAGGGCACAACATTCCGCCTCAATACTACAACCTCGATTCTAATGCGATACCCAATTCCAACATTCAACATGCCCCACCAACCATCATCTCACATGGCTCGTATGCACCCACCCTGCCAGACAACCCATTTCAGCCTGGCGTGACGGGACCTTTTGTACAATACGAGAACATTGGTCAACCAAGTTACGTTGATCAGTATGAGGATATGTCCGGCCCCATGGGCTCAGCGCATGGTGGGAATGGTCGCGCGCGAAGAAGGCCAGCACCTGGCGAGCAGGTCAAGCACCGCAGAACTCGGAGCGGTTGTTTCACATGCAGGCAACGAAGAGTCAAGGTATGCGCATCAACTTTCCGGTGTCAGGCTTGGCTGATTGGTAACAGTGCGACGAAAATCATCCCGTCTGCGAACGTGAGTACCTGCGCTTGCTTGACAAGTCTGAAGTTCGTAAAGTCTGACGAAGTTTGCTAGGTTGTCGCAAGGGGAGCCGCGAGTGCATCTATCCAGACTCACAGTCCAGTCAAAAGGCGACCCGGAATGGGTCCAAGTCGGGCAAGTCGGCGTTCGCGGATGATCATTCCTCACCCGAAACCCATGATGGGGAGAACAAGGAGCGTCTTCCCGCGATCATGGATGAAGACGAGGATGACGACTACATCGAGTATGACGACGACGACGACGATATGTCAAAGAGTCAAGATGCTCGAGATTCGTCACATACACCTGGGTCGCTCCTCGATCAAAGTACGTCGCCATCTACCGAAGCGTCGTCAACCGCCCCGCCTACGATACGACCGTCCCTGTCTCGGAAAGGCAGTGCGCAAACCACCAAACCGGGTCCTGTGACCAAGGGCACCTCCGCTATGGCCCGAGATCTTCAGTTTTATCTGAACTACTTCCGGGACCATATGAGTGTGCATCACTACTCGCTGAAACGCGACACGCACGGCTTCCTCAAAGGCGACTTCTTGAGTTGGGCGATGAAATTTGAGCCTTTGAAGTACGCTGTAGCCGGGTACGCGGCGTACTTCCACACACTTGAGCAGCCAGATGGCCGCATGAACAGCTTTCTTCAGTTCTACAACGAGTCTGTTTCGCGGCTGAGGATAGCCATCACCAAAAACAAGAAACAGGGGCTCGCAACGTTTCTGACTATACTACAGCTTGCGAGTATCGAGGTATGTAGCCTTGCTGTAGCCCACGATTCCTATGCTGACGTCTACTGCAGGAGATGCTTGGTGACTGGGTCAACCTCATGGGTCATCAGAAAGCTGCGTTCGAAATGCTCACCCGCCTGTTCACGCCGGAGACTATCACCAAGTCAGATTTTCTCTGCAAAGTACTACTGTGGTATGTCCGGTTTGATCTGTTTGTTGGCTTTCAGTCTGGCGGCGAAGCAGTGCTGGGTCGGGAGTGGTACGAGGCTGTACATGAATGCTACGTGCAGAAAGTACGCGACATGCCAGGAGACATTGGAATGAAATACGAAGAGCGTTTTGCGCATTCAAGACTGGTGGCGAAAGACTCGAACGATCTGTTTGCGAGAACAGCCAAAGGTCTTGTCAGTCCCCAAGATTTCATGGCCCAGTTACCGATTCTCAGGGAGAGAGTGGAGTCGCTAAAAAGGAACATGGGTACAGACTTGACGGATCCCAATCACAAGGTCCACCAGATTCTGGGAACGCCAAAGTCAGAGGACATTGTCAACCCTTACGAGCCGGATGTCCTATGGGGCGGACCGCTTTGGACATCGAACTTCCTGCAGCTGGACACGTGGGGTATCTTGTTCATGTTTACGATCTCGTCTTCTATGGCGTTGAAGCAGCCTCTTGATCCAGAAGTCACTAAAGAAGCATACAAAGCGATACAAGTCTTCGAGGCTATATGCGCATATCCGGAAGCTCCGCCGGGCGCGGTACTGGAGGCACAAGTCAGTTTCGCCATCGCGACTCTGTTCCTGCCGAAAGATCAGAAGACTGTGCAGTGGGTTCGACAGACATTTGCCAGGATTGAAGCATCAGGGTAAGTGGAATCTCTTGCTTGTACAAAGCTGGACGAGTGCAATATGCTTTCCTCCATGCAGACCAGGTACATGAGAAGTTTTCGACAAGTCGACTAACACGAGGGGCAGATACATTTATTCCGACATTCTTCGCAATCGTATGCTCGAAGGCATGGGGGTTGGCCCATCGGACTGGTGGCTTCCCAACGACGAAAGCTGCCCGCCTATCATCCGGTCCATCAAAGACTTTATCAAAGACCGCACACAGGCACCCAAGGACCAGGTCTCGGACGATCTACGAGAGATGCGAGGCATCTTCAGCTCCCTGACAATTTCCGATTCGCCGCCCTCGGACAACATGACGGTGACGAGCGCCGACGGCGTGGCTTCAACGTACAATTCTCCAGACTGGCAATCTCCGGGCTACGGAAGCGACCGCAAGTCGTCAAACGCAGAGGCTTGTCCACCGGGGTCACAGCAACAGTACGCTGTGCAGTAGAATGTTTTGGGCGCAAGAAGTATTCGAATCCCTCAGCACGGCTGCGATAAGACGTAAATTGTTGTGTCGGTCAGATGCAATGCCACGTCGGTAGTGCCTACGCCCACGTTGCCCTAGATGACGGCTGGATGCATTGCAATAGAGTGTGTCTGTCGGAAACGCTCTATCAGCCCTGTAGGACGAGCGTCGATCGCCGAGATGGCCTTCCGAGAGGCGGTTTCGTGCTAGGTTGAGGACAGAAGAGGTTTGGCTTGCCTGGAGGCAGTGCTGCCGTGACATACAACATTGCATCTTGGGCCACAGAGAGCGAAGTGGGCTGTAGCCAAAGAGGAAGAAATGAGCGACAGAACAGACACGGCATGTCATGTGGTGTGACGTCTGTCAGCTGCTGGACCGCATGTCAGATCCGACGTCGCATATAGATTGGGTTTCCATAGCCCTATCGATGGAGATTCAGGGGAGTAGAGTTTGACAAGATGCACTCGATGGAAAGCTTATTCACGAGAGATGAGGGGACGCAACTGTTATGTGGACTCGATGTGAGGCACGAGGATGGAGACAAGGCAGGCAAGGCACACATGCGATCACAACAGCGCATGGCTGTTCTATGCGGCTTTTGTGATACTAGAACCAAAGAATAGGATACCACTGATGTGGTTGGAGATCAGGTCTGACAAATTGGCATGTGATGGCTGTGAATGCGATGCAAATCTCGAGTTGCTCTGCACGTGCCTCGTTGGTGCAATTTCGGCGTGCCTGCAAAGGATTGAATTTTTGAAGAAGTTGCAAACCCTAGAACCGCTCTAGAATGGATGAACGAAGGCGATGAGATGCTTGTTGAAGCGCTGTTGAGTGTGCATGTGGAGCGTTGGAGATGATCGAAACGGGCCTAGCTAGCGTTGCAGGGATAAGGCGCGACCCTGACAGCGGGCAGCGGAACACATGAAAGTCGGCAGAGGAGAGCGCACCTCGACCACTACCACGACGCCCCGCCACGAGACACAGACAAGCCCGTGACAGCTACCACACGAACCACCCACCATGGATAACCTCGGCAAGATCTCGGCGTTTGGAAAGAACATCTCGTATGCCTGGTCCCGCAGCGACTGCTAGGTGGAAGCCCGCGATATGCTGACATTGCTTTTGCAGCGCCTCCTTCACACCGTGGGCTGCCAGGACGCAGCAGTATGTCAAGGAGCAGGTCGGCAATGTCGAGGACAAGGTACGGCCGGCCCTGTGAGCGTCGCCGGCGCAGTGCTGACACGGACATGGCAGACCCAACTCCCCCCGGACTACATCGAGCTGGAGAAGCGCGTGGATGCGCTGAAGAAGGTGCACACGACGATGCTGCAGGTCACGTACGACACCCGATTCCCGTCGCTGTGCCTGGTCTGACTGTCTAGCTCGCAATACGCCAACGAAGCCTACGACTACCCAGCCAACATCCGCGAGTCCTTCAACGACCTGGGCCGCACCGTCTCGGAGAAGGTCAACCTGCTCTCCAGCGCCACGTCGCCCGCTGAGGCCCAGGCAGCCCTCACTGCTCCCCCCTCCGCGAAGCCCCAGCCCAAGACGTTCAGCCATGCCGTTGCCCGCGCCGCCCTCAACGCCTCGCACATGCTCACGTCGGAGCAAACAAGCTCGAGCGAGGACCCCCTGGCCACGGCGCTCGAGAAGTACGCCATCGCCAGCGAGAAGGTCGGTGAGGCGCGATTGGCCCAGGACGCCCAGATCCAGAGCCGCTTCCTGGCCGGCTGGAGCACCACGCTCAACACCAACATCCAGTTCGCCACACGTGCGCGCAAGGCCGTCGAGAACTCCAGGTTGAGCCTCGATGCCACCAAGGCCAATGCCAAGGGCCCTGCCTTCTCCCTGCCGGGCCAGGCTCCCAAGAAAGACGTCATGGACGACGACATCAGCGAAGACGCCAGAGCCAAGATCGAGCAGGCCGAGGACGAGTTCGTCGGTCAGACTGAGGAAGCTGTCGGCGTCATGAAGAATGTACGACCATACCCCTCACCCTACACCACCTTGTGCTGGGACCCCCGCTAACCTCCGACTAGGTCCTCGACACCCCCGAGCCACTCCGCAACCTCGCCGAACTCATCGCCGCCCAACTCGAATACCACAAGAAGGCCTACGACATCTTGTCCGAGCTGGCTCCCGTCGTCGAGCAGCTGCAGGTGGAACAGGAGGTGCGTAGACATCAGTCTTCCGACTACTAGACTTCTTTGTAGAGGACCCAACTGATGCATTGCATTCATAGGCCAGCTACCGCAGGGCCCGTGAGGAGTTGTAGGACGACTCTGACGCACAAGCCCGAGCGACAGAAGAGGTCCAAGGCAGTGATTAGCTTGATGCCGCTTCATTGCTTGGACATGGGTTGCCATGAGCTTCGTTGCATTGTGTATCGTCGCGTGATGCATGTCTTGCTTCATGTTCGGGTGGTCTAGTCTGTTAACTCATTCAATACCTTCTCTATTCTATACCTGGCGTGTGACGTGATGACCAAACCGACATGTCATTGCATCACACCACTCTCATCCCTAAACTCTGCCGCCTGCCCTCTGGCAAACTCCGCCATCTTCTCCCTTTCCCCCTCCTTCCCCTCCTCATCCTCTTCAGCCGGAATGTACTGCCTCATCACGTCTCTCACATACCCCTCTGGTACCCCCAACTTGACTGCATTAGCGATCCCCTGATTCATCCTGTAAACATACTCGTCCCGCGGCTTATCCGGCGTAACACGATTCCGATCAATATAAACGAGCATAGACTCTTTTTCCTCCGGATGCTTGCTAGTATCAACCTTGTGCTCTGTGTCTGAAGGCCAGAAATCGCACGTGAGCATCTCTTTTGTGTATGCGACCGGTACGCCCTCGTTTTTATCTAGTCTCTTTTCGTCTTCTGGCAAGAGAGAGTAGACCAGTCCGAATACGACGTCAGAGTAAGAAGACTTGGAGGTCGAGTTTTGCTTGGGGGATTCGACGACGTTCGCGTAGCCGCGGTCGTTGATGATCCAATGGTAGTTAGGCAGGCGGGCGACGCCTAGGTATTTGGATGTTGGGCAGCGGGTGCTCATTTGGTGGAGCCAGAGGTTGGAACCGTAGCCGAAGTAGATTGTGGGTGAGGTTTGTGATGTGATGGGGAGCTGGGTATTCGCCATGTTGAGCTATATTGATGGCCTTTAGGGTCGTTGATGGTAGTGGGATCGTTCTTGATGGCTATAGATTTGGATGATGTGTGGGATATACTGTGCGGCAGACTTGAGCTATCCAAAACTGCCCTTGTATCGAGTGTTGGAAAAATGATAGCTTACTTCGCGTTGGGTTCAATTGGCCTTCAAGGCTGAGGTGTGCGTCTACGGTTGGTTCAGAACGGTGGTGAACTAGGCCCGCTTAGGCACAGTTCCGAGGCTCAACGGATGGAACCATGGATGGATGACATGACCCAAATTTTGGAAAGAACCGATACAAAGCTCGCAGAATCCTCTGCGCGACCATCTTTTTAAACGTACAGCTGACTCTTACAGTCATTACACAGTTCACAGTTTCGCGACTTCACCAGTTGACGGGGTATTGCTCCTCGTTGTCAATTTACTACAGACTTTCGCAGTCTGTGCTGCCCATCTGCTGCACAACGCTACACATCTACACTGTACCAGATCGAACGTGTGCCGGCTACTCGAAAATGCCGTACTCGCATCACAGCCACTCTGGCCAGTTCTGCGGACATGCGCAAAACACACTCGAGGAAGTTATCCAGGCAGCGATAGCCAAAGGTTTCCATACCTTTGCGCTGACGGAGCATATACCTAGACCTCTCGAAGACTTCTACCCCGAAGAATCCGAATCGCACACCGCAGAGAGCCTCGCGAAACTGTTCGACGCCTTTATCGTCGAAGCCCACAGAGTTAGAGACGCGTACTCAGACCAGATCCAGATCCTCATCGGTTTCGAGACGGAATGGATTCGTCCATCTACACTGCAACTCATCCAAAGCATCCTCGACAAGTGCACTTTTGACTTCTTCATGGGCTCTGTCCACCATACGCACACCATACCCATCGACTACGACCGCGCTATGTACGAACAAGCTCGAGAGGAGGCAGGCGGGACAGACGAGCGGCTCTTTGAGGATTACTTCGACTCTCAATACGAAATGCTTCAAGAGCTGCGACCGCCAGTGGTCGGGCACTTCGATCTCATTCGCCTACTTAGCGATCATCGCGATGCCGATTTCAAGGGCATGACTGGTGTTTGGGAAAAGATCAAGCGCAATCTGGAATACGTAGCCTCTTATGGTGCTCTACTGGAGTTGAACTCATCAGGGCTGCGGAAAGGTTTGGCCGAGCCGTATCCGTGCTTGCCCATATGTCAGGTCAGTCACACCGCCATATGCCCGGTCTCGGCGTCAACTTACTAACCTATGTCATAGATGTTCTTAAGCATGGGAGGTGGTTTCGTCATGTCTGATGACAGTCATGGGATTGACCAGATAGGTACAAACTATGCGCGACTATTGGCTTTCGTACAGAAGGCAGGGATAGACCGGATACATTTTGCTGACCGGGCCGGTGAGCGCAAAGACAGCCGCTTCCCCAACGCGGGCTTCTCTAGCATTGCTGTAACCGACCTGGCGCAATTACCCTTCTGGGCCAAGATAGGGTGATATACTCTTCGCGATGGATAGCCCTTCGGTAGTTAGAAGCGCCACTGAAACTCTCAGCAAGGAGAGTTTCGGGCCCGAATGCCGGGGCCACACTATCAAGCACCTTCTGTCAACGGTTGGTAGGGTGCCTACATGCAGTGCCCATGGCCTTCGGATATTTAATAGAAGCGAACGCATCCGACGGTTCGGTGACATGCAACTTGCGAGTCCACATCACTAGTCGACTGTGGCTCATGCTGTCTATCACGATACTGCACTCCAGATGCGTGGGGGCTCCTCTTCTCCACGACTCAGCTGCCGCTGCAAGCGCACTCTATCTAGCCAATGCAAAGCGTACGATGCTCCCAGACCACGCTGTTGGGCTCCCGACTCAGCGCACAGGGCTCGCGATCTGAGAAGGGATGGCTGGAGCACGGTTGAAAGACCACGTGTAATGGCCATCGGATTTACTCTTTAGCCCCGCACCCCTTGTGCTTGTGCTTTGTCCCTCTAGTTCAAATGAATTATTCGTTTGCCGCGAGAAGCACGATAGCCAGCAGTTCCGCATATGGTTATCTCGACGAACCGCTCGAAATACGGTTGTTCTTCGGGTGGGTCTAGCTCCGTACGGCAGCCGGGTGTGTATCCGACGCGTCTGTGATTGGCAAACTATAACAGACTCGAAAGCAGAAACACAGCTAGGTTCTTGGGCCGGCGTGAGACGCAGGGGAAGTGAAAACTACGAGGTACGATAGTCTCCTGGTCGTATATTAAGGATGCGGATATAGCGGTAGCATGAAGGAGACGATTAGGTGTGGAAGAGCAGAATGCCGATTAGTGATTGGAAATTTGAAACCGCGGGGTACATCTACCATGAAGGACCGAACATTGCTTTTCGAGAACGGTGTTGCGTATGCACGTCACCCCTGTCCATATCCATATTCAAATCTGTATGACCGCCACCTGCCTCCACGGAGCTGGAAGAGGATCCTACAAGGAGATACTTTTGCGCCCTACACAAGCAGCGTAAAAGCTAGGTCATGCAGGTCCTTATGCATTGCGGTACCAAAGTTTACGCATCGCCCTTTGTCATGGAGGAATGCGGCGGCTGTGTGTTATTCGACAAGACCGAATATTGCTGCGTCAGAGGCGCTTTTCCTTTTTGCTTCCATCGTGCGACTCCAAATGAGGTAGGGGCCACGGCCGGCTTATTTGCGCCTTCCGCTTCCTTGGACGAGGTTAAGGTTCTGGCGCCAGCGCCATGCGCACATCGGTGCTAGATGGCTCATGATCGTGGTGACCGTCACCGCACTTCAAGCTTGACCGCACTCTCTTGCGCGCCACCGCCCTGCTTCCTTTCCATTAAAGCGGCTACAAATCAACCCTTGTGTCATCCTATTACCGTCGATAAGAGAGCTAAGCCACTATCGGACATGATTATACCCGTGTTATCACAAAACAAAGATCCGTATCGAAGTTGGCAGGCCGCTCGGTAGTCGCGGGAAACTTTAGTACGGGTACAACCTTCCACCATGTCAATTGTGGATCCCCCATCGCGTGTCAGCTGGGATGCTGCAGATGAAGAATGGTTTGGAAGGGCTAGACCAACCTTACTTCTGACATTTCAAAACGGCCTGAGCTTCGGGCAGGATTCCCCGGGAGACACGTTCCGACGGCTGTGGGTCGTACCATACGTAGCCCGCAATTACCTTGGAGCCAAAGAGGTGGAACGTGTGCGTATGCGAAGAGGCTAAAAAGTATGCTTGACGCATCTGAACAGACCAATCTGTTGCACAGCTTCGCGGCAAAACCCTGGTATGCTTTTGGTCAAAGTAAAAGCCATGAAAGTCTGAGCTCCAGTCAGAGCATCTACGGAGCTTCCTACTCCTGGTCCTACACATCGGCACCACTATTAAACTCTAGGGTCCACCCACTTTCTAACGTACTTCCCCATCTTTGCAGATTTCGGATTTTCAAAACGACACGCTATCTTTAATCAGTACCAAAGGAAGTGGATACTCTACATACACTACCTGCCACCTGCTTCAAGCTTCAAGCTTCACCTTTTTCAAACCCGCCCTAGACGCTATCCATGCTCGTTCCCTTCAATATGGGCGTTGAAAAGCTCGTGATCAGACCTGGCAATGGCATAGACTTCCCGAAGAAGCATGACGAGGTGTCTATGGAATACACTGGTGAGATTAGCTACTCAATTCCTCACCAGAGATCAACATCTAACAATAATGACAGGATGGCTATTTGACGATGATGCCCCGGACCACAAAGGCGGACAGTAAGCGAACCGGCAGCAGTCATGCCTTGGACATCGAATAGAGCGCCGTATTGATCGTTCTTTAGATTCGATACTTCCGTAGGTCGCGGTGACCTGATCACTCCCATCGGTGCCGGCCGGGTCATCAAAGGTATGCCCAACCCAACCCGCTCTTCGCTTGGTGCATATGCATTCTACAATTCTGAATGCACATTTGGCTAAAGCTTATGCACAGGCTGGGATGAGGGCATTTTAGGCTCCGCAGAGGCTTCTCCAATGACGCTGGGAGAGAAGGCGACTTTAATCATAACATCGTACGTAATCCCCACGACGTATCCTTCCGCGTGAGTGTACTATACTAATGATACGTGCGATGCAGTGATTATGCATATGGCACTCGGTAAGTTCGACTTTGCAATTTGCACATTCCATGGTCGGGACGGGAACAAGTAAGACGGGACGTTACCGAACCTTGGAAGTACACACGCCACCGTGAACACGAACGCCCGACGGAGCCAAGACTTAGTACGGCTGACGACGTTCCGAAGATCGTTTGAGCCATGCTTCTTCGAATCTCCCGCGCTCCTGGACGTCCATGCCGCAGCAACCGCCAATCTTGTACAACACGAATGTCTGCAGCCTATTGGCATCGCCGCATCTTTGGACTTCGAAGATCTGATCAGACCATGAGGTGCAAGTGCTGACCATGTGGACAACAGTGGCTTTCCTGGACACATCCCGGCCAATGCCAAATTGATCTTGTAGGTGCCCAACTTCATTTTCTTCGTCATTTGGGACACTACAGCGCGCTTGCGACGCCTCATTTATGTGTTACAAGTGTGTGTGTTGTTCCTCCACACAGCGCACAGCTCACATGCTGTTCCTTTCACCTTGTTATCGAGGGATCAGTGCACAGGCTGCAAAGCGGAATGCTAACGCGATGGCAGCGATGTCGAGCTCAAAGCCATCAATGGGAAGAAAGCAGAGGACGCCTGAAATTCGGCACACATCATCGCGCCACCCGCTGGCCACGTTGGTCGACATATACCCCGTTACTACCCGACCACCTGTCCATCCAGCCATTCGTCGCGCTAGTACATTCGTGATCGAGGCCAGCACATACGAGAGCAGGAAACGTCTCATTTGGGCTCAACATTAGCGCTTGTTATGTGGTTTACGCCCTTTCATCAACCATCCTTACTGTGGGAGTCCACGCATGAGCTTTTGTTTTATTTGATCCTTTGGAGTTTGGCGCTTGGTAGAGGTATAAGGGAACAGCAGACTCATTTCAATCACAGCTGTTCAGGTGGAGGAGTCGAAAGACGGTCAAGTTTCGTGTCTAATGTACTATGTCCTTCCACGCGCGTTACCCTTCTGCAGCTCCCAGACTTTCGCATTTCTTTTCTGATACTGCGAGTCACACCGCTCATTGCTTCTGGTAACCTCTTCCGGTGCAGGAAGCGACTCGTGGTAATCTTGCATGTTGGTTCGATCCATATACCCGTTAATCAAAAGCGAGCTTCCTTTCTCATGGTAGAGATCTTCCGATCTCCAATCGTCGTCCCCAAATGAACTTCCAGTATCCTACCGAAGTAATCGTACCGAGTGGTTGATAGTCATGTAGTGGCCCAAAACAGTGGTTCGCCTCGACGCGGGATAATGGTCGGCTGTACACCCACACGGCACGAGCTGGTATTTAAGCCGCACGCCGATATGCCTTCCTTCAACTTCACTGGATAGCAATGCCGATTCTAGAAAGGGTCATTTTTCGGTATGCCGAAAACCAGCAGCATGACTCAGATGGCAATTCTCTCGTTGGCTGGCGGCAGTGGCGGCTTACGCTTAATCCGGCAGATATGGTATGGTGTTACCGGAACCTTGACACTTCAGTGTCGGACTCGACTATCGCGGGAACCACACACCCTCAAACTCTACCGTTGCCCGCCACAAGTGGGGGAAAGCTGCCACATTATTTCTAAGCGAAAGACATCCCACGGAGGGCGCCTCATGTTTGGCCTACTGAGATAACGCATTTGCCTCAAGGGACTGAACCTCTACCCGCAACGGGCCTTGTACATGCTTAGGATCTAGAGCTTGTCTTCCAATCTCGATTCGTATTTCCTAAATTCCGTGATGACATGGGTTATCGACAAGTCACCAACCATGTTGCATCGCATACAGCCGGCGCACGCAACAACGGATCAGGAAGCAAATGTCAACTTTTCTCAAAAGCCTTGTATTTCATGGCAAAACCTCGAAGACCGTACCTAAAGCCTACTGATCACGGGCCGTGGCCGTTCGACCCACCCTTGGACGCTCCCGTGCGCACCGAATGCCGGTACGCCCCCCTACACTAGACACACCCGTTAACAAGATTTTCGGCCAGGCCAACGGTCGTGAGCAAGATGACTGCACGTGGGATGCGTCGTATGCATGTGGCATCGGTCCCGTGCAGCTGCGTCAGGCATGAGCCTGCATCAAACGTTCGTTCACGTGCGTGGCACGGTTATGGTGCGGGCTGTGACAGGGTCAACGCACGCAGCCTTGGAAGCGTGTCAGCAAGTTAAGCGTGCACGTGAGTTCATCACGTAATTACTGCTCCAGGATGCTGGAAGCCATCATAGCCAGTTCTTGAAAGCAACTCTATGCGATCAACGACCATGGAATGCAAAAAAGCCTGGACACAGCGCATACCTAGGATCATCATCATCGATCCCAGAACCGCTGCAGATAGAGCGGAGTGATGCAATGGGATGTGCAATTGCGTGCATGGAGGAAACATGCATAGGGTACCATAGAAAGAGCTCGTCTTATCCTTGCTCCGCCAGCAGCCGAAATCATTGGTTTATATCAGCGATGACCGGTGGATGACCAGAACTGGGTCGCGGCTGTTGTGATCAGTTCCAAGATCGGTTGAAGATGTGAAATCCAGGCTGCTCCAATCCAACACCATGCACAGCGCAAGGTTTGTATACGTGCGTTGTCTCCGGAAGATCTCTTTCACTACAATCGGGTTCTCGACCATGCGCTTCGGGCGTACCTATCATTATAGTAGTGTGGTCCTTCAAACTGCCGCGAATCTGTACGCTGGTTATTGCGGCCCAACTCGTTTTCCAATTGGATATCACGGCTGGCAGCGCCGGCTGATTTGCCATTGTTACCGGTTATTCCATCCAGTAAGGAGCTGGCGCGTACCTCCAGGTGTATGCAGCTCACCGTTCGACGCACCAAGTGAGTTCTTGAGCCGCACCGCTGGGTCGCGATACGCAAAGTAATACGTGAGGATGAGAACCACATATATGTGTCTGGAGCCAAGCGCAGAAGTTGCAGGATGCTATCAAGGCCGCCTCCCATCATCAATGGCGGTAGAGACTACCGCTCTTGCTCGAGCATCACATCTCCACCCAGCAAGAGTTGAAGGGTAGGAACCTCTACTAGTGATCAAATACACCACCCCTTGAAAGTAGAGTTATGAGATTGCGCTGGCATACTGCCGCCCTTTTCACCCGTTCCGCGGAGACATAGGAACAAGATAAGGATTCAGACAACGAAGAGAAAACGACCTGCTTTGGACGATAAGTACTTACTTCTCTTGTTTCAAAATGGGTGAGCATATGGTCTGCTTAAACATCTGCAGTCATGTCCTTTACACAACCTGGACATGCGTCAGCTTCTTATGGTGATGCAAAATGGCCCAGACTCTTTGCGTCTGAAGAGCCTTTGTTGTGACCAAGATAATTAGCCAAAGCCTCCTTGAATGGGGATGAAACCGATGTCTTACAGTGAGATCTCGCAGTCATCAACCTCGACTGACGCGAGAAAATAATACCAGCCTGGCAGGCAACAACGCAACATACGTTTAGTGCAGTCGATATCTGACAGTTGGTGAGATCTGGTTGGCGTCGCTGAACGGACCCGGAAGCATGTCAGCAGACCGGTCGATGTAGTGCCACGGCATGTTGGAGACATCGTTGCTTGAACAGCTGAGCACGAGCGGATACAGCGCCCGCATTACTGCGATCCCGTGGCATTGGATCTGGGCCGGGTGACGGATCGAGGATGAGTGTCAGTGACCAGGCTCACGGGAAAGCAACTCCCGTATCGAAAGCCTTCGACTTAATGCCAGAAAGCTAGCCCTCTTCAGATCAACCACACTTGCGCGGATGGTGTGCTCCGATTTGCGTATTAGTATTGCTACTAATACACTATTGTAGTACGTCTATCTTCCCGAGAAGATGTAGTATCAAACGTGCCGAGAAAAGCGTAGACGGCTACATCATGAAGAGTGAATCCTGCGTGCACCTCGCATCATGCAGATGCGAAGATGCCCGCCGCCAGAGAAGACGTATTGCGAGGGCTCTATACATTGTCAATTCGGCAAGCTTAGTAGCGGTGTTGCACAGCGGCTCGAGTAGGCTGCGGAACGTTACTCCTCGCATCTGGCATGGTCGGGCAAGACACGCGTCGAGACCAAAGAAAGTATTTAGCTCCACGTGTGCCAACCCGTGTAGGTGCAAGTCGTATAGCACAGGTCTGGTTCTTATTCCGACGTCGTGATATACGAAGGAGCTAGTTTCTTTTGACGCCCATGCCCTACGCCAAATTTGGTTTAGCCCTGGGCGTTAATAACAACGAGCTTCTTCGTAGGTCGTGCTTCACATGGCAGTCGCTAAGACATCGCCCGCATAGTTTTCAGCATGCGAGCGGTTCACCTTGGGTTGCGCGGCATAAAATCGAGAAACGAGAGGACGATGTGACTTGCTGCGCGTCCGTGTGAACCACCATGACTGAGACTGTACTGTAGAGACTTTCGAGTGGATGCAAAGCCCAGAGACGATGCAGGTCGGATGGCTTGTTGCAGAATCCATCCAGGAAGTATGCGCCAGCCTCCAATAATAACACTATCAGCCTTTCGAGGTCTTCAGTTTGTCTGGTAAGCAAACTCCCAAGGTGATAGAGACATCTCATGACCGAAGAGCGGCGTTTGACAGGTGTTTGTGTCACGTGGTGGCCAGGAGAGCCCCACTAAAGATTCGCTCGTGCCCAGATTCCGCTCAACCAAAGTGTCTGTGATCTGGAACGCTTCTCGACAAGATGCACAACTGGCGCACAACCAGGGACGACTCGCTGGCAGATTGCTCTGCACATGAATCGCGTCGCTGAGATGGTCCAGTTATGGTGCTACGACATCCGTCGCACGCTTCACTGCGCTACGCTGCACCTCCAAGCCAGCCAAGTCAGCGACTGTATTTGCTTGGGGTGACCGCAAACAAGCGCAACAAAGAACAGAGAGCTGGCACTTGTGGCGGAATTGATCTCATCCTACGCTGGCCGTCATGGGAGATTTCCGGTTGGCGAGTGTGGGAAATTAAATGTGGAAAGGAGCCCTTGCTAAATGGTTCGAACTACCGGCTTTCTGCAACATTGCGACAGCGCACCGGCCTGGACCTCGCACTTGTCGATGCATGTTCCTGCTACACATGCTCAACCGGTCATCATCACAAGGATGGCGCAAATGGACGGGCCCAACGGAATCGTGACAGCTGTCTTACGACTTGTCCTCGCAGCATGTCTGACTGTGAACCAACGATCCAACAGCTCGTCGTAGGTGATCGTGCTCTGGAAGAGGTGACGAGGCCTGGACACAGCCCCTATTCGAGCCTTGCGAAGGGGATCGCTTAAGACAATGGCCAGGCTCGCCAAGCGGACTCATCTCGGGTTTCTGCACCACCAACCTGAGGCTCACAAGTTCTATGCTGCGAAGAAGGAGAGGCGTCCAGCTTCATTGGTGCAGCCAAATAACAACTTCGCATCTTTGTTGTAAGCAGAGTAACACGCGCCCAGGAAGTTGCTTCATTCCCAGTCGGAAATCTCTGCAACCAATGCTGGCCAGAAGGAAGACAATGCCGATCGGCGACATCCCTGTTGTTATTTACTCTGCTTTCGTACTTTACCCGACATGAGATGGCCAAAGTTACGACCATTGCCCTGACGATCAGGCACCGCACTCGTCCGATTGGATCGCCCCTTGCCCATCTTGTCGAGAACCTATCTGATCGCGGCTAGCATGCTGCCCGTGCCTGTTCTCCGGACTAGCCACGACGTTTGGCTCCGTCCCAAACAAGTCCACGCCGTGGCGACGATTAGTTCCATGGCGGACGGGCTTCGAAGTGGGCCTGGGCTGCGTGGACTAGGATGCAGCCATCTTATTTACTTGCGCATCCCCCAGGTCCCAAACTCCTTCTCTACCGCTCAGGAAAGACTTCGTCACCCACGTTCATTCGCTGAATAACTTCACTCTTTTAGGTGTTCAGCCGACATTCTTTCGATCGCTTCTTTCCAGTCTTCACCTTTGCGCCAAGTACTATACCGGTCCAACTCGACGATAATGCAGCTCATTACCCTCCTTTCGGCGGCCTCGGCCATGGTTGCGACCACTTCCGCGACCAACCTCAGAAGCGCTGTTAATCTGAACAAGGAATGCGACACCGCCAAGCCCTACGCACGCGTCATCAACCGTTGCGACTACGACGTTCACCTTTGGTCTGTTTATAAGGGTGATGGCTGCCCCGAAGATGGCATGGTCACGTTGAAGACTGGCGAGATCTACAATGAGAACTACACTCCTCCCAAGGACGACGTTGGTGTGTCCATTAAGATCTCGAAGACGAAAGAATGCAAAGGCGTCGACATTACCCAGTTGGAGTACTATCTGGAAACTTCTAAGCCCAACTTCCAATACAACTTCCTCGATGTTTCATATGTCGATTGTCTTGGTGGCGACTGCCCTGCAAGGAAGGATGGATACTACCTCAAGGCCGGTAGCCAGGACGGAATAAACATCGCCTCTTCTTCCAACACCTTCTGTCCTATCCTGGCTTGCCACGATGAGGCTTCTTGCGACCAGGTTTCTTACGTCCTTCCCGACGACGTTCAGACCAAGACCTGCCACCTCGACCAAAGCGTGGACTTCTACATGTGCGGTGGAGAGGCGCCCTCTGGCGACTACGGCTCGTCTCCTAGCGAGCCTGAGTCTTCTGCAGAGCCTTCCACCAGCTCCAGCAAGCTGGCAGAGTACTCCGCTGCCAAGCCTACTTCCTCTTCTGCTTCCTACGAAGACTCCTACACTGCCGACATCGAAGTGGCTGCTGCCGCTGTCACACCTGCGCCCGAGAAGCAGGACCCCAAGCCTTACCACAAGCTTACCAAGACTGTCTACGTCACCGCGGTCGAGTATGTCAACGCAAAGAGGCACGCTCACGCTCACGACCATGCCCGTCGTCACCAGCCTTTCCACGCATAAGCCACTCGAATACTTGTTTACTGTGGCATTGGTGCCTAAGGATTACTTGGTTCTACATTCTACCAGTCAATAATTCAGGATACCAATTTCGCATTATACCCAGGGGAGATCAGGAAGAGGAGATCAGAGTTGATATCACTCGAGTAATGCCAGAGGTAGACAGCGTCGCAGGCCCAATCTATTCATTTCTTCACTACGTTCTCGACGCGCACCTGTCTGCTTGATCTCGCCATCTTTGCTCTCACCTCTCACCTTTCAAACTTCCTAAACGACACCATGGGTGCGGTACTTGGCTATTTTGGACGTTGGCGCCTGTGCTTTTTGGTTGCACGTTCTTTCTTACGAAGTCACGACATCGGATACCATTCGGGAATCCATGCCCCTTGGCGGGCTATACTTGTTTCAGTCATTCGCTTCGTCAAGGACATTTGTTTCCTTTTCTGTTTAACACGGGCGTGGGGTTGTATGCGCAGACGTCCTGGCTTGCCGATCCTGTTCCTAGCCTGATAATAGATTAATTCGCTCTCATCTTGTACTTGCTCTCTGATCGATTCAGCTTTATCGCATGTGATCTGTCTACACGCGTATCTAAATTGCGTGAAACTAATCATTACCTTGATCTTGGCACAGCATGCCCACAAGCATTGGCGCAGATTGCTCGGTGGAGTTGTTTACTTTTGGTGTCGCAGCAGCCGAGCAAGACCAGTTTCAAGCTGAGTCGTGATGTGAAGTCAAAGTCTTGAAACATTGTTGCATGCTTATTCGACTGCGCCGCCTCCTGGCGCGTTTTGACCATGCGATCACCTTACGTCCCGCTGTAGTATCACGCAGGCCAGAGCCTGTTCTGAGCGTTATTTCCATCGAGCTTTTGTATCGTAGGATCTTGTGGTCATCGGTGCCGAGCAAACGTGTTCGCAAAACCAATTCTCGTCTTAAGAACCACCGTGCAGCGCTCCCACAACGTGGCGCTTGTCTCGCACCTTGATCATTGCCGTGACTGACAGCGGCGCGACTAAAGCCGGTCATTCCACATAGCCCTAGCCTCGTTTCGAGCCATGGTTGCATTCTACGTGCTATCAGCACTCTTACCACTTCCAAGGCTTTCGGCATCTAGGCGTTCAGGTGCGCTGTCCGCGAACTGTGAGTCGATGTTTATTGCGTCACTCCTTGGCCATTGGAACAACTTTTAGTTCGCCCAACACTGTTGGTGCCTTGCAGCATGCAGCACCAAGACGACCGTTGGAGAGCCGTCAATCACCCCAGCGTTTGGATCTCATTGTGGGCTAACCACTGCCCCGCGTCAAGTGCGAACCGACTTCTGGATAGCCATGCTCGCGCCACCTTATGTCCAGCCATACAACATGCTCACTCCTCTGTCATCGCGCACAAGCTCAGCAGAATTTGCACCAGGTTTTTGCATCGTTATGCAGTAGTCGACCTTCTAGAACAATTCCATGTTGATTACTCTGCTCCACAGCGTCACGCTTCTCCACTCCTCTGTCCACATGAACGCAAAGTCCCCGCTGTGTAGTCATGCCATGGTCCACATCGATGAGATGCAACTCGATACGACTCGCGCAGACGCCATCGGGCCACCTTGACCGTCCTAGTTCGCTATTCCTGCGGTTGGACTAATGGCAAAGTTGCTGGAGTACAAGAAAACTCCGGCTTAGTGGACCAGAGCATTCTGGATTGTCGACACGGCTTTCGACGGTCGCCATCGGTGCCTTTAAGGCACCCGCTTGGTCCTGATTGCACAGTTCTTTCGAAGACTGGGACGGGCCTACGGACATGCGAAGTACACGGCATCTCGGCAGACACATACCTCTTGACTATCTAGCGCTACCTTCCCTAGGGCTCGGTGTCCACGTTTGTTGCCTCTACCATAGCTTAGTTGTAAAAAAAAAGAACGATTCCTCTCTAATACTACGATTGCGCTTTTCTCCATGGAATCCAACCCCGCCTCGAACCATCCTGCGCATGCCAACCGGTCTTTGGGGCGTCTACCCACTCTGCTGCATCTCTGCCCCCAACAACCTCAATACCCCAACGCACCTCTCCGTTTCTGTCTTTGAACCACCCTAGCATGGTTTTGACGTCATTCGCGTTCTTTAGTGCTACACCTCGTTCTTCTACCAATCGCGAAAGATGATCGCTCCCTGCGACAAGTACAAGTACGTCGGCGATGAGTTGCACGTCTCGAAGCAAGGGACTCGTGCATCTTCTCTGTAGAGAACTGACTACGGCTGTAGTGCCTATAAGCCAGATGATTATTGCCACCGACAGATACGTAGCGATTGCATTCATATGAAGAACCTGGGTTCGGTGGGATACCAGTGCCTCAACTGTTCGATTGGTGTGGAGACTTGCGTACTTGCGTCGCGGAAGAACCCTGCCATCCAATGTCACTGGCTCTCCTAACGCATGTGTACTGTTGTCGCCGATCTTTTGGTACCCCCAACCGCCTTGCTCTAGAGATAGACCATTGCTGATGAAGTGCTGGAAGAAAGTTTGGAAGGTATGGTTTGCGTGTGTGACAAGTGTTGCGTAGTCGAGCAAAGCCTGCGGATCCTTGTTGGCGAGGCTATACATGCTGTATGTCATCAGGTCCATGTTCATGCCGGTTTCAGCGTCGCGCATGATGAACGCATTGTCGCGAAGAGATTCCATGAATAATGTCCCTTCTGGCCCAAGATTCGGGTCAGCGGCCTTGAACATGGATCCCATGAATAAGACCCCATAACTCGTGGTGACGTTCAACGGTCCTCGGTATTTTTTGTCGTATTGCTGCGTTGCGTTGCCATGGGTCGGCGCGTGTCGGACAAACACTTCGGACCATGCTGATTTTGCAGGGCCGACAGGGCTGATGATCTCATAGGATTGGACCATGCCCGTTTCCACGTCCACGACCACTTTGGCATCTGACGTCTCCACTATCGGCATGCAACAAGCGGCTTGTAAATCGGGTACATCTTTGAAAAGCAGCATTGGTCCTTGGTTCTCGTCTCTGCCTGGTACTGTTACAGGCTTACCAACGATCCATTTCGTAACAAATGGAACCGGCCACTGACTGTCTGCGTTTGGAAACTCTTCGACATTTACTGGGGACCAGTATCCTATCACTGCTGAGTCCGGATCGTCTTTGGTTCCGTTTGAGCAACACGACAGCATAGCGCTGGTGCCAAATGCTGAAGTGTTTGACGGGCTGCCGCCAAACATCGTATGATTGAAGGAATAGTAATTTCCCAGGCCCTCCAGATCCGTCGGTGTGACCTGGGAATCAATTTCATCGGGATGAATGAGCCATGTCGATGTGTTCGCTACTTCGGGTACTTGCTCGCATTCTAGCCGAGCTCGTAGAGCAGATGTTGTGATTGTTACGTTATTCGGAAACGTTATCGTTTCTTTGGCATCCACTTGGGAAATACTGGTAAGATTGAAGGGTATGAAACTCCAACCATCTTGAGTCCAAGAAGGCTTAGTGCCATTGAGTGATAGCTGAATGGCAGCGCCGGGAAGCCAATTTTTAGGCGGATTCAGCAGAAGATCGTTGAGTACTTCAAATGGAGGCAGACCCGGAATAGCTGCACCCATTCGTTGTTCGTAGGTCTTCACCGTAGTTATAATGGGTATCTCTCGAGGTTCCAGCGTCCTCTCGAGAATCGCTCGATGAGATACGTTCGCAGCTTGTCGTTCGAAGAGCGCGGAAATCGAAACGGTGACTGGCAAATTGAAGTCAGCAAGCTAGAAGACCATCGATCATGATAATCTTACGAATTTGGCAGAGAACGCTTCCAGTAGCGACTAGGAACAGCATCCAATGCTTGTTGCGGGCGGCTTTGATAGCCGCACCAGCCCAGGTTTTGGAACGGTACGTAAGACCCGCTCCATTGGTGATGGGTGTTGGCCGTTGCGACATCGCAAAATAGGGTTGGAGGATTCTGAATGTTGAATCCAATTGATCCCACCACAAGCCGATCACAATACTGACAACTGTGGGTGCGATAGATATAGGAGCAAAAGTGGAGAAGCTCAAGCCCAACTTAGAAACATCGGCTTCGTAAACGAATGCAAGCTGAGAAAGTCGAGATCTCGCAGAGAAAGCGTTCAGTACTAACACCGCAACCAGGATCAGGATAAGAAAGCTTGAAAGAGCAAACAGCATACGAAGTCGGATGACCAACGGCTGCCAAAAGCTTGAAGATTTAGTGGTTGTGGGAGCTATTGAAGACATTTATCAGCTCACAGCTTCGATTACATGGCATTGCTGACTTACATGTGCTTGCGAGGCAATCACTGCTTGCAGTATGTATAGCACCATCCCGCATGTAAAATGTGTCATTCCTTATTCTTTGGCGGAAATCGTGATGCGCTATACGATGACCTTCTCGAAATGTTGATGATTGTGTCGGATGCGACTGAACTAACATAGCATGTCCAAGGGTACTGCCGGGGTCCATGCTGAGGTCGAGCGGCCGAAATGATAGTCGTGAGACCCAAAATACCATGATGAGTAGCAAGAAGGAGACCAAGAAGAGGGTAGCCAAAGCGATTCCGATCTCTTGGAGTACCATGATTCTATTTTCGACCACTGTTGCCTTCCCTTTTGTAACTTCGACGCGTGTTACGTCGGGGTCGTTCAAGGCCTCGCGAAGACACTCCGTGAAGAATCTTCCTTTGACTCTTTCTGCGCGGGAAATAAACTCCCTGTCGTTCAACATTTCGGTAACGTTGAATGCATAGAGAGCGCCAAGCAGCGGACCAAGCCCAAAGAACTCTGGAGCGTTGGTCGTCATGTTCGGATCGGAGTAAGGGCCAAGCTGGCCGCCCAGAGCACGGTCCGCATCAGTCGCTATGCTTTCGGCGTTAAAATAGTATTTCCAAGTGTCTTGTAGTGCCATCTCTTCAAACTTAGGGATGTCTATCATATCTTTCGTGATTGACACGGGCTGAATATGGTCCGACTCTATGGACGTAATGTTCGGCTCTTTGCCTTGGCCTATTGAAGTAGTAGTGTTGTGTGTTTCCATAGAATACTGAGATTTGCAAAGCAATGCCTTCATGCGAAAGTCAGGCGAGCGTTCATAGGTCCTGTTGAGCTCAAGTCCTGTCCCTGCCGCTTCACTCAGCTCCAACCTGACGGGCTTGGTCCACGGGGTGTTGAGAATGATGATATCCCGGTCTGCACATTCTGGAGAGGCATAGTGGCGCGCATACGGACTGGTCGAGGAGACGTTACTGGGAAACGGCATTCTACCGAGGGGCAGCAGCTCATCCTCAATATAGAAAGTAGAAGTGTTTGACCATGTCAAGCCTCCACGCAGTGCCAGATTAGCCGCAGGGTGAACGGTTATTTCGTGTCTGCAACCGTCGTCCGATGCTAAAGCAAAGACTACCATGGGTTCTACGCCCTTGTATGGCCCGTGACCCATGATATCGTACTCTTTGTATTTCATCGGCACAAGATCAGCGCTTTCTAGCGTCATGTCCCGACAACCTAGGTTCGCATGTATTGTCGTTGTCTCTGCCGTCCAGGAGTTGAAGCTTGATACCAGATCGGGGCCGAGTTGTGCTGTATCTGTAGACGGCCAATTCGGAAAGGTGATAGAAGTATCTTTTATCCATGCTGAAGTAGAGAGATTCCTCATCAGCGCAGACGTAGTTCTGAAATAGGTTTCTCTACTGGCAACAATGGGCAGTTGGAGACCAATCCTGGGAACGCTTCTGCTGATGTCAAGCGCTTTGGTGATTACAATCTCTTCGGATGTAAGAAGGGCGGATGACAAAGGAGATATAGCGAGAAGGGCCACCACATTGATTACAGCCGTGCAGATGAGACACCAACTGGTTTTACCGACCGACTTGCGCTTGAGGACGATATCCAGTAAGATAGCCCACCAGGCCCTGGGCGTTTGGAGTAATGTACCGTAGGCACTGGCGCCTTCTGAAGGTGCTCGAGCTAATCGAGCGAACGGCTCCGTTCTCTTGGCATCTTCAAATAGGATAACCGTGGATTGTGTGTACAGCACTGCTAGCAGAGTTGGTGTGAAGCGCCATCCGAACAGTACTGCAGAAGATCCGTCATCGGCACCGAGTCCGTAGTGGTGTTGCGAGTACCAAACAAGTAGCGATATTGTTATGCCCAGGATGGCGGTGGCACTTATCGGGATCAATAGAGAATACCATCTAAAGGTAAATGGCAGCCAGCTCCCTTTCCGATACGTTGGAGCTTGTGCTGGCAAGTTTGTTAGCCGCCTAGATCTTCAGAGGTAATTGATTACTAACCTGTGCCCAAAGTCATGGTATCTGTCGTAGACTGAGCAGACGAGTCCGCTTGGACTGAAGGCACATGACCTCCTAATGTTCGATCCATAACGACAGATGCTCCAAGTGCGCTCAAGCGGGGTTGGCCCAAAAGAAAACTTACAGCGACTCGGTGGCTGTATCCAAGGTTATCGCACAGAGAAGCGCATACATAGAGGCTACTTAAGCCATCTTCGTCTGCTGTTCAAGCTGTACCTGCATCGATCGTCCGCGCAGATAGATTGCGGCACAGCACCGCTGATTCCACTTTCATACTTAATCCGGTACCGACATAGCGGATGCGCAGAGTTCTTGAGGCTATCGTGCAATAACATAGTTGGCTAAGCGCCCGGGTGGACATTGGGATTGTTGCAGCGGTTCGCGCCAATACTTCAGCGTTAAGCACGCGCCGCGGTGGAGGGATCTTCCGTAAAACCTTCGAATGGGCGGCAGGATCTGGGATCCCCGTTGCGCATGACAGAGAACCGGTCGAAACGCCAGGTAAAAGAATGCAGGTAGACGCGCGATTGTCATATGAAGTGAAAGCCTGCCCCGAACCTTCCGTCGCGTCTTCCGTTCCCCTCACGGGTGGGAGCTCCCGTTCTTCACGTGGGGGCCAACTAACTGTATCGGGCGTAGCGTCGCGATTGTGATAGGGACAAAATCGATCCAACCATACCTAGGTACGTGATTAATCTGAAGGCGCTGTAGCATGAAACAATTACCCCGTTTATCTTCTCTACATGTGCGAAAAAAAAAATTAAGTTCTGGTGTTGAAGCCAGACACATTGTAGCTGGAGGTTTGGCCACCTGGACAAGATCCAATGCCTACTAAGCTAGACTCTCGCTAAAGCTGAGAGGGAGAAGGACGCGATGTAGACAAGCGTGTTGTATATCTGAAATAATGACGTCTCAATAGATGGGATGAGCAGTGTCTGCCTAGGCAGGCATGCCTAGGTACCTTTCAAGTTTCTCTTTACCAGAAATTTGAGCAAGAGTTATGGTTCGAGAATATTCGTGGAGGCGCATCTTCAAGATGGAAAAGACCGATGACGTTTCATTCAGTCCAATTTCTAGCCGGTTGTCGAAGGTGTTTTTATATCTCAAGAGTCACTGTTCAAGGTGCACCGCGTGCGACTACCTGTCGACTCAAATACCTCGGTACCCCTGCCTTACCTACAGCCTTTCCCCTACCCCGTTGTCTACGCCAGGCCGCTGCCGCCCGTCACTTACATGCGTAGCGAGATTCCAGCAACTTACGACTCCGAAGAACATCGGTCCGCAACGCGTCGTCTATCTTCGCCTACCCCTCTCGAACGCTACTCCCAATGCAGCGCCATCAAGCGAGTCTGCACGCGAGTGATTGGTGGGTGCCTTTCTACAGTCTACCCATTATACCCGTGTTATCAGAAACAGGGGTGAGCGAGAAGGAGCATTCGGGCATGTGGTGGGCTCAGGCGCCCTCGCAAGGGTAGCCGATTCATAGCATGTGCAGAACCTTAGGTACGTAGGTACTTGGATACGTGGCTAACGTGTCGACAAAGACAAATCAACGTAGAGGGCGGAACATCAGCCACGTCCGCTTCGAAATCTGTGGGTTTGATGTGCGAATGGTATATTCCTCGCGTATCCATGTGTCTTCAGATTGGGCGACTTACAGCGCCAGGATGTTGCTTCGGATCGCAACGTTCGCTTACCCTGGTTGCTGCACATTCGCATCATTTGCCAAAGTGTACGATGAAGTCAAGACGGTATTTGCATCCGCTTTCTTTCAAATTTCTATCACTCGTTTTGGCCACCAGCTTCTTTGACGACTGAAAATACATGTACTCAACTACTTGGACGACAGTGTCCTGAAGATTGCAAACGGGAGAGGGGAATATCAGATAATGTAAGCTTACACCATGCTCGACTCTATGCCGTGGAACTCAGTTTTGCGCGCCCTTTCGCATCCGATCTAAGCGGTACAGCAACATCGTTACACCGCCCGCTACACTTAGCCGCACGCGATTAACCGATGGTCATGCGTGAACAGCGAGCGTTTTTCTCACTATACTCAATGTTTCATAGTACAGAACCCGAACGCCTTACGCCTTGAATTCCAACACTTGAGACCCAAAAACACGATACCCTTCCGCTCGGAACTTCATTCTTATAGCACAATGTGTTGCTCGGCACTCGGTTCGCTTGTAGCAAGGCGCTACGAGAGCTCGCTCGTAGGATTTAGCTGTCTCGCTAGTACGATTCAGATAGCTGCGAGGTCGTTGAGTGCACAGCTCAGCTCTCGTCTCGCACCGAGCTCATCAATGCCGTCATGCGGCCGGTAATGGTGTGCGACGATCCGCACCGTGGCCCGGTAAGTCTTGTACCTATTACTATCAGCATTGCGGCCTTCTAATTACCCGCACTTGGTACTTACATCAGCATCCTGACCCTCGCGCCCCCGGTCTTCACAGGGTAATCTCCCAAGCCGGCGAAGAACGCTTCATTGCCATCCGCGATACCGCCGCTCATGAGAGGGTCGCCCCAGATGACGTTCGAAAATCCGACAAGACCTATGACCTGCTTGGTACGTTCGTCGATGAGCACGTTCTCCGGGTCGCAGAGATTGAGCGCTACAAGGCGCGGTTCGGTAACTTCTTCCAGGCAGTGTGCGTGTTTGCCAACCCAGAAACGTATAATTTCGGAGTGTGCGTTAACAAGCATATCCTCAGCATCGCGTAGTGCGGCTTCGAGGAGAGCAAAGAAAGCCTCGCGCCAGGAATTGCTGCCCTTTTTGACGAAGACACGGTGTGTCATACCAAATTGGGTGGCAGATAGCGCAGTAAGAGCGCGGACATGTGTGCCTAGTGTGTGGTCGATGGAGTTTCTCTCGCTGGTCGAGATGTATGGCGCGATTTCCGAGAGCTTGCGACCAGGCATGTGGCTCATCATAAGAAATGGTGCACCAAGCGGCCCACCATGGCTATCATATTTGATGATTTGGGGCACAGGTACTTGTGTATACTCGTGCAATGTCTCGAGTGCTTTGCGTTCTGTCTCCAGGAAGTGCTTCTCATGCCGGAGGAGTCGGATGTTATAAGCTGGTGGGCATTTGAGTATCAAACAGCTGCCATCTTGAAGTCTTGCGAGATAAACCTGGTGTATGCACCCTTGCTGGACTTCAATTTGCTGAACATTGATTCTTGAGGACCGAAAGACTGCTCTGATGACTCTTTGTATGCTGGGAAAGTCGACTGTTGTGATAGCAGTCCGCGAAGATGCTGATGAAGACGAAGATGAAGACGAAGTGGCCGAAGAGGGCCGAACGGGCTTTAGAGCGTACGTTCCACGGCTCATACTGGTGAGGGGAAAGATTGCAACATCCAGTGGGGGAAGATGCATTATGAAGGGCCGAGCAGCGACGTCCTAGATTCCGGCGGGGAGCTTAGCGTGATTCGAAAGTGGAGGCCTGGAGCTGACTGAATGCTGCATGTCGAGGACATCGCTATGCATTAAGAATGTTTTGACGATTGCGCAAACAAAGTCAAGGCCAGCTCTTTTCTCATAGAATCATGGATGCTCGATCTGAACGCAAAAATGTCCCGACGAATGTCGGAAACAAAAGCATAGCAACGCCAGCCCGAGCAAGACCGACTTTGATAGATCTCAATTGATGAAGCCATCTCCTTGGTTCGGCCATACCGAATCGCATGACAGTCGACACTTAGTAGCACATCTGAAAGTCCCAACCAGTCCCCGAGCCATATCGACTATCCTCTCGCCGAAGCACTGCTCAGCCGAAAAGCAAAAGTCTATCATGCGCGTACGGAACTGGTAAGTAAGCGGCATATTCTAAGCGAATTGTTTAGCGAAGGCGGATGTAGAGGCGGAGAAGGACGCGTGAGGCGTTCAGATTGGCGCTCTCAGCGTTCGTCAAGGATACCCACAAGTGGCTAGGCACCCGATGAGGATATCGCGTATCGCGAATTATGATTGGTTCTGCCGACAGACGGCTGAAGGATACCATTGACCGACATCTTTCGATAGCATATCCTTAGGAATCTGAGAGACGATTGGATGTAGGTTTGACAGTGCAAAAAATAACGCTGTGATTAACGCAGTGTCATGTCTGTACGGGCCCTCAACTCGCCCGGCCCAATGTTTTACGTAGCTAGTCAACTACTTCCACACATCCCACGCCTGTGGGCCATTGCTGTGGCGGCTATGTAAGCCCGCACGCAGTATGCACCCGGCAGTTCGGAGACGAGTAGTAGCAACACGCCGGATGTCAGGTCGATGAGTAGGTGGCTACTGTGCTCACTCCGATGATCCACTAGACGTTTGCCTCATCCCAAGAGCAAACGTATGCAAGCCACGGTGGTCCCGATCGGAGATTTTTTCAGTTTGTGGAAATTGCTGCGCGAGGCGTTCTAGCACCACGACGGCTGCCCCACGCACCGATTCCACTCGTCTCCTTCTCAGACACGTCCATTCTCGATGTTCCCTGACTGATCATCGACCTGAGGTTTGACAGAGTGCAACGGCTGACGAAGCTCCTCGATGTTGAAACGTTTGAGCTGCTCGAAGTCAGGACCGACCACACTCATACCTAAGACATTCTGTCGGATGTAAGCAGCTGTCAAGATCTCATTATGCGGTGCATGTGAGACGTGTGATCACCACGTGGGGTATGACTATACCTTGTAAATTTCCACGAGAATGAGAAGATCGTAGTTTTTCAGGTCGACCTTGTGCCCAGGACCAACTGCAGCTGCGATTGTATTGATGACGCCATCTCTCAAAAACTCCTTATTGTTGCGGATCGATGGGCGTATCGCAAACTTGGGTAACCACACGTTAGCGGAGATCTTTGCACGACGACACTACATCATCTGATAGAAGAAGCTAATGCTCACTTTTTTCCCCGCTTGATCTGATCCATGGAAGTGAGGCGCAAGGACTTGTTTCGCAACAGCCTCAAGACCCTGTGGCGTGGCTTTGTCGGTCGCAGTAATTGGTGTTAGTCGCTTGACATAGCGTAAGTTTTTCGGCTGAGCGCCATCTGCAATATCTTGACAGATCTTATGTACGAAGGAGACAGGTTCGAGAGGTGAGCATGTCCTAAAAAATATCACTTTCTTGGGTCAGCCCGAGCGGTCGGAAGTGTGATTGGCTATCCTCACAGCACTGGGTGTCGAGTTTGAGAGATGTGAACAAGGGTTTCGTAGTCGGCTTACGAATATCGGCGAGCTCTTTCTGGATCTCAGCTTCGATATCACCTCCTTCCGAGTCAGGGCTGTCTTCTGCAGCCGTCCCATTGGAACCGGCGGCGCCGTGCAGGGTAGTAGCGTACTATCATGAATCAGCATCACCAGCACTGTCGCTCGCGGATGGTGCAGCATCAAGATATCGCTAACCTCTTGGAATAGATCCCGCAGATCAGAGACAGATTTTGCTTCCTTCTTCATAGCGCATGTTGCCCATATGCCCGCATCACCGGGTTTGATAGTTCGAGACTGACTGCCGTCCCTGCGGGGCATATCCCAGTTTCTTTTACTCTGATGTCTCGGATCAGCCTGATGAATCTCACTGCAGCTGCATGACGAAAATGGAACTGGGAAGCCAAGAATGCAAGTACGGGAGGAGTTTTGACAGTGGTACGAAGAAAAGAACTCACCTTAGCTCGTTTGTCGCCGCCGTCGTGCCGCTCGCGGGGCTCGGCTTTCCGCTTCCTCGGGTTACTCTCCGCTCCGGACATTTCAAATTATACGGGTGAAGCTGTAGGGTGGGCGTGATGTGATGGTAATTGGAAGGCTCGATCGAAGCCACCTGCACCCGACATCTGGATACACGGGAAGAAAACAGAGGCTAGGCTTGTTTCGTCCACTAGCGCGCCTACTCCCGCGTTAGCTACCTAGGTACCAAGGGACATCTCCACCCACCTTCCAAAGTGCCTCGCTCTCACCAGCGCATGCAGCCTCGCGCGGTCTACCCTCTAATGTCTTCTGGAGACACACTCGACGGGTGGCGTCAATTCTAATTTTACTTTCCGGGATGCATGTCGGCGACCTTGCACGTCTGGCGGTTCAATGACGCCTCTAATTAAGCCTTTACCCTGTCTATCGATTGCCGCAGCAATGCGACCTACCATGTTATCGCTGATTATCCCGTCATTCTTGTGTCAGACGAAAGCCAGATCCTGTCCACTCAAATCGCAGATGCTGTCAGATGCAAGCCTACTGATTATATGGTCCACGAATTCAAGGGTGCTCGTCGACGGCTTGCGCCAAACGTTCAATTTATTCTGCGCTTCTCAATCGCCGTGTAGACAGTACGATATGGGGGTGTTCCGTTACATTGGAGGGATGAGCTATCAATAGGAATGAGGATCGATCTCAGAGATGACTAGATAGGGATCCTGCGCCATCTCTGGCTGTCTTTGCACAGCACGAAGGAGGATTCCCAACGACCTAGTTGACCGCCGAGAAGTAAAGGGACTATGCGAACAAGTACGACATGCCTCTATTGGAGCTCACTACTAGTTCTAGGGAATCTCAACAGTCTTCAACATTCTGACACCTTCGATCTCATACAGAGACACGACAGCTAGCACCCTCGGCTTTGTGCAAGGACGGCAACCCAGCTGCACCGCTTTGGCGAGAAAGCTCCACACCACAAGAGCTTTAATAGGAGGATACTCGGAGAAGGTTTGTACAAAAGTTTCCCAAGTTGGAAAGTATGAAAGCTCACTCTATGGAATCAACGCTGCTCGAGATATGCTCACCTGAGAGGGCGAGGTAACAAGGCGTAAGCTCGCTCTTGTCATTGCAATCGGTTGCCAATATGCACACCATGTTGTCGAAGACACTGTTACACACGTAGCGTAATGCTGAACTTCAGAAGGATCGATACTGTATCGTGTTGTACTTGTGTCTCGAAGAAACAGTGGCAACATGATGTGTATTCAATATCCCTCATCGATCCGCAGACTGTCCAATCCACGTTTGTCCAGCATGCTTGTACTTGAAGTACTGATTGCTATCACTGCCTGGCTCTTTGAACGGCCAGGTCCTGTACGCTTCCACAAGCTCTAGAATCATCTCGGATGTTAGCATCCTAACCCTGAGATGCTCCATTTGCAGTCTACCACCTTTCTTCGGATCTTTCAAACTAGGACAATCTTTTATAATGTCGCTGAGGCCATGTTGCAGCTTGTCGAGAGCATGATTGATACCATCGGAGGGGTGCGCGAAGAGTCCGAAGATGAAATCTCGCGCCCACTCGTAGAAGTCGGGGGATCCGCCGACAGGCCTGGGAAAGGGCTCAGCGGAGACGAGGGCCAGACGGCTCTGGGGCCAAGCCTCATTTTTACGCATGACGAGGGGCTCGAAAGGACGGGAGTCGGATTGGAGACGAGGTGAGGGCGGCGAGCGTATGGCGAGGCGGTCATCGATCTCTGTTGCAGGTACCTTGGCATAGTTGGCATTTTGACTGTCGAGGCCCTGCTTCCACTGGGTTTCAAGCTCGCTTAGCTCGGCCATTGCAGCGGCTTTTTCAGGGCCGTCTGGCATGTCAACAATCTTGCATTCGAGCTTGTATATAGCCTCGCCAATGTCTGCTATGGATGCTGCCAACAGTTTCTTTCTCTGAGTCAGCGCCATACCAGTACTTTCTCTGTAGAATTTCCGTATGTCGTCCTTATAAGGGTGGTCAGGGGGTACCGGCCGTTTCGTTCTTTTGCCTTTTGCATCTGTCGGGTCGTTAAGATCGACTTGTGGAAAGACGTTGATTACACGTCTCATGAAATCGTAGTATTCGATGAGACCAGGTGAAAGCAGGCCAATGGGGTTTCTACCCGCCAACTGTTGCGTGCGAAGGTAATCTTGAATTGTTTGAAAACTGGTTACGCCTGTGCCATTGGAAATCTGGTCGACTTCTTCAGCAAAGTCGTGGATGTGGTCGCGCCGATGTGATGGTAGCTCCATCCCATTCTCTTTTCCTTTCTTCAGAGCGCGGACAATGGCCTCGATCTCGTACTGTGGTTCACGGCCCGAAGAGGCTCTGCCCGTGCTGCGTGAGGCGCGCTCCGGTTGGATGAAAAGGGTTGTGTCTTGTAACATTTGCATGAGGCGGTTTGTTTTGGTCATTTCGTTGATAGATTGGGCAATCATGCCGCTAAAGTCGTCGTGTTGTACCCACAGTAAGGTACGAACCATGCCAAAGGCATGAAATAGATCGTTTGTCCAGGCAGCGGAGGCAAAGTGGTAGGCGAGCTGTTTCGCCATTGAGTCAAAACCAAGGCCTGGAAGTCTTGGATCCCATGCCAGAGAGCCAGTCACTAACAGAGTGTTGTTTGGTTCCTGTGCTTTGGGGTCTTCCGCGTCCAGCACAGTCTGGTGTGGGAACACACCGTTTGCAACCATGTCCCGGTATGTCTGGAGTACGGTCGGATCTTGGTCGACGAGTGAATACTTGGAGCCGGGTGCAGTGAGAAGAGGTTCAAGGAAGTCTTTGAACTTTTCGTGTCGCGGTTCGAGGAGCACGTGGCTGCGCGGTTGGAGGTATTCGTGCAGCTTCTGTGACCAGAGCCCGGCGCCAGGGTTGATGTCGAGGATATCGCAGCCTTTGTGCTTATCTAACGTATGGCCGGCGTATTTGAGGACGTCATCTAAGGGTATCTTGTGTTAGTCCCGCTCAGCGAAGATGGGTGTTCCGGGACTTGACGTACCGCATAGGTCGGGACTTACGATCTGTGTTCTGACGTGAACGCCGCCTTTTACTATCGCTGCGCCTTCGTTCCGTGTTCTCCTCTTCTTCGGCGCTGCTTCCTCCTTGTTGGGATGTATCCTTTCCGCCATGGCCGCACTCAAGGGATACTCGGCAGGTGTAGATAGTTTCTCATCGGTCCAGTAGTGGTGCTGCTCCTTTGAGCGCGCCCGCTTACCGCCAGGTGCAGTGGCGACGGAGCGCGCCTGGTTCCATTGGCGGGCAGATATGTTTCCTCGCCAGACATTGCGCGGTATTATAGGGCGTACGCGCATCATCAGGGGGTGCGAGGTTGTCGCTCAGCCATCAAAGTACCATCGCGCAAGTTTCGCCGCGGGGATCCCAGCCGCTTCGAGATAGCGTGCTTATCTCCACGTGCTCACGCGTCCTGGCTTGGCAGGCTTCATCGTCGGCTAATGTCATTCTCGATGACGCAAAGCTGGGCGTCCACCATGTTGCCGACGAGCAGCAATATCCTCATCGTAGGTGCTGGAACATGGGGCTGCTCCATTGCCCTCGAGCTCGCTCGTCGTGGTCACACCTCCATCAAAGTCCTCGACGGCAGCTCCTTCCCCTCGCCCATCTCCGCAGGAAATGACCTTAATAAGATCGCGGAAGAGAGTAACGACCCCTCCGAGTCTGACTCTCTCCAAGACTTCTTCTGGAATCGACTGACCCAGCTTGCAATGCATGCATGGAAATCCGATCCACTGTTCTCGCCCTTTTACCATGACACCGGTTTTATCATGGCCGCTGTTGGCGATGAAGCCTACCAGCGTTGTCTAGAGTATGCCAAAGGCGAGAAAGTATCCCCAGCAGCCCTGAATACGAAACATGATTTCCAGCAAACAGTGCCAGGAGGGTTGCTACAGGGCGACTTTCCAGGTTGGAAGGGCTTCTGGAAAAAGAAAGGCGCAGGGTGGGTGTTCGCTAGTGGAGCTCTAAGAGCTATGCATCAAGAAGCCGTGAGACTGGGTGTGGAATTCTTGACCGACAGCATGGAGGGCGGTGTCGAAGAGCTACTGTATAATTCGGACAATAGCGCAGTGTCGGGGGTGAAGACGAGGAACGGCTCTGAGCACAAGGCTCAGCACATCATTGTATCCGCTGGTGCGAACAGTGACCTACTCTTAGACTTCGAGAGTCAACTTCGACCCACAGCCTGGACACTTGCACATCTACCCCTCTCAGCCGAAGAAGCGAAGCAGTACCGGAACCTACCTGTGCTGTATGGCGTGGATCGCGGTTTCTTCATCGAACCCGACACCGAGACACACGAGATAAAGCTCTGCGATGAACACCCGGGATACATCAATCCAGTCATCAACGACAGTAGCAAGATGCGCTCCGTTCCGTTCGCGCGACAACAGATTCCGAGAGAAGCAGAAGCACGTATGCGCCTTCTTCTCTCTGACACAATGCCACAGTTTGCAACCCGAGACTTGAGCTTCGCGCGTTTATGCTGGGACGTAGATACTGTGGATCGCATCTTTCTCATCGACAAGCACCCTAATGTCCAAGGCTTGATTGTAGCGGTCGGAGGATCTGGAAACGGCTTCATGGCATGCCCTGCAATCGGCTCTCTGGTTGCAGACATAGTAGAGAACAAGAGTGAAGGGAAGATGAGGGAAGCGATGCGTTGGCGACCAGAGATTTGCGCCGAGAGAGATTTGTGGGATGCGCAAGGGAGATATGGTGCTGAAGGCAAGGTTATGGATATCCGACAGGTAACAGAGTGGACAACGATGTGAGTCCAGCAGGCCTTTGCACGTCTCAGCTGCTCAAGTGGTTTTTTTCTAGACATGGGTTTCTCTACCATAGGCTTCTTGTCATCACTGATGCTGGTGTATAATCAAGAGAATGGCGGTGGAGGGCCCGAGAACCACGCACTTTGATCTAAGGTGAAAATCGCTTTCTCGATCAAGCCTCTCGTGCACCGGTGGGTATCCATCAGACCGTCTCGGGGGGAACTGGCGCCCAAAAATAGAGATTCCTAGTGTGATCATGCATATTTCACATTCTTGTCATGGATGTTGCCTATCAAGCCGATGCTGGGAAATTGGTCAACTCGGTGCTGGATGGAATCATCAACATAGCCTCTAAACGTTATTGTGTGAAGTTTAATTACAGATGTGAGGCTGAAGGTTTCAGGCATCCTGCGGTAGAATTTCGCCGCTCGCATCTTAGGCATCCCATCCCATCATCGGTAGTTATCACGGTATACCCACCGCTACGGCTCAACTACGACTCCCAGCATTGACATGCGTTCCCACGTGGGAAACATTCCTAGCGTCGTAGCCACTGTGGGGTCCGATGCTGGATGCTGGGGATTTTGTAGGTCGGCGATTATGGATCTGCAGGTCGGCGATTGAAGATTATGTCGGCGATTTGAGGCTGTGTTAACAAGCACTGCCACGTTTCACCCCTCGACATTCCTTCCGATTTCCAACGCCTTTCAAAAGAACTGTTTGCTGTAAAGTCGCGATACCTAATAATAGATTTGGTAGGGATGAAGTTAACAGGTTGGTGTGAATGAGAGAAGCCGGCCCTCTTCGACAGTTAGATGAAGACTGGAGGCCCCACTAACCACACATCGTACAATGTCTTGGGTTCTGGCTAGAAATGGACTGATGCAGTATACAGATCCAGAGCTGCGATGTTGGGGCCGAATGTGCTTCCTGGTAAGTACATTCGGCTTATGCCGCTGTCGAGTATGGGATGAAGGTTCCTAGGGCCGTTGCACGCCATTCGGACGGGACGTTAGGTCTTGATGCTTGACATACTGGGATAGCCGGTAGTCTTGGTGGTCGCCTAGACGGTCCATACCGGTGCGGCATCAACAAACACCCCTGACACTTTATTCATCCAATCGTATGACATCCTTAGTATGGTTAGTCTCATTGCATGATCGACTTCGGGCCGAGTCTTACAATGCTTGAACATGAGTTCTAGAAATGTTGATATGACTGTTGCATGACTCTTAAAAGAAAGTTATCATGGAAAGCCTGAGAGCGGTTCAAATCCTTCGTTTGCGTGTATGCAGATCATCGCCTGTCACGGTGACTATTGCCAGCTAGTCTTCACATCGAATGACAGCTTGTGCCGGGCTCGTCGAAACAGATGATGAATAGAGACTAGTGTTTGTCTGTCGACACGGTGCAGGCTTTTGTCGGCTGTATGTTAGATTTGCGATGACATTCTGTCCTTTGCAGAGCGGAATCAGCCTTGCCTTAGTGCCTGATGACCACCATTCGCACTGTCATTAACAGCATCGTTCGATTGATTGTCCATGGCCCCATCACTGCGACACACTGGCTTTGTTTAGCTTGAGATCAAGTGCGTTAGTGGACGCTGTCTATTTCTGAGCGACTGCGGATGAACTAGCGTGTGAGCTGTTGTTGGTCCATACAGGCAGTGCGGATGGTAGCTCCCGTGTTGGACATGTCACTGGACAGTGGAGCTATGGAGGCAACGACGGAATTGAGCGAAGATGAAGGTGACGAGAATGTGCAGTGTGACGCAAGCCCCGATTCTTGACTGTCAGTCAATTTGCAGTGAGTGCTCGCCTGGCAGTCACCGATCGAGTACATGGTCAACGCTACCTACTGCAAGTGTTGTCTGGCACTCGACCGTTCTTCCGACTGGTAAGGAAGCGGAGGTGCTTGTCAGCCATCCTGGGCCTTCACAGTGTTTGAAGAAGGCAGTGCGTAGGAATATACAGCCTCCAAATCGTCGCTCTCCATACACAGGTGTGTTGGCTTGAACATACGGTCCATATAGCGCAGTGTCTGAAGCGCCGGACAGCGCATACTGACTGCTGCTCGCGATGCAGCCCGGGTACTGCCTGGGTATCCGTTATTACACGGGCGTTTTCCGTGCTGTGATGGGGCCGTCTGATGTTTGACATCCAGACCTCCTTGATCATCTGGGAAAAGCTTCTCCGATCCTGCTCCTCGACGTGTTGCCCAAGAGTCTTGATGCAGATCTCGGACGAAACAGTCTACGTCCGGCGGTCCGAAGGCAACGCGGTGTAGATACTTCATAGTCGCAAAACCCGATCAAGAAGAACCATGTACTAGTCTTTGCAAAGCAAGTTTAACCGCTTTGGAACAACGGGCGCTTCGAAGACTGTCGTTGGCTTTGGCCAGTATGTGGATCCGTCTTTCCATCTATCACGCTCGTTGGTCATGTTTCGTCCTTCGCTCTTTAGCCACGTCAAAGACAACAGGCTCACTGCATGCTACGCAGTGGAGCTAGGTGTCCAGGTCGAGAAACGCAATCAAACCGTTGCTGTCAGGAGCTGTCTTGGCAAACACGGCTCGCTTGTCTAGAGCGCGACGTTGGTGTTATTGGAGGGACAATGCTGGTGAAAGCTGTAGAATTGCTGGCAGACAGACCGCTTGAAACGTCGCTTACTCAGACCCTGCCCTATGATTCCTGATTGTATGTAGGTTGCTGTGCTCCAGGCGGCAGGGGTTAAAAATATCTCACGGCACCCGGCCCAAGAGTAGCGCGGGGCGTATAATCCCCATGCGCTACGCCCAAAAATTTTGCCGGCGTAAGCGACCACCCAAGGCCGCTTCTCGTCGCTTTGCTACCATGCTGCGATCGGCAGCCCATCATCTCCAACGCCATGGGGAGCGCTCATTTGCCCCTCATCTGTTACCGCCTCTGATGTTGGTCCGCAGCCCGTGGGACTAGTCTGAAGGGTGGCTGTCGTTGTGGTTGCGCCCTGCACACATCGCCCGGTCGCTCTGTACGTACCATCTCAGCCCAGACGAGACATCGCTGGAGGTTGCAGAGAACTCGGTAGCCGAAGCGCTGCTGGCCGTTTGCAAGGTATCGCATTAATCGCTCGAAGGATCGTTCACAGGCGAAAGCGAAATGGCAGAAGCTTTCCTGGGACTAACCCTAGTAGGCCACCCCTCAGACCAGCGCTAGAGCGGTGCGGTCGCCATGTTGGCGGTACCTTCACCCACAAGGATTAGCTAGCCGGCCCGCGAGGCTCACTCGCTCTCCACCGCAATTGTGAATGGATTATGCACCCGGTCTGAACTGGGACCATGAACTACGGACGGTATCTCATTGGGACGAGCGCAGCAAGCGTTAGTCAAATTACCCACGTCCCATTGTGACAAGCAGCAGCGACTACTCCTCTATCGGATGTCTGACCCGACGTAGCTATCTATCCTCTTGGGCATTGCAAACTTCGTCTGCGCCCCGGATCTACATTGACCAGTCGATGCCACATGGTCCACCGCTCAGCGTTCGCAATTTCTAACTTGGTCCCTTTCAGGCCGTCCAGTTTCAGGCACTGCAAGATATGACAACACCGCCACTGCCCGCTACGCTTTCTCGACAAATCTGACGCCCCAGCCTTACCGTTGTGGAGTGGTCCCTAGTGCGCTCCCGGGCTAATCCTGTACACCCCGGACTAGCAGCCTTACCATACCCTAATCCCTAGAGTTTGGGTCTGTGCCTTAAGACTGGTCATTCTCACCCATCTGTTGCACTTCCCGCTTAAGACGCACTGGCCTTCTCTCTGCATGATATACAACCCGTGTTGGCTTCGACTTGCGGCCACTTGACGACCACCAGATACCCCTTCCTGTTATATCACCACCATCCTGCGAACCACTCCAGAACAACACGACACCTGGCGTCACCCACAATGACTTTCTTTTCGTCCGAAGCAGAACTAGCACTCATGGCGCCGGTTGACGGCATGGGTCACCTCTACCCCTCTAGCACATGTCAATCACCCCCCAGCATCATGTACTCACCACCACTACACCACATGGCTCATCGACCCCAAACGACCATGTCCGCACACGCAGGAATGTACACTCCACCTCAAGATTACAGACCGGTCATGGAGTCCCCATACCCACCTCACGCACTCTGGTCGACACAACCATCATCAATACCGCTACCTCAAGTAACGTCGTATTCCTACCCATCTTTCTCCGAGATGGCATCTCCCCCGATGCTTGCGCATGACTCGACGTTGCTCTCACAATCTTTCGGTGCGTCTCGACCGTCAAGATCGCACTCCACATCGTCGTCCGTAGGTCATGGCATGCCGTCCAACGTCCCCTCTGAAAGATCACCACCTGCACTGTCACGGTCGCTCTCTCCTTCCTCGCCGGACCTTCGATCCTATGGTATCCCGAACAAGAATGGTACATGGAGCTGTGCTTTCCCAGGATGCACTTCAAGAGCAGTTTTCACCCGCGGCTGCGATCTCAGGAAACACTATAAGAGGCATACAAAGTCCTTCTTCTGCCGCCATGGCGACTGCCCACAGTCTACAGGAGGAGGCTTTTCGAGTAAAAAGGATCTTGCGAGACATGAGGCCAAGCACAACCCGGGCGTGTTGTGTGACTGGGACGGATGCGACAGGGTCTTCAGTCGCGTGGATAATATGGTAAATTTGACATGCTTCACATGCGCAGAGCATTACTGACAATTTGCAGAGAGATCATGTCAAGCGGATTCATCTTAAAGCGTCCAGGAAATCTTCGACAACGTCCTCCTAGTTGTTGCGCTTCTGATACGACTACCGACTGTCACGTCCCACAAAACCATTGTTTCATTGCCTACGTCGTCCATACCTCTTACTTTGGTTCGAGTCATCGTCATAACCCTTCGCTAGGAGCGTCTACGGCGAAAGACAGGAGATTTACTCGCCAAGAAAAGGTCACAGACCGTTAAGACCACAAACCCTTCACTTTCGTTCATGATACCCTTATTTTGCATTTGCATTTGCGTTCCCATTCCCATTCATCTATCACTGCAGCATTTTCTGCGTCGTCGCATTGCTATGGCGTTTCTTAAAACTAGAGAAGTTTGAGCAGAGTCAATTGGCTCATCCAAGGAGGATACAGCACGGTTGGAACGCTTGTTGGGAATTGGTGTGCATAGATGCAGATGGCGCCGCTGTTGCCTACACTAGCTTGGAATGAGTGTCGGTCAATAGCGACAATGATTTCAACATTTGGCTCATACGATTCTTTGCAACTCTTCAATTTTTCGATTGTCTCTCTAAATACGACGTCATCCATAAAGCCAAAACCCATTCTCGACAACATGGCTGGCGCGATCGAGTCTACCACAGGTTGTCACGCCAGATGTCGACATGGTCGGGGGTTAATGGTCTGCGACTCCGGCCTGCTAGTGGGAGGCCTTACGGCCTTAACAAGGCTGACTTGCGGTGCCGTCCACTCATGTGGGCCGGGACCCTGTGACAAGGTGGCTGGAATGTCTCTGCGAATCACCTCTGTGCACACTACTTAGGTACGCAGGGATGATTGACGGGCGTTCTGCTCCGTCCAGCATAGGATCGAAATGCGAATATGGCATGTTCAGCGATCGAGAGCGATGGTCGCCCCACATCGGACCAAACGACGGCATGCCGCAAGCATTCCTGTTTCGCAGCCAGTTTCGAGGAAGATGTCACCCGATGACATAGCGGTGCTATGCGGCTGCACCCTATATTCGCGATGGTGGCTATCGTCATGGTTCAGCACCAAGCCAAGCTGTTTCAAGAGTCTGGTACATGCATGCTTCCAGTCAGACCTGCACGTCAATGGATCAATAAGACGCATTACGTTAGATGAAGGCTGTTGCTATAGCTTCCAATCACATTTCATCACATGCATTGGAAGGCAGGACGCCCAAGCGGTTCCATCCCGCGAGCTTACATACGGCAGAGGACCACATGCACGATGAGGTCGACCCCATCGCGGACGCCGAGCATCCATCGATCAAAAACTCATGGTGGTTGCTCGTGACAAAAGGTGCGTCACGCTTTGCTGCTTCTCGTGCCGCGCTAGTGCACAAACAACACAATGGAGCGACTAAGTCCAATAGATTCGACGTTACGGTAACGCTTGCATATCCTGTTATTGTCTGAACATATGCGAGCTTACGGCATATGTTCCGAGCGGCAATCCTGCGGCCCTGACATGGCGCCGTTTGATGCGGCCGTTCAGCAACCAACCACGCGATTTCCATGGCCGCGGCATGGCGACGGCATGGGAGACAAGGGTCCAAGTCACAAGCACTCTGTCATTGCTCGGACAAATTGCGACCCGTGAAGTTGGATCTGCTCGACATGGTGCTGTTGCCAGGGGTTTAGCTGTGCCGCCACGAGGTGGCTGTCCCATCTCGACATGGAGCTTACCGTACTCGTCTGCTTGTCAAGGTGTCCAACGTGATCGGGTTGGATGGTTTCCCCTGTTCCACCGGTCAAAATTGTGGACAGGGACGTGGACCACCAGTGGCTTAGTGTGCTCCACTCTTCTCCAGTAGCTTATCTTTCTGCTGGGAAGGGTCGATCTGGGTCGCGCTACAACGAACCCTCATTTCTTCCCTCTGCGCCCTTACACGGCCCCCACGATCCGTTCTAACCTCCTCGTTACGCGCATATAGCCCTGGACCTTTGCTTTCTAGTGCGCGTTTCATCAAGGTCCCGTCACAATTGCAAGGCGCACACGACATGCCTGCGATACCGTTGTTTTGAACAGCTCTCTGATGGCCTGCTCCTTTCCAGTCAACAGGTTATTGTCCGAGTGCTCCAAATCCTTCGCGGGCCATCTGCATGTTGAGTGGCCTGGCCAGTCAACCGACCGTGCATGAATATGGGGTTCCCAGCATCCTCTCGGACCCTGCCGATGATCAACGGCTTTGGGAAGGCATTGCGATGGTTGCACCGTGCGATCTTCCAGCACTTGACGAACCGCGTTAATCTCACTGCTTTCTAGTAAGACACCACCATGCTTCATGACGTATCCGTCTGCCTTTGTTTCTGTACTCCTCCTACATCGAACGTCGGAACTCAAGAAGAGAAATAGAGGGCCCCGTCGATACTGCTAATACCCACCAGAGTCCACATTTTACAGGCTGACAGATATCTTTCAAATCACAAAGCACCTATTACCATCGGATATAATGGAGACGAGTCAGGAGCCGACCCGAATTATCCAACGACCCGATTGACTCGTGCACCAGCCAGACGGCCCCAAGTATCGCAATTCCGCGCTCGCACGCTACCAGGCCGTAGTGAAGTTGTGGCGCTGGTCTGAAGCGGAAAGGGGCGGCATACGCAAGCAAAGCGCGGAATAGCCGCACTCGTTCCTGAATGCTAACCTCGAAAGTCTCCTGCGCCTGCAGACATGCGAGCTAACGCTTTGGTGATGCACAATGGCACGGACATCTGCATCTTGTCTACAAAGGAAGGTGCAAGGGGAGGGAGTCGTGATCTGGAACACCCAACTCCGCCCGGCAACGTATGTCTCAAATGGTGCATATCGCGCGATCATGACAACCCAACGTCGCCGACTTGAGGGCGCTATAGGCAGTGCTCTGAATGGCCCTCCGAAGGTGCATGCAGCCGCGTGCATCAGCCCTGTACATTGTTCGGACCGAAACGAGCCAGGACCTTGCAACATCGAACGGCAAAAATTCGCCGTGCGTTTTCCGATCGTTAACCTGACAAGTACGCCCTTTGGATGTGTCTTCACATGCTGTTGGAAAGAAAAAAGCAAAGACGATTCAACATGAACATTTCATGCTCTGTCCAATCAACCAACGGCATTTTGAACAATGCCATCTTGCCGGAGTCAACATGCTTCCCTAACGCGTTGGAGAAACGCAAAATTCGACAGCCCCCATTGTGATATTACGAACGCGTATACTATGAAGAACCATGTCTCGGCGCCTGAGCTGTACCTTTTGCTTCTACGTGTGTCCCTTGACGGAAGCTACGAGGCAATTGAAGGTAAAACCTGGAAGCCTCTCTGCATGTACTTCAAGAGGTATGAGCATGTTCCTGCAGTGCAATATACGATACGGCTTTATCATGGAGCTTTGAATCTAAAACTCATGAACAGTTCAAATGGCTGATACATAACAAATATGGCAATGACCTAAGATTCTATACCAAGTACAACAATCTTTTCTTTGAATGTCATTGAAAATGAGCCCTTCAAAAACATTCCGTGTTACATGACGAAGCACCTACAAGAGAGAAAGTTCTCGGGGCGTCTGCAAAGAAGCGACATTGGTCTTGGATAAGATCCAGATCTTTGACAGTATCTAGAAGTTGCGGTTTCCCACTGTCACCGTATTGATGAGATTAAAGTTGGATTAAAGCTCGACGACTTCGTTAGCGTCTTTGCATATTTCGACATCGAGGAATCATTCGACTGCAGCATGAGATCATATCATGCCATTTTATTAGCCGGGGAAGAGGACGACACGGTGTAAGATCGGGTATAATACCACTATCTAGAGTGGACGAATCTGTGTTCCAAGGACAAAACAAGGCCTTTGCGATAGTAGACCTACTACCTGTTCGTCACCCTCACGAACACCTGGTCTTGGAGCGAATGTGCCGCCAGGGGCAACGGCACTTACCACACGCGAGGTGTGCCATTCGGTGCTTTCCAAGCATACTTAGACACAATCCAGTCTTCTCCGTTTGCACAAGATGGCTGAACCCCTCCACCTCCAGAATCATACACACGATACCCACAAGCAAAGTCACACTACGGTTAAACCCAACGGTCGGGATCCCGGATCACGCACCGAACTAGCGGTTAGTGTAGCGCGGCGTGGGGTCCAAAAGCTGCGCCAGCACGCGCCTCCGAAGCTTTCCTGCTTGGAAGAAAATCCAGCTGAGCCGTGCGGCGTGCTAACCCCTGCTGGCGTGCCCTGGCCGCGAAGAATGCCGCAACGGGTATGATGCTGCGAGCCAGGTGCACATGTGGGTTCTGACGAGCAGGCTAGACTCGAGTGGATAATGCCTGCGCACTCGATGGGGAACTGCACTGGGTACAGGGGTAAGCGGAGCCCGCGTGTCGTGAGTCCCGATCCTGAAGCGCATGCTTGTTGCCGCCTTGGATCGTCTTTGTCGGGATGGACAGGACTGGGCTGGGACCGGAGTTAGGTTTGTGTGAGCGAGATTGAAGTGGTCGGGATTTTTCTCGGGCACAGGCGGAGGGAGCGTTGTCGGGTCGCTTGTCGCGTATCGCTTGGACTTGCTTGCGCAGGAAGAATTTAGCTTTGCTTTGTGCATGTGGGATACTTCTTACTGTGATTGCGTTGGTGCAGTATGTGGATAGCAGAGACACACTTTGCTGTGTCCACTGTTCGGAGAACGGCGACTTGAGATACGGCGTAGTCAGGTAGTGGCTCTCGCATATTCGCATAACGCATATCTTCAACAACAGACGTACCTAGGTACCTCGCCGATACTCAGAGTTCGTCCAACATGACCATCTCCGACAACGAGTAGCCTTTTCGACGGCGGATCGGTCCCAAAATGGGAATCCGTCATCCAAGATCTACCACATCGACTCGAAAACACACTAGAACATCATGCACCTTCTTCGCTACACATGTTATCTAACAAGAACCATAACTCTGTCGGACAGACAGCACCACTTGGGCAGTCCCAACTGCGACATCAACGCCAACACTATTCCCGGCGCCACACTATCAGGAACCACCTACCAGGCGGGCGTGCGATGAGCGCCGCTATCCTCGGCCACGCTCCGCTATGGTGTAGAGCTAATATACGACTGAGCCACTGGCATTCGCTTCTTCGGATCACGACCGTGTGGCTCAAACTCGCCCGCACTCGCCCGCTAGACGCGTAGCTTGAACTACGACGCCAGATTTAAGTTTCACTTCGATATACTATATCTTCTAGCGAGCGTCGCAGGGATTGGTACACTGGTTCTGTAGGACAGCATTTAGGAAGCATATAGGCCCGATGCAGAAAGCCATGCGTGATGAATCGCGAAATCGACATTGCAGTAGTGTGAACAGACGCGAACAATGGCCTTTAGGTTGTTTGCTTGATCTGTGCTAACATGACGAGCGCAGTATTGAAAGGAGGGGTTGGAACGCAGGTCTGTGATAAGGTTCAGGGAGTAGTTGGCGAGTTTGCAAAAGATTGACGATCGGGTTCGCAATCGCTATATTTGTGCCCTCATGATAGTAGATTCCACTTCACATGCATCCTCGCATGTCTAGTTCAGCTCATTAAACTCCCTATCTTCAGTCCGTGGTGAGCCAGACGAAGCAGGCCAACGGAATGCAACTGCGGGGTGTGCAGTTACAATTGCATGTGGACAGAGCTAACAATTTCCTGCATGCAATGGTATGTCTGTCGCATGGAGTCTCCCAGGACCATCAGACAGAACCTACTTCAAGGAACTGCGCCTCGAACTGGCACCCTTCTCCCACATATACCATATATGAGTACTGGTCCTGATACGCGACGACAGCATCCGCCCGATCAACAGCTGCTTCGCCCGAGTAATTGCTACCTCGCTGGCTCCTTGTATCTTTAGATATGCTCTGACGACATGTTCGCTCCTTCCTTGGATGGCTGTGCCGGGGCGTGATAGCTCTTGCGCATGATAGGTATATGTATCTTCGAACAACCGACGCCTACAAAGCGGCAGTCTTTTCTCGTCGTGGAGAACGAGGTTGTAGGTTTGTTATTCATCTGCATGACTTCAGGTCAAGTGCCTGACGGTCTGAACCGCCCATGACCTGGCCACGGCTCAGAAGGTACATCAGGCGCGTTGATGAATTCCCAAAATCCGTATATGAGGCATAGGAAGACAAACACGACCAACGCTTGTCCGAACCATTCTGGTAGTGCGCGATGTGTGGATTCGACTTCGCTGCTCGCTATCGAGGAATCATCGGTATACGGTCGGAAAGTGCCATAACCCGGGGGTGCACCCGTTAAGCCAACGGCATCGTCGTAGGAAGGCGGAGGCTCATCGTATGGGGAATCTTGGTGAGGCGGGAGATGGATGGGTGGATCGTTGTGAGGGTGGTGGTGGTGATGGAGATCAGATGCGAACGTGTCGGCTGGTGGGGCAGATGGCGCATCATGTGAGGCCTGCCACAGTCAGTTATGGTAGCCAGAACATGACAATCACGCATGGCTTACCGATCCTGCGTCGTGCATATTGCGCTGGCCCCGGCGGTATATAGGGCAACTGTAGAGGCTTCATGGTGTTGCAGTCGGGCACTTGGGGTCGCGTGCGGCGCGCGTCATCACGCCGGAGCGAGCATGTGAAACGGGCCGTCAGTGCTCCGTGTCGGAATGCCATGTCTCGTAAACGTAGGCAACAAATGAAGCGCCCAACACCACCACCTGGGCACCACCAACCGCAGCATGTCCAGCGCGCTGTCATTGATACACGGACACATTATTCTCTGCCAGCCACAGCATGTCCGCTGATCCCACTGCTAACCCGCAGGTCTTCTCCCCCACGGCTTCTGGCCGCTCCAGTCCCGTACCACGGTCCGCGCGCACTGCTGTACAAGAGCGTATGTTGTCGCATTGTGCATGCAATCCCAGGTTACTGACTCAGAGAACAGCACTGTATAAAAAAGATAAAAACTTCCGTCGCTATGCCGCCGGTGTCGAACGCGCCCTCGCCCTCTGGGACACTGCACAGCAGGAATGGGCCGACTACATATCTTTCCTGGGCCGGCTGCTGAAGGTCAATCCCGCCATGCTACTGCGACTATGAGATAATGCGCTTATACAAGTTACCCTCCAGGCCCTGCAAGCGCACCCTCCAGAGATACCCGTCATACCACATAGCGATACTGTCGCACTGCGATTAGCGCAGTGCTTGAATCCAACATTGCCCTCGGGCGTTCACCAGAAAGCCCTCGACGTCTATGACTACATCTTCTCCACCATCGGTGTATGCCCGTCTCCCCCAAGTCAGCCTATGCCAAGCTGATCCATGTCCAGAAAGATGCCCTCGCTCGTGACCTCAACCTCTACTTCCCCGGCCTTGCCTCTGTGCTTTCCTTCGCCTCGCTCTCGGTCCGCCCACTCTACCTCTCCGTCTTCGAGAAGCATATACTAAAGCTCGACGGAGCCGCACTTCGCCCGGCCTTGAAGGCCATCATACTGTCAATCCTGCCTGGTCTGGAAGATGAGACAAGCGAGGATTTTGAGCGCATGGTCTCGGCAACGGAGAAGTTGCGGAGCGCAGTGCAGGACAACTCGGACGACATAGTCGAGGCTAAGACTGCGGGTGCTTCATCTCACTTTTGGCAGTGCTTCTTCCTAGCGACCATCACCAACCCATCCAGGAGGCAAGGTGCACTTGCTTTCCTCGTACGACGATTGCCTAAATTCGGACGGCCAGAGAGGCGCAGCTCTCCTCCAGATGTCTCCAGACCTTCTGACGCGCTATCGGGCGAGGCCGAGGCAGCCACATCCCCCGAGCCAGGTCTCCTCATTCGCTGCTTTGAATCAGGCCTGTCGGACCCTCAGATACTCATCCAGCGAGGATTTCTCGATCTTTTGGTCAGTCATCTGCCTCTCGACTCACCCGTCTTGCAGGAGCGCGTTGGAAAGGGGGATTTAGAGCGACTAGTAGCTGCAGCCGCAGGCGTTGTGTCGCGAAGAGACATGAGCTTGAATCGCCGGCTCTGGGCATGGTTCCTAGGTCCAGAGCCCACTGCGTCTGAAGTAAACGACAGCACCACATCCCCAACAGCAGACAGACACAACGTGTCTGCAGATCCGTCGGCACATCAAGCTGCTTTCTTTTCGCGGTACGGTCTTGAAGCGCTTACCAACAGCGTCCTCAAGATGATCAACCGTCGTAGCACATTACCTTCCGAGCGAGCACGTCCTTTCAGAGTCTGTCTATCTCTCATGGACCGTTGGGAAGTAGGTGGTTTGATTGTACCCGAGATCTTCCTGCCAGCGTTACAGAGCGTATATGCGTACAGCGAAACTGCATCCAAGGAACAAGTCGACGAAGTCATGAGAAGTGCCAGTGCATTCTTCGATGGCGTCGATAGCGGCCTCATCTGGGGCAAGCTCATTCATCTCATAACGTCATCCCTGCAGACGGATGATGACGAAGCATTACAAAAGATGAAGCTGGCCAAGTTTGTTCTGGCCCGATTCAATCTCAAAGAGGAAGACATGCTATTGCATCACATGCCTCTAATGGTACTATCGACACTTGTTGCTTTGAATGAGACCTCTGGCAAGGCCGACAGCTCATCAAAAGACGCACAAGTTGTGAGCCTTGCCCTCGAGATCACAGAATCGCTTATTCAGATTGTCCCAGATCGGTCATTTCAAGGTGATCAAGCAACGGAGCAGCAGCTATTGGCAACTCTCAAAACACCGCGAGCCACAGTGTCCAAGAAGATACGTGCATTCTATGAAGAATCTCAAAGCAGCTTGGATGCAGCTGACCCGCCTTTCGATCCGCCACTGCTTGGTCAGATTGCGCTTCGTGAGGCCTCTTGCATGTTCACCGCATCTATGCAGTCAAATGGTTCCGGTATCACTGCCGAGATGCCTTCCAAAATATTATCCAATCTGGTCTTCAAAACACAGTGTCTTAAGGCCGTTGAAGATATTGACCTAGTCACTATGCTTGCAAATGTCCTTCAGACATCGGACAAGACCGACACAGATCCTTCATTCCCGCACCTAGGCGCTATAACAGCCGTCTTACTCGCACTCCAGACCGCACTCCCATCAAGACCTCACATCGCCTCAAGCCAATTACCTGAGATCATCCATCCTTTGGTTCGATACTTCTGGCGGTACCTTTCGCCGACATCACCCAAATACCATGTCGAAACAGCGCGTTCCTTGTTACAATTACATGCCATTACACCTGCCAGTCGGATGGTCGAAAGTGCCATCGCTTCGATCATCGTAGAGGAGACCGGCCAAGATTCCGTTTCTAAGAGCTCATCAGATTGTGCCCGACGTTTTGCGACACTATGGACGCATGTCATGCACGAACTGAACCTGCAGTCAGAAAAGCGTGTCAATATTACTCGCCGACCAAGTGGTAACATTCTACAAGCCTCGTCAACAGCAAGCGACTTCCACTCTGTCTTGACAAGGCCGCTGCTCTTGCTTCTTGACACTCTCGCAGAAGAAGGGTCGGAAACATCTACGTTTTTGCAAAATTGGCTACCAGATACGCCAAGCTTGAACAGAGTCTTTGAGATCCTTGCAGTTCATATCCAATCACTCAACTGTCTGGCAGCTTTAAGCAATTTGGCACCTAATACGACAACCCAGGGACCAGCAGCACGTTCCAGAAGAGACGACACAAAGGAATGCCTATACTACCTGAGGCATGTCTTTAACGTCATCAAGCGGCCATCACATTTCACGTGGGTAACTCTTGCTGAGGTCACACTGTCCTGGCCAGAACCCTCCTCACCGCGTATCTCCATCCAGGAGTGGCTCACACGTACATGTTTGACGACACTGTCGCTTCAAATTGGCTCATCAGATACAGTTATAGGGCCTCACATACATGAGCTACACCGGTTGTCGGTCTCTATGATATCGCAAATCTATCGAAGTCCATTTGCTGCACCACTTCGAGAGTTGGAGCTTGAAGTACCTCTAATGGCAAGGTTAAGATCAGCGAGTCCGCCTTTGCAGAGTCTCTTATTAAGTGCAGAGTTGGCGGCACTGAAACTCCGCCTTACTCGTCCACCAGAACCAACAGCAGAGCCAAAATCTTCGAATCATCCTGCCAATCGGTCGCGCCTTTCACTAGCGATCAACAGAGACTCGGAAGATCAGACGCCTGCGCCGATTCCTCCACCTCCACAATTTGTTGAGTGCTTGAAGTTCGGATTCTCCTCCTCTGCCAGTCGCCTAGTCCTTGACGACTGGATTCAGTTCCTTGTTGAAGTCCTACCAATGTTTCCTGATACGATATTCCAAAACCTCCTACCACTTGTAGAGTGTCTTTGCAAGCAGATCAATCTTACGTTCGAGCAGCTCAAGGTTACGTTCGCAAAGACACAACCCGCACCTACTGTCTCTCCCGAGTCGACTCTGATCTCGCTCATGAACGGATTAGAGCAGATCTTGGCCAAGGCGCACGAGCGTTTGACTACGCAGGAGACGAAAGTGTCTGCCAACAAGTCTCCAGAACAACCCCAGGGTTTCTTCAGCAATGTCGTATCTGGGCTGATTTCCTCTGATGCGAACCAGGCTCGCACTCCGACCGCAAATAGTAGACTCACAGTTTTGCTTTGCTTCCAAGACACTGTTCGCATATGCTTCGCGATATGGTCTTGGGGTGGCTATGGGAATATGCTCGAACTACAGGATCACACGTCAGCGTCATCATTCGCTTACACCTCTTTACGCATGCGCAATCGGGCTCGCCGCACATTGGAGCATCTCTTCGCTGCGGAAGCTTTGGAGTGCTTGGAGACGTTAGTAGTTCTATGGGCGCATGCGGAAGTTGACGATGTGCGAGGAGCAGCTATTACAGGGCTTCTAAACGTCCTCAATGGCTCAAAGCCAAAGCATACCATCCCAGCAATATTCAACGCTGTATACAGCCGGACGGATCCTGGGGCGTTGGACACCAATCGACTATCAACATTGACCTCTGATCTTACTGATGCTGAACTAGTCGCCTTCCTCGTCGAGTATACGAACTCTCTGGAAGATGACGCCATGGACGAGATCTGGCAGGACTTTACTTTGTTCCTGCGAGATGTGCTCGCAAATCCCCTTCCTCATCGACAGATATTACCTACATTGCTGGAGTTTACCGCCGTCATAGGGCAGAAGGTTGATAATACCAACTTTGGAGAGCAACGGAAGATGAGAAGGGAGCTTGCTGTGAGTGGCAATGCTTGTTCAACTGAATTATACTAACTATATGAACAGGATATCTTTACCAGGATCTTGACTGCCATTTTCACAACACGTTCGATGGGCTATCTGCAAGACACGAACCAAGCGGTAAACGAAAAGCCGGCTGCTGTGACAAATGGCAATCGCGCACAGAAGCGGGCAACCGATGTCGTTCCCATTCTGACTACCATCGTACCGAAACTATCGATCATCCTCGTCGAGAATGACCGTGTTGCGAAGGTCGTCTCAGACGTATCAGCATCCGTCATCGGACCAACCTTCCGCGCCAAAGCATTCCCTGAAAACGTATCGAGAAACACGTTGGATCTACTCCAAGGCCTGACCAAGATCTCGCCAGGTAACAAACTTCTCAAGAAAGACATTTTCGATGCTTTCAATGACCCCAAGTTCTTTAACACACCGCTTTATCTACTAAGAGAAGCTTGGCTGCCTATACTTGCGCAATGGACGCAATCAGACAAGGAGCGACTGCCCGAGCTACTTGCACGACTGTCTGCGCCAACAACGGCTGGCATCATGTTCGGAGTTGGTGCAACATCTGCGCGGCAGGAAGCCGACCGTAAAACCCAGCTTACTTTACGTCGCATTGCCCTTCTCATCCTTGCGAGTCCCGAAGATGCTTTCACACCAAACATACCACAAGTTCTGGAGAAGGTCGTCGAACTGCTTACCGCCACGCCAGCGTCGTCGCCATCTTCAGTCACTCGTACCGACGTCATCGTACTACTGCGTGCCATCATCTTGAAGACGTCGCCAGTCCACCTGGCGTCGCTTTGGCCAGTTGTGAACGGCGAGCTGACATCCGGACTATCCGCACTCCTACCAGACGCTCCAAACAAGGAGCACTACAACAACGCCGGCATCATTCAGACGTGCAAGCTGTTAGACGAACTCGTCGTACTAGACCCGGACGACTTCCAGCTCATGGAGTGGCTCTTCATCTCCGACACCATCGACGCAGTATACAAGCCCGATACCCCGCCAACACTCATGTCTCTTACCGATGAGATCAACGAGGTTCTCACAAGATCATCGACAGCACCTCCGGCTCCTGTAACTGCACTGAACGGGTCAGACACGGATGAGCCCAAGAGGACGTTATTCTTAGACCCGCTTATCGAGGCTCTTGAGAAGGAAGAAGGTGCTGCAGTGTTGGAGATGACCAGGGGAGAGTTGGTGAATCGGTTGGTGAGGCCGTTCTTGGGCAATCTGGCAATGAACGCATTTGAGGCTAGGTATGGGGGTGGAGAAGCGGACTGGCAGGGTATTTGGGAGAGTGTGGTCAGAGACGCGGGGGCTTGAGCTCGATCAAGCTTGCTTTGCTTTCATGGCATGTAGTAGTGTCGTATATTATACAGCTGAAACCATCATGCATTTCATGACCCAAGATGCTCGAACGGTTACACTTCAATTTCCTCGGTCTACCCAAGTGTCCTGATATCCTTTTTGTAGGAGTGGGACAGATATTATGTATATCTGTGTTGTGAGGCTTTGAGAGCTGCTGTAACGTCGACGGGCTGTTGGCGCAACGCTGTCGTAAGAAGTATGCGCCTCTTGGTATGCGGGTCGTGGTCTTATTATCCTACTCTCGGGCTCGACTTCAGCTCTTTGGCTACTTCGCCCAGTGTAGCTGAGTACAAGATAGCCAGATGATTGCTGGCATCAAGCTCGCCATGGAACCAAGAAGATGCCAGATGACTCCAGCTTGTTATCCCTCCCGCAACCCCATTATCCGGCATGGTACCAGCCAGCCTATAGACACGGTACGCGGCGCAGTTAGGGTGAGATCCAATCGTCCATGAGTCCCATTCAGTTTCACTCCGACTCTTCCGAATCTTCCTCGCGCATGATAGCTTCGCACTGCTCTCTAAGCTCCTGCACGCCAGCAACGCCCTTCCATTTATCCAATATCCTACTAACCTCTTCCCACTCCTTCTCCGCCTTCTCGTCTTGATCCTGGTCTACCATATCCTGCAGCCGCCGTGGTGTATCCAGAACCCATCTCACAGTATCCTGCTGTCTCCGCTGCTTGTCTACGTCTGATTTATCTTTGTCGTCCTGCTCGACCCGTATGCTTATACCCAGTCCCTGTTCTTTGGACTGGTGACTGCCCTGTAATGAGGATGACAAGGACGCAGCTGTCTCGGCAATGTGGGAGATGGCAGGACCGAGGGTGTGGGTTGTGGGGGCGAGGGGGTCCATGTTTCCGCGCATGCGTCGGATGGTGCTTGTTGCGGAGAGGAGTTTGGAGTAGTTGTCGTAGACGAGAGACTTGCGGTCGCTGTCTAGATTTCTGATCTCTGTTTCAATGTTAGCACTCCAGATGTCCGCTTATATGCGTCGAGTGACTGCTTACGAGACACCAAATCTGCTTCGACCTTCAACACGCCTTTCAGTCCCTCTTTGGCAAGCAATGCCTCTACAAAGGCTTCTGCATTGAAGTCGGCAGCATCGAGTTCTGTGAGCGTCTCGTCTTCTTCTGGCCCTAACTGTGTTCTCGAAGATTCTTCAGATATTCTGGCGTCTGGCGTTGCATCGCGGGGCGCGTTCTTGAGGCCGTAGAATTCACGAAGGGCGGCTCGGTTTCGGCGTGCGGCTGGAGGTGGGCGATGCGACGAGCTGCTGTCGATTGAGGTGCGGGTCAAGGAGGGGCTGCGGACCGAGGAACTGGCGCGGGGTGATGCTATCGTCGACATGCTGGAGTATGCTTGATTATATATTCGCTACGTTGCGAGCTTTGGTGGTTGGAGTGTTGGAGCTTGAGCTTCATGTGAAGGCCGAGGCCACCGTTGGGGAAAGAGCGCCCCACGTCATTCTACGCGTCGCGTCTCCCACATCGCTCCGCCTTATTCACGAACAAGCAAAACCGCGCATCCTCAAGAAGGGTGCAAGTGATCACCGACATGGCAGCTAATCTCGCAGCCGAGCTAACGCAGCACCTACATGCCCGCCATCTCTACCCTACCGCCGCCTGGCTGCAGGGCTTCCTCTCAACAACCCGGCCCAACACGCCGTTGCCCGCCGTCAAGCAGACAGCCCACTTCCGCCTACTAGCTACCGACATAACCACGTCGCTCAGCCAGCCTGCAGGCTCCGTATTTCCCGACGATGTGCTGAAGGGTACCACAAAATCCCGCATCGTCCCTGGTCCAGTCGTCTGCCAGGTGCTCGACGTCGAAGATATAGGCCACTCGCGCTGGTCGCAGGTCGAATCTATCGAAGCGCAGGAGCGGGGCGAGATGACAAAAGGAAGGGAGATTGTGCGCGTTGTAGAGCAGGAGAATGAGGGCACTGCTGAAGCTGCGGCTCCTGTGCTGAGCAAAGGGCCGTTCAAGCTGCTACTGCAAGATGCCAAGGGCCTCAAGATCTACGCCATGGAGCTGAGAGGCATAGACGGGCTCAATACCAACATGGCTATGGGCATCAAACTCCTCCTGAAGAACTTTGACGTGAGGAGAGGCGTCATCATGCTTGAGCCCGTCAATGTGCAAGTGCTAGGCGGGAAAATGGAGGCACTCGATAAGGCTTGGAAAGAGGGTAGAAAGGAAAGGCTAATGGCAGCTGCAAGGGTAACAGGATAGACTGAGGGTGCTGGTATTGTATGTGTTGAACCACTATATAGATTTAATAAAATATCTATGGGTTGTCGTTTTCCATCTCTTCTTACATAGAGGCCTGCCGTATGGCAGCGAACGATCAAAACCGAGGCACTTTGTTATGTATCCTTCATGCTCTAATGAAAATAACACCAATTGCTACGTATCTGTTTAGAAGTAGTCTTGTTGATATCAGAGCATTGGTCTCGATCTTACTAAGCGCTGTCATGCACTCCTCATGCGAATGTCGCGTCATAGAGAGATGTTGAGAAAGACGCGAACATCGGTCATCAGCAGTAGCGGCATCGCTGCTTACTGATACATGAAGCTACTCGGCTATTTGCTTAAAATCATGACGGAAATATGAGAAGATATCGTGCAAAGCTAGACATGATGTTCCCGGAATTGGCTCGGACTTGGGAGGCAGGCGCTGATACATGCGAGCCAGCGCGGTCGTCGTTTAGTGAGTGCTTTTCCGAAGGCTTGCGGACCGGAATTCTGCTAGGGGAGAGGATGGTGAAGTCGATATTCCCGCAAGTGTAATGGTATATGCCGCAATTGAGTCTAAATGAATATGCCTCATTCGAAGGTATACCCAAAGCGGTAACGTTGTAGCGAAGACCCGCGTCGACGTTAAGCTAGACATTGTGGAGGACAAAGCGTGGCTGAGCAAGCTTTGGTCTGCGTGAGGCGTACACGTTTGCAACGCGTCGCGAAGTGAGCTATTGACGCGGGGTCGTGGTAATCGTAGACGTGTGGTGGCTGAGGCTGTTGATAGCGCACGCTGGGCTTAGTACGTAGTCGACTCATACTCTCTCAGTCGACGCGGAGTCGCATTGCAGCATTGCGTTGCCATGGCACCGCAGCATGCATATATGCCACCGCCAGATTCGCGGCATTGACGGTCTCCTGATCAGCCTCGTACAGCTCAGCGGTGAAGTCGACCCGACGGAAACGTGTCGAACCGAGTCGTACCTTGATTGGGCCCATGTAAATCGGATGACTCAAGGGCAGCAAAGGGCTGTGCGTATGTAGATGAAGGTAGACGGTAAACGCAATTCGGTATGCGTAGCGACGGCTGAAAGCGCCACGAGATGCACTTTCCTCTTTCGGGATCGTTCGTCCTGGAAGCACGCCCTCACCGGAGCCGGAGTAGTGGAAAAGGGCGGAGCGGAGACGGATGCTATGAACGCACTGTTCACCGTTTTTTGTTTGTGCCTGACAATAAACGCACAGATGCCATAAACTCAATACCTTGGACAGTCGGGCTGTAGGAGCGCAAAAGTAATCAAACTGTTCAGCCATCAGGCATGACGACGGTGCAAAGTTGCTGGTCGCAGATTGACTGCCTCGGAGCACGCAATAGCGACGCTCCAGAGAAGCGCATGATCGTGTCATCAAATTATACTGGTTCATGCAGGGTCGTTAGCGGGTTTGTCAGAGAGTATTTTTCAGCATCTCTGACAAAGCCAGCTTGATCTACCAATGGCGGCACGATGCAGCAAGCTGCAGGCGGGAGTTAGTAATGGGAAGTCGGAGACAAGCAGCATGCTCCTGGGCCTGGCTCGCAATTGATGCCCAGGTGTGATTGGTACCCTGGGTCATTTCACGATGGTTTGCTTGGGCGCGGGGGTCAGACTGAGCGACAGGTCCGCGTGGCCCGCCCAGTTAGACATCCACGGGTCGCTTGTGACGACGCGGACGAAAGCTGTGAGGGAGCGAAAAGCCGATGTGCTAGGCAGCCGGAAAACCAAGGTCCCAAGGCGTCGGCCGAAGCGACGACTCTATACGACGGTACGAAGGGTGCCGGACGTCAGCCTGTGGCTGAACTGCTGTCGTGAGCCAAACCAACCTCGCGCAATGGAGGAATTGGTGACCCCTTAGGCGAGACGGTGGACACGTTTGACAGGCACAGATTCAGGGCTGACCGCTCTGCCTGTACAGAGGTCCGTGGCTTAGCCCTGACGACAGCGCATCCTGGAACCGCAGGCAGCCAGGCAGCGCAGGTTCGCCCAAGCACCCTCTAGCTCGAACAACGCACCGCGAGGATATTAGCAGGGGAAACGCGAAAAGCGAAGAGCCCAAAAAGAAAAAACCCTGACGGCGCGATGTGGGCGGACGATGAGTGATGCAATGCATCGTGGGTTAGTAAACGCCGACAAGAGCGAGACCCCGATTACCCAGCGCCGTGGCATGTGAGCATGGGCAGACTGTATATCCGCGCAACGTCCGGCGTCCGCTTCGTAACGCCCGTATGTGCATGCGGGCGAAAGTCTCTACGACCGACCGGGCTGTATCGTAAGCCGCGCTAGCACCCCTGCAGTCGTGCCCAGGTGTGAATCATAGTGTGTTAGCTCACCGCATCCGTCCTTGCTCGGCCAAGAGCGGTGGAAACATGCCAATAATTCCGAGCACCCGTTATCCATCCTCCATGCGCCAGCGAAACATAAGAAACACGCCTGTCCTCGCTTCAGATTCCATCATCATCAGCTCACACACCAGTCCACCACTCCTCGGCGAATTATAACATCACTCGACAATCAGAGTCGATCAACATTACATCACACATCTCGGAATCTAACTACGCTCGGATCACCTTCCCTCCATTGGCTGCTGCTTTAAGGTTTGTACCCTCGTTCTCGACAGTCATAAAACCAACCTGACTCACAATTTTTAGGCTCTCATATACTACTGCCTTATACACACCAAACATGCCTTCTTCATCACACCTCCGCATTCAAACTTCCTTCGAGCCCTTTACGGCTGAGACTACCCGCTCCCACTTCATCTCATCACCACCGCAAAAGAAGCAGAAGATGTCTCTCACCCAAACCTACTACATTGCTGCCTCTGCCCGCTCCAAGCTCGGCAAGGAGGCATGCAGGGCCGACCACAACCTCCGCCTTCTCGTTGGCCACGCAAACCTCCTCGACAGCCTCATGGTCGAACTCCAAGATGCCGAACGCCAGCAAGAGCAATGGTTCAACCAGACCATGGCCAAGGCCTCCAAGACTGAAGAGTCCCGACACATCCAATGGGCCGACAGCATCGCTGAGGAGGAAGAGGATGACGACTCCGAATCAGACTCCGAGTCCGAGAACGAGGACGACTTCGACATGATCGCACTCCCTCGCCGCATCGCTCAATCACCGGTCCAGATCAGCACAATGGAGGTGGACGAGGATGAGGACGACGAGGAGGAGTTCTACGACGACATGGAGGACGACTCAGAACTGGCTCTTACCCGGGTACCATCGCAATTACAATCACCACCCGAGCTCACCTACGAGGAAGAGTCCGACGACGAGTCTCCACCCACATCGCCCCCGCAAGCGTCCTTCAACTTCACCGAGAAAGAAGCCATGCTCACAACAACCTTCTACGACGCCAAACCACAATCACAAAACATCGAAGACCATCCGCTATTCATGGATACCACCGCTCCGCTCATCTCAAGTTATTAGGCCAGCACACCACCATGTTCCGACCTTTTGATTTTTGATCCAGCGTTTCCAGCGAGCGAGTCCTTTACAGCATAGCGTAGCATTTTCGAGCATTATATCCTCTGTTTTCATTTATTGGCATATACCGCAGGGCGGTCGGGATCTTCACGCAGGATCTCACGAACAACTCTACTCAGAAATTATTGGATGGATACGGGATAGGAGGATTTGGGATATTGGTCTCGAGCGGTTCGACGTCTCCCGAAGGTAGTGGTCGAGACTCCCGCCATAGCTAGAAATTTCAATGATGATCATTACACCCACAAAAACAATCTCCACGCTTTTCTCAGGTGATGTGCTGCTATCGCTGCAGGCTGCATGCTAATCGACCCTTAGCAGGTCACAGGCACAGTCCCGATGTATGACTGATGAACTGTCAACAGCACACGACACAGCAACAGACCCCACGCATTACAGTTTCCTGTCAACATGCCCAGTCACACATTTGGTGCTGGGAAATTCCTAGGGTTGACCGACTTTTGGCCAGTGCGTCAGACCCTGGCCCCTCGCATGCATCCCGCATAGGGCGGGCACTTCGCATCGCGGACGCGGCTGCTTTTCGCCGAGCGCGCCTTGCATGGCTGAGCGATCTGTCGTCGCAACGCTTGCCTGGTGAAAGTGCACTTCCGGTCAATCACCTTCGTGTCCCCGCATACACAGAGCAGGCGTTGCGAGCTTGATTGCGTACACCGATCGCACCGCCCCACGCACCGCCGAGTGACCATCTGCGTCTGCCTGGGAAGATCTGGTGTGTATGCAAGGCATGCAGCCGCAAGCAGCCGGGTCAACTCGGCGTTTGGTTCTGCCCACGTCCGAAAAGTGTGCGCAGGCAGACAGGCTGCTCGGGGTTTGAATGTATCCGATCGGACACAACAGGAGCTCGCGTACGACGGTCACGTTTGGTTCCGCTCGGGCGAAACGCGGACACATGAGCCAGACTCGAGCGGATCAGCTGGAAGCAGATTAACCGTCGCATGCGGATATGCATCCTCTATTCGCACTCGCATCTTGATGCACTTGACAGCTGTAGGATGAGCGGTCTATGGCAATCTGTTGCGAAACCCACTCGTCGAGGGCTTCTGGACCGCGAAAGCTTTGATCTGAGCAAGGTCTCCCGTCTCCACACTGTCAGAAGTTGAAGACGGAAGTTACAGCGTCGATCTCTCCTTTTCCCCACGCTCCACTGCTGTCGCGGCGATACCGGCACTGACCCTCCACGATGCTCGTCTCGAAACGCTACCATGGCACGAGAGATGATCAAATCTCATATCAGACTCGGTACCAAACATCGAGTCAAAACATGTCCATGCCCGCAATCTCGAGGTTTCAACATCTCGTTTCGACATGGCGGTGGACGAAACGATTCATACAGTTAATCTTCTCATAGCCATCGTCGATTTTGCTTTTACTAGAGACGGACTGCCTCAGTCACGCCCGCTAGCTAATGCTGCGCTGTGGTTCGCGAGGCCTAGTGAAACAGGTACGAATCTAGCTTGCGCGTAGCCCGCTCTACGCAATCCGCTTGAATGAAGCGAAACCCTGTTTCCAAGTTACGGAGGTTTCTTGCGATAACGTGTCATCTCGAGCATTGCTGAGCTGGCATGCCAACTCAACTCCTTGGATGTTTCTGGGCCGCGTCGTGCCTAGCAACGCCTCACGTCCCAAACATGCTGCCCTGTTCCTGAACGTTCTCCCATCCAGGGAAGTCGGGGCTCAAACAGGGAAATGGGGCGCGCCTTAGGCAGCCACGATCTGACGATCTGATCATCCACGCCAACATCGTCCGCGGTTACGCCGTGGTGGCTGCGCAACCAAGTAACACAATATTGTCACTGAAACCTACCTTGGTAGCTATCATCAACAGTGTCGCTGATGTCATGCGCACGACCTGGACCCCATACAACTTGGACCCTATGCTGTGTGCATCTCACTCAGCACGATATGCTGGTCATCGTTTGACAATGGTGACAGAACGGTGAGTGAGTGAGGCTTTAGATGATCGTCAATAGTTCACCAATAAGAGTGAACCATGCTGCGATGTTGATCATCCGGGGCGGAGCGGACGTATGTAGAAAGTCGGTGATAAGATAAGATAGATTGAGCCACATCATCAGCCACGTGCATGATTTCGCGAGCGGTCATGACCTCAGTATTTCCCCCTCTCTCACAAGTTTGCGATAACCGTTGCTTTTCTCCCGAGGTTGCTTGCATCATCAATCCCTGATCGAGTTCTGGACTCATCCGCTTCGATAAGCTGGTTCACATGATGACGCTGTCAACGGTCAGGGCGGAACCAGGGTCTATGACATAGTCATGTCAAGCCGGACTCCTCGGACGCGCTCTCCTCGCGCGCCGGGGAGCGGAATCTTATCTTTCCATCTCGACGGATCGACGGCCTTACCGGATACGGCGCACAGCATGCCGATCAGTCTCATCACGACAGCAACGGCTTCCGCGGGTTGCCAAGCACTCCGTCGTACTTCGTATCTTTGTCCCAGATTGCAAACGCAAACCTCTCTCACACAGTTTCGAGATTCCGAAACAGAGTCTTCAACGGCCAAGTTGCCCGTCGGCTAACGCTTCCCTTCTCAGCGCACGCAACGTATCCAAAAGCGGACGTACGTCCGGATCCGCTCGAGAACCTCGCGCCGACCCGCACCGAGGCAGCACATGTTGTGCAGGAAGCTTCTAGCAGCTAGCACGGAACAAAAGAGCCCTGGAGTCGTTTGGGCAAACTCAACGGCCACAGGAAGAAAATTTGACGGAAAGAAATGCCATGGCAGATGGTGACTACCATCCAGGTACATCCCAGCTCCCGAGGTCAACGCGTTCCCCTCATACCAGCACGTGTTCTGTGAGTTTGCCCATGGAGAATTTTCTGCCTAGTATGCCCGGTACACCAGTACCAGTGGACAAGGAAATTCTTACACAAATCTACGAAGATCCACGAGGGAAAAACTTTTCTTCGTGTGTGCGAGTACCGAAATCTGCACTTAGCGTATTGTGTAGGTGTCACGCCATGGTCGGGGCTAGCACCTCGGGAGGCTGGTACCTGGATGTTAGCCTCGTCCGAGCCTCGGTTGGTGTACACCGTATCATCGTGACATTTCTGCGTTGGTGTTGAGGCGCGTGCATGCCGTGGTGTGGGCCGGTCTGCGGTAGCATGTGCCGCGGCAATGCAAAGGTAAGTAGGTAGTACGCGCACAATACGCTTGGGGAAATTTGGATACGCAGCCTGGTTTCCCGTTACTGTTGTAAAGCGGCGCGGGATTCAGGGTCTTGCAGAAGTTTCTTCTAGCAGCTTATTCATACTTTCGTATTCTTCTCGAATGGTCGGTAGTATGGTGTGGTACGCTTCGGCTTTACCGACATGAAGCCACTGTGGCGCCTTGATCAGGATAAGGCGTTGTTGAGGTCAAGCTCAGCTGGTCTTCACGGCAAACACCGTTTTCAGGGGACTATTTGAGCTGAAGGGTGAAGATTAGCATTGCCTGCTTGGAGAATAGTCTTCCAACCTGCTTTTGAGTTCATTTCTAGCGGAATCGAATGTTTCAGGTACGCGCAGGTTCCGGGAACATATTTGATATGGTGGAAGTTATGAACCAACGCTGCCAATTTGATCACTATATCTTGTTTATCTGGCGTAAAGTTGAAGACTGTGTTTCTTTACGAATACCTCTCTTTCTGACACATGCTGCGTTAACCGGTCTGCTAATAGATCATGCGCATACTGTACGATGCCTATATATACACTCTTATAAAGGCTAGCAGTGGCTCATAAACAGTCTGATTCAGGTTATCTGGAAATCGGTATGCAGTGAAGACGAAGTCTTGGGCAAGACCGACGTAGTCACTTGTACAGCGGGCCTTCTTACCACACATGCGTACCTACCGGATAACACAACCATGGTAGGATTTGATGCTAGTGTACAATGATTTCGTGACAGCACACATATTCGAAATTGTGTTCTCGAGATATTGGTCAGACGATGGGCTTCTACCTTTAGTATGTAATTTTACAGCGACGTACATTAGGCAGAGAAGAAAGGTCTTGGCCTAGAACACTCGCACATCAAGACATGCGTATGCGGTGACATGTTCAAACACATACTCCGCAATTGTTGTCACGAAGCGAAGTGATTGTGATCAGATATGTGGCTCAGGTGGCGCGTCAAGCATGTTCAAAGAAGCCGCAGCATGGCTTCGCAATATCATCTCTGAAACAGTATTTTATTGCAACTGATAAGAAACTGGCTACGACACGAAGAAATAGTACAATGATATCTCCGGCTCCAGCTTGTCAGAGGAAAAGAAGGTAACAAGCTTGCCCCTATATTCCATTTCGAGTGCGTGGAATAACAACCTGGGTGAGCTATGTAGATCTGGGATGCTAAACCAATGACACTAAGATCAATTACAAGTCTTCTTCCGTCGAAGTAAATCCAAGCAATGCATTAATCAATCACGCATACTTGTCCCATGGTGCCGGTTCCCGTCTGTTCATCAGTCTCCGAAATTCGTAGTCTATCCTGGCCTGAGTCATCCCCGGTGGCTCAGGGGTATCGTCGTATAAGCGCCCCCCATACAAACCATTCCAAAACTCGACGCATTTTTCGCACTCGCCGTCGCAGGGGTACCACTGGCAATATCCGCTGTCGCTTTCATCACTATCTTCTTCCTCGCTGCCGCTTTCTTCGTCCTCTTCTTCAGAGTCTGATTCTTCAGTAGCGTCGCTTCCCGAGTCATGTTCATCGGTGTCCTCTTCTTGTATACAGGACATCATTAGCCTTCCCGGTTTCATTAGCCTTCCCACCTGCTCAGTGAGGAATGTAATGTTCTATTCCATCCTCGCATACCCATTACCCAAGAACCATATTTTCAGATCGCTCCCAGTGTACCTTAGGCTCACGATCACGGGGTCTAAGCTTGCATATTCTGGTCTAGTAAAGGGATAACTCGTAAACCAACCAGGTGGGGCGCTTTGCTTCATCCAGAATTGATCCACCACCATTTGCTGCTTTGTGGTCTTCACACCCGGTGCTTTTTTCTGGAATACGAGCATTCGTCCATCCTCGGGATTAATCCAGCAGTGGTCCGGGCCAATGTATTGCTCCCAATACTCGCGGCAGGCTACATGCCATCTCGTGTTGCCAAGGCTCCCAATGGGTATCTGCTCGCCGGCCTCCAGACGTGGGGTGACATGCTCCAGCCATCTGTCTACATCCGCTTCGCGTTGTATGTCTTCTTCCAGGATTTCCGCCTTGAAGGCATCGTGTGCTCTGTCGTCGTGGGGAAATGTACAGAGTTCCAAGTTTTGTTGATCGCGCACCCTGCCACTCGTATGTCTTGATGGATCCTTGATGGGGAGGTTGAAATCCTTGGGATGCAAAGTATTGGTACGCTTGTCAGTGGCTGCTGTTGTACCATGTTGGTCGTCGTGTGGCCGCTTTCTCTTCAAGCGCCCAGGATCGTTCGCAGGCTTGCAGAAGGACGTTGTGTGAGGCTCTGTCATATCTGGAGAGCGGACGGAAGAGATGGTAGTTTGAGTGAATGAGTGTTTGATGATGGTCTGCGAGCCATGGATAGATTGTCTTGAAGCTTGGACGACGTTCCTGACCGCTAATTAGTCAATACCGAATAGCCGATGATAGCAACCCTCGGAGCGTCAACACAGACAACCAACAGAATACATTTGATAGTTTGCCTATCGCGCCGACAACGATAAAGGCATTCAGTCACAACACACAACTAAATCTCGGAGGCGTATTCTAACAATGGATTGGAAAATATCTACGTGCACACTAGTACTGGAAATATGTAGCAATACAGCCCACCCTACTACTCAACTCGATCTTTTTGAAGTATTGCTTAACAAGCAAGAGTCTACAAGGAACTCTCACCATCCTTCAGCGAGGTAGTTCCATCAACCTTCTTCTCCTCAGTGGAAACACCGACGGACTTATCCTGTGATTGCTTTTGCTCCAAAGATGCACCCTTAATATCAGCGTCGTTATCCAGGTCCGGACCAGAACCAGGGAAGGCACCAGGCGCATCGGTAGAGCCGGGTGCAGTCTTGGAGACCAAGGGTTCTTCTGGCGAGAGGGCGGCTGATACCTTGGAAGCGACGGATCCAAACGCTTCCGACACTTGAGAAGTGGCCTGCTCGAGAGTTGAGGGGGCTTTCTCCTTAATCGCTTCGGTCGCAGAAGCAGGTTCACTCTCCTCCTTTGACGTAGTCTGTGCAAGCTCGGGCTCTTTTGGCTCTGCCGCAACATTTCGATCCGCTTCACCCTCAGTGAGAGTAGGTTCGGCCGTCTTGGTCGAAGCACTGAGTGATTGCTGAATCTGGGCTGCCATCTTTGCAGCAGGCACCTCGAGATTACCATCCTGTCCAAAACTCCAGACGTGTGTCACAGGGCCGAAGCTCAACGACTGCCTTGGTACAGCAACTTCAGCAGTGACAGTAGCCGCCGCAGCGGGTGATGGAGATGCAGCAGGCTTCCTCCTTTGTGGGCCCTTGGCTCTGCCCTTGCGAGCATCCGGAAGTGGTGCTGTCTCTCTTTGCGCCTCTTCTTCTTCCTCGGGTTCACGGACCTTAGGCGGTGGATGAGGACCAACTCCAAGTTTGCTGTTGAGGTCTTTTAAGAAACCAGCCTGGAGAGCCGCAATCTTCGAGCCAGCAGGTCGGGCGGGAACGGGCGGTTTCGCCTTCGTCTGGGGAGAGTCGTTCTCGCCAGTCTGCGAGTCGACAGTTGGAACCTTCTCCGCAGAGCCAGTAGATGGCTTGCTTGGGCGTGCAGGTATCTGTGGCTTTGGTCGGTCTGGGATAATGGGTGCTTTCTTGTCATCGGCAGATGGTTCCCTCTTGGCTGGTCGCGCCGGAATACTGGGGCGAGCCGGCACCGGGGGCTTTTGGTCGATTGGGGAGTCGTCGGCATACTCATTCGTATCCTCCATCTGAGGTGTGCTAACAGTAGTCTCGTATAATCCGTGGGATGGCGCATCCTCCCAGATATCTTGACTTGGGAAGCGTTGCTGCATTCCAGGGCGGCCCATGGTCTCGTCACGTACTTTTCCGAGGATCTTATTGTCTGCGGCGAACTGTCTAGTGTGGTCGGGGAGGAAAGACTTCTGATCTTCCTTGTTGATCTGAGTCTTACGCTGCTCCTCGGTGTTCGGGTCTTCAAAGACCTTCGCAGGACTCACGCTATCGTTACCACCAGCAGTCTTTGGCTCTTCTGGCTCTTGAGGAGTATCCACAGTAGTTTCGAGCTGTAAGCTGCCAGGGGTATCCTCCCAGACATCTTGACTGGGGAAGTGGTGTCGGGCGACACTGGGACGCTTGAGCTTGTCAACCTGAGATTTGGGTTTCTTGGCGTCCTCCTCATCCTCCGGAAACAGGGGCTCATACTCCTTGTGCGACTCCAGTGGAGTACTCCCACGATCGTATTGTGCTGGGCTGGGGATCACACGTTGCTGCTGCGTGCTGTTGTTCCGACTCGAGCTTCTGCTGTGCGTGCGCGGCTTTGTGACATATTGCGGGTTGCCATCTTCATTGAGCGTGTATTCGTTGCCATGACGCTCCATTTCAGGCGATACAGCAGGCTGTCTCCATTCGGCGTCTGGGTGTTTCTTCAGCTCATCGGAAGCTAGAATGGGCGTGCCATATCCGCGCTCAGTAACCCATCCACCTTTCTCAGCTGTGTTTCCGCCCTCGGGGCCAAGGTCTTCGGTTGGTGGGTCGTAGCCTCCGCCGTGAACCTTGCTGGAGCGGTGCGCAGGAGGGTCGATGTGGATGACCTCGCCTTTGTCATTGACCTCTTGGCCAGCTTCGTTACGTAGGGGTGAGTCGACGTAGCCGCCCTTGATTGAAGCAGGGCGACCCGATGACTGTGGTCGAGGAGAGGCCATGCGCGAAGCATATTCCTCTGTGGCCCTGTAGCCAATCTGTTCGTCGGGTGTACTGACTGCGTCCCGACTCGTGCCTGTAAAGCATGATCAGCAACAGCTGATGAATAATGAAGCTGCAATTGACTTACCCATTCCAACATCCTGAGCCCTAGTGTGTACCAGCTTGTCGAGGTTATCGGCACGCCAGTGGTAATCCTTCCTGTTCTCCTGGATGTGAGGACCGTACTCGCCGGCCTTCTCGCGCTTCAGATCGTCCGGGTGCTTTTCGTACCACTTCTGCTCAAAGTCGTCTGTTGAGATCTTGCCGTGGCCGTGCATGCCGTAGCTGCCAGGAGGGCCATGGAAGATTTCACGGCCACTCTTGGTGCGCCCGTGATGGCGACCACCGGCCTTCTGGTGGAAACCTATTCCTTGAGCTCCGGGCTGTTGCGCATAGGGCGAAGGGCTGGGAGCTTGAACGTCTCCAGCATTTCGGAACATGGGTACCTGAACACCAATTTCAGGAATGCCATGTTCGTCCTTGTCGTTGTAGAGCGAGCTGGGGCGCGATCCAGCAGAAGACCCTGAACGTCCAGTCTTGGCCTGAGTGACCCTATCGTCGACGGACAGCTGCGAGCCGACGCCAGCAGCGAGCGCTGTCTGTGAATCGGTCCGCGTCACCGCCTGGATCCTACTTTTGGCAGTTGAGCTTGGGACCGAGGCTGTAGGAGCATGCAGAGGCAAGTCTCCTGCCACGTTCTTCATATGTTGTGGAGAGCCGCCCTGGTTCTCCGGTGTGAGGGTCTTTGACAGGTCTTCGAAGCTGGCGTATTCATTGCCTTCTTCTCCGAGGGAGGGCATGGACACGCTCGGTGGGCGGGAGGGCAGATCGGTGCTAAGGCGACCGCCATCTCTAGGCGGTCCACCGTGTACGTAGGTCGGGTCGTTGAGCGGGGAGCGGGCGTATCTGTCTCCAGCGGGAGAGACGGAGCGTTCGACACCGCGCTTCGGGCGTGGGGGGATCTTGGGGACATCCATATGGGTACCCTGCGCAGGAGAAGAGCTGTTCTGGGCCCGCGCTGGGCGTGGAGGTATTGTTGGTGGAGCACTCATTGCTTCTGTGTCGGTTGCTCGGCGGGGATGTGGGGTGTAGGTGCGGTAGAAACTACAAGTCGTTCAATGTCAGTGACAGGTCTCGGCCATTGAATGATGGAGATGTGCAGCGTGAGCGAGCTGAGAAAAGTGCTCAGGTATGGCTCGGGCTGTTTCCTGCACGTCAGGCCAATAAGCGCGGCTGCGACTTGAGAGCCCAATGATGCTGTACAAAGCGGATGTGCTGTACTGACCTCGGAATCCGCAATTGAAGTGGAGACTAGAAGTGAGGCTGGCAAGAGGGGCAGATAGCTTGGTCGGATACAGCCAAAATGGCGCAAATGAATCGGTCCTGGAGCTGGGACGGGGCACTTATGTAGCAGAGAGCTCCAGGGCCTGCGACCCGCATTATGGCGTATGGGCCTGCACGCGGCCATCATCGTCACCCCCACAACCTGCATAGGTACCTACCACACGTTGGTTGACTGATTTCTTCCATGGTCCAGTCGCTGTTGCCACACATGCAATTGTTGTAGTGGAGATGTCCGACACGTCCACGTCAACCTCGCTGTTGACAAATGCATTGAATCCATGTCCCACATGCTCGCTGACGCTATCCTAGATTGGGGACTATGCGACCGCATCAACGTGTTTCGCAGCCTGGGACGTCCAACATTGATCAAGACTCGCACAAGTCACATTGCAAAGCTCAGCACATGACATGTGCATTGTTTGACTTGCATCCATCAGCTGCGCTTGGTGTGGCAGGGTGGCAGGATCTTCAACGCCTCGCAAGCTCCGGCACGTTAGCGTTCCCCGCGCCGAATAAGTGTCGTTCCTGGCGAGATTCTGGCAGCCAGTTATCGTCATCCTAAAAGCGAGCAGATGCCAGGCCAAGTTTGGCGTTTCCGCTGTCGTGGTCTGACACTGCTTGTGCTTGTCGCGGCTTTTCTAGCAACGATAGAATCAAATTCGAATGGTTGCTGAGCAGCCAAGTGCTGCACCCTACAGAATGTACGCTTGAGAGAATGGCACCCATAGCTTCTAGAACATCGTCATAGGGACTCATGTGGGTCCTGCGCTCGTCTCTATCGATCAATCTCTGTGTAGAATTACGTAGATGTCCCCACACAGCAAGATGACATCGTACACGACAAATGCACAATTGTCACGGGCACGCGATGAGTACAGAGAAAGCATGTCGCATTTAACCGCCTAGCAGTTTGGCCAAGCGCTTCCATATCCAAGAGGCTCTCTTACAAAACATGGCCCCAGAACGCCCAGCTGCTGAATGATGCTACAAAGAAGTCAAATCATCTCCTCTAATCGCTTTCCAATCGGCTAAGCTCATCATCTCCGTCCTTGTGATATCAATCGGCTCCTCCGTCGGCCCTTCTTTCTATACGCGTGTCGTTCGTTCGGAATCGTCGCACATGGCTGTTGCTCGTTGCCTAGTTCTGCCTCCACTTTATATGATCATCTGTGCGACTCCCTGTCCACCGAGCGTCTTGCTGCCCTGGAATTGCTGGCCTTTGAAACCGGCAAGCGCATAGAAGACGGCTGCGAGCAGAAGGAAGACGGCCGCGACGATCAGACTTGTAGCCCGGGCAGCGATGCTGGCCCATTGTATGGCGCTCATCGCCGCGTAGATGGCCGCGCGCATGTAGTTGGAGCTGAATTTGCGAATAAAGGTATCGAACTTGGGTGAAGTCGGGCAGATGCGGAGGAGCAGCGGTATTTCGATGAAGATAATGATGAAGGAGCACACTCTGCGAACTGATCAGCCATATTCCCAGCGAAGATATGGGCGCGGAGAACGTACAAGCACACGATACTAAACGCGATGACCCAGTTGGCGTTGAAGATGTTGGCGATGCCCAGCGCAAAGCAGAGGACTATACACAGTACTCCGGTCCTGCCGAAGAGTTAGTATAACATGCTGCGAGCCGTGGGCATGTGCATAGCAGCTGGCGTGACTGACCATTGTCCGTAGATACCTGCAAAGATGCCATGTCAGCAACAAGTTACAGGTCCAGCAGCGGGTGTCTTACTGAAATTCCTCGACTTGAATTCTTCTGCGAGCGTCATCTTCGCGGTGTGATTGACTGCTGTGTGCTTCTAGCTCTTCGAGGTTATGCGCAAAATGGTGGTTTGGCGATGTGTAGATTGCGGTTCCGGTAGCTTTGTTGCTGGCGCGGGCTGAGTGAAGCTCTGGCACAAAGTATCAGGCGAGGTTTGATATCCTTTGTTGGAATGCCGTGCGCCGCGTTGGTGTACGTTGCGCTGCGTAATGTGATTGTGGCTGTGCAGTGAATCGGATTGGGTCGAGTGAATGTTGGTCGGTGCCTGGCGTTGCGATGGCAATGGCTGCGTTGCGTGCTTCTTGGTAGCTCAGCCCTCGGTCGGATCGCGGCTTCCACGTCTACGTAAACTACGCGCTAGTGCTTGCCGAAACCGTCTTGGGCCGGCACTCTGCGCCTGAGAACTCGGACCTGCACCTTCAGTTTCAGAACATTGTGTATGGCCGCGACTGCCTCACCTTGGAATGACTGGAACTTGGAAAGCGAAGGAACCATGGACGCCTCTCGTGCTTGCGTCTGCCGCGCTCGGGCTGGCGCTTTACTACCTACATGCCCAGCAAACAGCCACTTTGACAACTGCGGACCCTGCGCAGGTGAATACAGAACCGTGCCAAGACGACGAAGCGATTCACGTACCAGACGCCATGGATCCGAAGGAGAGAGCGTATCATGAAGGCTTCATGCGAGAGGCTATTGCCATGGTGAGCCACGTCCTTCACTTTGTACATATTCGGCTATCTGCTGAATTTACTCCATGTTTGATCCCTCTGCTGACTCATCATCACTGCAGGCTGAACTTGCACTCAAGAGCGATGAGACCCCCGTCGGCTGTGTCTTCGTCAGGGACGGCGAGGTGATTGGACGAGGCATGAACGAGACAAATCGGACCCTGAACGGTACCCGCCACGCCGAGTTCGTCGCCATCGCTGGCATCTTGTCAAAGCACCCCATCAGCATCCTCAACGAGACAGACCTCTATGTCACCGTTGAGCCGTGCGTTATGTGTGCGTCCATGCTGCGCCAGTACGGCATTCGAGCCGTCTACTTCGGATGCTGGAACGAGCGTTTTGGCGGCACCGGAGGTGTTCTGAACATTCACTCTGAGTACGCATCCTTCTTTCCTCACAAATACGTGCATCGCAAGTACTGACTTCAACAGTGCTAGCGTCGACAAGCCCTATCCAGTCACCGGCGGCATCTTCCGAGAGGAAGCAATCATGTTGCTCCGGAAATTTTACGTCCAAGAGAACGAAAAGGCCCCCGAGCCCAAACAGAAGAAGACGAGGGAGCTGAAGACAGAGATCCTGCCAATGGACGTTCACCAACCCAAGTCGACCCCATCACCTGCTATTCGTGCTCCGGCTAATGCGACCTCGACCGGATCCATCCCGACACTGTCTTCTTTGAGCGCATCCGCCGCCGCTGCAGCTGTTGCGGTCCCCAAGACTGTGTTTCCCACGCCCGGCCAGGCTCGACCCAGCTCTGCCAGCACAGCTCTTGCTTGAAGCACTTACGATGAATGCATACTTATACCCAACCATAGACGCTAGGATGAAGGAGTGAAACCGAATGTATAATACCTCATGACTTTTTACCTCAATAAAAATTTGTTGTTCACAGAGACACGTAACTGATTTGAGATGGCTGAGAGTACAATACCTGCATCGTGATTTCGAAAGGAAGTAGAAACGGCAATAGATGGTCGGTACTGAGTTTGGTATTGAAACGGGATCAGGGAGGCTTTTATCCACCTGTATCTTATTTCTCTCCTCCACCACCTGCAACCAACTGCACTACCATGAAGAGAGCAATGGCCCACCAGTATCTGTAAAATAATCAGCATAACCTCTAGTAACGAACATTGTCCCCCTACGTACTTTTGCAAGAAGGTCTTCTCCGGCTCTTTTCCGTCGAGCTTCCCCTCCGCATTGAGCACGATGGGCTTGTTCAAGACCGGCTTCGGCCCAACATTCCTCTTCTTTATCTCCACCTCCACTTCATCTTCGCTGCCTTTCGCGCTTGTTCCGAATCCAATATGGAAAGGCTCCCCCTTCTCATCAACGTGAATGATGAACTTCTTGTGGTATTGGTCGGAGAAACTGGCCGCTGACGTGACAATGCCTCGCCATGAGCCAGATTTAGGGTCGGTGAGACCAACGCGAAGAAGGTGATCAGAGGCGTAGGAGCCTGTGGGTGGTGTGAAGGAGGCTAAAGTGCCAACGGGTTGGTCTGCGTCGTATTCGATCTGCGCAAGCGGAATCGGCGAGGGGATGACGGCGCTGTCCCCTGAGGCTGGAACGGAGGAGACGTAAAGCGTGACCGACGATGCGACCGCAAATGGCAGCAGTAGAAGTCTTGACAGTAGCATCTTGGCGCGATGGTGCGGTCTGTTGCTATCTGTACCAATGCAATGGTGTTGGTAACGGGAGCTGGCTAGCCGCCCGAGAGCAACGGCGAATTGTATCACCGATGGACATTCACTCAAGCGAGCCGTGTTTCCACAACCCCTCCTCCTCAAACCATATCTCCTGAGACTTACGGTAAAATAATCCTGCACCTCCGCTTGATCCGGAATCGCACCGATAGCCATGATCAGCCGTGATCCAAGACCTCAACTTGCTTTGCGTGGCGTTGCCTGACCAGCCAACACTGGCCCAACAGCATCCGGTATGCCTGAAAAGGTGGATCCGGTGCTCACGATGCCCACATTTCTCAGTCTGATCTGTGAGCAGATCGACGCTCAGGCTCGAGACGACCCTGACGACTGGTAGCCCGATTGCACAAAGGCTGGGGTTGCTGCCCCACCCCCACCATACTAGAGCTCCCCAGAGCTCTTATGAGCTCATCCCGCATGGACAGCTGTATTGTAACTCAACATTATTTCTCGCGTCCTCGGGCTTTCAATTAGCTTTTCTTCAATTCAAAATACCACACTTCTCTCACCTTCCCATACTCATACGCAGCAATGTCGATTCCTTTCCGCCAGACCCAGCGTAAGCAGTCGCGTCAACTGTCAACAGATCCCCGCAATGAGCTCCACCCTCAAGTCGACCACTACATCGGTATCGATGTTGGTACCGGTAGTGCTAGAGCCTGTATCATGAACGATCAGGGAGACATTGTCGGACTGGCCTCAGAGAACATTGGCTTATGGCAACCACAGACTGGCTACTATGTACTTAACCCGCAACAGGCAAATTGCGAGACCCAAAACTAAAGCGAACCCAGGAACAATCCACAACAGACATCTGGCGATGCATCTGCTCCTCAGTCCGCCGAGCCATGGATCAGCACAACATCGACTCGAGCACTATCCGTGGTATCGGTTTCGATGCGACCTGCTCGCTTGCGGTATTCAGAGACGACACAGATGAGCCTGTCGCCGTCACTGGACCGAACTTTGACAACAAGGACGGCAACGACCGCAACGTCATTCTGTGGCTCGACCACCGACCTGTCGAGGAAACAAACAAGATCAACGCTACCAAGCACAACCTGCTTCGCTACGTCGGAGGCAAGATGTCCATCGAGATGGAGATTCCCAAGGTATTGTGGCTGAAGAACAACATGCCGAAGGAGCTATTCGATCGGTGCAAGTTCTACGATCTGACCGATGCTCTCACACATCTGGCTACCGGCAGTGAGAGCAGAAGCTACTGCAGTGTGGTCTGCAAGCAGGGCTTTGTACCTGTTGGAGTCGATGGTAGTGTCAAAGGATGGCAGGAAGACTTCCTCAAGGAGATTGGCCTCGAAGATCTATGCGAAGACAACTTCAAGCGCATGGGAGGCGTTGACAATGTGGTTTGTCCTTCGCTACTATTCTTGACGGTCCCGGCTAACAAGCACACAGAACGGACGCTACCTCACTGCGGGCGAGCTCGTCGGCACACTTAGCGAGAAGGCGGCACAGGAGATGGGCCTGCAACCCGGTATTGCAGTCGGAAGTGGAGTCATCGACGCCTACGCTGGCTGGATCGGTACCGTTGGCGCCAAAGTCAAGCTCGATGGGGATACTCTTGACATGGACCAGCCTAAGAACGATGTTTCGCAAGCCTTCACGCGTCTCGCAGCCGTAGCTGGGACATCGACCTGCCACCTTGCCATGTCACGCGAGCCCGTCTTCGTCGACGGTGTCTGGGGCCCATACAGAGACGTCCTACTACCAGACTACTGGATGGCAGAAGGAGGGCAAAGTGCGACAGGTGAACTACTCAAGCATGTTATTGAGACACACCCAGCCTTCAACGAAGCCGTGTCTGTCGCCGAAACGTACAACACCAACATCTACGACTACCTCAACGAACATCTCCGCGAGATGGCAGACGCGGAGAAAGCCCCACACATCGCCTGGCTTGGACGTCACTTCTTCTTCTATGGTGACCTCTTCGGCAACCGCTCCCCTATCGCCGACCCCAACATGAAGGGATCTGTCATCGGTCTGAGCTCCGACAAGAGCCTAGACGGCCTGGCACTATACTACTACGCGACCATGGAGTTCATTGCCCTTCAGACACACCAGATTGTTTCTGCGATGAACGCCTCTGGCCACGTCATCTCTTCCATCTTCATGTCCGGTTCGCAGTGCCAGAATAGTCTGCTGATGCAGCTCATGGCCACTGCGTGCGACATGCCGGTCCTGATTCCACGATACGTACACGCAGCTGTAGTGCATGGCGCGGCTATGTTGGGTGCAAAGGCGGCCAGTACTGACAAGGACGGAAACAGCGAGCCGCTCTGGGATATCATGGACAGACTGAGCAAGCCCGGTAAGACTGTGAAGCCACTGGCTGATAAGACGGTCAAGAAGCTGTTGGACGCCAAATACAAGGTATTCTTGGAGCAGTGTGAGGGCCAGCAGAGGTACAGGAAGGAGGTTGATGCCGCCATTGAAGGGTGGGCTAGCAAGTAAATATCACAAGTGGTAGTAGTCAAGGACACGACGATGAAAGGGATGATATCCATCATTAATTAGAAATTTATTCTGGCCACAAGACACTTGCCGAGGGGATCGTTGGTGCATGTTGTGTGTATAACCCAACTCCCCGCTTATGCCATCGGATATGGAAACTGCATGACTGCTCCGAGTGTTGTAGGTCTTGAAACCCGGCTGCATGCAGTCTGCTCGTTGCTATCGTCTGTAAAAGGGTATATCGTACAGGGGAAATTGAAGAAGATGTGTGCCGGCCGTCGAGCTCTAGTATCGTCGGCGGGGTCCACGTGGTGGTTCTCTGCGACTAGCGTCGTTAAAGCCGTATCGTCCATCTTGGAAGCTACCAGCGCGTGCGCCCGCACCGGTGTCGATGTCCATGTCATCCATGGACTGCGTAAGGCGGGCAGGCGGTGCTCGTGCGACGTGGGTGCTCGCGGGAACATCCTTCATGTAGACGTAGAGGAGTCTGCCATCAGCCTGTTGATGGAGTTAGTTTTAGTCCAGCAAAGAAGAAGCTCGCCGGAACACTGACCTTCTGGTTGTTGAACGTCGCGATAACATTCTCGGCGCCCTCCCTGCTCACAAACTGCAGCTCGACCATGACCGTCGGGCTGGAAGATAAGAGCCTGCAGCCCAACGTCTCTCCTCCAATCGGGGTCATGACGGCCTCGATATCAGCGGCCGTTGTTCCAGGTGCAAAGTTGCTAGCAATGACGGTACACGGACCGCCCGTCGCGGCACCTCGAATGCTAATGCCCGGTGCAGCGTCATTGCTGCGTGTAGCCGCAGCGCGACCAAGGACGGGAGCAAATTTGGTGTACGCTTTGCTGTTGCGCTCGACCTGCGATGCTGACGCCGTCCGAGCGAGGTTGTTCCTGTTGTTGGCGGCACCGCGGGGGTTGTTCAACTTGTGCAGATCGTGTTGCCATTTCCCGTCGACGTTGCCGGCTGGTTTCGCGCTCGCTGATCGCTTCTGGACGCCAGCGCCACCGTTTATCCGACTGAGCAGCGATGGCTTTTCAGATTCAACTCGCGCCCGGCCGCCGGCGCCTGGTGCATTCGCTTTCCGGCCTCGGCTGCCAGCTCCGAGGAACTGTTGCGCGAGGGCTTCGTTCTTCTTCTTCTCGCGGGTCTGCTTGACGAAACTCTCGAAAGACGCGGTGGTTGAGGCGACCATGTTGAGCGACGGTGGAAATGGAGAGTAGTGGTGGTGGTCTGGTATGGAGTGGAAGCGCGTAAGTGTCGGCCTAAGGACAACCAGCGAGCGCGTCTACGAGAACCTTGACCCGCTTGGATCAAAGCTCGGGCCACGACCCGCCCGGCGAAACGAAACACCGCCGCGAAAAGTTCCCGTACAAAACTTGAGCCTGCAGCTTCTCTCTCTCACTCCAACAACGCGCCCAACTTTTGGTAAGTCAACACACCCGCTCTTTCTTTGTTTCCTGTTGCTATCATGATGAACACTTGTGTCGCCCCTATCATACATTCTATGGTGATCCGACCACTCAAGCCAAACGAGAATACTGATCTTTCGCAACATCTACCAATCTGTTACTAGAAGTTTTTTCAGGACATCAGCTAACAAATTATAAAGGTCCCATTGTTCTCAGTCACAGTATGACTTCGCGATCATGATGCGCCATTAGATGCGCTGTCGCCGACGTGCGGCCCGCAGCTCCACGAAGCCTTCCGTCCATCGCATAGCCTCTCCGTCCGTTGGTTACAAGCAATAGCAGACCTCGATATGATGTGGTCGAGACGGCAAGGCTTCGTGGGCTGCGATAGCGTTTGAAAGGTTAGACCACACCCCCGTACCCCAAGCACCCATCCTTAGATGATGAGCAACAAATGTATTATCAAATACCGACCACTTCGTGGGGAATAAACTAGTTCGATTACCTGAATATCTTTCCACCCTCGAGCCTTTGTCAAAACGTCTTCTCGTGGAACCGTTACTGACATCGCTCTAGGTATGCACTAGATTGAAAGTTCACTTGATACAGCTACCAGCTCTCATTGAAAAGGTACATAACCCATTCTCTCTTCTTTCCTTTTGCAATGATGAACACCAATTCATGCTAACTCAGACGGGGTTCGCCTCACTGATTGAAAAAACATTCGAGACTTTTCATCTTTCGGCTGATTGCTCTCTCACCTGCATCTTTATTCAGAATCATAGTCTACGTTCTGTGCTAACTGTCAATCGCAGATCACTCAATGTCGATACGATCTATATCAACTGCGCTCCTCTTCCGACCAAGCAAGTGACACCAACGCGAGATGGATGGAATCGAGCGATTGTTCAGTGACATGACTGGAGACTAGCTTGTTCGGTCGATAGATGTTCGTCGACACGTATATAGCTACATAGGTCCATCACTTTCAACAAATACGAGAGACTCACTATTGCAAATCTTCCATGTGATCATGCGAACGGTACGCTGACGTGAGGTCCCTGCATGCTGTCCATGTATTGAGATTGTGGAATGAAACATGCTAGCAGACAATCTACACAACTGCAGTAATGCTGCATCAACTCATCTGGTTATTTTGTCGTCGTCTGGACTGCAAAAGGAAATTATGCGGTCTCTTCCTTGTCCAAGCTGATACCAGGACTGGGGACGCGCAGCGGTTCCGGAGTTTGGGGAACGATCTCGAATGATCTCCGGACACTTGAAACAATTCCCCAACCCAACGTTGACAGCTCAGCTAACACGCACTCGCAACGCACATCAAGATGGCAGCGAAGCCCGAAGACGTAAGCACAGCACCCACGGAAGGCGCCGGTCTCTTCAGTGGAGCAGGCCCGGAGAAGCAGCCCGAGCCTAATCCTGTAGCCGACTCTGCCGACAAGAAGGACGATGGAGATGCCGTCGACAGCGCAACCGCAGCGGTAGCGGATCTTTCGGTCGACGAGAAGAAAGAGGAAGCAAAGCCGACGGAAGTCACACCTGAAGCTACTGCCCCAGCTCCTGCAGCCGCTCCCGAACCCGCATCCAGCGACGCCAAACCCGAACCCAGCACCGTAACACCCACCCAAGGCCCCATCTGGCCCGAGACCGCACCCGACCACCCACTCACGAAGTTCTACGACGCCTTCGAGGCTCTCACCGCCGAAGCTCAACACAATGAAGTCTACGGCATCGAGCTGAGCAAGTCGAAGCCCTTCCACACCAAGCTCATACTACAAAAGTTCCTCCGGGCCAACCAGAATGATTTGGACAAAGCCAAGTCACAGCTGCTCGACACGCTGAAGTGGAGGAAGGAGTTTGATCCAATCAAGGCAGCAGGAGAGACATTCCCGAAGAACAAGTTCGATGGATTAGGCTACGTGCTCGAGATTGAAGGTGTACCCGAGAGCCCCAACAAGAAGGATATCGTTACCTTCAACATCTACGGAGCTGTCAAGGACAACAAGGCTACCTTTGGTGATCTGGATGGGTATGCTTTCCCCATTCCCAACCTCATACAATAAACAAGACCATGCTAACAGAACCCCACAGCTTCCTCCGCTGGCGCGTAGGCCTCATGGAAAAGTCCGTGCAAGCGCTCAACCTGCCCGCCGCCACAACACCCATCCCCAACTTCGGCGAAGGCCCCGACCCATACCAAGGGTTCCAAATCCACGACTACCTCCAAGTCTCCTTCCTCCGCCGTGACCCCCTCGTCAAGACTGCGACCAACAAGACTATCGAGATACTAGGACGCCACTACCCTGAGACGCTGAGCAGGAAGTTCTTCGTCAATGTACCTGTGGTCATGGGCTGGCTGTTCAACGCGATGAAGTTGGTTGTGGCCAAGGAGACGAGCAAGAAGTTTGTTGTGTTGAGCTACGGTAATCAGCTTGCTGCTGAGCTGGGCAAGGGTGTTCCGAAGAGCTATGGTGGTGAGAGGGGGGAGTTGGCTGAGTGCGCTGAGGGTATGAAGATGGAGTAATGATACAAGCTGCATGAACTGGTGGTATGGAGAGGGGAAGATGGTAATGGTAATGGCAGGAGACTGAGCGTGCTTGTTTGACTTAGGCCTTGTTATACCCCACTCAAAACTGTTCAATCCTTTCGAGAGCAACGGAGTCAAGAATAAATGTTTTCATACTAAAGTTGAATACTGCATATGTACTTGTGACTTCGAAACGCATTGTCATCATGCTCAGTGAGCAAAAGCTGTATGCGTAAACAGCTGGATATCATTACTCTTCTTTGCCTTCATCTTCTCTCGGCACCACCGCTCTGTCAACCCAGCCCTCACCCCTCAACACACCCAAGCCCTTCCTCGCAACGCCACTATTGACCGATCTGGGCGATACCTCGTACAGAGCATTAACCGTTGCCAAACTGACCACAAAAAGCAGCACATCCCCATTCTTGAAACCCTTCCACCACCCCCTCTTCACACCCACCTTCCACAAGGAATCGATCGACATCCTCGCCGTATACAAGAAATTGCTCCTTCCGCCTTTCCTCTCCAAGAAGGCCCAGAGTCCGCCTATGAAACCACCCAGGAACCAGCGTTGTGTTGACAAGAAAGCCCGGGGAAGTATGTTCTGGAAGAGACAGATGGAGCCCCAGCTCGTTCCTATGGCACCAGAAAGGAAGAGCGACATGCGCAGTATGCGCTTGGCCAGACTGTTCAACGAGGCAATGGGAGCGGAGAGGAAGGCTTTGTATTTCGTGATGCTCATGGCTGTGAAGAAGAGCGTGAAGAAGCGGGCGATTTTGGGGAAGGCTTGGATCCAGTACTGGACGTAGGTGCGCAGACAGGATGGGTCTTGCGGGTGGAGTAAGGCGCATGACAGGGACTTGATTGCTGGATGCGCGGGAGACGTTATCGGAGAGATGGACGTCAGTCGCTTTGGCAACGTTTCAGCATTGGGGAAGAGGATGGGCGATACGAAGGGTGGCCAGCGCTGTCGCGAGATCTCTGCCAGGTTGTCCACTATGTCAAATGTGCCTGGCCAGTGTGCTGAACTGGGATAGTCTTCAGGGCGCTTCTGTATATACTCTGGCGAGTTCTTCAAGATATGGTCTCCGAATCCAGAGGGGAAGCAGTCGCGGTCGAAGACAAAAGCGTGTAGTAGCTGTCCGCAAGCGACTGGCATGATCATCCAGGAGCCGAACCAACTGGGCCTGTTCTTCATGTACCCCAGCTCCTCCAGGTAGTTGTAGCCAAATTCCAGGGCCCTTGTCATGATGTAGATGGCGATTGTGACGCGCAGCTGATCCCCTGGGTACACGGCGAGGAAGAAGCCTGCTAAGCTGGATCCAATGGCCGGTGCCAACTTGGATGTCAAGGAACGTGCTATGCGTGGATTCCGCCGTCGGAACGACTTGCCTTCATGGCTGAGTAGGCTCTCGCGGATGCGCACGAAGATGCGCCGAAGGAGGCGGTGGAAAAGGAGTATGAGGGCGAGGGAGCTGCTGAGGCGGACGTTGGGTGACTTGAAGACGGAGGTTCTGGGCTGGTTCCTAGGGGATTGTTAATGCGCATCGATTAAACGCGACCAGATGTATGCCCACCTATTCGCTGTCCCCCGCGACAGAAGCCTGGTCTTCACGACTTCCCATGCCTTCAGCCCCGAGAAGGTCACGATGCCCAAACGCAGTGCCGCGCGGAAGGCGGCTACATTGTAATCATCCGGGCCCTTGACAATGGCGTCATATCGCTTCGGGGTTATGGTGCGCTTCTTGACGACTGGGGCGCGCGAAAGGAGGTATTGGTGCAGCAGCTGGTACTCCTTTGCCGAGATGGTGTAGCGGAGCGCATTGCGCAGTATCGGGTCGATTGGTTGCGATTTAGCGGGGCCCGGCGTGGGCTGCGATGCGCCAGACGACATGGTGGGCGTCTGCGATTGTATTCGGGCTCATAGTTTGAGGGGCTGTTGTTATTGTCATTAGACGGCACACGCGGAGTCTGGGGAAGCTAGCATTGATGACGATCCCTGGAGGTTGCGCACAGGAGCCGCTCTTGACGGACCTCGGCAGTTTGGCCATCTACCCCAATCTTCTCACATGCGAACGACATTTCCTAGTCTGGGGCTACCTTAGCCCAGAGAGCTATCCCGTGGTCCACATATTGGTGTCTACTAAGACTTGGTTTGCACGCGCATCTCTTACTACACGTTGCGCAAACAATCATCATCACGAGAGAGCGGGTATGAGTTGTAAATCACATATGTATACTTGTCTATATACTCTATGGTTCCAAGGAAAACCCATGTATTACACCATCGCTTCTTCAGATGCGGGCTGTGTATCATTTTTCGCACCAACCGCTAAATACAAACAGTGAAGACATAGAAAAGGAAAGCTGCACTACATTAAAATATATAGCGTCTACAATGCGAACAAGGCAAGAGCCGCACCGAACAGAGCACCCTTGGGCACAACGTTGAAGGGCGAGGCAGCGCCAGTGAACTCAGCTGGCGAAGAGGGACGGACGGCACCAGTACCCGTGGCAGTGCCCATCGGGACAGTGGCGGTTCCCATGGTAGAGGGGATGGGGTAAGGCGCACCACCGGCTGGTGTGGTGGCAGCTGGGGTTTGAGGAGGCTCAGCAGTGCCGGGAACAAGAGCAACGGGCTCAGTTGGGTTGGCGCCAGCAGAGGCGGGCTGAGTGGTGAAGTGAACCTGAGGGACGGTAAGAGTAGTCGTGCCGAATGTGATAGTGGTGCAAGGTGTCTCCTCAGCAGGGGTCTCTCCAGCAGCAGTGGTGGTACCAACGACCTCAGTCATGGTTGCAGAAGAGACAGCAGTGGTTATCGCAGGAGTCTCGCCGGCAGCAGTGGTGGTGCTAGCAGCGGGAGTCTCATCAGGGTAACCAGGGCCGTACGCGCTGGAAGCAGGGGCAGAGGGAGCGGCGGAGCTCTCACCACCAGCAGGGGGAGCGGGAGGAGCAGAAGGAGCAGCAGGGGTAGGGTTCAAAGGAATGTACGAAGGGCAGTCTCCGACAATGGAAGGGTTCTCGGGGACATGCTGAGCACAGATACCGATGAAGTATTGCAGACCCTTGCTGATCTCGTCATCGCTACCGCAGCGGGCAGAGATGCAGTCAATGACGTTCTTGGTGAACTCAGGCTTGAGGCAGTAGCAGCTGGAGTCGGTGTTGTCCTTGCAGTCTGGGGCCGAGATCTGGAGCCACGAGTTCATGCACTTGGGAACCGAGTCGGTGATGTCGACGGGAGGGTAGCTGGGGCTGGAAGGCTGAGGAGCGGCTGAGCTGGTAGCAGGGACAGCAGATGTGACAACGGCAGACGAGACAACGGCGGAGGAGACAATAGCGGAGGAGGCTACAACAGTGGATGACTGCTCGCAAGACTCTCCGTATCCGCAGCCAGCAGCAGCAGAGCTCTCAGATGTGGGTGGCACAACAACAGTGGAAGACTCCGGTTGGGGGGTAGCGGTGCTGATGGAAGGAACCGACGCAGGGTAGCTGGTGATCTCCACGGCGGAGGAAGCTGGAGGAGTGTAGGCGGGCATGGAGCTGTTGGTGTAGGGAGCAGCTGAAGAGGCAGGAGTCTCGGCGGGTGGGCATCCCTCTCCACCGTACTGTCCACACTCGTTGGCCGAAGTGGCGGGAGTCTCGACAGCGGATGAGGAAGCAGGGGTCTCAACAGCAGATGAGACGACGGTAGTCTCGATGGCAGAGTAAGCCGTAGTCTCAACAGCGGAAGAAACAGCGCTGGAGGCTGGGGCAGTCGACGACTCGATGGCGATGGTGGAAGACTGAACCTCGCTTGAGGCGGGAACCTCAGGTGGAGGGGGCGGCGAAGGAGGCGAAGGAGGAGTGTATGGTTTCTCAGCGTCACAGTCGAAGCCGATGTTGTGGAAACCGATCTCGCAAGACTCCTTGTCACCCTTGTAGTGAGATCCAAGGTAGACCTCGACGGACTTTGCGCCACCACACTGGGTGTTCTGCAGTGTTGATCCACCAGCCGAGCAGCTGCTGTGTTGCTTGCAGATGGATCCGTCTCCCATCTTGTAGTGGAGCTCGAGCTCAGCGTCGAACTCAGCCGAGACGTCCATGTGAGTAATGGAGAAACCGCGCTGGGCACAGCCAAATGCAGCGGGCTTGTTCTTCTGGATGGTGTTCTTGATGCACTTGTTTCCAAAGGTTCGCTTGCTCAGAGAGTCCCGCTTGCCGAAGGAGTTTGAGCATTTCCAGCCCCCAGAGAAGTCGAAGTCTCCATAGTTGCCGACATCCTGGCCATCGATAAGATCGGCCCAGTTGAAGCCGCCCTTCTGCTTATCGTCGCAGACGTTGTTGCTGTAGTCGGGAGTGCCGAAGTTGTCGAAGAAGTTCCAGGTGGCCGCGGCTTGTTGAGCGGCGAGGCCAGTGACCAAGAGAGCGTAGGTAGACTTCATGGTGATATATGAACGTCGAAATCGAATTTAGGTAGTAAAGCGAATATCAATGTATGTTGTAGTTGGACCTTAACGAATGACGGTCTAACAAGAGAACAAAGTCAAAAAGAGTGCGACTATGTTCGTCTTGGGAAGCGAAAGTAGCAGCAAATGCAATGCTGAGATTAGAAAACAAAGCGTGTGTAGATGCACTGATGGGAAGGATGAAGGGTCAAGATATACTTCTACCACCAGCGCTCGTTCGAAACAAGCCGTCTCGAAACATTTCTAAAGGATTGGTCCGCCGAGGGCCTCCGACTCGCATGCTCAGCCACGATCAGAACGAGTCGCCCAAGGAGGTTCCATGTCGGTCGTTGTCGCGCGCTCTGCAGGCCCACTCGGCAGTAGGGTCGTCGGTTACAAGATGGCCTGGCTAAAGATGGTGGATCCCAGTCAGATGGCTTTGGCGTGAGCACATCGTAAGCGAACAGGGGCGCTTTCCGAAACGCCCTAAATAGCCCACCGGAGTAGACTATCATGCAGGTACGAGCCAATGGCGTTGGCAGTGTGTATTTTGGCAAGCCAAGAGCGTCAAGTATATTGTGCGACAGGCCAACGACTGGTCGGGGTCCAGTGTCAGTCGTACGGGTAGAAACGCAGAGCCGCAGGCTGTCGACAGGTCATCGCACCCAGCTCTGTTGCCTTTCGGGTCACCTTCAGTAGCGATACTTCGAATGCGCCAATGTCTTACATACAGGCATCTGGAGGGATCCATTCTTGCTCACCTCCTGCATCGTCTCCACTCCGTTCATTCTCCTGCATCCGTCCAGAGCCGTATTGCCTAGCCAAGTCGATCTCCGTTGCCTGTATTTCCTTTTTGGGCGGAGCCGCCGACCAACTATAGCCATGACGCTGTCGTTCTAAAGAATATGCACGAGCGTGTTTCATGGGTGTTCCGCCATCGCTGCGGCCAACGAGCGTCAGGAACAACAAGCTTCGAGTGACATACATCCTAGGCCCTTCGGAAGGTCGTGTCTCAAAGGCTTGGTTGCTTTATTGGAAGGAGCGTGGCATGAACGAGAGCTTTGAAGTGCCGTGGGAAAGCCATCGGCTCGTCGTGTTAACACCTCAGGTACTTCTGGTCGAGTTGGGCGGGCAAGCGAGCCCATGGATGGAAATGCGCGATTCATCGGCCGCAAATAACTCAACATCCCTCTGCAAATCAATACTGTGCACTATCGAAAAGCTGATCTGACTTCTAAATGGAGGTTGCGGTTGCCTGCCTCTCAGACATTGCGCATCATGCAAGGATAAGACAACAAGCTTTAGAGACATGGCGCACGGGTACCTTGCAGCGTGTGGAACAGGGCAAAAAGATGTCGTGAACGGCCGGGAGTGGCGGTGTCAGCTCGGAACACAGGCGCACACGATTGCTTCGTGAGCGCGGGAATGACGGCACCACCTTGTGTTCGCGACTCGCGATGGACCGTGCTACGAGCTGTCACGACACGAGTACACAAGCGAACTCGGCTATGTGTTGAACTTGGGTTTATCCGAGGCTTTCAGATTATGATGAAGTAGCACAGTAGATGGCAACACTACTCCATCCTTAGCTGAAGAGCTGTTTCGATTACATCTCACTACCTCGGGGTATTGTCGGGTTGCCCTTTCGGAGTGCCCTGACACGTTGCTATTCTCGTACTCCCCGTGTTCATGGCATCCCAGCCGTTTCAAGCATTCATCCGTGATGGAGGACCTCGCATGAACGACTGACTTTATGCTATGTTCTACCCCAGTGCTCTCAGCTGCACACTCGAGAACGGCAGTTACTGTGACTTGGGCCTGTGGAAAATGTGTCGTATTGTTCTTGTTGCCAAACATGCAAATGGTAACAGTGATCTATGCTAATGTAAATACAGTAAACGCCAAGAGACCTATGCTAAACGCCAATGCCTTGTGTTCTGGTATCGTTGCCGTTGTACCCAAGACGCCGAGGAGCAAACTCGCTTTTTACAAGCGAGTCGATATGGAAAAACGAACAAACAAAAATGCCATGCCAACTTCTCACCTATAATCAAACTGATGCTTATCATGCGCGAGACCTGCTGCACCGATTACTCTTGATCTTCTACTACAATGCGAACCACTTCGCTCCGACGGCGCTCCTTGGTCAGATAGTCGCTAGCCGCGTTACGCACTCGAGCGTGACACTCATGCGCTGCGCGATTGAGGAAGGGCACCTGAAGAGCTCCGCAAATTGCGACCAGAGCGGAACCCCACCAAGCTAAAGGCGTGAAGTGAAGCTCGAGAGAGAGGCCGTAGAGCAAACCGGCGATGGGACTTGCTACTGTACGGCAGGCAGCGCCGGTAGATGCAGCCAATCCGTTGATTCTTCCAAGATGCGATCTATCGGGCGTAGCCTCTTTGATCATGATCAGAAGGAGGGGGAAGGCGAGAATCGACGTCAAGTTCCGTACGGTCAAGCAAGCGAACAAACCAGGATAGACCAAGTTCTCCGGAAGAAGCTGTAAGAAAGGAACAATAAAGTATGCGATCGGATGTGCCAGTGTGACCATGAGAAGCAGACGCCATACGCCAAAGCAATCCGCCAGTAGAGGGAAGACGAAACCCTGGATAGCAAGCTGGATGATACCGTTGAGGGAAAGAATAATGCCCACATTCTGGATGGGTATGCCAAGCCCACCTCCCAATGACGAAGGCGAAAGGTCGAGCGCGTTCATGTCATCGTCGGCGCGTTTGTCTTGGAGGAAGATGGGGAGCAAGTGATCGTATGTCATCTAGTATACAATTAGCCGGCTGTTCGTTCGTTGTGATGGACTAGGAGACTTACGGAATGGTACGTGAAGATACCTAGGGCGACGACGAACATGATGACTGGACGTGTGAAGACCTTCTCGCTCGTCGGAGATTCAACCCAGTCGCCGTTGGAGCGCACCCGCCAGATCTCGTCGTGTTCGACTTCCACGGCGTTGAAGGTGCCGTAAGATTCCGCGGTCAGGTTTGCCGACGCATCGGCCGTCGCGCCTTGAGCTGGCAAAAGAGGTGTCTCTGCGACAGCCGCATCGTATTGTTCGAAGTAGCCTCGTGGCTGCTTGTCCGGGTGAGTCTCCTCTAGAAGGAAGTATGCCATGAAGATGGAGAGCAGAAGCAAGGAAGCGCAGATGATATTTGGGAGTAGGTAAGGGAACTTCGCAAAAAGGCCTGTGGGGCTGAAGACAGATGGGAAGTTACGAGCGGGCTCAGCAAAGTATCCGCCAATCGACGCTGTTGTAGTTAGTACAAATAAGCAGGAGTCGATGGATTGATCTTGTCTTACGGCCAATGATAGTACCAATGCTCCAGACGAATGGCATGACTGCGTACGCCTTTGCTGTTTCTAGTTAGCAACGCCCGACAGAAGTAGTTGTGGTCACTTACGTTCATGCTCTGGTCGCTTGACCAACTCTCCAACCATGGTCTGGATGACGCCAATGTTGCCATTGAGTGCGCCGCCGATGATTCGCCCAAGGAGCGCGACCCAAAAGTTTGGAGCTAAGCCAACAAGTAGCAAAGAGGACATTGTCCCAAGACATCCAAGTATGACAACGGGTTTTCTACCTATACGGTCGGACACTGAGCCCCAATACATGCCTGAACATGCCTCGGCGAGCGAGAAGGCAGAGATGAGCAGACCGGCAAAGAACGGTGCGCTCGTTTCGGACCCAACTTGGAAGTTGGTGACGAGTTTCCATGCGTATGGGAGTATCGAAGTAAGGGCAATTGGCTCTGCGACTCGAACCAGCGCTGGGGTGTGTTGTCAGTGCGAGGCTCGGGCGAACAATAACTAGTGTCGGTGGCTTGGGAAAACCATACCTAGGAGGCCGAGCTGAGCGGCGGGAAATTTGTCTTGGGTGGCTTCGGGGGCATCTTGAGGACTTGTTCTTCGGTTCTTGGTAAGAAATGACATTCTGCAACCTGATTTGGTTCTTACGGCTTCGCCAACACGCAGTCGTCGTCTAGCTCGGGGGTGGCGTGCTATGTGAGTAGAGCTTTCTCTGCGTTTGGCCTTGAATGACCCAGTAACAAACAAAATATACGCAAGATGGCCGGGAACAAAGGTTGTGCGATGGCGGTGTGTGGTACAAGAAGGCGGGAGTAGAAGAGGGAAAGTTCTGGCACCTGGGTCGGTGCCACCTGCCGTCCAACCAGCGGGTGCACTAGAACGGGACGATCGGCAGTCCTTGGCGAGCATATTTCTCTGCTTTTTCATCTACACTCATCGGCCTGCTCAACACAAGACCTTCTCACTCGCGGTTGTCCATCTCGATATCTACTCGACTTTCACATACCCGCTGATTTTCCCGCAAAGATGCCGCTGGAGCGACATTGGGGAACCTTGTTATTCTATTCCCCGGTGAGCCCCACAAGGCGCGGTGGCAATAGTCAAACGCTAAACTGGGAAGCGACTTAGTGTCAATGGCCGTTTCCGCGGCTCATTTGGTTCGGGCGCCATCAACTGATCATCTGTCGAACGTCATGTTTGCTATGACAATCGCTTGCCCATTTTCGCCTCGTCTCCCGCAGTCTTGTCTCCAGGTACTCCACGGACCGGGTACCAAGCACAGCATGGAAAGTCCAGACACCAAAACCACCTTCAGGCCCATGACGGCCAAGGACGAGCTAATTCTTGCCCTGCATTTGAGCCAATCAAGGCCCGGCCGTACCTTTTTGCAACACCATCAGCTTAGATGTAGTGCTACCGCCCCGATACGCTATCTTCTCGCGATAAGAAGTCTGCATACAGTCTCCCAAAATCATTCCGCAGCCCTTGGAACTGTATCATCATGCGTTCCGGTGTGTGCACTTGCGAATGATCGCAGCTACCAGCCACTAAGTTCAACGGACAAGAAGCTCTCATTGCAATTCGTAAGTGTCGTGTTAACATTGATGAGACAGAAGGGAGGCTACTCGATCGAATCCGCTACGATAACTACACGTTCTGAAAGTATTGAATTCCGTGCAACAGAAAGCATTACGACTGCGTGCTTTGTCGCGTGCCTCGTGCCGCCTCACATGCAGCCTTGGAGGGAGCACCAGCCTAGTCGTCTCTAGCGCCCGCTTTGGTCCCACCTCCCTCCCGCTGACCACGGCATCACCTTGTCGACTGCATCTCTCACACTACTCAGACGAACTCTTTGATGACAGACATCTAGCATGCTCAGCTAATACGTCACACCTAGCACCGCTTTTCGGGTGGCTCCAGGACGTTGCCAAGCGGCCAATCCCGGCACGAAGAATTTCTCGAAGACTTTTACGTGATATGTGGAGCTCGCGACGACACGGTCACGTCTCAGCGCAAACTATTACTCACGATGACCCACACTTCTCATCAAAGTTCAGGACCCTTTCTGCACTGGCACTACGCAGCGAGGATGTTTTCTGATGCCTATGCCGCATGTAGCCTCCTCGTGTGCATTCCCCCACAAACTACATTCCGCTATGGCAAGCTTGACAGCGGATCCATTGGAGGTGCGTCATGCTACCCAGAATTCAAGTCAATATGTGCATTAGTCGCCGGGAGGCGATCACCCAGGATCTGCTCGGCCACTAGCACACGTTACGTCTTAGGATGATGACCCAGAGGTCCGATACAGGAGGCGAGGAGATTCAAAAGACCCAGCGTCGCCGCTCCTCGCTACCGAGTTATATTTCGTTCATTGCATTTTGAGACCCAGTAACACGTTGTTACGGTCAAACCTCAACCATGGGTCTAAAAGCCTTCCTCAAGAAAGAGCCCCAAACGCCTTCCAACGGCGATGTTGCCTCTCACACGACCGCATCGGATAAAGACGATATGGAGGCATACGGACACAACACCGACATAACGACGGGATGGACAGGCGACGGGTTTGCCGGAGCGACCGAGTATCCCAATGCTCCGGGAGAGAACTATCGTACACTGGGCCGATGGCGAGCGTGTGTGATCCTGATCACCATCGAAGTCGGAATCGGAATCCTCAGCTTGCCCTCCGCTTTAAAGACGCTCGGTCTGATCCCCGGAATTATCGCAATCCTCGGATTCGGTGGTCTGACGACCTATTGCGGTTACATCCTTCTTCAGTTCTACAGGAAATATCCCATGGTCACCAATCTGGTAGACTGCGCGCTGTACGTCGGAGGCAAGCCATTCGAGTGCTTCCTTGGAATCGCTTTCGTTTTCAACCTCGTTCTTATCTGCGCTTCGGCAAACATTACTTTGTCGGTCGCACTCAACACGCTTTCGCGTCATGCCCTCTGCACGGTGGCTTTCTTAGCGTTCCCTCATATTCTCTGCTGGCTGCTCTGCATCCCACGAAAGCTCTCTTTTGCAGCCGCAGCTAGCTGGGTCTGCACGATTTCCATCGTAGCTGCAGTTCTGATCGTCATGATCGCGCTTGGTGTCGGTGGACCACAAGCTCCGCCAGGTTTCGAGGCCAAGATAGTTCTGGTCGGAAAGCCTAGCTTTGTCGAGGCTGTCAATGCTCTGCTCAATGTCGCCTTTGCTTTCGCGGGAAACCAAAGCTTCATCAGCGTTATGGCCGAGATGCGAGACCCATCCAAGGACTTCGCCCCTGCTCTTTTTATGCAGAAGTCCTTCGAGGTCGTAATCTACATCGTGGTCGCCTGTGTCATCTACGGCCTGGCAGGCGATGCAGTTACATCTCCCGCGCTTGGTTCTGCGCCAGAGTTGACAGCTAAGATTGCCTACGGCATTCTTATTCCTTCTGTGCTGGGAACTGGCCTGATCATCGGTATTACTGCCATCAAGTTTATGGTAAGATCTCTTCTCCCGCGAGAAAGTAGACAAAGCTGACGTCAATGTAGTACATCACTATCATGCGTAGCATGAAGCCCGAGGCTGTCAACGTACACAACGCCCTTACATGGACCCTTTGGATTGGCCTCGGTGCCCTCTTCTGGATTGTCTCCTTCGTCATCTCGAACGCGATACCCATCTTCTCATCTATCCTCAACATTTCGTCTGCTATCTTCATCTCGTGGTTCACCTTTGGTCTCACGAGCATTTTCTGGCTACATCTGAACTGGAAGACACAATGGAGTTCACCACGGAAGAAGGCGGTAGCCGCTGTCAACTACGGCATCATGATGGTGACGTTGTTCCTTATGATAGGAGGACTGTACACATCATTGAAGGCTCTTATTGACATCTACAATGATCCCAACAGCACTTTGAACGGACCGTTCACTTGCGCGGATAATAGTATATTCTAGATGATACCACGTAATTAAACTGATGATCTGTCAGTGCACACAAAAGTACTCACTACACACGATCCACGGCGAGTTCTTTCGAGACTGATTTGATGTGTGATGGAAATAGACTCGAAACAACTCACATTGTGGGCTATGCTTCGAAGGGACCAGCGGCCGCTTGTAGTTCGAAGTTACATGGGGTCGTAACTCCAAGTGCCCTGGGAGAACTAGGCTGGCGGACCCCTCACCCATTCTCATGCGGTTGCTACCCAGGACCATTGATGGCCAGCTCAATCAAAACGCCGCATGTGTACCTGCCTGTGTCAAGTCGCACGGATGGTAGACCGAATGGAGTTGTCGCGGCGACAAAATTCTCACACACCGGATAAGGAGAAAGGGCTAAGACACTTCTGGTGAGGCGGTTCTGGTTGGATCGCGATATGCACCACAATTACCAATACTACCGAGTAAGGACCTTGGCGATAGCATAGAAAGCTGAGTCGCTAGAAGAGCCTCATGAAGCGGACTCCTGTTCCGGTGGTAGAATGCCGTAGTGCCTCCGATGGAATTGCCGAGTGCTTTTGTAGACCCTCTGTCTTGTGTATGCATTGCAGTATTTGCTGCGCATTTAGTACGTGCGTCTTCACTCAATGCCATGAGAGTATCTCAAAGATCCCGTGTATCGTGTGCCGTGATCAAAGTGGAAAGGAGAGGATTCCTGGGGGCCAAAACACCGGGGAAAGTCTGAGCCCCAGACTCAGAAATGCCGTTGGTGTGTGCCTTTCCTGCACCCCACAGCATCGCCCAGATTGCTACGCTAGGAGACATCTAGAGGTCTGCGGGTAAACACCGGGCTGGAGCAGTCCAATAGCAAGTCCGGTCGCGCACGCTTCTCCACCTCCCGAGAAAACCAACGAGCGTCACGATGTCATGATCCCCGCAAAACTCCATCCTCGGTTCGGACCATTTTCATTTTTGGCGTGCCAAACCGTCATACCCCGGATTCAAGGACGGAGCGGCAGATGTCTAGTCGCGCTGTTCGACACGACCTTTATCCCCCGAGACGAGGCTACCGAGCGACAGCGAGCTAAGGCTTGTCACTATAAAGCATGGCTGAGGTTACTGATTGCTTGGGCTTGATCCCATCTGTCATCGCTTGTCAAGATGTTGCGCAACTCTCTAGCGGCCGCGCTGTTCCTCGGCCTAGCAGCTTCCGAAGCTGCTACGCCCACCGCTCAGACGAAGAACGGAACGTATCTCGGCACACACTCTGCCGAATATGATCAGGACTTCTTCTTGGGTATTCCGTATGCTCAACCGCCCGTTGGGAGTCTTCGCTTCAGAAACCCTGTCAGCCTCAATGCTACTTGGGATGAATCAAAGCCGGCGACGCAGTACTCTACTGAGGTACATAACTTTGCCTGACGTATAAGACATGGCTAACAGACCTTGCAGTGCTACGGATATGGGTCTGATCAATGGAACTACCCGGTAAGTTTCGAACAAATCAGATAGCCAGTTTGCATGCACTGACCTGGTTTCCTTATGTTAGATATCGGAAGACTGCCTGTACCTGAACGTTATCCGCCCGGCAGGATGCAGTGCAGAGGACAAGCTTCCAGTCGCATTCTGGATTCATGGAGGCGGTTTCTTCCAAGGAGGAGGTATCGATCAGCGCTACAACATGTCCTTCACCGTGGAGAACGCCCAAAAGATTGGAAAGCCCATCATTGGTGTTACCATCAACTACCGACTATCTGCGTGGGGTTTCCTGAGTGGAAGTGAAGAAGTCAGGGACACTGGCAACCTCAATCTCGGCCTGAGGGATCAACGCCTAGCACTGCAATGGGTACAGGAGAACATTGAAGCTTTTGGAGGTACGTTCTTCTATTGGGACACTTGAAGCCCATGAATTGACAGGAAACAGGTGACCCAGAGAAAGTTACCATATACGGCGAGAGCGCTGGTGGAGCGTCTGTTGGCTTCCACTTGACAGCCTACAGTGGACGTGATGACAAGCTCTTCCGTGGTGCTATCTTGCAGAGTGGTAACCCTGTTAATTTCGGCCGTCTTCCCGACCCAGCAGTAGGATACGCCGACATGTACAACGAGCTCACTCGCCGAACAAATTGTGCAAACACCACCAGCCCACTCGAATGTCTCCGCCAGCTGCCCGCAGAGCAGCTCAACACTGCACTCAACACGACAACTCCGACTTTCAACATCACGAATTTCATGCCTTGTCTGGATGGTGACTTCATCCAGAAGCGCACTTCGCTCCAGCTTAACACAGGCGAGTTCGTTCATGTCCCAATCATTTCGGGTGCCAACTCGGATGAGGGCTCAGCCTTCAGCCCTGCGCCTGTGAACTCCACCGAGGATCTTCGCACTTTCATCATGGCAGACGGAGTTCCTGCTAACCTAACTGAGCAACTACTTGCAGCGTACCCTAACGATCCTTCGGTCAATGTAATTCAAAGCTTGGGTAACCTCACGCTGGGCCCTGAATGGGGACCGGAGTATCGCCGCTCAGCGTCATACTTTGGTGATCAGGTCTTCATCGCCAACCGCAGATTGACCTGCGAGACATGGGCTGCTGCCAATGTTTCTGCATACTGCTACCGTTTCAACGCCATCCCGGCTGGCCTTCCCGCCGCAGTCGGTGTCACACATTTCCAGGAGGTTTCCTTCGTGTTCCTCAACCTACAGGGTGTCGGCTACCTGCCTGCTGCCGCTCCTCCGTTCGAGAACAAGACAGAGAGCTACCGCGATCTTTCCAGGTTCATGAACAGCAACTGGGTCAGCTTCATCCACGACCTTGACCCCAACGCATGGAGGGAGACGTACGACTACAACGGAACAGAGGCCATGTGGGCTCCGTACGACAACGCCAACCCAATGGACATGGTTTTCGACGCCAATGTTACGAGTTATTTGGAGCCGGACACATACAGGAAAGAGGGTATGGCGCTGATCAACGCCCATAACTACGATGTGTATGGTCGATGAGCAGCCACAAGCTGTAGTATATAGCGACTACCGTACATAACTGCACATAATCACTCCGAATCAAGAAACCATCTAATTACTTCTCACCCCTTCGAATCTGTCTGTTGTATGCTCACATAACATAGCGAGTCATCTTAAAGTGAAAGCCACTTAGTCACCTACACCGACGCACACGCGTTACTGTGATCTTATACGAAGGACGCGTTAAATGTCTCGCCTGACGTCCTATGAGGAGTTAGTACCATGTCAAGCCTCAGTCTTGGCTATAGAGCTGGAAGTTGATCAACGTAAGCTGACCTGAGACGGACAAAGGTTGCTTCGCCTGCGCCACGGTCCGTTAGGCCTCCCAACTACACTAAGGCAACGTACGAGTACAGCTCAGCCATCATTACCTTAGGCAGAGACGAAGCCCCAAGCCATAGCTATCCGAAAAGTGGAGCAGGGATGTCTGCGACATACGCCCCGCGTCGCAAGACGGTCCATATTGGGCATACGCGACTCGACATGCGACTCTTGATTTAGAATTGCAAGCAGTGCGTAGAGAAATAGGCGATGATGGATGAGTATCGTAATGGCAGTGCAAGCCACCAACTCGATTATCTGCGCATCTCGAGTAGTACATATATGAGTAGATGAAGGTGTCCTTCAAGGCATTCTCATCTTGAACTCTTTATCGAACGCTAAAACGATTTAACAAAACAACCCTACCAGAACATCGAATCCTAAATACCAGAACGATAACAATGGGCGACACCGAACTCTGCATTGATGTCTCGCCTGAGTGCCCAGTTGATGCTACAATTTACGGGTACACACCAAACCTCGCGGCCAACACATTTTTCGCGGGGTTCTTCGGCATTGCACTCATCGCTCAGCTTTACTTTGGTATCCGCCACAAGACATGGACGTATATGATCGGCGTGGGACTGGGATGTTTGGCAGAATGCCTTGGGTACATTGGCAGGATTATGCTCAATAGGAATCCTTGGGATAACACTGGATTCATTATTCAAATCGTCATGCGTAAGTGGCCTCACCATTAGGCTTGGGAAGAAACTGTGCCTAACAATTGGAGTAGTCATCTTTGCGCCTGCCTTCTTGGCTGCTGGTATCTATTTGACACTCAAGCATGTGGTCATCCAGTTTGGCGAGGAATGGAGCAGAGTCCGACCGAATTGGTACACGTATATCTTCATCGCTTGCGACATATCTTCGTTGGTCATGCAGAGTGCGGGTGGAGCGCTGGCGGCCACGGCAGATCCGGGAGAGAGCATTGGCGACGTTGGGACGGATCTCATGATTGCGGGTATCATCTGGCAGGTTGTTGGTAAGTTTGAACTCGCATGCTTTACCATAAGAATCAGCTGACAACCGAATAGTACTGGTGATATTCGGCCTCCTCGTACTGGAGTACAGTGTCCGCACCTACCACCGTCGCGATCAGCTCTCTGCTTCGGCGCTCAGGCTCTGGTCAAACCGACGCTTCCGATTCTTCGGCGGCGCTGTTGTAGTCGCATACACCGCTATATTCGTTCGATGCGTGTATCGCATTCCTGAACTGCTCGGAGGCTGGGGAGGTGAACTCATGCGTAACGAGATTGAGTTCATCATACTAGAGGGCGTGATGATTGCGATTACGGTGGCGGCGCAAACAGTATTCCACCCGGGACTGTGCTTCCCTGCGCTGGGCAATACCATGGGCAAGCAGAAGTATGTCAAGGCCGGTAAATCGGAGTCGGAAATCGAGATGATGACGCCGGGCGAGACGGCATCTAGGAGGGATATATCGTACGAGGCTTCTAGGGCATAGTGTGTGACTGAAAGAGGAGAGACGAGGACCGTTATGTAGTCAACGTCAAGATAGAGTCATGTTAGGATCCGGCGCAAACCATACAGGGAAATATCACATTTCGATAGGAATAGGTGTAGGAGCCAGGGCGACCAGTGATGCAATGCGCTTTCTTACTCGCGCTAGCGTCAAGCTAGGCCAGAACCGCGGCCTCTCACGAATTGATTGTCAACTTGCAGCATGCCATCTACTTGCTCCACAAACATAATCGCGTCATTCTTAGCTGCGTAGCTACAGTCGCGGGACTAGCTAGAGCAGGATGAACCCGCCCAACCCACCGAACGACGAATCTAGCGCTGGCAATGGCGCGCCAACTGCGATCGGCGGCGCAGCCACTATGTCCGCACCTCCGCATCCACATGCAGAACCGCAGTCGGCAGCACCCACTGCATGGTCGTCGCAAATGTCTACCTTTCCTACGACCAGCGGCGCCGCTGGAAGCCCCAACTTCGGCCAGTACTCGGCATCTACGGCAGCGATTCTCGAACGCATCCAAGGGAAGAACGGCCATGCCGCCGGCAGTGCTGCCTTTGAGGCGAAGCGGGCAGAGATCTTGCAGAGTTACGTGACTAGCGACAAACTGCCGACGCCCCCGCCAGCAGCGAGTACGGGGCGTAGAGGAAGAGGGGGACGAGTTAGCACACCAAGTGGACTGAAGACGGAAGTCGGCGCATCACCGTCGGGCCCTTCCTCTGGTCGCGGCTCTGGTAGAGGGCGAGGAAGGGGACGCGGTCGCGGTCGCGGAGGACGTGGAGGAAGAGGCGGCAAGCGGAAGCGATCTGAGAGCGACGAGGAGAGCAACGTCAGTCGCCGTGGAGTGCTCTGCGACTGTGTGCTGACATGATGTAGAACGACAACGACGACTCGGACGTCTCAGACTCGTACACCCCACTACCCACGCAAACCAAGTCCGGCCGAAGCGTCAACAAGCCCGTCACATTTGTACCCGTCATTCCAGAGCCAGTCAAGGGGGTGAAGCGGAGGAAGTCTACCAAGACACTACTTGCTGCGAAGTGCAAGACCTGTCATCGAGAGACCGACCCGTCAAACAACCGGATAGTATTTTGTGATGCGTGTAGTACCGCCTATCACCAATACTGCCACAACCCGCCCATTGATAATGAGGTCGTCACAGTGCTGGAGAAGGAGTGGCTGTGTGGGCCATGTATACGGGCCAAGCAGTCTGTCGTAGACGGCGCACAGGATCTGGTCGCTGCGGAGGATCTGACTATAGATGAGGTAGGTCTACGCGATCGCTCAAAACAGGCATCTTTGCCAGGACTTGGTATACTAATTCCAGCAGAAACGCGCATACTTCAATACCCTCCCACAGAATCAGCTAGTTGGCCTCCTCCTGACTGCTACGATCCGACATCCAGAACTACCCATATTCCCTCCGAACGTAAAGAGCCTTATACCCGAGACCTCAGCCATCAAGTCAGAAACGCCGCAACAACAGCCCTTATCCACCCAACACTACACCAACTACCAACCCCCACCATCCTTTAATCTTGGTCAGATATCTTCGACTCCAAACGGCCACACAACTACAAGCCACACACCGCAGTTCTCATCACATTCCCATTCCGAGATGGACGCTGCAGAAGCACAACTCCTCGGCGAGAGCAGCCACCAGCCGCGCACAACAATAGATCTCGCAGGCAACCAGTACGAAGAAGACGACGGCTACGACACCGACCCACCCGCACATTACCCCAAAGCCGGCAACGGTCTCGCACGAACACTACGGCCAGAGAGCGAAGATCTTAATTGGCTTGTCGACGACAATTTTGAGGTGTTCAGCCATAGTTACCAGGGGGACGGAACGGGACTGGGTGCTGATGGCACGCTGGATGGCATGGGAGATGGACAGAAAGTAGTTTAGGATGCTGCTGGAGAAGCCTCTGCTAAGGATGCTGGTGATGACGAGCTGTCAGATATGGATTGCGAGGATGTGGAGCGCTTGGTCGCTTTCACCAAGGGCAAAGAGCAACCTTCACTAAGGGACCTCTTGACGCAGCGAAAGTGAAGCTCGAGATGCATGCATACAGTAATACAACTCAGCGTTCTGGTCAGTCACCTTGCAATTGAATAGTTCAGACGAAGGAAAGTTCCTTGTATTATCCAGGAAAATTAAACATAAAGCGTGGTATCTCGAGAAGTATAGCTAAGCAAGAACCGGGCCTAAAACGGCCATAGTAATCCAAACGCCAACCCGTGCATAACCTCGTTACGAAGCCGTTAACGTCGTCACTCATTCATCGTCGATGCCGTATCCCCCCAACGTGCTTTCAGGATCTTGCCACTTCTTGCTCTTCAGAATCCTCATCTTCTTGATCGGACTCGCAGAGCGCTGCATCGTCTCGCGCTCACTGGCCTCTAATCTGGCCCGCAGCATCTCGTTTTCTCGTTCCAGTTCGTCGACCCGGTCGCGGAGTTCTGGGTCTGGGTCTTCGTACACCTTGATCTCTTGCTTCATCTGTGCCTTGGTCGCTCGGATGACGACGTCAATCTTGGAGTCGATGTGTGCTTGCTGGTTGTCTTGTTCGTTGTCGAGTGCCGTCTGCCATCTTCGGCGTTCTTGTTCGACGGCAGCTTCCATCTCGAGATAGCATTCGTCGCGGATCTCTTGCTCGAGGTCGACCATGTGATCTTCGGCTGCGGCCCAGGAAGATTCAGCTGCTTTCCTGCGAGCTGTCTCCTCGGTGAGGCGGAGTGCGAAGATTTCGATTTCCGAGGTAAGACGTGCGATTTCGGCGTTGGCATATTCAAGCTCTTCCATTACAGCCGAGGGTGTTGTGCGGCCTGAAGGGGTTGCGCGTCCCGAGGAGGCTGTACCAGGGCGCTTGAGAGGTACACCGATTGTGTCAGAGGTGGATGGCATGCGTGGCACGGTAACCTCGCGAGCGAGAGCGGAGTAGCGGAGAATCTGCGACGTGGCGTTGTAGTCGCCTTTGGGATCTGCCGTCACGACCATGATGGACTTTTGAGGCTGACGGTGCGATTGTGCTTGACGGGCGGAGGCAGGGAACGAATTTGAGAAGAGAAGCTCCGTGAGTTTGCACTGGCGGAAGGGCACAATGTTCTGAGAGTATGTTAGTTGAAGTAATGATGAGACGGGTAGATATACGCACCTTTGAGCCGCCTTGGTTGTCTGACTGCATCTGCATACACTGACCCAGATACATGAGGGACTCATTGATCTTGCCAGCTTCCGCAAGCGTCTCACCCGCGGTCTTAGCATTTCGGGCACGCTCCGAACCTGCCAGGTCGACGATGGTAAGGTTACTGCTGGACCATGGACCTTGGCGTTCTGCGTCTCTCTTCTTGATCTCAATGTGGAAGAAGCCATGACTCCGCGAGCTGACAGCATTGCTTCCAGTGCCAGTGACCTTGCGCTCCATAAGACCTGTTTCCAGCACCATCATAGCTTCCTCGAAGCTTCCGCATATGATCTTGGTGAGACCAGCGACGACCTTTCGATCTGGGCTCTTCTCGGTGCTCTTGAAGAGGAGCGCCCTGCGCTTCACGTTTGGCTGTTTGTTCTTCAAGGCGTTTCCGCTCAACAGGTCGAAGATGCGGTCGTTGTAGACTTCGTACATTGACATGACGATCGCGTATTCTACGCTCGGGTCTGTGGGTATCTGGATATCGGCCACCGAGGGTGATTGTGGGAGTGTAGACGGACGTGGCATTTTGTTTGACTTGTATGTGCTTCCTGTGGAGAATATACTACAATCCTATTGTTCCATTAGCACGCGTTCCTCAAATTCTGCATTCTCCAGTATTAAATGGGATCGGACTTACTGCCACGGGGGTTTGCGCTCGTGAATAGCGACCCGACTGGTTGTTATCGCCATACATATTTTCGATGTATGCGGTCGCAGTGTACATTTGTGCTTCTGACACATCTGCATTTGCGAGCGAGGAGTACGCCGGGGCGCCATAGAGGGATTGTACGAGCTGCTCGTCGCATGCTTGGAAAATGACGTCCAGTGTCATCTGAACAAGGCCGCGCTGGGATTTGGTGCCGAGGATCGTGTGACTCTGTGATCGCATTAATGCCTGGTACGCAGAATTGTAGGCGCTGTCCAAGATTTGCATACCTTTCCAGAGCCAGTGCAACCCAGCGTTGCAAGAAGTCCATCTCGGCCGTGGTGGCCTGGCGCGCCCATGACACCCTCAATCATGGGAACCACACCAGTGCCCTTGAATAGATCCATTTGTCGCGCATCTTCCTCGAAGACTTGCGTGAAAGCAAACCGTTCAACAGCGCGCTTGCGTTTGTCTTGGGTTGGCGGTTGTATCGTTATATGAGTTGGATGATGGTTCTCGCTCTCTTCGACGCTGAGGAAGCGCGCACTTCCCGAGTTGGAAGGGCGCAGGCGCAGAAAGACATCGAATAGCGAACTTGAGGGTCGTGGTGGCGGCTCCATTGTGACTATGTTTTGTTTCTGGTTTGGCGATGCAGGCAAAATGTCAGTCAACGTTGGTGTACCAGATGCATGTGGAGCCGCTCGTGCACGCGCCCGTGTCGGTCAACATGGCCAGAACGCCGTTGCCCTGGACAACCGTCGCGTCGCCCATGACACGCTGTGACGTAACGCCATGCGATCGCGCGGGGATGCGGAGAGAACAAAGAAGCTCGCTCTTTAGTCTCACCGGCACTACCTAGGTACTTGACGATCTACCAGCTCACCAACCTAAAACAGTGCAAATTCATTTCCTCCAATATGGACAGCCTCCCAGCCGAAATACTTCTCTGCATCGCCGAGTGCAGCACCACCCTGCCAGAATTGCTTGAGTACAGACGCATCTCGCGCCGTTTCAAGCAAGCTGTCGACGACAAATGCAAATCTCACGCTTTGTACCTGCTGCATCGCAGACCCTGTCCGCCAGCTGTTGACGACGCACTACTTGCTATCCGCCTGAAACGTATACCCTGGGAATCATGCTGCCATTACGACCACGCACAGGGCGATTATTCTTTCTACCCTTCGAAAGACTTCTTTGACGCGGTTCTGGATGAGACCGAGGTGCCGCCAGGCTGTCCCTCTATTCCAGCCGCAACCTGGATGGAGGAGATCCACGCCGTCATGGATCTGTATCTGCTGGTATTAGCTTACTTGTCCACCAGTATGCATTGTCCCACGAATAATCCATGGGTCTATCCTGGCGGCACCGAGCTTTTATCCATTGACAAGGACTACGAATGGCCAAAGCCCCAAACTGAAGCCATTATTCGGTCATATTTTCGCAACTTCGTCTTCACAACTGTATACGCACCACGTGTTTTTGTTGAGCCTTTCGCTGCCGTAGCAGCTATGATTGAAGACACTCCAAGATTAGATTATGCTGTTGCAGAGGACAGAAGACACAATATAGTGTCCGAGGAATTCGCGAAATACCCCGTCTTAGAGAGCTTGCGACTTCCTTTGGAGGATAGACCTCGACATCATCCGGTCTTTGATGGCTTTTTTGAGTGGTTGTACGCACAGTGCAGCCCTCTCGAATTTCTCGTTCTACCTGATTCTTTCCAAGATCCAGCAATGGGTGGTCATCCAAGTGCCTCCCTAACGAGGAGTTTTCCAGGAGAAGAACGCCATCAGCTTGCCCTAATGCAGATCTGGAAGATACACCAACTCAGGGAGGATCGAGGTTGGGGTAGCAAACCAGAAGACGGGTATTATGTTGCAGCTCGCTTCAACCCGATCCAGCCTGAACTCACCAGTTCCACTATCGTCTATCGCCGGTTGCTTCACGTTTCGGTTTGGTCTGAGCCTCAGATCATCATCAACGATTGGGTACAAGAGGATGCATATTCACTGGTGTTAAGAGATCCCGGGAAGGAAGAATATCACTTCACTGAAAACGTTTTAGGACTTCACAGGTTCAATGCTTTGGGCAGGATACTTGAAGCTGAACTCAAGAACAGATTTGGCTTAAGATATAAGTCTGAATATGCGGAATATCTGGATATTGACTGTGGCATATTAGACCCAAGACCTGAGCTGGAGCAGTGGGTATAAGTTATGCAACAACTCCTTCACTGCGTAAATTGGCCACTTCTTCTTGACTCATCCCCAGTGTGTTACCGAGTATCTCGTTTGTATGCTGGCCTAATGTGGGTGGAGGTAGTCGTATGCCTGGAGTCGAGTCTGACCATTTCACGGGCGTGTTGACTAGTTTGATCGGTCCACATGCTGGGTGCTCGATTTCTTTGACCATGTCTCTTGCGAGCACTACTCCAGATTAGCATCGACAAGAAACACTTGTTCCGGCAGGGATAATATACATACCGTGCTCGTGGTTCAAGGTATCCTGAACATCGTTGATAGCAGCGTACGCTGGAATTGTTAGCTAAGAACTCCAAGGCATACCGTTGGTACTTACGCATTCCACTTCCCTCGAGCACGTCGAGCAATTCCTGCGTAGTTTTCTTCTTCGTCTCCGTCTCAATCAACTCCTCTAGCTCGTCTCTATGCTGCACCCTCAACGCGTTCGTTTTGAACCTCTCATCGAGAATCCATTCGGGCCTTTCCAACCTGTTGCACAAAACTCCATACAACCTATCGTTTCCACCTCCGAGCAAAATGTCTCCATCTGCCGTTTTGAACGCCTTGTACGGTACAATTGATGGATGCGAAGTTCCCCAGCGTCCAGTGTCGCGTTTTCCGCTAATGAGAGTGGAGCTGGCAATATTGGCCAGGGTGGCAACTTGACAGTCTGATAACGCGACGTCGATGTGTTGGCCCTTGGAATTTGGGTTTCTGAGGCGCCGGAAGAGAGCTGCCATGATGGAGTTGGAGGTGTAGAGACCGGTTGTCAAATCGGTTACTGCTACGCCGACCTTAACGGGTGGGCCATCGCGGGTTCCGGTGATGTGCATTAGGCCAAATTCGCTGGTTTGTATTAGCATTGACATGGTGTTAACAAACTGAGTCGGGAGATGTACGCTTCAACCATGACGTCGTAACCTGCTCTGTTTCTGTATGGCCCTGTTTGGCCGTAACCTGTGATGCTGGCGTAGATAATTCCGGGGTTGATCTTTGACACGGTATCATAGTCCATAGCGTACTTTGCTAGAGAGCCTGGAAGGTAATTCTCGACAAGAACATCGCATTCTTTCACCAGGCGATGCAAAATGTCTACACCAGCTGGGTGCTGGAAAGACAGGCCTATCGATCGCTTGTTACGGTTGACCTATTCTTAGTGAGCCATAGAAGAGACGTGATTACGGTGTTGTACTAACACCCAAATAGTAAGCACTCTCTCCTGGCCCTTCTTGGTTATCGGTGTACTTCGCGTAAGGTGGTCCCCATGCTCGTGTGTCATCTGGCCAAATCAATCAGTTTGAAAGGTAACCTTTGAGCTTGAGATTTCGTCTTGCTCACCTCCTCTTGTCGGATGTTCAATCTTGATCACGTCTGCTCTAACACAATGTCAATTCCTGAGTCTTTAATCTCGCCAACCTCGGTTGGGCCGTACAGGGTCATCCATCGCATACCCAAGATCACCCAAAATTTGCGTGCAATATGGCTACTAGAAGTCAGTCGAGTTTCTCGCGAGTTCATGAATCATGACTCACTCCAGCAAGTACTCTTGTCATATCAAGCACTTTAATGCCGGCTAGAGGCAGGTTGGACGCATCTGCATTCGATGCCTCAGTTGCTAGCCGTCGAACATGGCTGGGTCGTGCCCAATTGGACCGTGAACATGTCACCGTCGCCTGGAAAGCGCGTCTCGAGCTTCTCAGCAACATGTTTGCCATTTCGATGTGGTGTATGTAGAATCACGATATGTGCCGGGTAACGGAATGCTTCCACGGCATACCTATTCCCGACGATGGGCTAGCTCCAGTTCGGTGATCCGAGGCTCATCGCTAGCTGCAGAACCCCACCAAGTTTCTCTCTCCAATTACCCACCCCACCATGTTTACTGGTCTCGTTGAAACCATTGGCAGTAAGCTACCATGCATTGTCTTTCCTGCGCGGCTCGGCTGACGATGGCTAGCTGTTGCCGCTCTTGAGAAGCTCGACCAGACGGCCTCGGGAGGCGGCGGCACATCGTTGACCATCTCCGGATGTGAGGACATACTGGGGGACGCCCATCTGGGCGACAGTATCAGCGTCAATGGTACGTTCGCGCTACTATACTTCATCTCGTGGTCTAATCCAACCAGGCACCTGTCTCACCGTCACGGAATTCACCAAGTCATCGTTCAAGATCGGATGCGCTCCCGAAACCCTCCGACGGACAAATTTGGGGTCGCTGAAGGAGGGCTCCAATGTCAACCTAGAGCGCGCAGTCTCTGCCAACACCCGCATGGGCGGTCACTTCGTGCAAGGACATGTCGACACGATCGCCACCATCGAGTCGGTAACACCGGACGGCAACGCGCTTACCTTCCGCTTCAAGCCTCGCGATACATCGGTCCTGCGATACATAGTCGAGAAGGGTTACGTCACAATCGATGGGGCTAGCTTGACGGTTACAAAGGTGCAGGATGGTCCTGAGGGTTGGTGGGAGGTCATGTTGATTGCCTACACGCAAGAGAAAGTCGTCACGGCAAGCAAGAAGCCGGGCGAGGACGTCAATGTCGAGGTCGACCAAGTCGGCAAATACGTCGAGAAGAGCGTAGCTGGATACTTTGAAGGGTCATCGAATGGAGAATTCGCGATACTGGAGAAGATGGTTTCGAAGCTGGTGGACGAGAGGCTGAAGGCTCTTGGAAAGTGATGGACACATGCTGGACCATCGGCTGCTACGCGTACGCGCACGCGCAGGCAGGCTCTCAGCGCCAAGATCGAGGGTTTGCCGTCAATGCCGTAGAAGTCATGGCCCCACATTAGTAACCAACCAAAACAAATCATTCAACTTCAGTTATATGGTTGCCTCGAAAGGGGCTCATGGGTGAGACTTGCAGCCCCATTGCGGTGGTGGCTTGGACAGAGTGAGGCGCAGCCTTGGTTTCGTCCAATACATATATATCTACATGTCTATCCCATCATTTCACAAGACACTCCCTACTATTCCACACCTACACATTAAAGGGCGAGCAGATTGATACTCATGATCTGAGGCTCGTCGTTGATGCTTAGTTCGAGTGTGGCGGCTCTCACATCGATCCCCTCATGGTTGACAGTTGTCAAGAGGCATATCGTCGCACAGTCCGGAGTGGCGGCTTCGAAGGTCTCCTCAACCGTTGAACAATCATTGCTTACATTGCAGGACTAGTCCATGCCATAGTGGAGAGAGTTAGGCAGAACACCATGCCGCGGCGCCGACATGCAGACCAACGATGTCATTAGGCCGAAAGCTCTGGACATTTCGAAACTTTTTGTGCTGCGAGCCGGTATGATAGGAATGATCTTCCACTGACAGCGCAGACGTGCAGCTATCGGGGTGGCGTCTCCGCCTGTCCAGAACAGCATCTTGCCCAGCGGTGCAGCGCAATTGCATGCCGCAGGCTGGCCGGCACTAGCAGATTCTAACTCCAGAAGATTGGGGGCCAAACTGATTGCACAGAAAAATTGTGTGAAAGAGGAAGCGAAGACCGCGGGTTACATGCAGGCTTGGTAAGGGATTCTGTCGGCATAGGTCATTGGCGTTTCTCACCGGCGTGCTGCTGCATAAACACGTCAAGAGCCGACCCTCTTCAAGCGCGCATGCCACCAGACGTCTACCCCAGACGCTCATCTCGTAGCGCCATCGCTTGAGCGATTTCTCTTCCCTTTCCCCGCCGATTCCCAGGCGTCTAAAGCATGCGTTGCTACTAAACCTTTGTCTTCGGCTATCTATCCCCGGTACGCACCTGTCATGGACTGGCGACTACTCGACTACGCCAAGGAAGCTGAGGAGACCGCAACGGGCCTACTCTCGTTCGAGAGTGAGATCCCCCAATATCGCAAAGACGTCAGGAGCCATATCGCAGAGTTGTTTGCCATATCGCACGCTCTACTGGAGCTGAACGAGGCGCTGGAGTCGTCCCGCTATGGCAGATATGCAGGCTTCATACGAACGGACCTAGAGGTTTGCCTCCCGAGCTTAGGGCACACGCTTGACGATGTTCAAGAAATATTCACCAGGTCCAAAAAGAGCAGGCACGCTGCGCCCGGTGCTTTTCCCGGCACACCACCGTACGCACTCATCTGGGAAGATGCGCTTACGGATTTCACGGCGGAAGGCATGTCCTTACCCAAAAGATTCGAGATTGTTAGGACATATCTACAGTGCATGCACGATGCTCTGAAGGGGTAAATAATGTTAGCAACGTGTTCAACACCATGGCTGACTGGATCCAGAAACGAAGATGAGGCCGAATTGGCTAAATTCAAGGTCACACTGGCCAGGCTGCTCAAGAAGCAGAAGCCAACGCCGATTGAATCTTACTTCAGTAAGCTCTCGGTACACGGCCATGGGAAGGGTGGTGCTAGAACACCAAAGCCGCCTTCTCCCAAGGTGTCTAGACCGAAGATACACCAACACCCCACGTATCCGGCAGCCCAGTACGGGTACCAGCCAGCCCCGCTACCGCTACCTCATCGATCTCATATTGCACCAACGTGGGGAGGCATAGGGGACATACCGTATATTCCTCCCCCAGTGCCAGAAATCCCTCAGTCGCCCACGTATTCGTCCGCATCATCACAGGCCTACTCGAACCAATCGACGGACTCAGAGCCAGTCGCTCATTGGGCAATGAAGATCTTCGATGGACGCCACGGCTCTACACCATCTCAAAGCCCCTCGGAGCCTACTGAGTGCTTCGGGAGGGATGAACCAAGAGTGATTGAGCTGTTAGACACCGATGGCTTTGAAAAGATCTTGGAACTACCATTCGAAGCAACTAATGTCTGGGTGAGAATATACTGGAGGGCCGACGACAACCGTGCACGGATACTCTTCCTTACTATAGATCACAATGGCAACCGTGTGAGGTACCAGGTCCCAATCACCGCATTAGCATTACGGCGCGCAGGATCGTGCTTGCAGCTCTGTCGCATCAATCGTCAAGATGGTCAACTTGACCTGTGGGCTAGACTACGCTTCCCTCTATACGAACGTAGGTACATTTGAGTCGCTCCTGCAAACACCTTCTAATGTTCCCTCAGGTATGGTACTTTTCTATTGTACCGCCATAGCTATGAAGCGCCAGGACCATACCCCCATTGCAGAGGGGCTCGAGGATGTTTTCCTGCCTGGAGAAAGGATTATGTTTGCAGGGTAAGTGATTGTTACTAGCCTCTTGTTCCATGCTGACGCTTCTCAGTGAGACTGTTGACGGCAAGTATCTCCACGTCTTCCGCGTCAAATACGATACGGACTCGGGCTGTGTACGGTTCGAAGCTACTGCTCGTCGCGGGCCTATGAAGGACATACCTATCTGGACGGCATTCGTCACGCCATATGTTGGACGCAGTGACTGGATGAAGCGCGTCGGTCCAGAAACAATCCAGTTCGAGAAGCTGCATCCGTATGTCTTCAGTGATAGCTACAGGCTACCCAAAGGCCCTACGGGCAAGTACCGGTTGAGCTTTACTTCACCAGAAGGTATTTGAATCCCCATAACCTATATGTGTCCGATGCTGATACATAAATTAGACGCGAAACAGTTCAAAGAAAACTTTTACCGCATGAGAGTCCGGTAGGCTTCCTGACGAGCTCAATAGAGCAATCCCGTTCGACCAAAATGCACGACACTCTCCTAATGTATAACGACATCACGATCAAAATCTATTAACGACTTTACGACATAACGCAAACAAAACTCTCACGACGTAACGACGAGGGCGGATTCTGCTTTTGGCACGATATACCCCTCTCACTACTTTCTCTGATTGGATGTTGCAAATTGACACTATGCTGTTCTTGATGCTGTATTTGTCTTGAAGACTTGGCCTTTGTTTATCGCACGTAGTGTAATGGTAAAGAAAATTGGTTGCATGAACCTTGGGATCGACAGCAAAAAAAGTTAACTTCTTCGTGTCACGCCTCTTTGGGCCTAGCGTCCAAAGTCTCAGATGCCCCGCTTCCCACCGAGATTGCCCTGGTGAGACCCTGGACCGAGCGAGTCTGTGCTTGGTACTACCAAAACCAAAATTTCCCTATCCTACTTGGACCGGAGCAACGCCAGTCTCTCCTCCTCTACTTTCAACCGCTCACACCTCCTCTTCTCCTCACACTCTACTCTCAATATGGCGAACCAGCAAGAAGCCGGAAAGAAGGACCCCCTCACAGGCATGGCGCACTCTGAGGCGCATTACTTCAACAGGTAGGCATCATCGAGGGTCCAGATATACGTAGAGTTTCGCTAACATTATTGTGTAGCTACAACCACCATGGTCCGTACAAACACACTCTGATGAGGTGAACGATACTAATGCGCGAATACAGGTATCCACGAGGAGATGCTGGTACAATTGCCCCTCCCTACCATTACCTTTACTACGACGACTAACAATGCGCTTTAGAAAGATGAAGTCCGAACCAAGAGCTACCGCGACGCTATCTACCAGAACCCTCACCTGTTCAAGGACAAGGTCGTCCTCGATGTCGGATGCGGCACATCCATCCTGAGCATGTATGCGC